>NC_079147.1:40672943-41340406 GCF_945859685.1 Eupeodes corollae
AATAGTCATTGAATATGTATTATATTTTTGCCAACTTCAATCCACGAAATGCATACAATTACAGATTTTGTTTGTCCAATGAAAAATTAAACTTATTTTCAATTCCTGGAAATGAATACAAAACTTTGATTCAATGGTACTCTATTTAATTTAATAACTATGCATGTATATCTGAAAATGGATTTGAAGGAAAATGAAGGTCACGTTGTTAAGTTGAAACACGTTGTTAAGTTGTTTGATTGCGCGTAGGTGTGTGAACCAAACAAAAATGTATGAGTGAAGTAAAGGTTTTTGGAAATCAGAAAGTAACGCTAAAACGTTGTATATTTACAATGTTAAGACATTAAACTGGGCACATACTTATTTCATAAATGGGAAAGCTATTTTGTTTGTCTGTTTGTTTGTTTGTCCGTCCTGCACATTAAAACGGATAAATATTATGAAATCGTTTCTATTTTTTGTTTATTACCTAAGATTTTAAAGAGTTTTAGAGCTAATTTTTTAATCCTGTAATAACATTTTAAATAATGCATTTATTGGGTTGTCTTGAAGTATAATTAATATAAGGATTAAAGACTCTTGAGTGCAGGTCAATGCTAGCACTTGTAATGAGTTTATATCTGCCGTGGAAAGTGAATACTAACTACCAGATGCAAATCCAGATGACAATTTCATTACAACCTTGATAGAAAATGCAAAGCAACCAAAAGATCTAGAAATAACTTCAAAAGGAATGCAGAATGGCTTTCCATTATCTCTGCATATCAATACCGGACAAACAGAAGAAGCGGGTGATCTCCAAAATACATTAAGAGGAAGACCAAGGAGGCCAGTCAATCATTGCGCAACATTTACTAAAAAACAAAAACTAATCAAAGCTTCAAAAGGAGATATTTTTTTTTTTTTTTATAATAAACACACACTCAAGGGGATATTACTACCCTTATTATGCAGATGCACAGTGTGAGCACTAGGAAGAGGAGAGAGGGTTTAAAAGGAGATGTCGGTGCACATTGGTTTTGAATTCCTGAATATTGCAATGACTAGGAAAGACAGAGTGTGCTAAGGCATTCCACATTCGCGTAGTACGGCTAAAGAACGAATCTCTGTATTTGACAGTACGACCGAAGTTGGGCTCGAGGGTATACTGATGAGCATTCCTAGAAGCGCGAGTATTACGGTTGAACTGTTTAAGGGGAGGAATGCAACTGGCTACTTCACTAGAGCATAAGCCGTTAAAATAACGGTAAAAAAGGGTCAGACAAGAGACCTTACGACGATGTTCAAGCGAAGTAAATGAACTTATGATGATATTATCACCTATCAATTTAAATTCTCTACGTTCAATACTATCCAAGAGGCTTAAGTAAGTTGCAGGAGCACCAGCCCAGAGATGGGAGTTATATTCAAGCTTTGGACGTATGTAAGTCTTGTAGATAACAGCCAGATCAGAAGGGGTGAAATATTTCTTGAATCGACAAGGAAACCCAAACACCTTGCGGCATTTTTGGCAACATCCCGTATGTGATCATTCCACAAGAGGTGGTTGGTGACACACATACCGAGAATATCGAAGAATTCAGTCTCATTGATGCATTTGCCATCCATGGATAATGGCAATGGGGGTATATCTCGCTTTAACGATACAAGACAGCATTGGGTTTTCGAAGCATTAAATTCCACGCGGTTTTTTAATCCCCATTGAACAATGCTGTTTAGATCGGAGTTTAATGAGCTTATCATATTTTGTCGTTGCAGTTCCACATCCGAAGAAGAGGGATGTGAGTCTGAAAACGAATATGAAAAGCTAAGAGTACTATCGTCAGCGAAACAATGTATTGGATTAGATGTTGCAGACAGAAGATCATTAATAAAAATGAGAAAGAGTGTTGGAGATAAAACAGAGCCCTGGGGCACACCAGCATTTATTTTATGGTTTTCAGACTTGAATCCATCCAATACAACTTGTATTGAACGATCCGAAAGGTAATTACTAATCCAATGAAGCAGGGATTCATGAAAACCAAATGCACCCTATCAAATGCTTTTGAAATATCAAGTGCAATAATCTTACTTTCTCCAAAACGATGTAAAGATTTGCTCCACTGTTCGGTGAGATGAACCATGAGATCACCAGTGGACCTATTGCTACGAAAGCCGTATTGCCGGTCATTAAGAAGCTTTCGATCTTCAAGATATTTCTTGAGCTGATAATTAATCAGCGTTTCCATGACCTTGGAAAGAAGGGAAGTAAGTGCAATCGGTCGGTAGTTAGAGGGTGAGCAAGATTCGCCTTTTTTGGGAATAGGCTGGACAAATGCAGTTTTCCATCCGCTCGGAACGAGACCTGAGGAGTAGGACAGATGAAAAAGCTTACGCAGTGGTTTTGCCAGCGTTGAAGAACACCTCTGCAGAACAATAGCGGGGATACCATCCGGACCAGCGAATTTATGTGTGTTTAGATCTCTTAGGACTCTTGCCACAGTACGAGTGCGAAAAAAGATTGGTCCCATAGAATCACTAACTCGCTCAAGTACAGGCGGAGTCATAACACTCATTGGCAGCGTAGAATTGGCGGCGAACTGCCTAGCAAAGAGATTAGCTTCCTCTAAAGAGCTAACAAAAGGAGTGTCATTATCAACGAGCGTAGGAACCGAAGAAGAGGAAGAATTCCTCATGTTTTTTTACAAATGACCAAACATTTTTACTGCCTTTGGGACATTGCAGTATTTTTTGCCGTAAATTTTGGTCATGTAAAAATTTGGTCCGTCGAATATGGGCGTTGCAGGCCTTCCTGGCTTGTTTGAACTTTTTCCGGCTTTCCTCAATACGTTTGGCTTTATAGCAACGGAAACTAACCTCTTTGGCCCTAATAACCTCTTTACAGCTCGCATCAAACCAAGCGTTTCCCTTGGATCTGATACTTTTAACCCTGTTTGGTATAAAAGTTCTCATTCCCAGGAGAATTAAACTTGTGATCATATCAGCGCTGGCGTCAACGTCACTATCGAGGAAGCATAGTGACCAGTTAAAGATCCTGAAGTAATTATTGAGGCCGTCCCAGTTGGATTTCTCGTATTGCCAAACGGTTCTCATAGGAGCTCTTTCTTTAACTGAACAGTTTTGACACGAACATCTCTCTAAAGCTTTGAGTATAAGATACAATAAGGACCATGAAAAGGGGAAGAGTGATATAATTCAGGCAATATCTTCTGCAAGTCAATTTCGGGTCAAAAGAGTCAAGGTAAGCATTCAAACTCCACAACACAATCCCATAAAATACTCCAATGACAACGCATTAGCTTTGTTTATGGATTTGGACTCTCAAAAGAAAAATATAAAATCCTTAAAACTTCGTTAAGACATCACAACATAGATGTCTTGCCAACCTACAATATGATTACAGTGTGAAAAAAGAAGCAGTTCCAGAGAACCGCAAAGTCTCAGAAATATTAGCCAGAGTGAAACTTCAAAACATGATGGATCATACAGCAATGCGGCTAATAGAAAGAAAAACGAAGGATCAAATAATTGCACTTCCAAGAAGTCTAACATTACAGAGTAAATGGGGCTGCGATGGATCATCTGGGCAAAGCGCCTACAAGCAAATAATAAATACAACAGATGGTGAACAGACGTACACATGTTCATGGCATCAGTTGTCGCACTTCGACATAATAATGCAAAAGGTGAACATTGGAGGATTGGATTGGAGACATCTAGCTAGCGACCGAGCTAGATGGAGAAGTTTGTTGGGTGAGGCCCTAGTTCACACAGGACTGTAGCGCCACCTTAAGTAAGTAAGTAAGAACATTGGAGGAACCCTCGCCCATCATCCGTTCATTTCTGTAGGCCAATTATGTTCCGATATGTTAAAGAGACTAGTAGCACCATAAATACCACAGTCAATAATATCAAAAATAAATAAAATAGCAAATATTTAACCAACAATATATAAACTTAATGAAGAAAGAACTATGACTGTGAATCACGAGTTCTTTTTAACTATGAAAGACGGAAGAATATTAAACGAATTAACGTAAACAAAGTCTACGCGGTCATGCACGATATACAAAAGGACGCAAAAGAACTTCAATAAAGATGAATCAATTGGGAATAACATGGAATTTATTTTGAAGCTTGCGTATACTCTTCAACAAGAAAGAGAAGGTACTGATGAATCGATTGGGACCAAGGACGCGGAAAAAAGAAGAAAACAAAAGATTCAAAGGCTTTTCGCGATGAGCGTGGCATTGATGTGGATAGACCAAAGCAAGGGTCTGGAAACACTAATGACGGAAACACTGCAAGAAGGTTTTTAGAACAGTCAGATACAACCTCTGGTATAACTGGAGTCAATGGAGAAGTTATAATGAGGCTCAAAGTAATATTGAACGTTTTGAATTGCAGAGAAGTAGTTAATACAGTTAAATTTGGGAAGTATACTAAGAAAACGGCAGAGCTTTTAAAACAAAAGTATCCTGAAAAACTACTCACACAAAATATTAGTTCATACTGTATAGTCAAAATATCATTGAATATCAATCACTACCACTTAGAGAACTGTCAGAAGAAGCCTAGGAATGCAAAAATAAAAACTACAAGAAATATTGATATATCATAATATATGTGAAATTTTAAAGATTTGGCAGAATGGGAACCTATTAAACATGGTTGCAACCAACCTTTTCGGATCCACTTATTTCTTCCTTATAAGGCATCTGAGAAGCCAAAAAGATCTGAAAAAACGATACTCTCTTGAAATGATGAGTTTGTTCCACATTTCCCCAGACTTAGATGATAGTTTTCAAGAAATTTAGTGTTTATATATTAATATGTTTTGTCTTTATTTCTTTTTAAACTGTTTGACTTTTGATATATCACCAAAATACATTATGTATTCTTGAATACTGGAAAATAAAAAAAAATGCCTTTAAATTTCCACTTTTTCACTCTAATTGGTCCTTTTTCTTTTTGCTCTACTATTTTAATTCAACTAGATTGCTTAACAAATTTCATTTTGAGGATTGCATATTAAAATACAGCATGTTTATCACCTTTGTTAAAACTTCTTATTTTAACACAAATTTCTGAAACACTCCGTAAACAGTTTTTTTGAAAGTAACAATTTGTATTGCCTTGAAAATTTTCTTCAAGATAAAAAAATTTAAGCAATAACTTTGTTCGTTTAAGAAATATATATTGTTGCAACCAAAAAAGTCAAAACGGGCCACTGATCGCCGGTTAGACTTATAAAAAGTTAAGACATAAGCAAACGAAACTATGCTAAAAACCAATTCCGAATGTCACACGTCACACTAATTTTTTCTAAATTCTAATTTTTGAACAATTTTGTCTGCACTTAAATAAAGAGAAAGTAAGGAATAGGATGAAAAAGTAGATCTTAGTTTTTAATGTATATGCACATTGCAATGAGTGAGTAATATTGAACCTAGTAAAGAATTCCACATTCGTGTAACTCAGTTAAAAAAATAAACTATTTGCTTAACAGCACGTCTGAAATTGGCATACGTAAACTGATGAGCATTTTTCACGAAGTTCAGCTATTAATTTTGCTTATTGAAATGTGAAGTGAATATTTCTTTGACTCACACAAATATATGATACTTTTAGTTTGTATTTTTTGACAAAGTAAGAGAGTTTTTCACTTAAATATTATGAGAACCAAAAAAAAAGATGTTGACTTCAATTCTAAAGAAAAGTTTATCATGCCCATTATTTTTCAAATGACAACAATGAAAACTAATTTCGGTGTTCTCTAGAACTGTTCTACAACGAAGCCACATTATATTTTCGCTTATTAAATTTATTACTTGTGCTATTGAATTTGTATATTTTAAAAGTTTTGCTGCCTTAAAATCAGTTTTAAGAACCAAATTAACTTTTCTACAACAGTGTCCTTAACATAATTTGTCTACATTATTTAAGCTAAAAAGTAGCTAACTTCATTGCTATTGTTAATTTTAAAATTACTAATTAATTAAAATTCTAAATTATGCTCTAAACATTAACAGAATACTAATATCTGGTCTACAATATATGACAAAACTATTTCCAAATTTTATAATAAAAAGCTAATAACACAATCTCAATTTTAATTAATTGACTCTACATTTTTAAATTTAAGAGTATTTTGTGGAAAATGAAAAATTAAATAATTGACACATTTCAAAAATTATAAACAAAGTATAATTGGCAAAACATATCCAAAATTTAAATCTATAAAAGTTCAAGGAATTATTCGTAGAATTAAAACCAATTTATTTTAAGCCAAATTCAATTGGCACAAGGACATTAAAAGTTAATTTGAAAAAAATTCAAAAATCTCAACTTCCCAGTTTTATGTCAAAATGTGATATCTCTGTTTCATATACATACAAAACACACGCTCAAATTCCTCTTCCTTTATCTTTTAAAATGACATGTTTTAGTATTTTTCAATATAGATATTTTTGTAATTTGAATCAATGTTCAGTTCTGAGGAAACCCACATTGCACTCAAGTCGAAAACCGAACTTGTCGCAATGCAAATAATCTGATAACTTGCTATATGCAAATTCACTTTCCGTCCTTTATACAAGTCAGGTTCTTTGTTCCTTCCTTGACACGATACTATTTTGGTTGTACGAAAAGTACATACATGTGTATATCTCGTATTTGTGACTGTATGGATTTGACCATGTTATAAATTTACATAGTTTTTGGTATTTTATTAAAAACATATTTCGATATCGTTTTCAACAAACTAAAAGAAAGAAGTAGAATAAAAGGAATTGAAGTGATGGACGTTTTTGCTGAGTCTGATGTCTCGAAATTCTGAATTCATATGTCCAAAAAAGGATAAAGGATATGTGCAGGATATAGTTATGCTTATATAGATTTGTCGTTGTCATCGTCAGTCTTGTAGTTTTGAGGATAGAGTTATGTCCATAGGTACCTATACACAAAAGTCAAATACAGAGTTTAGTTTGCTAATATGATGATGACCAGTTTGTTGTAGATAGGTATATCCTGCCATACGCTTTACAAATAGTTGCCATCATCGCAACACACAACACGACACAGAAACACCATAAATTTTCGTCCTGCTGGATTTGGTGGTCAATTATGGCTAACTAAAAGGGAGAAACCACAAAGTTAGCTTCGTTTTATATATGTATATGCCTTATATTTTGGATGCGAGCGTGGCGAGTGTGATGATGGTGATTTGTTTGTGGTTTTAAGGATATACTCGTATATTCAGTTTTCGGTTCACAACGAATCGAAACACAAACTTTATCGTCCTGTCCTGACATTGAACCACCATTACACTATCCGTTGTTATTTCACTATCCACCAGCATCAACAGCCAGAAGCAGAAGCAGCATCATGGATGTACGGACATGGACATTGAACACTGGACAGGACATGGACCTTATGTGGACATTACTGGATGTTATGGGTAATGTGCAAAAACTGTTTAAAGAGTTACACATTAGAACTGATTGTAAAATACCAACATGGGTGGTTAATTTGGTTTATTTGAGAACTGACAGTAAACGAAATACTTTGTAAATAATAAGGTCAACCTCAATATCTGGTTCCAATTGCAATTGCTACGAATTTCGATATAAACTTATATATCCACAAAACATTGGATTTAAATATTGAACGAGATTTTAGTAAATTATAAATTAATAAACAAATAGCAGAACTTACCTAAAATAAACACCAGGTGCACGTTGATCAATGTCAGTTGAGTAAATACGTCCCACTCGACATTTGGAGAACCAAGGAGCCATAAACGAGGGATCATTCTTCTTTGGCCAATCCTTCACGGGAAATACTAAAGGATACGTATAATATTCAGGGGGATCAGAAAATTCCAAGTAACCGTTCATTGAGACCTAAAATTTCAAAACTTAATAAAAAACAAATTCAATTTCAAAAAATACTATTTTCTTATACCCTCGTGTAATTAAAACGAAAACCAAAAAATGGCAATTGGAAATTTAAATTCTTGTGTAATTGTGGCATCGATGCATGAATATCAGATTGATAATCTCCACGTCCACCATTTCTATCCTGATCGAAGAACCAATAGAAAAATTGACTACGAATTTCTTGAAGTCTTTGGGGACTAATAACATAGCCATTGTTTGCATGGGAGGCAATATCCGGTGGAGCCATTCTGTTATTGGGATCTGGAAAAAAGATAAGAACACATGAAAATATAGAGTACTGAGAAAAATCAATCAATATTATATACATAAGATATGTTAATCTTCTTAAAAGGCTTAGAATTCTAAATGTAATTTCTTATAGTAAGTTGTTATCCTCTTCAATTATTTATGATTTGAATATGTAGGCGGGTTCATAAGGTACTCATTATCATAGAGGATTTAGATAGAAGTTGATATGTGGAAATTTGTACTCAATTATTACAAAGAGAAAATGATATTCGTACACATATGCTCAATCAAAATAATTTCAATTAGCATTTGAGTGTATATAGCAATTTGTTAAAAGCTCTGTTTCAACAATAATTCTGTTTTGAGTTCAATTAATATATTAGAATTTTTGAGGACTTGGAAAAAGTGTTACATAAATTGAAGTTGGTATGACTTTGTTAGAGGTTGGTAAAAATTATGATACGAGTCCTCGATACTTTGTTAATTAACTGTTTTTCTTTCAAAATGTATGCAATTCGATCAAAATATGTTATGAAAATCAGTCTAAGGTTATTGGTTAAAAATTTGGCATTATCGTTATCCAAAGCAGTGTATGTACGTCAAATAAAAATACTGTGTTGTTTTAAATGTTACTTAAGACCCATGCTATATTCAGTTTTACAAAACATACAAAACAAAGGGCGGCAATGAGTTTTAAAATGAATTGTTTTTAAAGAATCTTGCAAAATTTTGTCTATTTCACCTTTCACGCTTTGAAAGCTACTTTTGAAAAGTTTTTATTTCCTGATCCACAAAGCTCAACAGTCCGTTGAGACCTAGAGTCTAGTGACTTACGAGTTTCATTTCAACAATTCCTGTGTAAGAGTCATGTCAAGAACGAAAGGCTAATTTGAATCCGAAAGGCTAATTGAAAAAGCACTACTCATGCCAAGAACTACTCTTTGAGGATTTCTCAATTCCTAGTAAGACCCATTTTATCTTATCGATAACTTAAAAGCAATGAAATAAAAGGTCTTCAGCTGTCGGATTCGACAGTAAAGCTAAGAAAAAACAGCGATCAAATGGGTTTCGACTTCCTTCCAACTTAGAAATTTCAAATTCAATTCAAATCAACATTTCGTAAGCAACATAGTTGAAGGTATCTACTTCACCAAATTTCTGTTAAATGTTTATTAACTACTACTTCAAAAAAATTAATTAGTACTTAACATATTTTTAAATTTATAACTTTTCAGATACAATTTCTTTAAAGTATAAACAACAATATCGGTCAAATCTTCCCACAATTCGGGCGGTATCTCAGTTATAACTTCAGTAATTTTGGTTTTTAATACTTTACGTCTAAGCGGCTTTGAGTTCGTTGGCCCACAGAAAAATCTAAAGATGTCAAGTAAATGGCCAACAGACGCAACCAAAAAAGTGAAACTAAGCGATGAGTAAACTTCACACGCAATGCTGTCATAATTAGACAGATTGTGTGGCTTGTTGCCGTATCTTGTTGAGAAAACAAATAGTCTTTTAAAATAACTTAAACTGTCGCCAACAGGCGAATGGGTGATTAGGATACGTTCAATTGTTGCAAACGTATTTCGGGAAATTGATTTACACTTTTACCTGCAGTAGCAAATGTTCATTAGAAGTGCTACTAACTTGTAAATATGCCTCCTCTTTATCAGGGCATAAAATTAGACTCTTTTGGAATAGTTTTGGAAATCAAAATTTTGAGCCTTACTTTAAGTATTTTTTTTTTTTTAAACGGAAACTCTAAAATTTAACAGAACTATTAATTTTGTTTTTTAGTTTAGTTTTGAATCTGATAATGTGAATTTTTTCTGCAACCATTAATTCGCGTATTCACATAGGTTCTCGGAGGATTTTGAAGTTTGAAGTAGGGTTAGGCGAGGTTGTATATACTGCTCCTGTTGGTATTAAGTGACGCTCTGTACAGAGCTTTGTAAGACAGAAATGGATAAATTCTATGGACTTTGCAATCTTACCTCAAATATCTGCACTTCATGGACTATAAGTGCTTATTCTTTCATGAGATTATGGGCACAACAAAGATGGAAAAAGAAGGAAAAGTATAAGACTGAAATGTACCTGGGTAACTGAACTGGATATAAACAGCCATATCAGCAAAACAAAAGCGTTTGGAATGTTGCCCAAATTGTGGAGAAACAACTCTTTGCGCCGGCTTCAATGTTGAATTCTCGATTCCGTATCTCCAATGCTGGGTTAAATATGAGAATATGTAAAAAACCCACAGACATTATGATACGAAGCTAAAAGTGGCCGTGGTTTGTCGATACGCTTCAAAAAGGTGACAACGGGCGTTCCGGCCAAGTGAAGCAATGGAACTCGCTCACACAAGAGGTCAGACATGTAGGCCAGCCTTAAAATCTTCACAACTCGATAGATGTAAGATATATTGTATAAGATTGCGCGTAGGAGAAGTGGGGGGCCATAGGCATAATAAATCCGAGGACCCAGGTAAAAAAGTTTGTTAAACTATATGAACATTTACAATTTTCTTCCAAAAGAATTTTCAATAACGTTTTAAAATACTCGTACCATATTGACAGTCAAATATCTTAAACCTGGATTGAGTCAAAGCGTTTTTTTATTTGTCGAAAGATGCGGTTTAAATGTTTGTTTTCAGTTATAAAAATGTTTTTCAAAGATGCTGAAGTAGTTTAAGTTTAAACACCAGTAAATAGTTTCAGCAGACTAAGGTTATTTCATATAAAATGGTAACTTTTCTGTGACACAATTCCGTAAAGGATAGTTGATACTCGTGAAACATTTATTTCTAGTCGATGTTGTAGCATAACCAGCATAGGTAGGTATTTGGTCATAATATAAGTTCAATTAAAAAAATAGTTCTACTTGAAATGACTGATCTTAGCTTTAATGAAAGCCTTTAAACGTTGTTCCCATCAAAGTGGCACGCTCTGTTTCTGTTGATATCTCCTCTATCTACAAAATTTTAAAATTCCTGTTCGAAATCTTCGAGAAACGCTCTGAAATTCTGAACACAAAAAATAAACTTAGGGATTGAAATATGGACTTCGCCAGAGCCAATCTTAAGCTTCTAAGACCTACTATTTTGATCCTAAAGAAATTTTGTGTTGTCTTGGCTGTGTCTGTCTTACAAGAATCTTGTGAAGAATTCTTGAAGAACAATTCTATCTCCAAAATGGTATTTTGTTAAATAATTTACCAAACCCTCAACCACATTTCTTCCCACAACTTTCGTTATGTGTAACTTTCGATCACACCATTACAGAAGAGTGGTGATGGTTAATTTTGACCCTTATAATGATAGTTTTAGGTTGGTATGATAATGGCGCATAAATTGTATCGTTTTCTTTGTTTTAAACTTCTTCAACGTTAAACATCTTTTGATTAAAAAAAGAATTATTTAAAAGTCATTTCACCCGTGCCACAGTAAAAGCTCTTTGACTCTTTTCACTTTTACTTTTTGGAGTCGAGGTGTTTAAATATGATCCATAGACCGCCGATAGTTTTATTTGTTCAGATGATCTGTAATCGGTATCAAAATGGATCTGGCGAATAGATGCAATCCGAATCTGGTTACATTATCTTTCTATTCCGAAGTGGTTTTATTGATATTCGTTCCAGAGCTGCTTTCAAAAGCGTTCAAATGTAGACAACGCGAGGACAACTACTCTTTGGGCTAGTCATCTTCTCTTAAGGATATAGAAAACTGGAAAATAACACAATTAACGAAAAACAACGCGGTTTCCAGTGATTTTTAAAACGAGAAGCTTTTGCCAGAAATCATTCCTTACCAATGTTAGGAATTATTGCGATTCCATTTTTTTCAGCGCCTCAGTTAGTGGTAACAATTGCAAAACTGAAACCAAATTTCCATTTATTTTTTGTTTTCTAATGTAAATATTTAGAAAAATAAGATAACCAATTTTTATCAAATGAATGTTTTTAACAACAAGGTATTGAAGTTTTGTAACAGAATTTATGGCACGACTACGTACACTCACTTTAAATGCTGAAAGAATTGAATGCTCTCAGTTTAAAAACGACAACGTAAATCACTAAATTATTTTAGGTTTTTAAGATATACAGCCAGGTACAATGGCGGACCCAGAAGGTGGTCGGAGGGGTCATGACCCCCGTGGGAGATAATTTGTTTGTATTTTTGTAGGAATTCCCTTCAATTCAAAACTAACCGTATTGAGTCAATGGATTTATATGAAAACAAAATTTGTGTATTACTTTCTAAACTTTGTTGCAAAAAGGGCTACTTTTGACTGGGGGCTGGACCAAGTACATAATATGAATCTGACATTCAGCACTATTCCAGAAACTTAGCACAAATTCATCAAATTTTGACTAATGGAAGATCCAGGTTGGGTCATATGAGCCCTAAAGTTTATGCAATTAAGTTGTGAATGTAAAGATTTGTTAGTTATTTAACGACATTCCCCAAAAAGTGGTTCGTTGTCAAAAACATTTAAATATTTTTTAACTTGAGAAATGCTTTAAATTATTTTCATTAAATGAGTTTCTAAGAAAAAATAGCAAAGATTCAGGTTTTTAAGAAGAAACCTTAGAACTTAATCAGATTTCAATAATATTCAATGCAAGCTCTTTCAAAATTGATTTTCTGTTGAATAAAACTTTTAAGGTCGTAACAAATTAAAGAAATCTACATTTTGAAGTGAATGTGCTTATGTGTTCTAGAACTGAGATTGAAACACGAAATTCAAGATTATAAATGTCCCAAGAATAGCAAAAATTACACTTTTGTTAAAATAATGGCTTATTGAAAAACAAAATGCACGTTTCATATCTATTAAAATAAAATCTTTGAATCTCTTGAGAACTGAATTGAAAAGAGATTCCGAAACGTGTATTTTGTGTTTGCCACACAGAAGTTTCTTCGCAGCTTATTTGTTTACATTAGTTTGTTTTTATTTTATATTCAGAAAAATTATGTACTTAAATAAACTTATTTGCTTAAATTCAAGAGCCAAACATTTTTCTTTTTACAATTTTAAAAATTTGTTGACCCCTTTAAGATGAATCTTCAGCGCTTCAATCTACAAGTAAGCAGACTGGTAGCGATAGTAATAATAGATTTCCGAAAATGGAGTCCGAAAAAACTAAGTCAGAAAAATTCAAACAAATTCTTGATATCAGATTCTTTCTCATTTTCTCGGTTTTTGAATTTTTGTAGCGTTTACGGCATTAATATAAATGGCAACAAAAAAGAATATATTTTTTTGTAAGAATGCAAAGTTTCAAAACAATTTCTTCATGACAACAATAAAAACCCTCTAGGCTATTATGTTTTGCTCTTAAATATGGGTTATTTAGAAAGCTGTTAGAATCTTGAAATGCTTTCATATGAGGAAAGTCTACTAAATTCAATTCCTTGCAGGACAATATCGTTCTAAAGTTGTCACTTTAGCCCTTGAAATGTGTACATTTTTAAATGTTCATTGCGGTATGTAAAAACTCGTATGTGTTCAGAGCGTGGCCCCCCACACCCTGATTAAAAATCTGGATCCGCCCTTCATCGAATCAAAATGTTTTCGAACAATTTCTTCAATTTCAAAACTTCGAATACCTTTTGAAATAATTTTATTGACATAGCCAATAAACAAGTTTGTACAGAAATAAAAGTGGTGGTGGGTAATAATTGTGGTGTGCAGTTTCGGGAATCCAAATACGATGACAGTAGACAATTATTACTCTTGTCTGGGAAGGTTTTAGAAGAACGTTGTTCCTATCGAAATTATTGAAATGAAATTAATGACATTTGACGTTTTAAATGCTTTGTTCGTTTTCTCAAATATTTATCTAAAAGCTGCAGCTTTCCACATTTAAATTAAAAACCAGTTTCCATTCTATATCTTTTAGGCAATTGAACTCAAATTATTGAAAACCGTATAAATCGAAACGTAAAAGACCAATACTCGCACTATTTCGACGTCAAAAGCATTTCTGATAATATTTTAAAATTTGGAAAAATCACACAAGTTTTGTAAATTCATGATTATAAGAAATATTATTTTTCATGATAGTTTTTTAAATCTTTCAGCCTTAATATATCGTTTATAATATATTCGGTTAGAAAAAAAGTTTAATTTTTTCGACAAATGTATTGCTATCAGACGAGAACAATAATAATAGGAAGTAAATTTATTCAGTCCGATTTGAAAATTATGACATTTCCCTTCGTTTTAAATCAAATATTTTTATTAGAAAGACGTCGTCGTTCATATCTCAAAAATTAGCTCCACAATCTTTCTTTGACGAAAAATAACATTTTTGACATCTTGTAAAATGTTTGGAAAAGTCGAAGATTTTTTTTTAAATAAAAACCTAATGAATAACTCCACTAAAAGTTGGCGAAACTTGACTCAAAATTTGGCAGAAATTAAGCTTCTGAATTATCTTATATTATAAAACATATTGTTTTTAACATTTACCAAAACTTTCATACATTTCAAATATCCAATTGTCACTTTTTTGTATGCAAAAATACCAATCTACAAAGACAACCAGCAAATTTGGTAAAAACTGATGTTGGATTGGAATATTTCGAGAATTGATGAAAATGTTGACTTCATAATTATTTCATTCTATTCAGAAATCGTTATTTTTGTTATAAGAAATAAAAACTTTCTGGTAAAACTGATGAAAATTTCAATATTTCGGGAATAGAACAGATGATTGTTATCATTATTTTGTTAATGTTTCAGAAAAATCGACAGATGGGCTCGGGTGGGACGTTATCAGTGTGTAGCGCATCGCAGCTTCAATTTTATTTTTAAATTGTGAGGAAGGTACTAAAATTTTATAAAATTAGATACCAATTTCGACTTACGGGTGTATAAGTTTGTAATTGACTTTAATTATATAATTATTTTTAACCTATAATTACTAATATTATCCTTTTTGGTAGCTTATTCTCTTATCGGCTTTGAAATACATAAATAACCAAAAATGATGGATGCATTAGCACAATATGCACAAAATCCACATTGCTAATCCTCCTAATGCTTCTCTGCCTGTAAATCTAAAATATCCTAAATATAGTGGAATATTAAATTAAACACTCTGTACCGTCCTGGCAGGAATATACAATTATACACAGAATAAACATCACTGAAAAATATCATCCACTTCCACACACCATCCAGCAGCCGAGCCATAAGCTATCATCAGGAGACGCAGCATGGTTGGTGAGCGGATTGTAGAGCGGTGTGGGACGGGCGATCGAAATGTCAGTTCTTACGTACCTATAAATATTTCATTTAACATTTTATCATGCAAATATTAATTGAAAATCCAAAGACAGATTTTCCTCGTGAATATTAAAATTAATTGAAATTTTAAACAAAAGGAAGCTTAAATCATTTTCTCATCGTTTTGTAATTTTTAATAATATTTGTGTATAATTCAAGCACACGCGGTACATGGCTATAACTTGGATTTGGCTACCGCCCGCCCGCTCAACGGCAAGGGCGACCGGCGCTGCGATGTCAATGACGGCTTCGGATGGTAGATTTAATATAATTTTGAGTTAAAAAACGAGAATATTGGAGGTTAAAAAAAATACAACAAAATTTAGCTTTAATTGAAAATAATTTAATTCTGTCGATTGTGTTCGTAAATCGTAATATGCAAAGTGGCTGAATATTACTGGATTATTACCGAACCGGAAGTTTATCTCTTTGTTTTTATTTTTATTTTATTATTTTGAAAAGGCAAAATTATGTTCTATAAAGACACTAACAAAAAAAAAGTACAAAATGACGATGAATCAATTAATTTCAAGAATTGGTAATCTCAATTAAAAGGGGGAATATACTTAATTTAAATATTTCATCAAAAGGTCTTGTCATTTTTCTTTGACTTTTGGGCTCAAAAGGAAATTTAATTAAAAACTCATCTAAGCATATAATTTGATTTTCATAAGTACATAGAATAATTAATCATAAGAGTAACTATACATAAACGCATTTTGTCAGCTTGTACGGACCCTTGAGAACGTCCCCAGGATGTGGGGTGAAATCTTTGTTGTATATTTTATATAATATAAATTATGTTACCAAATTAAAATTGAGCCTTTAAGTAATAAACCTTTGATTCATAATGAAAATTGAATGAATGTATTTTGAGAATTTATTTTGATAGAAGTAAAGATTCTTAAGTTAATTATTAAATTGAAAGATATTGACTTCCTTCAATACAGTTTATGCCTCCCCGAAATTGAGACCGATGAAAGTATTGTAAATTAGTTTGGAATAAACTCTCAAACATTCTTTGAATACAAATCTAGCTTTTTTAAGATTTTGGGAATTTATTGGAATTTAGGGTTTAATTATCTGAAATTGTTTTTCATTTGCAGAGATGACTACAAATGTTGAGTAAAAAAAATAAAATATTATTGAAAATTCTCAGAAGTAAAGCTGTGCTATTTGTGACTCACAATAAGTATAATTGTGACAGTCAATAATTTAATTTAGGTTATTCAAATTTAATAGCAGATTTAAATAGAGTTTCGGAAATGAATATCTTCCCGATCAAAGGTGATAACTTCGCTGTCAAAAGCGATGTCTTCATCTTATGGAGATATTCATAGCAATTCGAACTTGGAGAGTTTTAAGTCCATATGAACCCGACATTTCAAAATCCCGAAAACTCTAACTGTGATATTATTAGGGGTCTGTAAATCTAATAAAATAAAATACAGATAACCCCAGCGAACTTGTACAGTACAGTCCAATATTTTTTCCTCAATCTATCAACTGTAAAAGAATGTTTTTTGTTTAAAATTGCATTGACATTTTTACGTTGCCCCACACTTTGAGCGACATTTCATATTTCTTCTTTCTGCCTATGTTATAATTGGCTAACAAATAAAATTCCTTATTTGGAATGGGAGAGATAGAATCATTTTATAAAAAAGAGGCCATGAGATGCGAACCACACTGTTTTAAGGTTTTCGTGTTGTACAAAATTGCTGACAATATTTTTTGTATAATGAAATAATTAAGTTTCAAAATCAAGTTTTGTAAAATAGATTTTTAGCCGAAAACAAATTTTTCCAATTTTAGTAGAATTTCTTAAATTTTTACAAATTGGATGAATGGAATTAATTTGAGAGATATCAAGAACCGAACATCAATTTTTACCAAATTTGCGTACTATTTTTTGAAGGCTTTAATTTTTTATGAAAAAACGGCAGTTGGATTTTTATTTAAAAAAAATACTGAATATCAAAACCAATATTTTCTATAAAATAAAATAAGTTTGAATATTATTAATCTTTGAAAAGCTGATTGGGTCAAAAGTAAATTTTTACCAAGTTTAAGTTTTGTCTTTTTTTTATAGGTTTTTATTTTTTAGTAAAAAAACTATCGATTCGATTTTCTAAAAATTTTACCATATTCCTTATAAAAAAAATCAATTTAAAGCTAATATCTCAAAGTTTTGAAAAGATATTTACGTCGAAAAACAATTTTCACCACCTTTTGTTAATTTTCGTTTAGGTTGTTATCTTTTGTAAAAAAAACTGTCAATTCGATTCTTCTCCAAATTTTACTGAAGGTTGACAACGATATTTCTTATAAGATAAAATTTTTTGGAAAGATATTTGAGTCGAAAATTAATTTTTACCAAGTTTTGCTAAATTTATTTTTGGGTTTTTATTTTTTGTAATAAAACTGTAAATTTGATTAATCTTAAAAATGTTACCAAATGTTGAAAACAATATTTCTTATAAGATAAATAAGTTGGAAGCCATAATCTCAATTTTTGAAAAGATATTTGTGTCTAAATACAATTTTTACCAACTATGACTAATGATTATTTTAAGGTTTTTGTTTTTTATAAAAAAAATTGTCAATTTGTTTTTTTCTGAAAATTTTACCAGATGTTTAAAACGTTATTTTTCGTTGCACAAAATTAAAATTTTCGAGTTGACAAATTTTTGTTCAGTTTTGTTGATCTAAAAAAAAGTTATTTGTTATTTTCCAAAAATATATTTGTTTAGTATCGCGTAACAATACATATGCAATATAAAATTTAATTCAAGTCTCTATCGTCATTTGTTCGTTAGATATTTAGGGTTAACCAAAATGTTCACCTTTTTTTTAAAGTGCTATGTGAAAAAACCACTCTCGCAATTTTCTTAAGAGCCTTTTCTGCATCTTACTGCCTGTATAACAAAATGTATTTCAAGTCGAGTTCTCCACTTGTTTTTGAGCTATGGACAACGAAAAAACGTCGCAAACGTATGTACACACGCACGCACAGAAATCTTTTCTAAAAATCTTTTATTTCGTTTCTAAGGTCCTTGAAACGTCGAGAAATGTCAAATTTTTTAATTTGACAAATTGGATTCATTACAATAACTTCCTATGGGAAGTTAATAATAAAAAATGATTCACATTTCATGAATATGAATGTAAAATGTTTTTTTTTAATGTTTCCTAAAGTTTTTAAAATGTTTCAAAAATGTTTCTTTGGCCTGGACACACTTTCAAAATTGTTGGTTCTTATTTTTCTTGACTTATAAGAGTAACTGTATTATTTAAAAAAAATCACTCATTGGTACAATAAGTACAGTACAAGAAACAATGTCGGATTGAAACGCCATTTCCCACGCCAAACATTGTTGGGTGAAGAAGTTCAAACTTGGAATATTCTTCTACAAGTTCACAATAAAGACTTGTAAGTTGAGGATTTTTTCACCACTTACAATTTTGTTTTTCCTTACTAGAAGTTTTCATTCTCAACTCAAGATTTCCTCAACTTCCAAGAAATGAGAAAGTTGCGTACTTAACTGTAGATTTTCTGCCAGTCCTTCTGTTTGTTTCTACATTAAAAAAAAAATTTGAACTATGCAAAACTTTTTGGGAGAACTTTCCAAAATGATCACAATCGATTTATCTATTCACCGAATTCTCAAACCGTATTGTTGGACGTTTTGTCAATTATAACCTCTTTGGAACAAATGTATCAATATGCCAATCAATATCAATATGCCAAAATATGGAAGCATTTAAGACTTGTATAATCGAAGCAATCCGTGAGCTAATACCCGAACCAACGACGCACGGCAAGGTCTCAAAAGATTAGAGTCACAGAATGTTGTACTGGGAAGTCAGCCTAGAAAGGCACTTAAACGAGATTGTCTCCAATAAACAATGAAAATGTTTGCTAATCCATTTTATCTTAAAATAATTTAAGTTTTTTAATTGTATTGTATTCTTTAAGAAGAAAATAGTGTTAATATTTTAACAAAGAATATTATTGGAACCGTCCCGATTTGTCAAATTGACAATCAAAGGTTCCATTTCATATTATTATAAATAGTTAAAAAAAAGAATCTCTATACTTGACAGTACGTCCGAATTCAGCTCATAAGTAAAGTGATAAGCATTCCTGGAAGTGCGAAGTGCATTTTAACAAAACATTGTTTGTAAAAATATAAAACAAAAAAACGCATGTTGTAAATGTTTAGGTTATAGTTCAATTGCCTATAATTTTCAAAGATTTTTTTGGAATCTGTGCAACTGATTTAAACTAGTTTTTGGAGTTCCATTGCCAAATTTTGAACAAATAAAGGCTTTTGTAAATTACAGACACATCAGAAGGAATGGAAAATGTCTTGCATCGTCGGAGAAATCGTAAGCTGTGATCATTCCATAAAAAGTGATCCATGAATGTGTATCGAGTATTGAAATTTTAATAGTTTCCTGGATATTAGGTGCCACTCAAGGCTAGAGGCATCAGGAGTGGGTAATGCTTTGTGAGTTTTTGAAGCATTCAATTTTACACGGTTAATACTGTCGAGACCAGAATTTAATGAGCTTATCCAACGCTGTCAGTGAGGTTCCATATTTAAGGGATAAGAATGTGAAACTAGAAACGAATATTTAATCCTTTCGTCAAGGAAACAGTTTAATAGATTTGAGGTGAAAAACAAGAGATCATTTATGAATATGAGGAAGCGAGTCGGAAACGAAACGGAGCTTTGGGGATCACCAGCATTTATTTTATGAATTTCGGACTCGAGGCCATATAAAACAACTTGTATTGAATTGTTAGAAAGGAAGTTTCTTATCCAACCAAGAAGAGATTTATCAACCCCAAAATCATGCATTTTCGATAAGACCTTGGTCACAACTCTATCAATGGCTTTTGGAGAATCTTATGCAATGATCTTTCTCTTTCCAAAAATTTATAAACATGTGTTTCACTGCGGAAAATAAAAACAAATCCAGATAGAAATGCAACTAACGATTTTTTTATAAATAAAAAAAACTTTACAAAATTATATTACGTTTTATAAAAACACTAGCGGACCCGACAGACGTTGTCCTGTTTACACGTCTTTAATTTTAAAATTTCAAACTTTTTTTATTAAGGTAAAACATTCTGGACCATTTTGATGAAAACTATTATTCAAATGTTATGACAATATCTGACGTCGTTACATGTAAATTTATTACAATTAGACTAATCGATAGCTTGTGAGTATGTGTACTGAAACCTTCAACTTGTTTTAATTAAAGGTAAAAAAGCTTACACTCAAAACTATTTTATTTAAAAATACATTTTTTTTATTTACAAAAACTTAATTTATCGTAATGCCATTGGATGTACAATGTTTTTGGTTAAACCCTTAGGTGTATAAATAAATAAATTCGATGGTTTTCCAACTCTGGAACACGCAACATATAATAATTGGCCGTGAGAAAAACATGGGTTTTCTAAATCTAAGCCACAAATCGTCATTTGTTTGGCCTTGTGACTTATTTATAGTCAGAGCATATGCCAAGTGGATTGGAATTGTAAACGTTTGAATGGTATTGGCGAATCTGAAGTAATCATTGGGATCCGTGGTAAAAGTACAACTTCACCTTGAAATTTTCCACTCAAAATAGTGGCTTCAAGAATGTTGCCCATGATTTGTTTTACAACTAATCGCGTACCATTACACAATTTTGGGGCATTTAAATTTCGAAGCAAAATTATAGGTGAGCCAATTTTCAGTCGCAAATTATGTGGTGGCATTCCAGGTAAATCTAGTGAATTTAGAAACTCTACAGGATAGTTGACAACTTCGTCAGGATCAACAACAGTGTCAATCGATTTAAATGTAATTTCATCACCAGGCAATGACTGTTGTATTTTAAAATTGATGGCGTCAACATCTAAATTTTTTGCGGCTAAAATAGCTCGCTCTCGCAGCCATTCATGATTAGTATAATTATGTCTTAAATCTGGAAAGATACTTGTTATTAACTCATCTTTGGTAGCTACCATGTTGCAAAAATTCTCTGGAAGTCGAATATAATGTTTGTCTGAAATCACCAGACAGCAGCAGTAGAGCACCACCGAAAAGCCGAGCATTATTTTTGATATCTTTCAGGGACCTGTCGAGAGCTTCAAGCGAATGCTTGTGGGCCATTGTACATTCATCCCAGATAATAATTTTACATTTTCTCAACACTTCAGCTATGTCTGAATGCTTCTTTATGTTACACATTGCTTCGGGATTTGTATGAACGTTCAAAGGTAATTTTAGTGTTGAATGCGCAGTCCGTCCACCATCATGAAGCAATGGCCAATGCAATATTATTTTGAGATCGAATCCGCGCAAGTATCAGTGCGATAAGAAATGTTTTACCAGTGCCACCTGGAGCGTCTAAAAAAAAGAATCCACCTTGTTGTGCTGCAATTGAAACGTTAATTTGATCTTATACATTTCGTTGTTCAGCAGTAAGCAATTGTTCATTTTCCTCAACAAAAGTAGCCTAAGAAGTGTTATCGAACTGGTGTTCACGTTGAATATCGCTGTTGATAATGTCTACAGCTGGGCGATTCGGCGCTGACATTCTAAAATGGATGAGCGGCGTGTTTGAAATAAGAATACAAATATCCTCAATCATTATTAATGACGCGTTGTATATTTCGACGGAGAATTTAATATTAAGATTTTGATTAGTAATTCTAGTCCGATGCAAAATATCCTTACTCATTGAGTCTTTGTATTTGTTCCACAGAGCAGATGTATCAGACGGAAAACACGTTGTCAATATTATTGAAAATTGTTGTGGAGATGAGCTCAGTGCTGCATCTGCAAGTGTGAGATCCCAATGGTTATCATCCTCCAATAAATGTAACTCACGACACGCATCGAAGAAAGAGTCGTATGAAGTACCATTGACTTTTCGCAAATATTGGAAGGACGTCGCGTCGTCGGTCCAGGGACGTTAACCAGTAATAAACGCAAAAAAAAAACATTTGCGTTCCTTAGGATGAACTGTATATAATCGACCTAAAGTTTTTGTCATAAATATATCAGCGAATCCTGGTACTGGAATGCCTCGTTTCCGAGGTTCCCAATGCTTTGATTATTTATTAAATGTAAAAAATTTAGGAACATCATTGTACATCAACGTCCTTGCGAATTGACCAACAGCATCTTGTCGACTACAAAGGTTAAAAAATTAAGTACGAGTTGTTTTTGGAGCCGTCAAAGCCTGTTGTAGTGCAGTTTCTTCTAAAAAGTAAACACGCTGTCCATTTTCAAGATGCTCAGCCAAATGTATAACAGCAGGATCCCTTTCATGTATAGGGAACGTGAAAATGCGCCAAATATAGCTTCGTTGCTACTTATGTATCGACCCATTTGATAACGTGTTATTTCGTCATTGTCGTTAACATTTTAAACAGCAAATATAGCTTTATCACTACCCTTGTGAACATACTTACAAATGTATTTGATAGACTTCACCGAACTGCATAGTTCAACGTTTATGTGCGCTTTGTAGGTTTTGCACAGCAATGGCGAATATGGAACTACCCAGCGATTATCAATATCTACTCTAACACCATTTGACAGACGCAATTTATATGATTGACCACCATTGTCTACGTCTCTACGTCGATGAGATGGATAACCGTCCATATTGGTGACAGTATCAGTATCACATGGTTTTGGAAAACGTTTTGTGCATATTCCATTATCCATACATGGCGACATCATGTTTAGAGTGCCACATGGACCATGGATCATATTTGTAGTAACAATGTTAAACAATTCTGGATCAACATTCGGATCTGGAATTTCCGCTGAAATAATTTTGTCAATTTCTTCTGCGCGTATTTTATCCACCAACCAAATTAAAATATGCGCATGAGGTAAACCTCTTTTTTGCCATTCAACAGAGTAAAGCCAACAAAGCGTTTAAAAATTAATGATCGGTTTTCGATGTCTCGTAAATAATGGAAGACATTGACTGCAAATTAATTTAATTTATCCAATTTATATTTGTTTGTATAACAAATAAAAACTTTTAAGAATACTACTAAAATTGGTAAAAACTATTTTTCAAATAAGAATCTTTTTAACTAAAATAGATTTTAAAATTGAACTTTTTCATCACTTATGCAAAATATTATTGATTGTTGATTGTAATTTCATTTGTTTTTAATAGTTTAACTGATAATTTTTTAAAGAAAACACTGAAACCTGTAAACTTTTAAGCAAGAAATATCAACAGACGGGATTTGAAGTTATCAGTGTGGTTCGCATCCCAGCCTTTTTTTTAATTATAAAATGAAAATTCTTTTAAATTCAAACTTTCGTAAATATGATTTTTTAAATATTTCTTTGTATTTATTTAAATTTTAACCGTGAGATATTTTACTCAAAATTTAAAATATATTTAGTACAGAACTCAGTGTGTGCCGTGATAGACTTCAAATATGTAAATAAATTTAAATGTTTTTTTTTTCAAAACTATAAGAGAAATTGAATGAAACAAAATTAAATTTTTTCAAGAAAAATAACATTCAATTAATATTATTTCAATTCTAAGCGCAGTTGCATTTTTCAGTATTTAAAACTCGAAAAGCGGTGATATCATTAAAGTTTTTAAGTATAAATTTGCTATCGTTAATTTGATTGTGAAATAATCGCTTATCAACTTCATTACTGATATTGCTAATCAATATCTCCGTACGTTATGTTAGTCATAAATATTGACTTTGTTGACTCAAAATCCAACAAAAATTATTTTTTAAAACAAAGCTTTTTCTATCATAGTAATCTACACACATAAGAAAGCTACCAAATATGAACGAAGTGAAGCTATCAAAACATTCATTTTTGCTAAACCCAAACTAAGAAAACAAACAACGCTATCAAAAAAGTAACGATAACGAACCTACATAAGAATTTGGCTTTTTAAAGAAGTTAAAGAAAGAAAAAAATGACGCACCTGTCCGATTTTAAGTTCCACAACTTTTAGTATTTTCGTTATCATATCTTATCTTTTATTATATTCTGTGGTTCACTGTAGATTCTATCGAAATATCTTGTAACTCAATGAGCTGTTCAAACTTATTCAACCTAATTTTTTTAAAGAATTTTCTTCGCCTTTTTCTTTGTATGATATTTACTTACCCCAGTCATATCCATCGGAATTGTCAAAGAAATCCGAATAACCGCTCATCATCATTTTTCCAGATCGTGGCATAATTGAACTTATATTTTTCAAACCATCATCAGGTAATTGTGGTCCGATGAAAGGTTTTGCTGCTGCTGGTGAGCTCTTAACCTCTTTTGGTGGTGGCAATTCCTTGGGAGGAGGAGTTTTCTTGGGATTTTCAGGTGCCAACGACAATGGCGCCTTAGTTGTGGCCTTAACTGTGGTCGGTTTTTCTGGAACCGTTTTTAAATCAACAATTTGTTCTACATCTTCGAATAATTCACTGTTTGAGTTAAGAGATTTGGGCACGCTTAAATCTAATTTTTCGTTAGGTTTCGATAAGTTTTCACCTCGCGTCAAAGCGAACGCGCACAAGAAGATCGCGAGGAAATTCATTTTTAGTCGCCTCATAGCGACTTTGTTATTTAATTTATTAATAATTTATTAATGAATTGAATTATTTAATATAATTTTTAAAAATAATTCACTTTAGGTTTATTTTTCACTGACCTATTTTAAGACGGATAAGTCGGAGGTCGTAAAGGTAAACCGTCTCGGACAGAATTTCGTTCGTTACTTAGGGCGTTGGTGTGGTTTTTCGAAATTGTTCACCTGCTGAATATCAAAAAATGTTATCTTTGGCATGTTATCTTATCAGTTTTTGAAAAGTGATAACATTACCAGAGCTTTAACCAATAAAGCTACAGGTGGGTTAGGTATTGAAGAATGTGGTAACATATTACTCGTATGGATTTGATATGGTGACACAGAATTATAATGTTATTATTAAACAATGGGAAGTTAAAGGGTGGCGTATCTTTGGAATCAAAATGATAGAAGTTCCGAAAGTTCGACGCGTAATTTTGTGTAAACAGGTTGCGTTGTTTTCTGGTGAGGCTGATTCATGAAATTGATTCTAAGAAATGAATCTTCCGGATTTACAAAGGAAGTTGAATTGTTGTTAAATTAGTCATTCTTTTAAAGTTATAAGTTTTTGTTTTAAACGTTGTATGCAGTTTAATTAAAATTAAAGGTTAAACTGTGTGGCTACGGGTTTTCACATTATACGACACTTTTTCTGTTCATATTAAAATATGAAGAATATTTTCTAATAGAAGCTATTAGTTTAAGGATAGAAATATTATTGGCAAAAACATTTCATAACCATCAAATATGTGCATTATGTATGCCAGTTATTTTAAATTCAACACAATTTATGTTCATGTTCTTAGAACAGTGCCGTAGCGTTTGATACAAACTTTTGCAGGGCCTAATTTCAAAAACAAGTATTTTCTTTATGGAAGAGTGACATTGTAATTTTTTTGACAGATGACAAATGTACCCATAAAAGCAGATTATTCACTCATTTTGTATGCTTTCAATAGGAATATTGCACGCGGGAAGTTACTCAAACTTAAGATATTGGTGCCTGGAGACAGGCTTTCCTTTAAGAAGGGTGGGTGTGAAAAATTTCGTTGAAGCAATTCTAAGTACATACAATTTGGTTTGAGGGGTTGAAAGGAAGTTAAATTTAATGGAACAATGTTCATTTAGAGGAAAACACACCATGATGTCTGTTTTAAAGCTTTTTAAGTGATAACTGCGCTTTTATTAATCCCTTATTGATAGTTTGTGGTTTGATGGATAGATAGATACAAATTGTTTAATAGGAGTTTACTGTAATAAAAAAAAGTTTGGGGTTTTGGAGTTTTAAATTAGAAACTTACCTTGAATTTCTGTTTTCCCTTGAAAGAACTAAATTTTTCAAAATTGTTCATTTTTACGATTGTTAGGCAAAATTCTGCTTTTTGAAATACTAAAAGCTTATTTTGTGAAAAATAAAACTCTGGGAATACGGTAAAACGAACCTTAAACCAAATAATTTAAACTAATAAATAAATGAAAAGTCTGTTTGTTTGCTTGTGTGGCGTCGCAACACAACAGTATTATGACATAATTGTTTTACGTGGACGTAGTTATGGGTAGAGTGGAGAGTGTTTTAAACTACTTTTTCTTACTATCTCATTCACAGCTCATTTGAGCTGATCCGCCGGTAGCACTTATAATTATATATATACTAGCTGACCCGACAAACGTTGCTTTGTCATATAAAAAATGTCTTAAGAATATTTTGCTAGAAATAAATAACTTATTTTTAGTGTTTAAGGATGTGGTATATACACTGCCAATCACTAGGATGAGGCCACATATTTTTCAACCGATTTTCGTTCTTTATACCTGCTGGAAATTTCGTTCCAATAAAAATTTACTACATTTGAGTAGGTAGATATTTTCTTTAAAAAAAGTAATAAAATTAAGGGGTTAAATAGAAAAAACAGTTGGAATTTCCCTACATTAATTAAAGAGCTACTTAAAAACAGTATGAAAAAGTGCGTCACTTGGATGAGGCCACATGAAAAATCTTATAAAATATCAAAAAAATGAAAGAAATGTTTACAGTTTATGGTTTTCAAACATTTATTTATTAAGTTGTTCTCAATTAATAATGAGTATGCCCCCCATTTTTCGATATGACCTCTATTAGATGGTTTGGAATGGAATCATAAAGTTTTTTTAAATAGTCAAGTAAAATCTCGTCCCAGGCATCACGGATAGCTTCAATTAAGGAGTCCTTGTCTTCAAATTGTCTACCGCCTTCATAAACTTTTCGAGATAGCCATGCCCATACGTTTTCGATTATGTTCAAGTCCGGTGAATAGGGTGGCCATGGCAAAAGCTCTACGTGTTCTGATAAAATCCAGCTTTTGACAGCCCTGGAAGTGTGGATGTCTTGTTGGAAAATCCAAGGCAGAGGTCCAAAAATATTTTTCATCTTCGGAAATGAGCGTTCCAACAAGTATTTGTAGCTGTTTCCGTTCATTGTTAGAGAAAGAAACTCCAATTCGATTTTGCCATAGTAGGTGATACCATAACACCTGATGTACGGCTGTGATGTCTTCCCAAAATTAGTTCCTCTTTTCTTAAATCATGGAAATAAAAGTTGTAACCATCGGGGCCGTCAAGGCTAAACTTTTTTTCATCCGAAAAGACGACGCGTTTCCATTGACTGCTCCAAGAGACATGTTCTGTTGCAAAGTTCATTCCCAGCTCCTTGTGTACTTGCTTTAGAACAGGTTTCTTTTTGAGTTTTCTTCTCTGGATAGTACCATCTTTTCTTATTATCCTTCGGACTGTCGAAATACTGGCTGATACTCCGCTTTTGGACCTTATTTTAGTAGCTGATTGAGTAGAATTTGAAGCAATACGTAAAATTAACCGCTTTTCTCGGGATGTTGTTGCTTGGGCTGTGCGTCCTTTTTGTTTTTTTCCATAGTTTTGAGGATCAGCTAGATAGTTGTTTACAACTGTCTTACTTATTTTCAGCTTCCTTGCTATTTCTCGGCTTGAGAGTCCCATTTCCTTGAAAGCATCGATTTGTCCTCTTTCTGCTACTGTCAACGTCTTTCCGGAACCCATTTGTAGTTGAAATTTAATAAAAATAGTTATTTGTAAAACGTTCTTAAATATTGTATCCCAAATTTTGAAAAAAATTGCTGATCTGAACTTCTACAACGAAATATTCGCAATGGCCTCATCCTAGTGACTCACTTTTTTATATCCTTTTTAGGTAGCTCATTCATTAATGTAGGGAAATTCCAACGGTCTTTTCTAATTAACCCTATAATTGTATCACTTTGTTTTAAGAAAATATGTACCTACTCTCATGTAGTAAAATTTTCCGGGTTAAAGAAATTCCAACAGGTATGTGTATATGTGGCCTCATCCTAGTGATTGGCAGTGTATGTAAGTAGGAGAGGTATAGAGCACTATAAACGGTGACAAAATATTAAAATAACAACTCACCAAACAATTTTTTTTTAATTTATTAAATTTAATTCTTTTAAATTATATACGCTCTATATCATATAATATCAATCCCTTAATGCTACAGAGTGAACAATATTTTTCTGATCTTATCATTCGCCAATACAAACTTACTGGAAGTGTTTAAATCGAAGCCGCAGACAGACATCGTTTGGCCTTGAGCATCAAAGATAGTCATTACAAATGCCAATCTAATTGGAAATTGAAGGCGTTTGAATTGAATTGTACATCTGTGAGTGTAATAGGGATTCGCGGTAATAACATATTTTCACCCCGGAATTTGCAATTTAAAATAATGGCTTCGATAACATTTGTTTATCAGTTTTTGAATTACGAATCGCGTGCCGTTGCACAACCGAGTAGGGTTCAAATTACGAAGCAAAATTACCAGAGATCCAATCTTCAATTCTAAATTATTTGGTGGCATGCCTCCAATGAGTTTAAAAACTCAGTTGGATAATTTACAGCTTCGGTAGCATCACTAACTTTATCAATAGATTTGTATGACACCAAGTCTCCTGGTAACAAATCTTGAGATTTAATTCCTTGAGTTCTAAATTTTTTTTGCTAAAATTGGTCTTGCTGCCAGCCACTCATGATGTATATATATTGGGAAATATCTGGTCAATGAGAGCATCTTGTGAATACAATAATCGTGGGAAAATTCACCGGTAATTTTATGCATCCAGTCTCATCTGTAGTAACTTTTCCGTCGCCTATATCTAATAGTTATTTTCAGAATGTTTCTGCGGATGAATCCTGAAGCTTTTGAACGAACATATTTAATTTCAGTTGTACTTTTTCAACATTACGCCACAGTGGCAATTATTTTAAGTTCGTGTTGATTTCATAAGCGTACGTTGGACGCAGAATAAGGTTAAGTGTTTGTCTGAAATCACCGGAAAGGAGTAACAGATTGTCACCAAATAGTCTGTCATTGTTTTGTTAATCTTTCAATGTCCTGTTTAACACCTCAAGAGAATGTTTGTGTGCCATAGTGCGTTTCTCCTAGACGACAATTGTACAGTATGGCAATGGATGATTTTTTTTGTATCATATTGCACACCGCGTCTGGGATATTTTGAACATTTTGTGGCAGTTTAAATACCGAATGAGCTGTTCTGCCTCCAACCAATAAAGTTGCCTCAATAACAGAAGATGCAACAACCAATTCGAAACCATTTCTTGATCCTATTTAGCAAGAATGAGCGAAATAAGGAGTGTTTTGCCAGTTCCAAAAATAAGAATCTATCTTGTCATACCGAAACTGCGAGCATGATGTGGTCATAAATGGTTCTTTGTTCTTCATCCATTAGTGGGACATTACGAGCTACAATCGCTGCCATTTCTACAGTATTCTATTGTATAGTTCACGATTTAATTCAGTGTCAATTAAATAAGATGAATTTCGATTTGGTGAATTCATACCGAAATGATTGAGTGGTAAGTTGGCAATGATAATGCAAAGATCCTCGATAGCAATCAATGTTTCCTTTTACATAGTGTCACTGAATACTATCGTAAGATTGTTGCACCGTGTACGTAGTTGATGCAATTAAACCATAGGACTTAGGAATATAAAAAATAGATAATAACCTATTATCACACCTATCGAAAGTAAACGCAAAATGAATATGGCAACTAACACTGTGACAGGCTAATTTTATATATATATATTCCATGTATTCTTTTTTGAAACACCTCTTTTTGGACCTATCATTGTTGCTTATCATTAGGAGTTCCATAAAATGATTTTAACGCAATGCTGAAATACTGTTGAAAAGAGGATATGGAAGGTTAACATTGCCGAGGGTTATGTGAAACTAACGAAAGATTTTGTAATTTAGTACCGAGTAGTTCTGAATTTATTAATAATTAACAAGGTCTAAAAACTTAAATTAGGCGATATGAAACTAGAAAAGCAGAACTTTTACAAGTTCTTTACTTTTCGTTCCTCTTTTCTTTCTTACCCCTCTTATATCCTTATTTGATACGGGTAAGAGCTAGTAAAATATATTTTTGGAATTAAAAAGAAAAATGAGGTCTGACCCGATCAACATTATAACACAATTTAACTGCCATTCCTAATAAATTATAAAAATATAATGCTTGAAGAATTAATAAATCTGAAGTACATTGGTATAAAATACGACTACTAAGTAACGTTTAAAACTAGAAACAATATTTAAAAAAGTTGGTAGTATTTTTCGCAAAACGTTGAATGAAAAGTCATTAATTTCAAAATATAATAATTTTCGCACGGATCAATCATGTTATCGGCTAGAAAAAAAATTAATTTATTCATTACTGGTATTAATTTTTACTAAGAAAAATTACATTGTTTGATATCTGGTCAATTTAAACAACAACCAAAATTATCAACATTTTTTAAAAATTGTTATGTTAAAAAAATCACCCACGAAATTTGTTTGAAAGTCCTTTCTGCATCTTTCTGCATTATTATCTGTATAACAAAATTTATTTGAAGTCGATATCTCTACTGGTTCTTGAGCTATGGACGACATACAGAAGTACGAACGTACGTACACACGCACGCACAGACATCTCTCTAAAAACCTTGAAACGTCAAGAAATGTCAAAATTTTAAAACCGACAAAGTTAAAAATATTAATAAATTGGTGTAATGTTTCGAAAATTTCTAAAGAAAGTACCTTAAAGTTGGACAGTTGATGGCATGCTTTTGAAATTGTTACGATTGCAATTCAACTTTTGAAAATCATGATCAGAAATTCAAATCGAATTGAGATATTTCCGTTTAAATATTTTTCTTGACATAAAATTCAATAATGTTATTAACGTCAGCTGTTATTTCTTTTGTTGAAATTTACTACAAAAATGGTGTCAATTTTACAGTAATAGTTTGTAAAACTAAAACAGTCCTGGGCCGTTGTGAAATCATCTCGCCAGCAAAACTGATTTGAAGAATCAAAGCAGGTTGATGAATCTTTGTTTATTCTTGGAATTAGGTGCGAGTATTCCAATACGATAGTTTATCGTGTATTTTGTATTATATCTAAGGTCCTAAGACTTTAAAAGTTTATTTACCACAATAACTGTGGCCTTTAAATTACCTTACAAATTTGTGAATTACAGGCGTTTTTACCACAAATTTGTAAAAAAAATAATGTTTTGTGTTTTGTAAAATTCTGTAGCCTAAAAAATTGTAGTTGTGATTCACAAATTACAAAATTGTTAAAAAAAAGATTTTCGGTTGCACGACAAAAAGTTTGTAAATGTGAATCACAATCAGAAAAAAATGTGTATAATCTACTTAATGTGAATATATCGAAGTCCAAATCTTGATAGAAATTCAACTTTTAACGAGTTTGATGCTCTGTCTGAATCCATTCAAAGAATTTTTGCCTATTATCCTCACACTAAAATCGTCATTCCGCCAACACCCTAGACTTGTTTCTTACCTCTGACACTATTAAATTCACAATCAATTTATTACCACCTCTAGGCACATCAGACCATTGTATCGTATCTGCAAAATACTCAAGTCAAAAAACCCAGTTAAAGAAAAAACTCATATGAGAACCGTTTGGCAATATGAGAAAGCCAACTGGGACACTATGCTTCCTCGATAGTGACGTGGATTCCAGCGCAGAAATGTTAACAAATTTAATTCTTTGTGGAATGAGAAATTTTATCCCGAATAGGGTAAAATCTATCAAACCCACAGAAAACTCATGGTTTGGTTGGATCTTTAAGAGGTTATTAGGTTCAGAGATGTAAGTTTCCGAGGTTATAAAGCCAACCTGACTGAGGAAAACCGGAATAAGTTCAAACAAGCTAGAAAGACCTGTAATGGTCATATTCGACGAACCAAATTTTTGCATGATCAGAAATTAAGGCAAAAAATACTACAATGTCCCAAAGGTAGTACAAATTTCTGGTAATTTGTAAAATATTTGCTTAACACTACGTCTTCGGCGGTTCCGACGCTCGTTTCCAATGACACTCCTTATGTATAAGCTCGATTGATAAAGCCAATTAGCTTGCAGCACATTCTGCTGTTAATTCGATTCTACCGGATAGTGTCATAAGTCCTCCTGTTCTTGAGAGCCTAGATGATTCTATGGGATGAATCTTCTTTCGCACTCGTGCAGTCGCAAGAGTACTGAAAGACATTGACATACACAAATCCACTGGCCAGGATAGTATTTCCCCTATTGCTCTGAAGAGGTGTTCTTTAACGCTGGCAAAACCACTGCGTAAGCTTTTCCATCTGTCCTATTCTACAGATCTCTTCCCGAGTGGATGGAAAACGCCCCTCAAACTATCATCCAATTGCACTTGCGTCCCTTCTTTCTAAGGTCATAATAACGCTGATTAATTTTCAACTTATGAAATATCTTGTAGAACGGAAACTTCTAAATGACCGAAAGTATGGCTTTTGTATCAATAGGTTTACTGGTGATCTCACGATCCATCTCACCGAACAGTGGAACAAAATCGTTTTGGAGAAAGTAAGATAATTGCACTTGATATTTCAAAAGCATTTGATATAGTTTGGCACCAAGCTCTCTCATCAAAAAAGAGTTCTTTTAGTATTGATGAATCTCTTCTTCGTTGGGTTAGAAATTACCTCTCTAACCGTTCAATACAAGTTGTATTAGATGGTTTCAAGTCTGAAATTCATAAAATAAATGCTGGTGTCCACCAGGGCTCCGTTTTTTCTACGATAAGAGTAGCACTTGCATCCAGGAAACCAATCAACTATCAGTACTCGGTATGTTCATTACAGGTCACCTCTTATGCAATGATCACATATTCGATATCGCCAAAAATGCTGCCAGGTGCTTAGGATTTCTCCGACGATGCAAGAAATTTGTCACCCCATCTGATCTGGCTATAATCTACAAAGCTTTCTATTTTTAATAAATATGATTTAAAATGAAAAATAATATTTTTATTTTTAAAATCCTGAAATGAAAACAAAAATAAAAAAAAGAGGCTGGGATGCGACCCACACTGATAACTTCCCATCCCGTCTGTCGATTTGTCTTGCTTAAAAGTTTGTCTTTATGTACTCGTATCAATTTTTACCAAATTTGGGTACTTTTTTTGTAGATTTTATTTTTTATATGAAAAAATGGACTGTTGGATTTTTATATAAAAATTACTGAATATCGAAAACAATATTTTCTGTGAAATAAAATAAATTTCAAGCCAATATCTCAAAGTTTTGAAAAGATACTTGAGTCGAAAATCAATTTTTACCAACTTTTATAATTTTTTTTTTGGTTTTTATTTTTTGTAAAAAAACTGTCAATTCGATTTTTTTCAAACTTTAACTGAATGTTGACAACAAGATTTTTTGAAAAATAAAAGTAAATAAAAGACAATATCTCTAAGTTTTGAAAAGATATTTGAGTCGAAAATCAGTTTTTACCAACTTTTATAATTTTTTTTTTAGGTTTTTATTTTTTGTAAAAAAAACTTTCAATTTGATTTTTTTCAAACTTTGACTGTATGTTGACATCAAGATTTTTTGAAAGATAAAAGTAAATTAAAGCCAATATCTCAAAGTTTTGAAAAGATATTCGAGTCGAAAATCAATTTTTACCAACTTTTATACATTTTTTTTTAGGTTTTTATTTTTTGTAAAAAAAACTGTCAATTCGATTTTTCTCAAAATTTTTCAGAATGTTGAAAACAAATTTTCTTATAAGATAAAATAAGTTTGAAGCCTAAATTTAATGTTTTTGAAAAGATATTTGAATCGATATTCAATTTTTACGAACTTTGAGTAACGTTTTTTTTTAGATTTTTATTTTTTATAAAAAAAACTGTCAATTAGATTTTTCTCAAAATTTTATCAGATGTCAAAAACATTATTCTTCGTTGCACAAAATTGTTTTAGAGATAAAATCATATTTCAGTCCTAAAATTTTGGAGGTGACAAATTTTTTTTTTCAGTTTTATTGATTTAAATTGATTTTGGTATCACGTTACAATCTATTATATACAATTTAATTCAAGTCTCTAGCGTTTTTGGTTCGTAAGATATTTAGGGTTAACCAAAATTTTCACCTTTTTTTCAAACTGCTATGGTAAAAAAACCACCCACGCAATTTTCTTGAGAGCCCTTTCTGCATCTTTCTGCCTTTTTATCTGTATAACAAAATTTATTTGAAGTCTATATCTCTTCTGGTTCTTGAGCTATGGACGACGAAAAAAACTTCGCAAACGTACGGACGTACGGACGTACAAACGTACGTACACACGCACGCACAGACATCTTTCTAAAAATTTCAATTTGACAAATCGGACCCATTACAATAACTTCCTATGGGATAGAGTTCAAATATGCGTTTCGCCCCGGTGCAATGGTTGGGCTCATCAGAACATGACCATTCCACTTTGTCTTGACGCATAATTTTCTCGAATAAATCGAAAAACAATTTTTTAAGAGAAGTGTGAAAAACTTGTAGAATTGTTACCGGTCAATTCTTATTAAATAGAGTCCTGGTCCTGTTATTTCTCGTAGAAGTGATCAAAGTTAACCATTAAAATTTATTTTTTGGGATGCATGTTAAAGCTCCACAATCAATTCAATTCCATAAAAATTATACTTATTAAGCTATCGCAAGCATATAGCCTCAAATGCACAAATTGGTTATGAAAAATTTTATAAAAAGGATACATTGATGCAACCGTAGTCATGGGGGTTTCTTAAAAGCAAAACTTTCTTCTTCCTAAATAGACAAACTTTAACTCATTTGTTTTGAAAGACACTATTTTTTTTGTAAATATAAAAATGACATTATTAATTTAATTTTAATTTATTTTTCTTAATAATACTGTTTTATTTATTATATTTAGTCTTAAAATTATTAAAAAAGTAAATATTCCTTTTATTGCTATTTCTCGGAATCAATATAAGCCAGTTTTTTAAATTCATTGTTAAAAAACAAATAAATATAGGTGTTCGTAAGTAAGTACTCTTCGAAATTGTGCAACTCATTAAAATTTAACCGAAGTTATAAATGAATCAATTAAACACTTTAATTCATTTTCATAAAACTAAACAAATAAATTGTAGCTTCTATTTTGAAATGTGGTCAAACGTAATTCATATATTTCTCAAAAGAACCGCTTTTATTACACATAGACTTTAGTGGCTTTGTTGAATATACTGTAAACATTATCTATAAATGTGGTTTCACATCATCTTTGAAGCTAAATCGAAAATCAATCATGAATATTAAACATGCCTTCAAGCTTCAGAGAGTACAAGTACAATTTAACTGCATAGTGTAGTATATCTTTGAACCTAGATACATTTAGCTTGAAGGCTTTCAAATACATATGCATGGCATGCATGGATAATATTGTGTTGACCATAGCTAGCTTTCTTCCAACATGAATGTAAATACAAGAAACTTATGGGTCTAGAAATCCTTTGTTGAACATTATTGATTGAACAATGCAACAAGATGAGACTTTTTCTGACCAATAACTATTAACGAATGCATATAATTGAAAGTTTCATAAAATGCCTTACATTTGTATCCATCATTTTGAAAAATTTTAGAATATATACAAAAACAATATTGAATTTATTTATGATTAACGTTGGAAAACGGGTTTGATACAAAATTTAAATGGAAACAGTTATCGTTTTAAAAGTTTGATTAATTGTCTTATCGTTTTATAGTTTTTTAATTTCTTTCAAATGTTTCCTCTTTTTGCAACTACGAATCATTTCAGACTGAATTACAATCTCTTTTTGTACCATTTTGAAAACTTTTCAATTGGATGATTTTTGTCTGTCACTGAACAAAACATAACAATTTTGTATCAAACCGGTAATAAAATAAAATGTTCAAACTAAATTTTTTTGTTTATATGCAGTCTCAGGAAATCGGCAGGAAGGGATCATGACATAATATTGAGCGACAAAAATATCAAAAAAAGGATTTTTTTTTAAATCTTGAACGCAAAAACCTTGAATACAAAAATATTTCGAATGACTGAATGAAACAAAAATCTAGAATAAATTGCTAATTTACCTTTAAAAAGTTCAACTTAAGCGAAACATAGCGAGCATATGGAACCATTCTCTAAAAATTTAATATTATTGTGTGTGTATTTCGAAATTTTGTTCTGTATTTTCGAGATTTTTCTATCTATATTAAAGGTTTGGAGATTTCGTGGTAAGCCCGACAGGCGGTTAGAGCAAAAGCTACGAAAATAATACCATCTTCAAGCTCAGCAAAGATATAAAGTTAGAAAAATTGGTTACGACAGCAGAAACTTCTTTTTCTGTACTTCTACCTTGTCTACAAATTTTGTTCTTTTCTTGCCAATCTTAACTTTAAACCTAACCAAAAAAGTGTTGTTAGGATTCAGTACATATGTACATAAGTTAGCAAAAATTGCAAGGGCGAAGTTTCCTGACTCTTCAGGATAGGTTAAGGAGATTAGCACTCCTCGTAACTGAACTCCATCCCGCTACGGAAACCGAAATTACGCCTGGGCTTATTAATGATAAATTAAAGCAAAGATTGGTTTTTGGAATGTTAGGACGCTTCTGGACGCAGAAAGTGAAGGTCCACACCATACAGGATTCCTCCAAATAGAGAGAGAATTTATGCGGCAGATAATAGACATCTTAGGATTAAGCGAAGTGCGATGGTTGGGATCGGGCAAATACAAGCCACCGATACGTAACACTGTACTGTTCTACTCTGGTCACGATCTAGAAAACGCTCGAGAAGCTAGAGTTGAGTTACTCCTTACAAAAACGGCAACCAGAAGCTTTATTTCGTGGAAGCCCCTTGGGGAACGGCTTATCAAAGCTAGGTTTCAGAGTAAACTTTGACCCGTCACCATTATACATTGTTACACCCTGTTGGAACTTGCATCTGATGAAGAAAAAGAATGCTTTTACAGTCAACTAGGATCCGCCTACAACAACACTCCCTGCGGAGATATTATTTTGGTTATGGGAGTCCTCAATGCTAAGGTTGACAGTAAAAACAACGGGCTAAGGAATGTAGTGGGTGTTCAAGGAGTCAGCAATTGCAATGATAATGGTGAGAGGTTCATTGTCTTCTGCAACGCCAATAGCCTGGGACTATGTTTGAACACAAACTTTGTCATAAAATTAGCTGGGTGTCGACGGACAGGTAAGCGTCTCCCAACCAAATAGACCACTTCGAGATTAGTTAGCATTTTAAAAGCAGTCTCTTGGATGTCACACGAAATGAGAACAATCAGCAGCACAGTACATGACGACTCCGAACACCAATGGAATGTCGGTCGGAAAAAATGAAATAACAACACTTGGCTTTCAGAAGAATCTTGGGCAAGGATCAAAGATCGCAAACAGTTAAGGGCTTGAATAACTGCTGCACAAGAGGAAGAAAGAAACGAACCAAAGTCCTCGTATCACATGAAAAACAGAGGGGTTCATTGCAGTGTGCGCCGCGACAAGCGTAACTACATCAAAGCATTGGCGCAAGACTCAGAAGATGATGCTGCAAACAGGTGCGACAGCAGGGCCGTTTACAGAATAACCATAGACCTGACCGGTACACACAGCTCAAAGCAACACCTGGTGCAAAAACGTAGACGTTACTGTGCTTCACGATAATTAACTTCTTAAACTCATGGGGGAAGCTTTTGGTGGTCCAGGCTTCTTTTATGAGCGGATGAATCAGTTTCCTTGGTGACGTTGGCGCTGCTTGTAATAGCTCTGCGGGAATTCCATCAAGTATTACCGCTTTGTTGCTCTTAAATAAAAATAAATAAATTGGCTGGCGCAACAGTCCGTTTGAGAACTAAGGCATAGTGACTGACAGCTCTCAACCATTCGAGTGCGAGTACTGTTATCAGGAATGGAAGGGACCTACAGTTTTAAGCCGAAGCCGAACGGCAAATTTGAGAAAGCACTTTTCATAACAAGAATTACTCTTGAATTTGTCCATTCCTCACAAGAGGCAGTACATATAGGTGGCATAGGCAGGGATCGAACCCAAGACCTCTCGCATGAAAGTCCATCGCACTAACCATCATGCCACGGGCTGAAAATTAATTAAGGCAAAACAAAAATGATCAGCCTCGGAACCCGACCTTCCTCTCAAATAAATATTTTCTCGCAACCGATGGAAAAAGTAGAAAGCTTTCAATACCTTGGAAGTATCGTTTCCATCCAAGGCGGAACCGACCAAGACGTCATCTGCCGTATCGGCAAAGCCAAAGTGGCGTACGGGATGCTGTCAAAAATTTGGGAGAATAACTCTATCAGCTTAAGAACAAGACTACGACTGTTTCGCAAAGGTGTCGAATCTGTGCTTCTTTATGGGTGCATCACTTGGAAGGTTACTCCAACCATAACAAGAACGCTGCAAACCTTCGTGAAGAGATGTCTTCGTAACATCCTAAGCATTTTCTAGCCAAACCGAATATCAAATAAGGTCCTTCATAGAAGGACAGGTCAGGAACCTATAGAATCTATAATACGAAGACGTAAGTGGCAATGAATTGGACATACGCTTCGAACGAAGCGTAACGACTGCATTGCAGGCCAAGCAATGCAGTGGAAAACGCTCACACAAGAAGGAAGAAGAGCTGGACGACCGAGAAGCACATGACACAGAACAGTCGTTCTGGGAGCTGAAACACATCTCCGGAAACCATACACGATGGCGAGTAGGAGTAGTATAGGCCCTATGCCCCTTAAGGAGTTCCCAACGGACTTAACTGGTCTGAGGACCTAAATCATTAGTAACTGTTTTCAATTTTTCCAAAGTCTACTTAGGCTGTTATTTAATTTTCTTAACTTGAGTTAGACTGCTATTCAAAACCACAATTTTGGTTTTGAATAAGCTTTGCTTCACTAAAATTATTTTCCCAAACGAAACTATAATTTTTCTATCAGTGGTTATTCCATATTTAAAATTAAATATTTTGAATCGTAAGTAGATTAAATTTGGCAAAGATGTTGGCGGAACGGGCCAAGGCTAAAAGTATGTACGATTGTTTTAATTTTTCTGGCAATAAAACGAATGGTTTTGTCGAGATATCGGTAAGCTCAGATTTGGCCTATTTTCTTGGTTAGACTTTTACCTCGTCCCATACTTCGTGATTCTATAAAATTAATACTCGTACTAAGCTCCCAAACAATCAGAGTATCCTTTTATATGCTTTAAGGATACTCTGGCTTATAGATAAATTAAGATCTTGTCTCTATTCATGTTAAAAAAACGTAATCTTATTTTTTGTTTGAGATATAAACACCACACGTACCTTTTTAATTCCACATTTGGATTTTTCCCAAAAACCTTGGTGTTAAAGAAATATCGGCTAATAAAAAACCAAAAAAGCTTGTCCCTAACCATGTGACACGAAGTGTATGTTGATTGGAGGCATGTGTCTAGCTCATCACCAACCACCAAAAATATTTTGGTTATCACTTGTCACGAAGATCTTTCAACGTTCCGTCCAGGCATGCATCCAGAGACATGTTATAAGCATATCTGTACGATCTTTTTAGAGGCAGAATGTGCTTTCGCCCGCTTTCTACTGAAGTCACATGTATTCTTGGTATTCAAAGCTAGAGCTACAATATAAAACTTTTTCTGATCCTCGCCAAAAGCAATAAAATTAAGAACGTTTTTCCGGGTCCTCCAGGAGTATTGAGGAAATAAATTACACTAGATCCACTGTTCATAGCTTCCATCAATTCTTTGTTGTTGATTTTATTTTGAAATGTTTCGGCCAATGCTTTTATGTCGTATTGTTCTTCTCTTCGCAACTCGTAGTTTAATGAAGAATCCGAGCATTTTTATACTTATTTACCTTTTAAACCATCTCTCTACTTACACAAATATTTCAAGACCAAAATTAGACAAATCGGTCCAGCCGTCCTCCACTTTTAGCAAGTCTTCTTAAGGTTAAAAATAAATCTTTAAAACATATAACAAAAAAATTTGATTTGAAAATTTTGCAAAAGCTATTTCTTCTCTTGGCCAAAATTATAACGCGAATTCATCTAATGAACTTTACAATATTGCAAATAATTGAGATCAAGACTTTGTAGATATTTATCAAAGTTTCCTCGCCTACATCTGCTCCATTAAATCAGTCTACACGCGGAAACAGCTAAATTGAATTGATTTCAGTTTACAGAACAAGAATTGTCTGATATGATGAGTATATTCACTCAATCCTTAGGGTATATGTGAAAACTTTCGCGCTACAGTACATAACTTTTCCCTTTTCATAAATATTGAACTCTGTAGTGTGGTCTCTCATTTAATCAGTACCAATATAACAAGAAAACTTTTGGCCATGATGCAAGTTTGCAGTTTTACTAACAGGAAGTGTATGTACTTTATTCTTAGAAACATGAGGAACAAGTAGCAGTTCTCCCCCAACACTGTAATCACTTAACTATGCCTTTCAAGTTGAGTTTTCAAAAAATCGATTACTATAAAGGAAAAATTGAAAAACATTTTTCAATACCAAGAAGTGACAATAATGTGAGCTTTTTAAGCCTTTAATCCTCCCAGGCTGCAGTTGTAAGGCAAATTAGATTATGTAGGACTTTCAATGACAAAACTCTTCCCCTCATGGAATTTGGCAAAAAATGTGTAATTTATCATCACTAAAAAGATTCAAAAGAGTTTCAAAGTGTGAGTATTTTCTGAGGGATTATATTTTACGTACCTGATGTTCTAATGGAAAAGGTTTCACCTTTTTTGTTTTATTTTCTTCCTCGATTAGGCACATTTCTTCATTTAAGACAAAATCAGTATTATTAATGCAAAATGTTCTCGAAAAACTTATGTAAGCCTTCAAACAAAAACTCTAAAGCACTTTCTCTCTTTTTGTTTATTTTAAAATGAATTTCAAAAGCAAATTATGTTAATCTTTTTATATAAACGAAGTTATGAGGTTGTGAAATGGAATAAACCATTTTTTCGTTTGATATCTACTTTTTATTTTATTCTCATTGTTGTTTTTGTTATTATGTATTTAATTCCACAATGTCGGCATTTGTTGCCCTCTGGTGAATTTAAATTATTTCCTTCATGGATTGGATAAGGATTTGCTTTCTATATCTTGTTACTCTTATAGCTACATACAACTTGCGCGTGACAAAAAGGACGATGGATAGAAGATGTCGTAGAAACTGAAGAAAAAGAAAGATGAAGAAAGTTTAAACAAGATTTTGTAAAACTGATTTCCTTCGAATGAATCTAACCGTTCGTTTGGGTTTATTTTGTTATAAGAAATTTCCTTTTCTGGCATAGATATACCAAATCGAAGCCTCTGCGTCTGTTTTGAAAAGGAGTATAAAAATAAAATGTAATTGCAAAATAATAAAGAGATAGATTTTAAAATAGCGCTGTTAAAAAACACATTATTTTTAAACCTGACCGTTCTTGAAAAGAGAGATTTTGGCTACATATTCTCAACTTCCTTCTTCATACAATTCGTCATTTAATAAGAATAAAAAGTCTTCCATGCAAATATTGATTAAGAAATATTGTTAGAAATGTAGGCGGATAGTACCCCTTTAATTAAAAAATTCAAGTTAATATCAACGGCAAGGTTTTGCACAGAAACAACCTCTACCGTAACTTCGATACCCTTCAGTACCAATTAAGTAAAATTTTCCAATACTTTGCTAAACTTTCTAAATACATGCACTTAATTTCAGCTTCATAGCAAAACTAAATACATAGTTTCTGAAATACGGCACTTCAAAAATCGCAAAAACAGTAACTGACTGACTGATCATCAAAAATATATAGTACTTCCCGGAAGTACTTGAAATTTCGAATGTATGTAAGTTAGACTTGTGGTGCAAATAAAGACCAAACATCGAAAAGTCGTCCTTTATGAGTTATGGGGCGTGGTAAATGTTGTTGATTCTGTAGAGTGTTCGACGTGTATCTATAAGCACAACAAATTCAGGTACAAACATTGTCCACTCGGAGAGAGTGACTTTCAAGTATTTGTTGTCAATTACAAGAAACATTGTGGAAGGATTGTGGAATACATAAAACGCAAAATGCGACCAAAAAGTCTAAAGACACATCGACTCATCATGACGACCATCTTTATCACCACAACTCTGAAGCAATCCTTTTTAGGGTGATTCCGGTGACCCTCTACGGCAACGGTTCTAAGGTAAATATTTGTGCCCTGTTTGACGAAGGCTCATCAGTGACCTTGTTAGATGAGAAAATAGCTCGTCAGCTCAAAATTAAAGGCATTGCTACACCGTTGCGATTGAGATGGACTGCGAACGAGCATAGCTGTGAGAATGACTCTGAAATTTTGGATCTTAAAATATCGGATAATGAAAAGCTCCAATTAGAGTTTGATTATTTGAAAGGTTTACCAATAATTTTCTTTGCCAGCCAGAAACTCCGGTTACTTGTCGGCATTAATAACTGGAAGCTGGGTTTACCTTTAAAATTTAAAGAGGGTGCTGCCGGTCAACCTGTTGCTACCAAGACACGACTGGGCTGAACAGTTCATGGTTGCTTTAAGAATACTCATCATGAAGAAATGACAGCGACTGCCAGCTGCAATTTTCACGTATGCAAGTGTGAAAAATGTGACGAGAATGAAGGAAATCTTCAAGAACTTGTGAAGCAGTTTCTGTGCTACGAAAACTTTGGGGTGTCTGTGCCAAAAAGTAAGTTAATTCCTGTTGAAGAAGAGCGGGACTTCTATGGAAAGAAGACGACATCGTATTGCCAGACAGCTTTGCAATGGCATCTAATCGCTTTAAAAGTTTACAAAAGCGGATGGCAAAGAACCCAGAACTAGGTAAACTTTATTCAAAACAAAATTCAAGATTATCTTCTTAAATGCTACGTGCGAATTAAAGGGAAACTGTCAGCGTTTTGGTACCTACCCGTATTTCCCGTGGCGAATCCGAACAAGCCCGGAAAATTGCGGATTGTTTGGGATGCTGCGGCCAAATTCAGAGGTATGTCGTTGAATTCGTTTCTCTTGAAGGGCCCAGACCAGCTTACTAGTTTAGTCTCAGTGCTTTATAAGTTCAGAGAAAAGAACATTGCTCTTTGTGGAGACATTATAGAGATGTTCCACCAAGTAAGGATTTGACATGAAGATCAATACTCCCAGCTTTTTTCGTGGTGCGATAACGAAAAAGAGTATCCCGAGACCTACGCAATGACTGTCATGACGTTTGGTGCAACCTGCTCACCCGCTTCTGCCCAATATGTAAAAAATGAGAATGCGAAAAGTTTGCGGAAGTCTACCCAGCAGCAGTAAAGGCAATTCTGGAAAATCACTATTTTGATGACCTGCTTGTTAGCGGCGATACTCACGAAGAAGCGATAGAATTAGCTAAGAACATCCGTTTCATTCACAGCCAAGGAGGTTTTCATATTCGAAACTGGTTATCGAACTCTCCTGAGGTGTTAAAAGCTCTTCGATCCAGCAGCAGCACACAAGTGATAAGTCTGAATAAGGAGCCTGAACTGATGTCAGAAAAAATTTTAGGTATGTGGTGGTGCACCTATAATGACATATTTATTTTCAAAACAACAGCTAAGCCTAATTTTTATCGATTCTGCCTGGAAATTGCCGCCCCACAAAGCGAAATGTTTTGCGGCTGTTGATGACCAAATTTGACCCTTTGAGACTGATTACTCATTTTTTAATGTATTTCAAAGCCCTCCTTCAAGTGATATGTAGATCAGGTATAGGCTGTGATGAAAAATCTTCACATACCAAGGTGCTTAATTATGAAAAAGTTTGAAAGAGAGCCGTAAATGCAGCTCCATGTATTCGTCGACGCGAGTGAGTCGGGCTATGCAGCTGTAGAATATTTAAGATGCTCATATAGATCTGATAATGCGGTTTATTGGAGCGAAGACACGAGTATCCCCATTAAAAAGTCTATCAATACCTAGATTGGAACTCCAAGCTGCAACTCTTGGCGCCTGACATATCCTTCACCAGCAAAGTTTTTTAGTCTGATTCAAAAAATGTACTTTCTTGGCTTCTTTCGGACCATTGAAAATAAAAGCAATTTGTGACTTATTGCGTAAGTGAGATTCTGGAGCTTTCTGATGGTCGGCGGTGGAACCCAACCAAAGAAATTGGGCTGACGAGGCCACAAAATGGGCTAAAACTCCAGATTTCTTCACGTCCAGTCGATGGTTTGTCGGCCCATCTTTCTTATTTCAGCCTCCAGAAAGATGGCCAATGGAACAAGAGCAATCACCCAACACTCAAGAAGCTTTATTTACGGCTGAACGATTCTCGAAGTGGAAAAAATGTCTTCGTTGCTGTACATATCTTCTTTAGTTTTTTAGAAAGTCGCAGTCAAGAGCAAAGTTGAAGAAATTTGTATCTCAACATTTGATACCGACGAAACAGCAGTTTATAGATCTCACGGTCATGGAGGAAGTAGCAAGCACCATTGGACCTCTCACTCAAACAGAACTGCAGCAAGCAGAGGTGACAGTACTGAAGGAGGTTCAGCTTTCAGCATATTGAGGCGAAATTGATTGTTTATCTAAAAAAAGGCCGGTGAGTAAATCGAGCTCTATTTACAATTTTTGTTCAATATCTAGATGAACATAAATTAACACGTGCCAGTGGAAGAGTTAACCTTTCCAAAGACGTAGGTCATGACTTCAAGCGTCCAATGTTGCTCCCGGGAAAACATCAGATCACTCGATTGATAGCTCTAGACTACCATACAAACACCGACAACATGAATCAGCTTTAAATGAAATTCGCTAACGATTTTATATTCCAAACCTGCGAAATGTCTTCAATTCTGTCCGGCCGCATTGTCAATATTGTAAAAATGGAAGGGCACAACAATTTCCACCAATGATGGCTCAGCTGCCCCCTGCCAGACTGGCTTCTTTAAGCCGTCCATTTTCGTTCGTGGGCATTGACTACTTTGGCCCACTGACGGCAACAATTCACCAAAGGACAGAAAAGCGATGGGGAGTCTTACTGATTTGCCTCACTACTCGAGGAATAAACATTGAGGTTGCCCACTCCTTGTCTACTGACTCGTGTATACTGGCAATTCCTAATTTTACTGCCCGAAATGGATTGCCTGAAGAATTCCATTGTGACAATGGTATGAACTTTCGCGGGGCAGATCGAGAAAAATTAACTTTTACATCAACTATGACTAAATGGGTCTTTATTCCACCAGGATCCCCACACATGGGAGGAAGCTCTAACTAACTACTAACTATAACTATACTTACTCGCAATCCTTCATAAGAGCTTTTAAGAAGTTCGTTGATCGAAATTGATAGCATTATAAATTCGCGTCTTCTTACATATCTGCCTATTTCAAGCGTGTTTGAAGAAGCGCTGACCGCAAATAATTTTTTGCTTTGGTCAACTAGTGGAGTTAAACCTTTAGCAATTTTCAACGACCATCGGTTGGTGCTCAAGAACAATTGGATGACCAGTCAACAATATGCAGATACATTTTGGAGGCGTTGGGTGCAAGAATACCTCCCAACTATTACACGTCGCTCAAAGTGGTTTACTCCTGCTAAGCCAATTGAAGTAGGCAACATTGTCATCATCGCAGATCCTAACAGCCCACGAAGTTGCTGGCCCAAAGGCTAGGTAATCGATACAAAGATATCCAGCGATGGACAGGTACGAAGCGCTACCATTCAAACAAGTTCAGTACGAACGGCCTGCTGTGAAGTGGCTGTGTAAGATGTCGATGGTATTTATCTGGTAAAGCCCACTCATTCTAGTGGCCATACCGGGGGATACTGTAACATCTCTGTTCTCCAGCCAGACAGCCTCCAACATGACGTCAAAAATTAAAAACGTCAAAAATAAACGATGCGACCTTTTTGTCCTCTTATTTTTTGAGGTTAACTTGGCGGGCATAGTCATATCACCCACATAAAATAATAGAAGCGAACTAAAAGTATTTAAAAAGTAATTTAAAATATATATATTTTTTGTAACTTAAGATAACACAATAAATACAAAAACTGAATTATAACTTGAAGTGTTTTAATAAATTACAAAATCTGAAGAGTTGCGCTTTAAACGTAATAAACGGAATAAAGCAAAATACACAAGTTTTTAAAAGATGACACATGTAATCTTCGGCACTTAAATATTTAATCCAAACTCATCCAAGTGAAGCACCATTTTATAGTAGTTAATTGATAGATCTTGAGGAATTCCAACACTCGTTTCACACACACAATCACAAAATCCGAAAAATGCAAATATCGCAAAAACTTAATCTAAAGGCTTTTACTCATAAGCTTGTATTTAGCATTGGAATACAAGTCAAAATTAGTTCAAATTATTCCGAATACTTTTTCACTGTAGACCAGTGGAGTTATTTCGATATTGAAGATTGAACTACTGAAAATATATCAAAGAATTAGTAAATTTATAAGTTGGACAATTTTTGAACTGTTACTCAGGATTTATGTATATAGCAGTATTCATGTTTTTAATGCAATCTCAAATTTCAAGAGTTACTACTTCGCTATAATATTTTAAGGATTTACAGAAATTAGAAGAATTAACGTTCTTCGATATCTTTTTTTTGATAGTTTGTCTGATTAGTTATTGAGACAGTATGTAACTCAATCCCATCTGTTATTTTCTGTTTTTATACAAAATGGAGTTGAAATTTGACGAGAGAATCTGAAATTTTTGAATTTATTCATCAAACAGTTAGAAGAGGCTTTAAATTGGTCAACCTTGTTTCGCTAAAAAAAATGCTTTATGTCTTAGAACATGGTTGCCAATATCGTATCCATTATTTCATTTTTACTCGCCTAATCCCAATTTAAAATATTTTGTGTGCAACGAATAAATTTACAGTCAAAATTACTCAATATATTTCCTTGTTTTCGGAATACTTGAGTCGAAAACCATTTGTTATCAGTTTTTAGCTGTTTTTGTACGAAGTTACTAAAACTAAGCAATAATATTTTGCATAGAATTTCGAAGTCATTAACTTCATTTATTCACGTGATATCGAGAATCTCACACCAATTTTGTGTAGTATTTTTGTAGATTTAAATTTTTATAACACAATTCACTTTGGCATTTTTATACACATTTTACTTGATGTTGAAAACAACACTTTTTATAACAATACAAAACTTTAACTTTATTTAATAGTTTTTTGGGGTTTTTATTGTTGAAGCCGCTGGTTACATCGATTATTGTTAAATATTTACCAAAATAACGTTTCATTTTCGTTATATTGTTCCTAAAAAAATCGATTTTTTTTTAGTTTCACGCAAATTTTTCATTTCATATTTATATTTCTAATAATTAATTTTTATAGTCTAATTTGCTCATCAAAATAAGCACTTATTATTCATTACAAAAATAATTAGTTCAGTTTTCTGAATTTTGCCCTTTTTGAAATTTGGGTTCTCGGGATTTTGGAATTTTGCCTTTTGAGGATTTTGAATTTTCAGAATTATGGAATTATTGAGAATGCGCTTTTCATGATCAGAATTACTCTAGGAGGATTTGCCAATTCCTCCCAAGAGGCAGTACCGGTCAAAAAACTTTAGATGGCTCAGGCAAGGTTTTAACCCAAGATTTCTGGCAAGAAAGCCCAATGCATTAAACGTTACGCGAAGTGTTCTAGTAATTATTAATTGTTATTAATTTGACATTTCTTCACTTTATAAAACATTAATTTGGTAATGTTATTGGGTCGCGATATATTTGGGTACAACCAAAATGTTCACTTTCTTTAAAGTCATTCCGTCAACTTTCGATTTTATTATCAGTAAGATAAAATTCATTTGGAGTCGATATCTTTTCTGGTTCTTGAGATATGACAGGCGAAAAATGGTATAAGGTACGTAGCACTGCCCTAATATATTTATACAGAGAGTTTGTAATCTACGAATTTTATTTATATGAATTTTTTCGACCAAAAATATTTAAACAGCTCTGTATCGTTAGAGAATATTATATTATTGAAATTGTATAAAATGTTGTATTGACTAAGAGAACAAGAAATAAATGTGAAATGGTGTGATTGATTTTTGTAGCAATAAAAAAACTATAATGTTTTGTAATTTCGTTTAAGTATGAAAAGAAATTTCAAAAAGGAAATATAAGAATAATTTAATTTTATAGGACTTACTTTGAGTTTTTGTCTGGACTTTTAAATACAAATATAAAGGATTGTCTATATTAAAACCCACAACATCTTGTATTCACAGAAAAACTTAGAAATTTGAAAACTAAAGAAAAGTTGAAAGTTATGAAAGATATTCGAATATTGTATATACAAATAAATGTTGACATCAATTTGAAAAAAAAATCGCAATGTAAATATCAAACATTAAAAATAAAAAGAGGCTGGGATGCGACCCACACTGATAACTTCCCATCCCGTCTGTAGATTTGTCTTGCTTAAAAGTTTGTCTATATGTACTGGTATCAATTTTTACCAAATCTATTTTTTGTAGATTTTATTTTTTATGAAAAAAACGGACTGTTGAGTTTTTATATAAAAATTACTGAATATCGAAAACAATATTTTCTGTCAAGTAAAATAAGTTTGAAGCCAATATTTTAATTTTAAAAAGCTATTTGAGTCGAAAGTAAATTTTTACCTTCTGGTTGTTGAGCTATGGACGACGAAAAAACGTCGCGGACGTACGGACGTACAGACGAACGAACGAACGTACACACGCACGCACAGACATCTTTCTAAAAATCTGTTATTTCGACTCTAGGGACCTTGAAACGTTGAGAAATGTCAAAATTTTAATTTGTCAAATCGGACCCATTACAATTTCCTATGGGAAGTTAATAACAAGAACCTAATCTTAAACCAAGAAAATTAAAAAAAAATTCGGTATCTTATTATTTTTTATTTTATATAAAACTTAAAACTAAAAAAAAACCGAAACCGATTATAATACTTAAGCTACTTAAAACTAACCAAAAGCAATAACACTACTTAAAAAAAAGAACAGCCACAGTAAGCTTTTTTTTTTAATATTTTGGTTTAGTGCCACCCTGGCTGTCCCTACCCTAATCCATCCTTAAACGTATGTAAGCCGGTCAAGACCAAGCTCCCTAGACAACTTTAAATGTCATTCTCAATTTGAAGCCACCAAAACTGGTTCTCTTGCCACGCCCTATCTCTTCGGTCCTTATCAGAAACAGTCCTACTGAACCGAAGGCATTCAGCTCCGTCCAGTCCGAGGACGTGGACGAGTACAGAACCGCCTCCATATCCTGTATCAGCCCTCGATTGTCTAAATAGAAAAAAGCTTCGAGCAAAATGTCGCCACTTAAACGTGTACTTTCGTAGTACTCATTGCTGGGGTAGTAAGCCCCAAAAAATTAAGCTGTTAGTCGACGACATCGCTCTCGCAATGTGAGCTCTACCAATCTTCAGCAATAAATTATTTATTTTGTTTATGTTGCCTCTGTTGTATAGAACCTGGGTGGAAGAGCAATGTTTGTACTCCGACTATGGTGTTCTGTGTAGCCCAAGGCAACGTCGCAGGCATTGTCTCTGAAACAACAGAATTTTTTCCATTTGAGATGGGGCAACGTTGAACCATACCGTGCACCCATAGGCAATCATCGGCCGGATAAGGGCCATGTAGCAAATAACCTTCACCCTGCTGTCAAGACGGCTGCTAAAATACAACCGTTATGTCAGGGCTAAGGCTCCCCTAGCTCTGGCCTGAGCAGTACTCATATTTCTGTTGAAATTCTCTCGAAATACTCATATGTCTGTCGAAATTCAAGTAGATACTGATCCAATCAGATGCCAAGGTACTTTACTACACTTTTATTCGCCAGTGGCTGTCGATTTGGTCCAACGATCACTAGATTTTTCCAGTTCTTTCTCATATCCCTTGAGGCTCCATACAGCGGAATCCTGAACAGAATAGTTTCGCATTTCTGAATGTTGATTTTCAACTTCCATTCATCGCAATATTGCTGAATCTTGTCGAACTCACCCTGCAAACCGTTTTTTGGGCTGTTCTGTACGCAATAACGTCGTCGACGTACGCTATTGCCTGAGTCAGACTTGCTATCACATCACTGGTGTAAATGCCGAATAAGATCGGTGAGTTAACCGCTCCCTTTTGAAGACCATTTTTAATATCTTTTGAAGACCATATTTAATATATATTTTGGTAGATGTTACATGCCAACTAAAAACTTTATTAATTTATATTTGATGAATCTTACGCATATTGTAATGGGTGCAATTTCTTAAATGAACATTTCGTCGACCCGCGACGGGCTTAAACTTAATCCAGAAAAAACTAAACCTCTTCCAATATCGAATAATTGATTATGTAACACAAGTGAAAACTTAGGATTCATCTTTAAAACTAGACTTTCTTGGTACCCAAGCCGATATTGTTGTGTAAAAGATTTAAGCTTCCTTCAGAGGAATATCCATTATAAGATCAATTTTACCCGCTCATACTAAATAAAAGTTGGTTAAGTCACTCGTTCTGCCTATAACTACGTATGGCTGTGAGATGTTTCCAGAAAGTGCCAAAATATTTATTTTTAACATTTCTCAAACATGAACTCAAATACACTTTTGAATATAGTAATTTTTATTTATTTGATATTCTTATTTATAATAGACAAATTTAATCATATAAATCCCGTACTATTCATACAGCTACAGCTGCTTTAGAAATAAATAAAATTTAAAATAATATTAATTTAAAAGTAACGCAAGTTAAAGGAAAACGAGCTGTGAATTTTGTACAAACTCAAAATTTATAATTTTAAAAGTTATCGTGTTTTGTTTCTCTGTCAAACATCTAAAATTTGGTATAAGTCTCCTTAACATTGCATATGAGATCCTTTCTACCGTATTATGTGAACGACTGAAGCTGTTCGTCAACAACCTGATAGGTCCTTATCAGTGTGGCTTCAGACCAGGAAAGTCCGCTATCGACCAAATATTCACTATACTGCAGATCTTGGAAAAAAAGCAGGCAAGAGCTCTACAGAACAATGTCTAGTTTTGGCATCCCTGTCAAACTTATCCGTTTGTGCAGAATGACGATGGAGAATGCACGCTGCTCTATCAAGGTCGGAAAAGATCTCACCGATGCATTTCATGTCAAAAAAGGTTTTAGACAAAGCGAAGCACTGTCATACGACTTCCCTAACATCGTTCTGAAAAGAATTGTGCAAAACTCAACCGTCAACTCTAGAGGCTCAAACTTCCAAAGATCTATCCAATTACTCGGATACGCAGATCATATTGTCATAATTGGAGCGTTTTCGAGCATTGCTACGGAAGTGTAGAAGGTAGATTTAGTGGTCAATGAATGCAAGACCAAGTATATGCTGTGATCAAAAAAGTACAAAAGTAAGTAGGTATAAGTTCGGGACCGGCCAATTTGCAGCCTAGATCGAGCGATTTAACGCCTTTAGGCTATTTTTTGTGATGCTATGTCAAAGATCATGTCTATACACACAAACCCGCTTCAAACAACAAATAACATTGAACCATTAATTCCTGAGATACCGGCCGAAATTTTGGAAAGAGTATGCCAAAATTGGACTAAGCGGATGGACCATTTGAGGACCAGTCAAGGAATTTGATGTGTTTTTTTTTTTTTGAAAAACTTTCCTATAGTTTTTAAAAAATCACCCTTAGTTACTGATCAAGTAAAATTTTAAACGTAAGGTTATTGTTTAGATCTGTTTTTTTGTATGGAAAGAAAAAAACGAACTAATAACGATTTAGAAATGACTATGAAAAATACAAAAGATGACTAGCCGCCATCACCGGAGAACACAGAGACTGCCACATTAAACTGGGAAACTTAAAAGTTTTAGGTCCATGACTTTCAAAGGCTGATATGATCAAAAATTATTACTTCGAAAAATAGTTTCAAAGCGACTTAAGTTCTAAAAAATTGTATAGATAGTAAAAATGTTAACTACACTAAACTAAACTAAATTTAAAAACATCTGATGGTACTGACTAAAGAGTCTTTTAGCCTATGGTCAAACTCCTAATACCAACGGCCTTTACTAGTAGTTTCCCCGCCGGAAGTTAAAGCCATAGGAAAATGCACATAAGGTAATTTTTGGGTGTTTGAAGTATCATCAGAAATCAACCTCAAATACACTTTAGAACGCCTAAAAATATGCTTTTACATAACTATGAAGTCACTAATTCATTTTCAATGTGGTATCATATTTTATTTTTTTTTGTATTTAAATACAATTTATACATTTTTTCTAAGAAAACGTAAATGAAACTATATTAAACGCATTTCATCAAAGTGGGATCACATAAACAAAGAAATTATCTGTAGGCGTTGTTGGCTTGGTTTGGTGTTCTACCGGTTCTCTCAACTTATCGACTAATTATGATCGAAGGCGTTGCCGTTTTGCATCAATTAATATAAAGGAACGTTATGAATTTCGGCAGTTTTGCTTTAACTCGTCTTCGAGTAACACGTGTTTTTGTGATTTCAGGATTTTTGATGCAATTTTTGACTAAATGTTTGTAAGAGATTTGTGAACAAAATAAAAAAGTTTTTGTTATTGTAAAATAATATTATCATAGCCTTGTTCCTAAATTATTAATATTTTACAGCCAATTTTGTTAAATTAAAACATTAATATAAACAAAAACATTACAAATATTATGAAAAACCTTTGGAGCATCTTTGAATTTTGCAAAGGGGGCACATTTGGCTGATAGTAGGGGTACATTTGACATTTGTTAAATATGCCCCAGCATGATTTGCTATGCTTATATTTGTGTTTTATTTTGTTTTTATGTTTATTTTGAAGAAAAAGTGAGAAACTACAAGAGAAAGACAACTAGGATTTCAATCGACGAAGAAAAGGTGAAGAGGGCTATTACAGACATACGGAAAAAACTTGAAACATCAGCTGCTGAAAAATATGGGATAAATAGAACCACATTGATCATGCCTATGAGAAAACAGGATCCCTTAAAAAATTGGTCAGGTTCGGGTAATGAAAGTAGCACTGACGAAGGTTTCACTTTTCAATCGAAATATACGCCGCGTCAAACCCTTACAAAGCTGCAAAAAAAGAACTGGTAGAATATGTGAACAAATGATCTTTTCTCGCATACGGCTTATCAAACGATTCTTTCAAGAAATTTGTGTATGTCTTTATTAAGGCTAACAAAATTAGCTGCCCACCAACTTGGAAAATTTAAAAAAAAAAAGCAGGAGACGATTGGCTTTACGGATTTTAAAACAAAATTCTGAACTCTCGCTACATTAGGCGGAATGGAGTCGTTTTTATGAATACGATCATGAGATAAAACTGCAATTGTCAAATGTTCCCCGCGTAAAGTAAAGTAAAGTGCCCATGTTCGTGGCACTTTTGACAAAATGACTTTTTTTTAAACAAATTGTTGCAGTTGTTATATACTTTGTATCTGTGAGTCTTATCTAGAATAGTCAATGCATCTTAAAAATAAAAAAGTATTGGAATTCGTATATAATCTTCGGAAAAACAGACTTTTAAAAATTAAGTGTCAAATGTTGCCCCTACATATATAAATTTATTTTTTTGAAAACTATTAAATGTTTGGAAAATATTATTTAGGATATGTGTCTTATTTGTTTAAATACATTATCAATTTCAGTTAGTTACAGGTACTTAAAATTTATAAAATCATAGCTCAAATATTCACTGCATAGATAAGTTACAAAATATTTATTAAAGCAATTATATAGATATTATTAAAATGCAATATTTAATTTTGGTGGTGTCGGCAACTCGGGTTGCGATTGCATTAATGATTTCTTGTTTGTTGTTGTTGCAAACAAATGTATATCAATAAGATAACAGAGAGAGGGAGAGTCAGAGTAGTTCTCTATTCAAAAATAAAAATATTGACCGAATACTAAAAAGATTTAATTTTTCCATTCAATTTTTAGTATTTTTTGTGAAGTGATAGTGATTGGCACTGTTCCGCGTAGTCGTCGTGTGGATTCACTATATTGAGCCCGGCTGTACAGAAATATACTTTCGTTTTTAACATTTATAAACATCAAAACACACCGAGAATGTTTAAGTTCGGCCTTATCAAAAATGTCAGTTCTCAAAAAGGAGGCTTGTCGTTTGCTAAATATCACACAGTAAAAGGAATTTACGGATATAAACCAAAACCCAAAAAGGTTTTCAAAGGTACTGAAACCAAAACTTAAGGTCACAAATTAGAATATTATCACCTCACATGTCCATTTTAAAGATATTCCTTATCTGAGCAAGTGAAGTATGGAGGATTAGTTTAGTTTGCATCCATGGAATTGTTTTCTTCTGTGATTATTTTACCTTCAAATTAAGATAACATTCATTTTTTGATACCGCTTATCTGAATTAATATCTGAAAATTTGAATTAAATTCTTAAAATACAATAAATTCTAAATGGAGTTAACCCAAGGCAATTAGGTGTATTATCATCTGTTATCAGTATCTATGGGTATAGGTACCTAGTTGTTTATTTATTCAATGCAAGATCGGTTTTTAAAGTATTTTAGTTTATGAAGTACGTACGATGTGTGTTAAACATTTATGTGTAGATCGCTGTACTTTAAGTTTTATAGATATGATTAAACAAACATATTATAGTGAATAAATTGATAAAAATGGACAAGCATATCTTCGAGAAAGTGTCAAAGCATATTTATGATATCCCATGTATTGGAGTTTCTTTCTTTTGATGTTATATTAATTTAAAACAAATAATACAATTTTTTTATTAAACGAATTATAAGTTATTTCACTATATTGTAACAAAATTGTATATCATACAAAATTTATCACCTGAGTTTTTCACTAGTAAACCCTCCATCATGATTGGCTGTTAATTTTTTAAGAGATGTAAAACACATTCATTGATAACTCGTTAAAGTTAAAGTTAAAACAATAAAAAAGTTTTTTTTTTTAAGAATTAACTTGTCTTACATTCGAATTTCACCTTTTGGAAAACCAGCTGTGCTACAGAGTACGTTCCTTGATTTTTTATCTTTGAATTTTGACTGCTCAGCCGGTCCCGATAGTATTCCAACGATAGTATTAAAGAAGTGTTGTAATTTAGCTGAGCCCCTTATTAGTACATGGAAAAATTCATTTCACAAATCGAACTTCAAGAAAGGTAAAAAGACGGATATAGCAAACCACAGACTTTTGCATTTCTAAATTGTTTGAACAAGTTGTTTGTGAAAGTGTAGCCTTTTCGAGTAAGAATTTGCGATTAGCAACATGGTTTTGATATTTCTAAGGCTTTGACTAAGTGAGCCACAGAATTATTTTATTTATACTTAAAGTTCTTGGTTTTCCACTACTTTTCTTAGCTTGAATCAAATCATACCTTTAAAACAAATCTTATCAGTTAAAATTTAAAATTTGTCATTCAAAACCTTAAGTTGCTCAATCTGGTGTTCCCCAGGGAAGCCATTTTGGCCCTTTTCTGTTCATCAACAGTCAACGTATAATTTACATTAATTTTACTGTCAATAAGGCAATTTCTGTGCTTGGATTTTAATGATCCCTATGTTACTCTTTCTTTTTTCATATCACGTTTTTAAAATATGCCTCTTGAAAACATATTAAAGACAACTTAAAACAATGTTTTAAAAGCTAGGGTTAAACTAAACATAGTTCTTAACAATATTTCTATGTCTTCTAGATACAGTTTAAAACATTTTAGTATCTTATTAAGTTTCTTAAACATTTCATTAGTTAAGTCTTTCTTTGACTTTATATGAAGTTATGAAAAATCTTGAAGCCGAAGCTGAAGCGTGTTTGTGATTCAGCCAATTTTGTTTCGCTTTTAAGAAAAACGTCTTGAAATTAGTTCAAAGTATTGATTTTGAAATCGGATCCTTAATTTAAACGACTTAAAAACTCAACAGTTTTAAAACTATCCGTTTTCAACGCATTTTTTTCAAGCTTAAACGACGGATTCTTACTTTTTTCAACCTGTTTTTCCTTTTTCAGAGTTGGTTTTGAATTAAAGCCATAGGAAAAGTGCAATTTATAGCCAGGAACAAAACCTTGTCGTGTAGCACCTGTTTGCATTTACTTTTATAGAGGTTTGTCCATTTTGCGGTGTCAAAAGTAAACGTAAATAAAACACTTACACAATATTTTTTTCATAATATTTCTTTTTTAATATAAAATTTGAACGTTTAAATTATGGGTGAAACTCTTCATCATTTAAATGATTGATTCTTTTGAGGTAATTGCCCATCGACCACTTTTTGACACATATTGAGCGGTATCTCAGCCATAACTTGACGAATGTTGTTTTTTAAGTTCTTAAGAATTAAAGATTTATTTGCATAGACACGGTCTTTCGCGTAGCTCTACAAAAAAAAAGTCCAGTGCTGTCAATTCGCATGAACCTGGGGCCAGTTGATCCATGACGAGAAATTACGCTACCAGAAAATGTCTTTTGTAATAAAGCGTAATAAAGCCATATTCGCTCGAGTTGTGTGGCACCGTCTTATTGCAACCACATATTCTTCAAGTCGTATTATTCAATATCAAGCAAATAATAGTAATTTATCATAAGTTAGTAAGGTCCAATCACACCTCCTGACCAAAGAGCGCACCAAACAGTTGATGATAATGTGCGGTAAAACAGTCTTAATTCTTGAAAACGGCGAGGAATCGACACATTCGGTTGTTGGGCAACACTTTTACTTAAATCCCTATACTTTTTAAACCGTAAAATGGATAACCCATTATTTATTTAATTCATTTTTCGAAAAAAAACAACGCTTCTTCTTTTGGATTTGTTTAGTTTAAATGAAGACATAATTCACGACGGATATATTTATATGAGACATTAGGCTTGTGTTTTGGGACCGCGATCCGCTGAAGACCTGGTTTATATTTGAAAGCTGATGCAATTGAATATTTTTCCAAATAATTTTCAACAAAATCGTAAAAAATTTAGCGAAATTAAACCAGTGTCCTTTTTCACTCAACACTTTTCGTTTTTCACTCTGCAATTTAAAAAAATAAAATTCTTCAAAGTAATAGAATGCCCTGAATTAATTATTAATAAAAAAAAGATTCTTTGTTGCCTTTATCTGAAAAATGTTTTCTATTTCGTTAAGAACCAATTTTTGTGTTTCTTAAATTAATTGTTAATAAGTCTGAAATTTGTTGTTAATTTAAATGTTGTGCAATATTTGCCACCTTAAAACTGTAAGAAAATTACAAAACTGAAACATTTATTAAAAAAAGAGGCTGGGATGCGACCCACACTGATAACTTCCCATCCCGTCTGTCGATTTGTCTTGCTTAAAAGTTTGTCTATATGTACTAGTATCAATTTTACCAAATTTGCGTACTATTTTTTGTAGATTTCATTTTTTATGAAAAAACGGACTGTTGGATTTTTATATAAAAATTATTGAATATTGAAAACAATATTTTCTGTAAAATAAATAAGTTTGAAGCCAATATCTACAATTTTGAAAGGATATTTGAGTCGAAAATCAATTTTTACCAACTTTTATAAATTTGTTTAGGTTTTTATTTTTTTTAAAAAAACTGTCAATTCGATTTTTCTCAAAATTTTACTGAATGTTGAAAACAATATTTCTTATAAGATAAAATTAGTTTGAAGCCAGTATTTCAAAGTGTTGAAAAGATATTTAAGTCGAAAATCAATTTTTACCAACTTTTATTAATTTTTTTTCGGTTTTTAATTTTTTGTAAAAAAACTATCAATTCGATTTTATTCAAAATTTTACTGAATGTTGACAACAATATTTTTTTAAAGATAAAAGTGAATCTAAGAAAATAACTCAAAGTTTTGAAAAGATATTTGAGTTGAAAATGAATTTTTACCAACTTTTATTATTTTTTTTTAGGTTTTTATTTTTTGTAAAAAAACTGTCAATTCAATTTTTTTCAAAATTTTATCGAAGGTTGAAAACAATATTTGTTATAAGATTAAATAAGTTTTAAGCCCAAATTTCAAGTTTTTGAAAAGATATTTGAATCGATATTGTTTTTTTTAGATTTTTATTTTTTATAAAAAAAACTGTCAATTCGATTTTTCTCAAAATTTTATCAAATTTCAAAAACATTGTTCTCCGTTGCTCAAAATTGTTTTGGAGATGAAATTATATTTTAGTCGTTAAATTTTGGAGGTGAACAATTTTTTTTTTCAGTTTTTTTGATTTATAAAAAAAACCGTTAGAAAGATTTTTTTCAAAAAATATACTTCTTTGAGATCACGTTACAGTTTATTATATAAAATTTAATTCAGGTCTCTAACGTTTTTGGTTCGTAAGATATTTAGGGTTAACCAAAATTTTTACCTTTTTTTTAAACTGCTATGGTAAAAAAACCACCCACGCAATTTTCTTGAGAGCCCTTTCTGCATCTTTCTGCTTTATTATCTGTATAACAAAATTTATTTGGAGTCGATATCTCTTCTGGTTCTTGAGCTATGGACAACGAAAAAAACGTCGCGAACGTACGTACACACGCACGCACAGACATCTTTCTAAAAATCTTTTAGTTCGACTCTATTGACCTTGAAACGTCGAGAAATGTCAAAATTTTCAATTTGACAAATCGGACCCATTACAATAACTTCCTATGGGAAGTTAAAAAAGCCTTCATACAAAAAATGATTTTGAAACAGAAATTGACTTGAACGAAATCGTCAACTTCCTTCCAACTTTCGTTATAACCTTTTTTTAACATTCACAACGAAAAATGAACTTCGTTTTTAATACAACTCTTTCTTAATTAGTATCTTATCTTCAGACATCTCTTGCTGACCTTGAAACCAAAGTTGAGATAATGAAATTTCACTGTGCCCTGACTAGATCCCATCTAGATTTCTCAAAAAGAGTTAACATTCCTTGATAAATCTAACTTCTATCTGTTCCAACTCTTGTTTTTTCAAGGTACTAAACCAATATTTTTAAAAAAATTCTTTGAATTACTTTCCCAATTATTATTGGAAAATTGTTTAAATTTTCTGAATTCCTAAGCTTTTAGATAGCGTATGTTATGACTCTCGCTTTCATTGCAAATCTATTATTTCCGCATCTCAGTACAGTTTTAAAGGCAGCGCTTAGGCAGTATTTGGATTTAAGTTCCATATCCATTCAATGGATAGAATTTTATCTTGAGTACCATATTGTTGATTAACTTTCAGAAATCTGGTTTGTGAACCAATTCACCATAATTCCGGTGTACCTCAAGACTGAAATCGGGGTTTCCTTCTATTTGATACTCGCCATTCAAAATGTTACCATATAAACGGAGTTGGTTTTAAGGTTTCTGATAAAAATTAGGGTGATACCCGACTCTATGCAAATATCTCTGAATTATTTGAAATATTTGTAACCGAAAGCTTGAGAACCATTACACATCTAAGAATTTTCGGTAGCTTAAAACCCCCAGTTTTTGGTCCCTAACTTCACATTTTTTTGACAAATAGGTTGGCCACATGGTGTTAGTCTATTGACTTTTTCTGCAAATGTTTAATTTGGAAGTTAAACTTTCTCTCCTTGACAATATTTTGAAAAAGGCTGATTTGAGCTTGCGTTTCTCAAAAACAGTTTAAAGGATTTTCCAATCCTTTCGTAACTATTATTCTATAGATACACAATTTGAAACGTAACTTGAAAAAAACGCTGCTAACAAACATAGAAAAGATCAGAGAATAAATTTAGGATTAAATCTAAAATAACAATCCTATAATTCAGGTCAATAGTATGTTCAGTTCTTATGAGATTTAAAAATTGTCACTCTACTAGAGCTTTGTTTGAAATTAATAGATAAGTTTCAACGAATTCTAAATATTTTCATCATGTGTAAAAACAATAACATATTTTAAAGGACCAGATTCAAAAGAAACTGATAAATTAAATTCCATGTATCAATCCTTTTTTGAGAAGCATCTTCATTAGATCAACTTTTCTTACAAAATCAAGTCTGTTTAGTCAGTTTCTTCATCTTCAGTAATTAAATTTGTATTCACTCCACTTGCGTCTTTTTTCCAATAACTTATTTCATCAGCAAATTATTCTTGGTTTGTTTAGCAATCAACAAAACACTTGTTTCTTCCATAAACAAAACATTAACTAAGTATAAAGTATCTATAACTTAGAAGAAATTAAATTAGTGTTTTAGTATATTCAGTAACAATTTATTTCAATCTCCATTCCTTTACTCTATATTCATTATACCACAGTATCAGAGGATATCCTTCAATCGAGGAACTCACAGCCGAACGTCTTCCGTTGGGTAGAAGCTTACAGGAAACATGGACACAAATTGGCATCAATAAATCCTGTGGCATTCCAACCGACTTCAAACTCAACAAGGTAATTCTAATATCTTCTAAGAGTTAGTTGTACCAAAATAATCACCCTTAGCCCTTTTTAAGTTCAATGGATGAACTAACACCGGAGTACTATGGACTTACCTCCGACGACAGAATAACACCTCGGGGAATATTGAATCTTTCAGCTTCAACCTCAGCATCAGCAGTCGGTAACAGTAACGGTGACACTACAACCGTGGGAGAGCTTCAAAAAATCCTTAACGATATTTATTGCAACTCGGGAGCTAGCGCTGAGTTTGCTTACATCGAGGTATGTGATATGGTCGTCTTGTGGTCCTGGCCATGAGTCCTTAAAACTTGAATCACTGTTTTTTCATGCTCCTCCTTCTGTTTGCTGAATGAATTATATCTTCTTCCTTCGTTTGTGTGTATTTTTTTAGAACCAGGAAGAACGCGAATGGCTTGCGGAGAATTTCGAAAAACTAAGAACACAAAGTGTCAGCACGGAGGGGCGGAGGAAAATTGCAGAACTCCTTATCAAATCTCAGGCATGGGACAATTTTCTGGCAACAAAGTTTCCCACCGTCAAACGGTATGGCGGCGAAGGTGCCGAAAGCCTTTTGGCCTTCTTTTGGCAGTTATTTGCAAGTGGTGTTGAAGGTGAGTGTGCGATGCCGCTGCCGATGCCGGCCCACAAGATTTATATTTTTTGGTTGTTTTCTCATCTCGTTGTTAATAAAATTTCACATCCACATCCGCATCCGTTTCCGCCTCACATCAGAGGAGTTGCAACACATTGTTGTGGCGATGCCACATCGTGGTCGGGGAAATTTGCTGACAACAATGTTGAATCTAAGACCGGCAAAAGTTTTTCGAAAGTTCAAAGGCGAGTCAGAGTTTGCTGATGGTGTGAATGCAATGAGCGACGTTGTTAGTCACTTTCGTAAGTAGTTTTCAAAAGAGTTTATGCTTGAAAACAAAGAAAAGTTTTCTTAATTTTCAATTATTTTATTGCTTTGTTTTTGGTATTCTCGCATAAATTTTGCTACTAACTGAAGATGCTGCCGAAGAGTTGGATATTGGTGGGAAGAAAATTCGTGTGAGCGTCTTAAGAAATCCATCGCACTTAGAGGTTTGTACTTTTGAAGTTTCGAAATTATTATTTAATGATGGGATTTAAACAATTTTTGAACAGGTTTTCAAATAAAAATGCCTCACAAGAACTTTTGACACACACTTCTCTAATTTTATTTTGAATAAATGATATACTCAAGATGTCTAAAAACTAGGCGTCTAGCCTCAATTCTTCCTTCGTTAACTCAAGCTAAAATACTTTCTATTCGTGTCTTCTTTCAGGCTGCCAACCCCGTCTCAATGGGTAAAACCCGATCCAAGCAACAAACATTGGGCGATGGAGACTTTGATACCGAATCCCATAAGCCATTTTCCACATCCGTCCTTAATGTGATTCTCCATGGAGATGCAGCCTTCCCCGGTCAAGGAGTCAACCAAGAATGCCTTAACATGGCCTATGTGCCACACTTCGAAGTTGGTGGAACTATTCACATGGTTGTCAACAATCAAGTCGGTTTCACCACTCCCGCCGATAAAGGACGTTCCACTGACTACGCAACCGACTTGGCCAAAACCATCCAGGCCCCAGTGTTTCACGTTAACGGCGATAACCCCGAACAAGTTGCTATTGTCACCCAACTGGCCTTCAACTACCAGCGAAAGTTCCGCAAAGACGTGTTCGTCGACATGAATTGCTTCCGCCGTTGGGGACACAACGAGCTCGACGATCCCACCTTCACCAATCCGGCTCTGTATTCGGTCATTCACAATCGCAAGTACGAAATTTACATGGTACTCCGATAACACATAAAACTCCCATGCACACAGATCTGTTCCAGATACCTATGCAGAGGAGTTGGCCATTGCCGAGATTCTAAGCTCTAACGAGGCCAATGAAGTGCGTAGTAATTTTATGAACTACCTTACCGAAGAACTGACCAATGTCGATGCCTACCAACCCGAACCGACATACTTCCAAAGGCAGTGGAGTGGATTGCAATCGGCACCCAATGCCATAACCTACTGGGACACTGGCCTGGATTATTCGATGCTGCTTTATGTTGGCACCCAAAGTGTCCAATATCCACCCGGCTTTGTAGGTTTTTCTATGCTATCTATGTTATAATATTGTAAAATACAATTCCCTGGTAATCCCATAAATCGATACAATTCTCTAAAACTCTCGTTACTCTTATCTATATAGAACATCCACCCACATTTACTGAAGACCCATGTCGAAGGGAGGCTGAGGAAATTAAATTCTGGCCAAAAAATTGATTGGGCCACTGCCGAAGCTCTTGCCATTGGAAGCCTCATGCACCAGGGACACAATGTTCGGCTAAGTGGTGAGGATGTTGGTCGGGGAACGTTCTCGCATCGTCATGTTATGCTGGTCGACCAGAAAACCAACGAGATGTACCTTCCCCTCAATGGCATGAACCAAGGCAGCGGAGGAAAGCTGGAAGTGGCTCATAGTATCCTTTCGGAAGAAGCAGTTCTAGGTTTCGAGTATGGCATGGCCATCGATAACCCGAATAATTTGATCATATGGGAGGCCCAGTTTGGGGATTTTGCCAATGGCGCCCAAATCATTTTCGATAACTTCATATTTACAGGCGAGAGTAAGTCGATATAGAGATAATTGTATAATTCATTCATGGTATAACCTTTGCTCTTTTGTCATCATCGTATCGTTACGACTCCACAGCCAAGTGGATGGACTCGAATGGTCTGGTCGTTCTTTTGCCACATGGCTACGATGGAGCTGCGTCCGAACATAGCAGTTGCCGGATAGAGCGATTCTTGCAACTGACCGATTCCAAAGAGACCAGTCCGGATGGTGATGATGTGAATGTGCACATTGCCAACCCCACAACACCGGCCCAGTACTTCCACTTGCTAAGGCGACAAATGGTGAGGAATTTCCGAAAGCCACTCATAGTCGTGGCACCGAAAACGCTCCTGCGTCTATCGGCTGCCACCTCGGTGCAAGCCGATTTTCAACCGGGAACTTATTTCAAAAATGTTTTAGGTGAGAATAAATGGGCCGAAAAGGATTTTGTTACAATTATTGTGATGACTTAATGTGATTGTTTTTTAAGGGGATGACAACGTTGATCCGACTAAGGTCAATAGGGTAATTTTGTGCTCCGGCAGACATTACTACACCCTAAACGATGAACGGGTGGCGAAGAAGATTGAGAATACTGCCATTTTGAGACTGGAGACATTGTGTCCGTTTCCGTTGCATGAAATCCAACAGGAGTTGGCCAAGTACAAAAATGTCAAATGTAAGTTATAAAATTATCTTTATGGGTATGGGACTTATATATCCAGAGGTCTTGTAGAAGTATATATTTTACTTAAGTGTGAAAAAGTAATTGTATTTGAAAATGTAATTGGGTAATTGGAGACATGGAAATTTTATTAAACACTCTGGACATATGACAGCATTTATGAACCTAAAACTTTAATGAACGAAAAATTATATTAGTGGCAGAATAGTTTTCAATACGAAGAATGACGTTCTTGATTTTTAATTGGATTTTAGGTAAATCCACATAAAATGTCTTGAAAGCAAAGATTTATTGATTTTTATTTTCATTTCATTCACAATAATGCTGTTAGTTTTTGTTAAGAGTTTTGGAAAAATAAGTATAGACAGTTTCTTGTAAATACAATATTTAAGGTTCAATTATACTTCTTGATTGATTTAACTTTTTGAATATCTAAACAGAAATAAGTTTCATGTTTTGTAAGGGCACCAATACGAAGTTATCAGTATGGGCCGCATATCCCGGCCTCTTTTGTAAATATTGTTCAGATAAATTTGGAACAAAAGATCTTGATTTAAATTTTCCGCTGGGACTTTCGTTAAATATTATGTAAGTTTATTTAATGATTGTACCGATTTTTGTAATATGTATTCTCGAAATGGACTTTTAAATACCTAAATTCACATTTACAGAAATAAAATAAATTCCACCCCAAAACCAAACTTGATATTCAAACGATTTAAAAATTACTCAAATGCCAACATTTTTGATGTAAATGTTGGCCAAATGTTTTTTTCGATTTTGAGTTGGTGCATTATGATACATTATACACTTAGGGTGTTATCTTATGAAATTTTAAACGATAAAACCGAATGCCATATTTTAATGAAAACGTAATAAAAAAATGATGTCAAATCGCATGATCTTGATGGCCAGTTGATATCACCACGACGAGTAATTACGCGGCCATATTCACTCGAGTTGTGTGGCATGTGGCACAGTCTTGTTGAAACAACATATTTTCCAAGTCGTATGCTTCAATAGCAGGCAAACAAGTCGGTTATCATATGACCATTACTCACCGAATTGACGGTAACAGTCATTCCCTCTCTGTTTTCAAAGAAGTAAGGTTCAATTACAACTCCGAACCAAAGAGAGCACCAAACAGTGACTTTATCTTGATGTAATGGCCCCTCTTCAATTACTTTAGGATTCTAAGAACCCCAAATACGACAATTCTGTTTGGTAACATACCCAACGAGTAAGAAATGTGCTTCGTCGCTGAAGAAAATTTTGTTCGAAAAATCATTGTCCTCCACCTGTTGTTTAAGGTCCCATCTACGTCGTTGTCAGCTTTCTTTAGCTGTTGTGTGAGTTGGACTTTACAAAGATATAAGTGTAGCTCCAAACGCCATAATGTGCCGTAAGACAGTCCTAATTCCTGAGAACGACGAGGAATCGACAAATTCGTGTCTTCGGTAACACTTTCACTTACAGCAGCAATATATTCAGTTTTACGAGCGAAACGATGAATGACAAGCCTTACAATATCTGTTATCAATCCAGTCCTTTCAAATTTCGTTCACAATTTTGCCGATTGCTTTCGAAGTTGGACGACCAGTAGCCATAATATCCTCTTAATGTGGCAGAATCACCATTTTTGTAGTAGGTTTTACCAATTTGTATGCGTTATGCGATAACTAAGCGAACAATTTTCGTATGTGATTTTCAAGTGAAAAAAATTGGTTTAACAGCTTAGTTTGACAGTTGTCGAATTCCAGCCCTATACTTTTGAAACCGCATAATGGATAACCCGTTATTTCATTATTTATTTGTATTAGCAGAATTTTTAGTAATTTAATAATATTCACCAACAAAGTGTTTGTCTATCAAAAACAACTAGAATCTTTATAATAATCTTAAAGGTTTTTAAAAAAATTAGAATTTGGAAATAATTATTCAATGCTTTATATTATTTTCATAAGATCTTTTTTTAATGGAAGAGCAGATATTCAGATTCTTAAGACGAAATGTTGAATAAAAGGTATGAATTTGATACTCTTATAAAAGTAACAAATGATGAAACTGGAGGGATTTACTTCTTAGATGCTCCTGGTGGTAGGAAAAACTTTTTGATTTCAATAATATTAGCAACGATTCGCTCACAAAATAAAATTGCACTTGTACTCGCTTCGTCGGGAATCGAAGCAATTTTGCTTGAAGGTGGTCGTACAGCCCATTCAGCTGTAAAATTGTCATTAAATATGCAAAGCAATGAAACTCCAACCTGCAACATTTCGAAGAACTCTGCTATGGCAAAGGTTTTGCAGCAATGTAAATTCACTGTTGGGGATGAATGTACGATTTATTAGCAGGAGATTTTCGTCAAACATTGCCAGTCAAGATCAACGATAGCTGATGAAATTAATGCATGTCTAAAGTCCTCCAATTTGTGGAAACGTGTCAAAGTGCAAGAATATGCGTGTCGAGTTGCAAAGTGACCAATCTACAATAAATAATTGAAACCATTGACATTGGTAATGGCAAATTTTCTATAGACATGATGACTGGCTGCTTATCTTTCCTCAAAGTTTTTGTCAGTTAACGCAATCAAAAGACGAACTTATTCAAAGGCATTTCCAGATGTTTCTCAAAATTACAGAAACCATGATTCGTTGAGCGAACGAGCTATGTACATATATTGGCTGCAAAAAACATTGATGTAAATGAATTGAATATCAAAATTCAAGAACAAATTACAGCCGAACCTAGGATATATAAATCAGTTGATTCGGTAAATAACCAAGATGATGTAGTCAATTTTTAAACTCGCTAGATTTGCCAGGATTGCCACCTCACAGTCTTCACTTAGAGGTTGGATCAATAGAGTTATAGTGTTGCGAAATATCCCGCGAACCAACCGTGTATTTGCAACGGTACACGGTTAGCAATAAAAAAAACTACTAAACAACGTTATAGAAGCAACTATATTCAAAGGAAAGTATAAACTAGAAGATGTTCTTATACCGCGCATCCCAATGATTGGGAGTGATGACCATAAACAAGTCCCAGGGATAATCATTAAGTGTCTGTGGTATTAATCTAGAAAACCATGTTTCTCACATGGTCAATTGTATGTTCCCGTGTTGGATCATCAGATTTGTTTGTCTATGCGCCAAGTAATCAAACAAAAAACATCGTATATCACAAAGAACGATAATGATAGTAAAACTGATTTGTTTAAATAATAATGATTGACATGATTAACAATAAAGTGATAAATTACTTTTAAATCGTTATATATATTTCATTTAATTATCTGTTACCATAAGGCCACCAAGGTGACGGTTCTGTTCAGGAGAATATATACAAAATACGTAGGAACAAAAACTGCCACCTTAAAAATCTTTATGACAGGTCTGTCTGGTCTGCTAGTTTATTATAAAAGCTTTGATTCTCTTAAGAACTGAAGTGATAAGAGATTCTGCACGTGTATTTTGTGAGTGTCACATAATAGTTGTTTCCCAACTTATATGTTTACTTTACCAAAATGCACCTATTTCCTTAAACGCAATAAACAAACATTCTTTTTTCTCCAATTTTTAAGTTTTTTTGACTGCTTTTAACACAAAACAGTTTTTTTTTTAAATATGTCTTCTTGCATCAACTCCAATCTACGAGTTAGACGGTTATAGACTCCCTAAAATTTCGTCAGAAGAAAATTCTTAATATTAAATTCTGTTTTAGTTTTCAGGAAAAATATCAAATTTTGTTGGCAAACTTAATCATTTTCTGCCTTTTTGCAACAATATTTTTGTAGGGAACAAAAACAGAATACGTTATTTTGGGAAAACAAACTACGTTCTAACACAATTTATATATCCGGATGACATGGACCAAAACCTCCTCTTAGCTATTGTATTTTAGCTCTGAAGTAGAGCTTGAGTATAACTCCCATATCTGGGCTGGTGCTCCTGCAACTTACTTAAGCCTCTTGGACAGTATTGAACGTAGAGCATTTAGACTGATTGGTGATATTACCATCATAAGATCATTTACGTCACTTGAACATCGTCGAAATGTTTCTTGTCTCACCCTCTTTTACCGTTATTTTAATGGTTTATGCTCTAGAGAAATAGCCAGCTGCATTCCTCCCCTTAAACAGTTCAACCGTAATACTCGCGCTTCTAGGAATGCTCATCAATATATACTCGAGCCCAACTTCGGTCGTACTGTCAAGTACAGAGATTCGTTCGCCGTACTATGCGAATGTGGAATGCCTTGCCACACTCTGTCTTTCCCAGCTATTGCAATATTCAGGAATTCAAAACCAATGTGCACCGACATCTCCTTTCAAACCCTCTCTCCCTTTCCTAGTGCTCACACTGTGTCTACATAATAAGGGTAATATATCCCTTTGAGTGTGCGCTTATTATAAAAAAAAAGCATATTTAGAAAACTGTTGAAATCTTGTAATGGTTTCATGTGTAGTCGTCAAATTAAAAAGTTAGACCATACCGTGCTAGACAACAGTGTTAACAGAATATTAAAGAACATTATAAGCGGTACCCAAACACTTGTCTTTGGGTACTTAAATGTGTGAAACCATCACCCTCCCCTTGATAAAATGGCTGGATGCGGCCCTGACTGAGCAAACAACTCTAAGCACTCAAAAGATACCTTTGTTGTCATAACAAATTAAAGGAAAAGTTCTGAATTTCATTTTTACTCGAAATGAAATCAAAACCTGAAATTGTGAACGAAATCAACAAGTTAGAATTACATTTAGAATTCGTATTGACTTGATTTGAAGAAGTCAAATCAATCTATTGAAATTTGAACCATTAAACAAAATTAATCCTTAGTAATAAATGTTGTTTTACCCGTGGCGTGATGTGTTTTTAACGGTATTGCCTCTTGCAAATATTTACAAATTCTCCAAGAGTAATTCTTCATTTGGATGCGACATATAAAAAACTGTAGGTCAACTTTGTCCCCGACATTCCACGCACAAAGAAATCATTGAGAGTTGTAAGTCATTAGGCCGTGTGAGTCATTCTAACTAAGTTAAAAGTAGATTTTAGCATAAGGATTTGGTACCAAGCGAACATAAACAGTTAATTTATGAATTTTTCATACATCACAAATAAATATTTTTATCATATTTTATTATTAATTTAGTTAATGAATGTGAAGCAACTTTATCATTTTTTTAAAATTTCATTACTCAAAATTGTGAATTTTTAAAGAAATTTAAATGAAAATTGTGAGTTTATGTATAAGGCCAAATCGTTGCCCAAGAATTGCTTGGTCATGAACGCCAAATTTGTTGTTCTGAGAAAAACGATTTGAAAGTTCAGGACATCATAAACGAAAATCTAGTCGATGGGCTTTTTTATTTTAGAACATTCTGTAATAATCTTTATAAAAAGCTGCAATCAGTTATAGTTTTTAAGTTACAACAATTTTAAGCTAATATGAGTTTGTCGTAAATGCCACCAAATTCACCATTTGCTTTTAGTCCATACACGTACGACAAAGAGAGTCAACGTTCCACATCCCAATATTCAATAGAAAATTTGCTCTTTTACAAAATGAAGAGATTTGGTAATAAAAATGCAATGATTTTATGATTGAAAATTTATTTATTTATAAACAAATCAACAAAAAAAATTATTAGGAAATAAATTAATATTAATTTGAATTACTTAAAAAAAAAAATAAAAATTAAATGAGGCAATCAAAATAAAAATAATTATAAATCAAAAAGCCATTCTATGAAAATCACATTTATTATTATAAAATCTCAAATTAATATCTAAAATCATAAAAAAATATAAAATATAAAATATTTAAAATTAAATCAAAGCAAGTGAATTTATAAGACTTCTAAGGTCTGCAATTTTTTCTTTCAGCAATTTTTTGATATTTGCACTTGATGTTGTATTAAAAATAAGTTTTTTGGAGTTGGAAATGCATATTAAGTGCCCCTTTTAAAAATGTAAGCTTCTACAAAGTAAAGCTTCAAAGCGCTTGCTTCAAAATTTAGTGTTAAAATTTCATGTTTACAATATTTCAAAATTTGTATTTTGCGACCACCCTTGGAGGAAAATGCCGTGAAATCTTTGTTTATTTTTGAATTAATTTTTTTCTCTTAAAATTGAAGTTTGGCTAAATATTTTAATTTTTTGAGATATTTTTCAATGGAATGAACACAATCTGCTTCTTGAATTAGTGAATGATCAGGTTTCGAAAATGTTTGAATTATAAATTTTACTAATGTTAATTTGTTAAGTTAAATCATTAAAGCTGTCGAAATCACTTTATTCTGTTTTGGGGAACGCATGAGAAACTCCAAAGAGTTATTATTTCAATGAAAGGATTATCAGAAATAATTTGATTCAATATTTTTAACATCGGTGCATCATTTTGACTTTGCCTTTCATTCCAAATAGCAAAATATGTTAGTTTGGATATTTGTGGCAGAAAAAGAGTAGCATTTATGTTGAAAACATCAAGGTTTTTCTTTTATATTGAAAAAAGATGAGGATTCCTTTTGGAAGACAAAAACACTTTGTAAATCAAAACACACTTTTGCGTGTTTTGAATCAATGTTTTGTCTATCTAGGTCCTTATTTCTTTCATTGCTGCTTTTTCAAACTTTGGTTCCCTCCGTTGTTGGATTATTTTTATATTTAAAAACCAAACTGGTCTCTTTTTGGTCTTTAAAAAGATATGTTGAACTTTTAATTGAATTCCCTTCTGTAAATATATTAATTTACATGGTTTTCCAAAATGTCTGTATACATTTTTTAAACATTTGATGAATGTTCAGATTTCCATCAATATATTTCTGGTAGAAGAAGCACTGTATTAATGGAAATCATTGGTTGGAAAACTTAAAATATGATATGATACTTTCTCTAGAAGTTACTTTCTTAACATTTTTCCCTGTTTTAATGGCAACCATTTTCGTTCAGATGATCAAAAAAATAGTAAATTATTCTTTCATGGAAAAAGAAAAATCGTATGGAAATTTTGTCGTTTATCCAAAAATATTGGCGTATAAAATACGACAAAGTTCACGCTTACTAACTCAGCAATTCTGATGACAGCAATGAAAAAAACGACCAAGTTGGCGTTTCCGACAAAACAATTCCGGGCTGACGAAATGTTGATAATCAATAGTGTTAATGATTCTATATTAAGAGCATAAATTAAACAAAAAATGTTCTAATGATTTAACAACTCTACAATCCACATTGAAATGATTTGTTGCGCGTCATGTAATTCAAGCTGCTCGAAGACCCGATCTTCGAATAGATCCTTGTGCAGAATTCTTATAAGGCTTTGATTGCTAGTAGATGTTTGTGAATTCATCTATGGGTACTGACTGTTTTTCCATTGGTATGCTATCATATCATATCAGCTAAAGCTTCTTTTTAAAAAGCCCACTGTTTGGACTACACAGAACTTACTTTGGAGGAAGTCATCAATTTAATCCAACGTTGTTAATTTTTGAATCCATTTATTTCGTTTGGCGAAGATGTGTTACTGAACGGACTTCCTATCAAGCTTTCGAGTGCGTGACTTCTGTCAGTGTCAAGATAACCTATGATTTAAAATGAAAGCCTTCCTTGTGCATACTGATCACATAGAAGCACATTTTAAAAGTACCAATATAATTTTCTGAAGAGCAAAGGTTCGGAAGATCCAATAATAATACCGGTACCGTATACTTGTCATTGTTTTTGAAATAAACATTACTCGTATATCATACCTTTATCCTAGCAAAAAAGTCTTTAACTATCAAAACGTCAAACGTTCCCGCTATTTTTAATATTCCATGCTCGAAGTTATTAAATCTTAAATAAGTAAATGTAACTTTTGCAATCCTAAAATCGTATTCCAACTTCGATACAAAATTTATATATGCGAAGTTTTTATTAATACCCCAAACATGTATTTATTTGACAGCTTTAATTTGGAGTCAAGAAGAGTCACGAAATGCTGGAGCTTGGAGCTTTGTTCGCCCTCGATTTGAACACATGATTGGAAAACAGGTATCGTATAGAAAAATTGATTATCTTCATACTCATCGTATTTACATTAGGAACAAAAATAGAGCCTATCACACATTAGGCAAATATCATTTTTGCTCTTATAGATATTTTAACAAGACTTCAGCTAATCAATTTATATTATTCTCATTCTATTGAATTTCAGTTGAAATACTGCGGACGTGCTGAAGCTGCAACAACAGCAACTGGAATTGGTAAAATTCACAAACAAGAACTCGAAGATATCGTCCTGAATCCATTTAGAGCCTAAGACCTATAAAATGATGACGAGAAAAAGTAAGGTTAAGGATAAGGATGAGGACGACAACGACGAGCGACGACGACGTGTGGTTATAAAGATGTTGTATCTTAAGATTTTATACATATTATGGTGTTCTTCTAGTTTCAGTTGAGTCGAGTAAGCTTAAATTGTTGAATTTAGTTTCTTTTTTCTTCTTTCGTTTCTTTGGAGCTCAATTTTATATCAAGTAAAGAAAAGTGTGTACATATAAATAATAAAAAGGAATTTTTTCCTACTTATATATTTTATTACATTCGTTTTTCTCTTCTCTTAACAAAATGACTTATATCTTTATAAAAAAGAAAAAGAAATAAAACGTAGGAACATGAAAAGTGTTTAGACTCGACTCCAAATCCAATCCGATGAAAGTTCATTACTTAATTTAACAAAAAAAAAACCAAGCCATATTCAAGGACAACGCACACAAAATAAGGACAAAATTGCTATGTGTCTTAGAGAAAGTTTTAAAATGCGATAATAAACTTTTTTGTCGCTGATAGGCGTGAAAAAGTTTTCAGTTTTCATTAAATGAAAAAGTAGGTAATGTAGAAAATGTTAAGGAAAAACAGTTTAAGCAGAAACAAAAAAAGATTAAAATCTGATCCTTAAAAACATCGAAACTGATGTCACAAATAATTGGTTTTAAGGGAAAATTTAAAAAGGACATTATACTGAAACGTTTACAATAACTTTTTGTAATTTATGTAAATTGGTTTCTTTTGAAGGTGAGTAGATTTTTGAGAAAATTAAGCTCTAAAAATTAAAAGTGAAATAAAATAATGTATGAAAGCAAGGAGTGTTGATATAGACAAGTGCGTTTTTTGAAGGGTTTATTAAATAGAACAAGTTAAATATTTTTAACCCAACCCTAACTTCAAGAATTACGCTGAAAAGTACAGTGTATCAACTTAAAGGAATATATTAAACATTATTTAAGATAATTTCACTGCCTTAAAGGTCAAACACTTAGTGGTTTACTACATGAGCTGTGAGAGAAGAGTGTAACATTAATATTCGTAGGGAAGTTGTATGCTATCATACGTCATTTAAAGTGCTTGAATGTTACAACAATAACTTGTAAAGGGTGTTTAAATTTTAAGGGCTGATGTTGAGATCGAACAATACCTAAACGTCAAGTTCAAATCAAAATGTATATCATTCATTGATTTTATCGGTCAATTTGATAGTCCAAATGTACATACAATCAGAAATATTTGCAAAAATTTGAACAAAACGGGTCTGAAGGAGATGTGAAAACACTAGTGCATGTTCGTACCCTAAATGTACCTCTCACGGTCGTCATTGTTGAACTTTAAGCATACAGACTCGTACTTACACGCTTAAAGGTGTAATCGATTTAAGAACAAAAGCATCTTGACCATTTCAAGCATCCTTAATAGAAAGGAAATGGGAACAGTGGTGGATGATCGATTTTTGAAGAAAATCATCTTAATTGATAAGGCACATTTTCACCTTAGTATGGATTCGTCAATAAGCAGAATTGCCACATTTGGGCAAATAATAAGTCATTGTCTAAGAACCAATGCATTAACTAAGATTGACTGTTTGGGCTTGAGGTATCATCAGGACGTATTTTGCCAAAATGAAGGCTCATAGATTTTGCTGCGGGTCAAAACGTTATGGTAGCCAGTACGCGTTTTCCAAACGTCAACATCCATAAAGGAACTTAGAATTCTCCAGATCAATCTACCGTCAACCAAATTGACCATATTGCGATCGACGCCGGACACGCTTCCAGCATCATGGATGTACGAATATCCGAGGAGCTAAAATCGACTCGGACCACTACCTCGTTGTAGCCAAGGTAGCACTTCGGATTTCCAGACCCAAGACAAAACTGGGAGGTGCTGGGAGAAGGTACAATGTCGAACGGCTACAATTGCCAGAGATCGCCAAATCCTTTTCCGATCGAGTAACAAGTAACCTCTCTCGAAGTTCTCTGCCGCCAACACAATGTATGGAAAACCAGTGGCAACATTGCCAAGATGCAATCAGAGAAGCCGCCTCTGATGTGCTGGGTTTCAAACAGCCACCAACAAGGAAACCCTGGTTTGATGAGGAATGCAGCCAAACAACAGGCACACAAAGCGGCGCTGCATAAAAGGACGAGAGCCGCTCATGCGCTCTATGAGCACAAGAGGCGAGAGGAACGCCGACTGCTCAGAACAGAAGGAACAAGAGAATGCATGGGAAGCAAGCGGTCGAAGATTTTGATAGGTTCAAATTTAGGAATGAAGTTCGAAAGTTATATGAGCAGGTGAAACGAAATTCACAAGTACAAAAACTTGGAACAGAAGGCTGCAAAGACGACAATAGAAACATCATTGTGGAACTGCAGTCAATGCTGAGGATATGGAAGGAACACTTCTGCAGACTGTATAACGTCGACGACGAACCGAATTCCGATTTCACGCAGGGTGATCCATTCAACATAGACGATGAAAACCAACAAACGAAGTAAGGATTGCCATATCTAAGCTGAAGTCTAATGAAGCCGCTGGAGCGGATGACTTGAATGCTCAGCTCCTTAAAGCAGCTGGAGATAAATTGGTTAGGAGCATGCGCAAACTTATCTGTAAGATATGGCCAGAAAAAAGCATGCTCGATAAATTTAACCTCAGTATTGTTTGCCCGACCCTCTAAACTACACCAACTATAGAGGAATCAGTCTACTTAACATCGCCTACAAAGTCTTCTCTGCCGTAATATGTGAACGTCTAAGGCCCATCGTCAACAACCTGATAGGTCCTTATTAGTGTGGTTTTAGACCAGGAAAGTCCACAGTCAATCATAAATTCACATTACGGCAGATCCTGGAAAAAAACCAAGAACACCAAATCGACACCCACCATCTTTTCATCGATTTCAAGGCCGCATATGACAGAATCTACAAGGACGAGCTGTAAAGAGCCATGTCTAGTTTTGGCAACCCTGCCAAATTCCTCCGTTTGTGCAGGATGACCATGAGGAATTCACGCATAAAGGTTGGATACAACTTAACAGAACCTATCGATGTCAAAAACGGTTTTAGGCAAGGTGATGCGCTGGCATGCGATTTTTTTAATCGTACTTGAAAGAGTAGTGCAGAGGTCACGCGTCAACACTATTACAATTACTGGCATATGCTGATGACATTCACATAATCGGAAGAACTCAGCGTCATGTCAATAGGGCTGTTGTGAGTATTGAGGCAGAGGCGGCAAAAATGGGTTTAATGGTTAATGAGGGCCATTAGGCTCCGCTATAAACGTAGGAACCAACACCAGCGCTGAAATCAAACGAAGAATAATCCTTGCTAACCGTTGTTTCTTTGGGCTAAGAAAGCAATTGACTGGCAAAGCCCTCTCTCGAAGGATCAAAGTTTCGCTATATAAGACCCTTATCATCCCCGTCCTGCTGTACGGTGCAGATGCATGGACTATAACAAAAATGGGTGAAAGCACATTAGGTCGTTTCGAGAGAAAAGTTTCGTCGTGTGATCTATGGTCCCGTATGCATCGAAGGGGAGTGGAGGAGAAGATGGAACGACGAGCTGTACAGCGACGTAGACTTAGCCAGAAGGGTAAAAATCCAACGACTAATATAGCTGGGTCACGTAGAGCGCATGGAAACCAATGCTCCGGCCCGGAAAGTCTTCGAATCCACACCCACAGGACAGCGCAGTAGAGGAAGACCGCAAATCAGGTGGCGCGCACAAGTGGAAAGTGATCTCACCCAACTTGGAGTGCGAAACTGGACACATCTAGCTAGGGAGAAATTTGTTGGGTGAGGCCCTAGTTCACACAGGACTATAGCGCCACCTTAATTAATTAACTGAGAATGGCGTTAGCTATAGTGAGATGATAACGAACTTTTTCTGGCCCGAATTGAAAGATATGTACCTTTAACAGGACTGCAACTTGCTACACAGCTAATGGACTTATTTCTTTGGGGTTATTTCAAGGAATAGGTGTACATCGAAAGTTGATAAGCAAGCAACAATTCAAGAGCTGTACCTTATACGGCACATTAACTACTTAGAACCTCAATTAAGCCACAGCGTCATCAAAAATTTGGCCCATTGGAAGGAGGTTACGCCGCCATTTAACCGATATTTTGTTTCACACATAATTGAACCATACCAATATTATCAGAATAAAAAGAGGATGGGATGCGACCCACACTGATAACTTCCCATCCCATCTGTCGATTTGTCTTGCTTAAAAGGTTTGTAGGTTTTCGTGTTTTGTTCAAAAAGTTATCAGTAAAATTATTCTAAGAAATTTAAAAACTACCAACAATATTTTGCATATGATAACGATAACGAGTTTGATTTCAAAATCTACAAAACCAATTTTTACCAATTTTAGTAGCATTTCTTTAAAATTTGTATTTCTTATACAAACAAATACCAATTGGATGAATGAAATTAATTTGAAGCCTTTTTCTTATTATTCAAGAGATATATCGCGAACCGAACATCAATTTTTAACTAATTTGCGTACTATTTCTTGTAGATTTTATGTTTGTATGAAAAAAAGAACTGTTGGATTTTTTAAAAAAACAATTACTGAAGTTTGAAGACAATATTTTTACTTTTTGAAAAGCTATTTTTACCAACTACTACTAATTTCTTTTTTAGGTTTTAATTTTTGTAAAAATAACGTCGATTCGATTTTTCTCAAAATTTGTCCGAATGTTGAAAACAATATTTCTTGTAAGTTTAAATAAACTGAAAGCCCTAATCTCAAATTCTTGAAAAGATATTTGAGTCGAAAATCAATTTTTAGCAACTTGTATTAATTTTTTTTGTTTAGATTTTTATTTTTTGTAAAAATAAAACTGTCAATTCGATTTTTCTCAAAATTTTTCAGAATGTTGAAAACAATATTTCTTGTAAGCTAAAATTAATTTGAAGCCTCAAATTCTTGAAAAGATATTTGAGTCGAAATACAATTTTTACCATCTTTGAGTAATGTTTTTTTAGGTTTTTATTTTTTGTAATAAAAACTGTCAATTCAATTTTTCTCAAAATTTTACCAGATGTTTAATACGTTATTTTTCGTTGCACAAAATTGTTTTGGAGATAAAATCATTTTGTTTTCGTAAAATTTTCGAGATGTCAAATTTTTGTCTTCTTAATTTTTTGTACGTATTAAAAAAACTTTAAATGGATTTTTTTCAAAAAATATACTTGTTTGTATCACTTTTCAAAATATTATTAAAAATGTAATTCAAGTCTCTAGCGATTTTTGGTTCGTAAGATATTTAGGGTTAACCAAAATTTTCAACTTTTTTTTAAACTGCTATGGTAAAAAAAACAACCACGTTATTTTCTTGAGAGCCCTTTCTGCATCTTTCTGCCTTATTATCTGTATAACAAAATTTATTTCGACGACGAAAAAAGCGTCGCAATACACGCACGCAAACACGTCTTTCTAAAAATCTTTTATTTCGACTCTAGGGACCTTGAAACGTCGGAAAATTTTAAAATTTTCAATTTGACAAATCGTAGCCATTGCAATAACTTCCTATGGGAAGTTAAAAATTGTATCCCGTATGTGCATACACTCACATACAGGGACATCTCTCTTAAAATCTTTTTAAATTCTATAGCGATATAGAAATGTCAACATTTTCAAATTGACAAATCGGACCGATTGCAACAACTTCCTATAGTCCGTAAAGAAGCAGGGGGACTTTTGAATTAGAAACGCTCAACCATTCCAGTGAACGATGAAAGGATTTATGAGACCTACAGTTGTTATGGCGAATGGGATCGGCTAATTCGAGAAAGCTCTTTTCATGACAAGAGTATTACTCTTGGAGGATTTTCAATTCCCTGGAAGAGGCAGTACTCGTGAAAAAAGACCATTTAACAACAAAGGCAAGAACTGAACCCAAGCCCTCTGACGGTTTGAACTAAATTCACAATCTTATATGAGAGTAAGCCAAAGATTCAATAAATTTAATAAAGTCGAGATGACGATCCAAATCTTTTCCGACACTGACCATTACAGCAGTTACGGTACGTTTTCTTCATTTTCACACAATATTTTGAGTTTTTTCACGATCACACTGCCCAATCAAGAAGAACTATGATTTTATATCGATTATATTAACAATTTTACAGCTATATGTCATTTATAAATTTGACAGCAGCTGAAAAAATAACTATTATGTTGAAACTACTGCTATCTGACCACCTCATTCTTGAAAAAGTATTTTTTTTCTTTAAATTAGGGTTGCTATTAACATTCTTGCGTTAACAGACAACACACATTTTTTGGACAAAACATATTTGTATTTGTATGTTTTGAAATTTCATAGAATTAAGCTTGAAGCTATGCCGAAACAATTCTTACCACTTGACCTCTATTGATATGACCAATTTGATTTAATTTCAATCGTATAAACTTATCCGTTAGTTCTTAACGTGAACTGAGTGTCCTTAAGTTTTTAAGAAAACCCATTGTTTATTTTGAACATTTAATTCAGTTCAATAATTTGAATCATGAAACAATTCAGTTAATTAGTAGTAAATCTTATTAAAAACAGATCTATATTTCCTTTTGAATAAAAACAAATGTCAAAACACATGGAAAAAAAGACGACTTGGCCTTAAAGAAAACATATTGCTTTTTTCTATACCAAGTCCTTTTGAAGGCAAGAAATATTTCTCCCAATACAATGGATTATATGCCACTTTATGTTTTGCTGTCATATGTTTAGTGTTGCAATGTTAATACCTTAGGCACGCAAGTAACGTACTTGCTCAGTGTATTTTCTTCAAAATAACCACAAATAGAATATGACTTTTCAAATATTTCTCTTTATTTTTTATTTACATAAACGGTCGTATATGTAATTCAAAATATTCATTTCATTCGCTCTCCCTTTGTCAAACGTCAGAAACAGTTCATAGCTTAGTTTTGTGTCAACGTATTGGCCGCAATTTTCACCCTTGAACTAGCTTTTTTACTTTGAGGTGTTGTGTGTAGCACTTTTTACAGCTCCAGGGTTATTCACACTATATTTGATGTGTGTTTGGGTCATGCACTATAAGTCTCGCCGTCACACACCCCATGATCGAGGTTGTTGCACGGAAAAAGAAATCAAACAGTTTTTGACAGTTGATTGACATTTTTTTCTGGAATTACCTAAGGGCAAGGAACATCAAACAAACCTTTTTTTGTTTTTTCTGGCGCTGGTGGCGTTGAAAATAAAACCAAGTTCTTCATTTTGTTGACTGTTTATTTGATTTTATACATAAACTTAAAAACTAGCAGTAATTACACTTTAAGCAATTAACTTTTAGTTTTCATTTATATTTACTTATTTTTCAAAAAAGAGTTTTTATTTTCTTGAGTTTTGAGTTTTATCTATTGAACAGTGAAAAAAGTTGTTAACCTTAAAACTTTAATGCTATTCTTAAAAATATACCTACTAAAAAAGAGCTTTCGTTTATGATGACGTGATTTCTTATGTTTTTTGTTTTTAATGAATAGCAGTCCCTTGAAAGGTTTTATATATATTTTTTAAACTTAATATTAAACCTTATTTAACTAAAATGGCATTTAAGTGGATTTAAATTAATTCATTAGAACTGGCAGAGATTTTGTTATAAAAAGTAATTTTAAGATTTAAAATTTTGAATTTTGTTATTTTTCATTTGTTTTATCCGAATATGTAGGACACCGAATTGTTTTTTTGGCCGAATCAAATTCTTGTTAATTTTATTCTAACTACTGGAGTGTTTTTGTTTTCTTTTAAGTTTAAATACATTCTTTTCCATAAACTTCTCCTATAATTTCATAAAATTCCTTAGAAGTGTCATACACAAATTTTAGAAATCATATCCAAAGAACTAAAGCGAGACAAAGGGTTATTACAACCATCACTGTTTCCAGACGGTTCCCTGAATCCCAACCGCATTCAAGTTCAGATTTTAGTATCTGTATGAAAATGTAAAATAAGATCTGTTTGTTTCATTAAATGTACAATATTTACCTCCATCAATTGCGCCGAGTTCTTATTTGCACATTTTGTTTCTCTAAGATCGTCATCGTGATCATCACAATTGTGTCGTCCATAAATTTGACAAGGCGAGTTCATAAATGTTCGGAACACTGTGTCTGTCCATATTTGAGAAGAGCAAATGTATTGTCTTCGTTTTCGTTGCCAAAACTCAACCCAACTGTCATATTTTTGAACAATTATGTACTCATTCTTTTAGTAAAAACAAAATCAAACATACCCTAAACTACAATCACAGTTCAAATCAGCTCCTGACATTTTCAAGTCCGTTAGGAAAACGCTGTTCGGTAGATATGGAACAGATCCAGTATTTGGATTCGGAATCTGTTTCAGCATAAGATTATGGTATCGAATGTCTAAAGAAACGTTTCGAACGCGGCCCATGTATTTGAAGAAATTAGGTGGAAAGCCTGGCAGTGATGTGTTAAAGAGTTGAATATAAATGTACGGTGATCGCATTCCCTGAATAAAGAGAGAATCTTGATTAAACTTTTAATTTATAGTGATTGACAAATCCCCTTACCTTTAATATTGTTTCTCCCAATGCTGAAAATTGTGGTCCGCTAAATGTGATGTTTTTCAGTTTTGATGGCAAATGTCCGGACATCTCCTTCATTAAGTCTGTGGGAGAGCCCATTTGAACGACTTTCGGCTCTTGGCCCTGACTTTGAGGGATTATTCGCATAAACGGTTGAGGTGCTTCTATCCAGAGCTCTCGAATGTTATGATGGTGTTCCAACAATGACGGAATATTGAACTCTTTCAAATGTGAATAAGCTGTTATTTTCAAACACCTTAAGTGTGGCAGGTTTTCCAATGAACCATACTTTAGGGCATAGATATCGTTAGTTAATTTTTCAACAAAAAAACCTATAACACAGTTGCTTAAACTTACCTCAAAATAGTGAAGTCTAAAGTTCGAAATATCTAACATTTCCAAATCTTCATTAACTCCATCGAAGCTGTTATTGTTTAGCGATGTTATAGGATTTCCTGAGAGTTTTAAAGTTCTCAAATGTGGCAGAGATTGTGTCATTAATGGTACATTCGTCAAATCGTTATTCGATAGATCTAACATTCTTAGATTCGTCATATTGTGTGCAAGTTCTTGTGGAATTGATGGCAGATTATTGTAGCCTAAACGGAATTCTCGCAAGTGTTTTAGACGAATTTCCGGAACCATACTTAGAGATACATTCTCTAAGCCAAGTTTTATTAGGGAATTTTCCAAGCCCATAAACGATTTGTCCATAACTTTCAAATCACGATTATGTGAAAGATCAAGGACTGCAAGTCTTGGCATTGTTGCAAATACTGCATCGTCGATTCGAAGAAGATAGTTATATGAAATGTCCAGGTATCTAAGAGACTATAAGAACAAAATGAGATAAGTGTCATAAATTTGTGTGTAATGTGGTAAATTCGTACCCTAAATTTATTTGACAAATCCATGCTGTGAATTGTGGCAATGTAGTTATTGGATAAATGAAGCTCACATAAAGTGAGGGCTGCCAAACTGGATAAAGACGATGATGGTATTTTTAGCAGTTGATTGTGTGATACGTCCAATCTGTAAGATTAAAACCGGTTTTCAGAATGTAAAAATTATACTTTGGTAAGTTTTGAAGACTCGGGTTTTGATTTGCCCAAAATTCTAAGCTTGATACAAAGAGGTAGATATTTTGGAATTATTTGTTTCGTACAAAAAACATGCTATGGATACATAATGGGTCTTTCAATAGGAATATCCAAACTTTGACAATTGATGGTGGCCATTTTTTTGAAGCTACACCTGTCAAATTGACTGTCAGTGTGTTTTACGAAATCAATGCGTGCAAAACATTGTACTCCTTTTCCGTCAATTTAACAATCACAATAGTCGTCCTTCAAGGAGGACTATTCGCAGTATAGTATGGTTAAATAGTTAGTTTACGTTATAATAAACCAAAAACACTTACAGTCTTATACTGTTGAAACGCAGGAACTGCGAAGTTATATCTACTGACTGTAAAATTATAAGCAATAGAATTTTAGGCAGCCCCTTTTGTTTCGCTCACTTCTGTGTCACTAGTTCTTCTGTGACCAAAGCTTGGTTATCGTCTACGATAAGGTCACTTTCCGTGTATTGATTCAGGATAATATCAATCCACACGAGACTCAAAATCGGCCTTTACATTCCGAAAAGGTCACTGTTTGTTTTTTTTGGTTTATTGAGTCATCGTTTAATTTTTGGTGACATGAGTCGATGAAAACTAAGATCTGTTGACCTCCATTTAATGATATGGATACCAACCACAAGTGATTATGACATGACGGTCCTAGGCTATTTTGAGGCTTCTATACGAGTGAATCGAGAACACGGTAAAGTTTATCGCACAAGGAGGTGATGATCAGCAACAAATCTAAGAGACGCTCAACGCCAACATTACCAATGCTAAAAAATTATGCAGCAGATTTATGGGAAAGTAGACATTTGAAATGCATCTCACCCACAGTTAGTGCGGTGGACATTTGAAGATGTCAGACTTCATTTAGACCTCGAAAATTTCAAGTTATTTTCAAAAAAGCTTTCTTTTTACTTTAAAGTTTCAGCGATTTAATAAAATTTCAGTTTTTAAGACCATTCTTAAAATGTCTCCCAGTTTATAACAAAAAATGTTTGTTCTTTTAAAAACTACAATTTTTCTCAAAAAAATGTTGTTGTACAATACAAAAATTGTGATTTATTCAATATTTTGAATTTAATTATTTACTCATCTTTAACTTAAATTTTTTTAATGTAAAATTAATTGACTTATCTTTGTTTAAGAAACTGTGGAACACGATTTTTTAGGACTCTTTTAGAAGCTCTTTAAACATCCATTTTTTCAAATGAAAGAAGCAAACCAACACTATTGAAAGTGATAACTACTTGGCACAAAATCAGACACTTTTAACCTTAGAAATTTACTCTGGAAAAGATCCTAATAAAACGTAGCTTCCGATCTAAGAAAAATGTTTACTCAATTAATTCACCGCAATCGAAATTTCAATAAAGCAAGAGTTACAAGTCTTTTTCTTGCTTTAATTCAGGCTGAATCCAAAGAGGAGTTAACCATTACACCAAACCTTAAGCTTCAAAATTTAAAAGTTCGCCTTTAAGTGGAAAAAGAAAACCCACGATTTGAAAATTAATTTAAAAATACTTCAAAGTTTTAAAAACATTATAAAACCAACTAAATTAAAGAAAACAAACAATAATCGGATTTTTAGTGATTTTTTTTGTGTTATTAATTTCTCCAGCCCTTATCCCCAAAATTGCCCATGATGTTAACCTATGAAAGAATTCATAATTTTGTTACATAAATAAAGAAATAAATGCCTTAACTTTATATGTGTCCCTATGTAATAAGCCTGTATCTCAAAAATCCTCTTAAATCCAATCTTTCCTTGGTAAAAACATGCCATAAAAAACACATCGTGCTATATGAAAACTAATTGGTAGGTACAGTCAGTCGAATACGTTCTTTTTTTGGTGCCAAACAATTTTTAACACACCTTGGGCATATACATTATGTAGCCACACTGATTTTATAGTTTTTTTTAAAACCAGTCAACTTTTTTTTTGAGGAGGGGTTTAAGGGGTAAAAGTATATTTGACAAAGCTTATGCAGAAATATGCAGAAAGGGCTCTCAAAAAATTGTATGGGTGCGTTTTTTACCATAGCAGTTTAAAAAAAAGTGAAAATTTTGGTCAATCCTAAATATCTCATGAACCAATGACGCCATTTATATTATACATTGTAACAAGTATATTTTTAAAAAAATGTTACGAATAAAAAATGGTTTTATCTCCAAAAAACAATTTATTGCAACGAAAAAAAATTTTTTACATCTGGTAAAATTTGGAGAAAAACCAAATTGGCAACTTTTTTATAAAAAATAAAAACCTAAGAAAAACATTACTGAAAGTTGGTAAAAATTGAATTTCGACAGAAATATCTTTTCAAAACCTTGAGATCATGGCTTCAAACTTATTTTATCTAAGAAATATCGTTTTCAACATTTGGTAAAATTTTGAGAAAAATCGAATCGATAGTTTTTTTTACTAAAAATAAAAACGTAAACAAAAAAATTAATAAAAGTTGGTTGGTCGACTCAAATAGCTTTTGAAAAATTAAAAATATTGTTCTAATTTTTTTATTTAACAGAAAATATTGTTTTCGATATTCAGTAGTTTTTTATACAAATTTTTCTTAAATAAATAAAATCTACAAAAAATAGTACTCAAATTTGGTTAAAATGTGTGTTCGGTTCTTGATATCTCGCAAATTAATTTCATTCGTTCAATAGGGACATAGGGACTTCCCCAGGCAGTACTACGAAATACTGAAATCCTACATTACGAACCGACTCTTTAGAGTACGGTACGACCAAAATTACTCGGAACTTAAGAAAATTGAAGCCGGTACCACAAGGAAGTGTCCTAGGACCAACCCTGTATCTGTTATATACAAGGGATATTCCAGTGGACATCAACGCTATCATGGCCACCTTTGCTGATGATACTGCAATATTGGTGCCAGATAAATCCGTTACGAAGGCTACACAAAAATTGCAAAATGCAGTCGATAAAGTTAGTGATTGGACGCACAAATGGCGTATCAAATTAAACGAAACAAAATCGACGCATATAAACTTTACAAACAAAAACATAAACAATGTTCCAATTTTTATAAACAGTACAGAAGTACCTTACTCCAATACCGCCAAATACCTTGGAATGAATTTGGATGCAAAGCTTAAATGGAAAGAACATATCAAAAAGAAAAGAGAAGAACTAAACTTGAAGTACAGAAAAATGTACTGGTTAATAGGAAAGAACTCTGACCTATCTATCCAGAACAAACTAATGTTATATAAGCAAGTATTGAAACCCGTTTGGACATATGGCATCCAACTATGGGGCTGTACAAAGAAAACAAATGCTGAACCCATCCAAAAATTCCAAAGCAAGGTCCTTCGTGGAATAATAAATGCCCCTTGGTATATAAGAAATAGCGATCTACATCGTGACCTTCAAATTGAAATGGTTACAGAAGTGGTTAAGAAACACGCTGTATCACACAATAAGCGGCTGCAAAGTCATACTAACTCTGAAATGGAGACCGTATTAAATGTACGAGACAATGTTCGGAGATTAAGAAGAACCAAGCCTCATGAGCTGATGGGCTAAAAGCTACGGGAAAGTGTTATAACCTTAAACTTCCCCCAATGCGATTTTAAAAAATTAAGAAATAAAAATCATTTGTCGATCTTTCATAGATTGGTCCTGATTCACCGGTGGTTTTAGTGCGGTAAGAGTCCCACACTACTCGGTACCGATTCTTACCGAGTGTCTATTGAAGATTTCCATCGGATATAAAAAAAAAAAAAAAATAAAAAAAAAAAAAATTCGTTCAATTTGCAAACATTACAGAAATGCTACTAAAAATTGGTAAACATTTATTATCGACTCAAAATCTATTTAACAAAAGCTAATCCACTTAATGTGTTGTCAACAGAACTTCTGACCATCATAGTCCACTTTACGCCACATAATTTTTTCTTTATAAACTGCACAGAAATTGAAAATCTGGTCTTGATTCATTTCTTGAACGTGAAATAGTTCTCACGAATTGGTTCCAACCACGAAGATGGTGTATTTTAACTGTTGTGCGCTTTTTCTTTTCTTCAATAAAGGCATGGTCAATGTCGGATTTCATGTTAGTGTGTCCAGGGAGAATAAATTTATGATCAATGATATGCAAATTGGTGTCAATTTGCAAAAAAATTTCAAACATTGAAGCAATGAAAGAATTTTTATTCTGTCCTTGAGAAAAGTCATTATTCAGGATAACGTTTTAGTTATCTGTGTCTGATGGAAGGTCTTGAAGGTGTTTGAAATCACATGATGAAATTTAATTTCCACCACGATTTCCTTCTGATTTATGTCAGATTTAACATACTGGCTGCCCGGTTGTACAGTCATGAACTGTTAAATTATAGTTTCATAATGGTTGTTTAAAGAATGAAATTAAGAACCTTAAAAAAGGTGTTGGGAGGCACTGTTACAGGTCGAATATAAAAACTTTTGAAGATTTGTTGTCTTCAGTGTTTGTTTTGTCTAATTCTTTCGACTTATAAGCAAACTTTGCTTCTAGGTGTGATTTTTTCGTTCTTTTAAGAGGTTCACATGGTCTTCATCTGAAACATTTTTTACACACTGGAATCCTTTCACCACTAGCTTAATTTTTGACTCGGATTAGTAAGACACTTTTCTTTTGATTCAGACTTAGTTTCCTCAACCGCAATAAATCCAGATGCAAACATTTGTCTCAGCTCATAAGAACCAAGCTCCCAATATTTTTGGTTGGTTTCATACGAATTTTTTTCTTTATATGTCTTGCGACAGTTATCTAACTTGCGTAGAGTTCGTTCCTGTACGGTTTTTCCACCTGTAGACAAGTAGCTTTTGCCAGAGTTTCTTTTTTTTGCGCATCTTTTTTGATTGTTTTACATTAGCCATTTCCTTATTTTAGTCATTCTCCAAAATTGATTTGAAATCTCCAAACAATAAGTCTTGTTCCAGCTGACGACCAGCGTTTTTCACTTTCAGTTGAGAAAACAGCGTTTTATTCACAGTCAATATCTTTATTTTCTTATTCTTATAGCATTCGAAAATGTTGGTTCTCTGAAATTTCTATAAAAAAAAACTTTGTATTTGTTTTTTCACGGGTATTGCCTCTCGCGAGAAATTGACAAATTCTGCTTGAGTAATTCTTGAAAAGTGCTTTCTCAAATTAGTCGTTCGGATTTGGCTTTAAACTGTAGGCACTCAGGAATGGTTGAGAGTTTTAAGTCCCTAGGCCTTAGTTCTCAACGGATTGTTGCGTCACCCAATTTAATTTAATTTATCTAAGGGTTTTTGTTAAATCAAAAAACTTGAGTTTGGAGGACATAGAAAATTTAATAACATAAGATATTCTGTCAAATGCATTGTATTACCGTTCAAATATAAGTGGTTATGAATTGTGCGATATCTTTGTAACGGAAACAATTTTTTAAATAGGGGTAAGACAGGAATATGGCTTTCAAAGTGCTTATGAATACGAGTATCTATTGAAAAACAGGGAAGTAACTTAAGTCGACGTATGCTACTCTGTCTCACTGCCACAGATATATGGTAAAACTTTTGTCATTCGCTTGCTTTCGATTCACAGTGACTTTCACAGAATATTTTATATACCGACCGAAGCAAAGTTTCAATGCTAATTTATGTTTCTAACTTTACCCAGATTAAGTACCAATCTTGTGTACATTGAAGGAAAATATTCCCAAGCATGGTTAGTACCTCGAGTACAGAAACGTCTCGAATTTTTTAGAGATTTATTTATTCCGCTATCAACTGCGTTTAAGTGTATGGCACAACAGACAGGATTGGGCGACAAGTAAATTATCTAGTTTGCTAATGACAGTGAACGTACTAAAGCAGTCCCGTTTATGCCGTGGCAACCTTCTTCACGGACAAAGCTTGTCACCGCGAGGCAAAGCACATTTTATTTTCTGGTTTGCTACCAGGGTCCCAAAGGGAATTTAATCCTGTTTTAATAAAACGTCCACTTACTGGAAGTGTTCGACGGACAAGGCTTATGCCGTTCTATTATTCCATAGGTGCTGCTAGATTCACGGTCACAATCCCTATCGATTATTCCGGAGTCACTTCGGATAAGCGTAGTGTCGTGAACAGTTCTCCACTCAGGCCGGACAAAGCATATGCGCAAGATGTGCAAATGCACAGGGCGCAAAATTCTGGGGGCGCATTACCAGACGAAAGAAAATGTAATCTGATCTTGTGCAAACAAATATGTACTACGATACATAATAAATAAATAAACTAATCTCAAAAAACATTCATCACAACTGTCCTAAGTTATCTCTTGCGCACTAACTGACATCACTTTCATTTTTGCAATCAATAAAATATAATTTACAGTTTTTTGTATAAAAAAAAACCTAAAAAAACATTACTCAAAGTTGGTTAAAATTAAATTTCGACTCAAATATCTTTTCAAAAACTTGAAATTTAGTCTTCAAACTTATTTTATCTTATAAGAAATATTGTTTTTAACATTCTGAAAAATGGTGAGAAAAATCGATTTCACAGTTTTCTTACAAAAATTAAAAACCTAAAAAGAAAACGTAAATAAAAGTTGGTAAAAGTTGATTTTTGCCTAAAATATCTTTTCAAAAATTTGAGATAATGGCTTCTAACTAATTTCAACTTATAAAAAATATTGTTTTCAACGTTAGAAAATTTTTTTTAGAATAATCGAATTGACAGTTTTTTTTACAAAAATTAAAAACCTAAAAAAAATTTATAAAAGGTGGTAAAAATTGATTTTCTACTTAAACATCTTTTCAAAACTTTAAGATATTGGCTTTTAACTACCTTAATCTTTAAAAAAATATTGTTGTCAACATTCAGTAAAATATTGAAAAAAATCGAGTTGAAAACTTAAACAAAAGTTGGTAAAAATTGATTTTCGACTCAAATGTCTTTTCAAAACTTTGAGATATTGTTTTCAGCATTAGAACAAAATTTTGAGAAAAGTCGAATTGACAGTTTTTTTTACAAAAAATAAAAACTTAAAAAAAACAATACTAAAACTTGGTAAAAATTAACTTTCGACTCAAAAAGTTTTTCAAAAATTACAAATATTGGCTTCAAAATTATTTTATTTCACAGAAAAGATTGTTTTTGTTATTCAGTAATTTGTTGATAAAAATCCAACAGTCCGTTTTTTTCATAAAAAAATAAAGTCTACAAAAAATAGTTGGAAAAGTTGGTAAGCTTTTAAGCAAGTCAAATTGACAAACGGGATGGGAAGTTTTCAGTGTGGGTCGCATCCCAGACTCTTTTTTTTTTAAGTTAATGGCTGTTGTAAAGGCTACTTTTAATGTATATCTAGTGTGGTGCATTGTTTGATTTGTTTTTTCCCTTTGTTGGTTAAATAAGATTAAATAAATAGCTATCCGTTTTTAATAGAAGGGACGTATTTTGTGACAAGATAAGACCGGAATGTGACTGACTCAGTAGATTTGATTGAATTACATGGAATTTTAATAAGTAACTGTCGAATCAAAGTTATGATAATGGTTCAGATATAAAAGAAAAAGAAGCGGTTATTCAGAATCGAATTCGATCCCTAGAACCCAGAGCATTTTTCGTTCCATGTTGCTCGCATTCCTTAAATTTGTTGGTTAATAATGCTGCTCGGTGCTTATTATATGCAGTCAAATTTTTCGATACAATTCAATGTTTGTATAACTTTTTTTCAACGTCCGTTACCAGGTGGAATATTTAAAAGAAAAAAACTCCAAGTCTTACTTTGAAACCCTTTTCTAAAACTAGATAGGAGAACAGATTAGAAGCATTGAGGCCTTTAAAAACAAATTTAGAAGAAACACATGAAGCCCTTATAGAAATAGGAAATCAAGACGCAAAAAGCATTGAAGAATCGTTAGGAAATAAAATTTTTGATTTTCCATTTAATTACTGTCTGCAAATTTGGGTTGAAGTTTTAATAAATATAAATAAAACTAGTAAATATTTGCAAAGTTCTTCCGTTAATCTATCAACTGCCATAAGAGTTTTAGAAAATACAAAATACAGTTTAATTTTAATGCTTTCCGATGAAAAATTGAATGGATAATTTTGTTCAATTAACCGAGCGTATTGCTAGTTCCCTAGAAATACTAAATATGTTTCCTGAAGCTTCATCATTCCGATCAACGGAGAAAAAGACTTTATGCTGATGGATGTCCTGAAACTGTATCAGACCCGAAACAAAGATTTAAAGTAGATTTTTTTCCAAAATACTTGATCAAGCCTATCAAACAATTACAGAAATGTTTGAACAGCTTGATATGTACATATAACATCAATTTTTCATTTTTAAGTAACATAAGCGAATGTTTAAAAAATAAAAATGTACGTGCTTCATGCCTTAATTTGCAGAATGTTATAACATTAGGTAGTTTTAAAGATTAGATGGAGAAGAATTGTTTCAAGAGTTAATTGTACAATCCCGCTTGTTACACCCAAAAGTTTAGATGTGTTAAATTTAATTTTTAGTTTAAACCTTAAAGATTTTACTCCGAATTTAGTAATTGCTCTCCAAATGTCTGATACCATCCCAGTCACGGTAGCTTCAGGAGAACGTATTTTTTCTAAACTTAGAATTATTAAAAATTATCTTGGGACAACTATGACTCAAGAGAGATTGGTAGGCTTATCTATTATGTCCATTGAAAAGGAATTATTAAATTCTTGTGTATCAGTTTATGTGTGAAAATAAAAAAAGGGGTGCTTTCTACTAATCGTGCACAGGGTGCAAGTTACCTGAGGCCGGCCCTGGCTCCGCTTACCATCCTCTGACTTTTGATTGGTTTATGCAATAAACTGTTAGTTCTAGTTAGGAAATTAAAGAATATAAAATACCTTGTTGTTTTAGTTATATGAGTTCAAGGATTACTTTTACTACTTAGAAAATAAAAGTTGGTTACAAATTAGAGTTTGAAAACTCTATATCCAAATTGCTTTTTGTTGGAAAAAACTATGGACACCGACGAATTTGCCTCAGCCTTGTAAAAAGAAAACATCACAATGGTTCCATTAAACTACACTTCAACCGATATTTTTGTTTTTTCTATAATCCAACATTTTTTAAAGCCTCAAACTTAATTGGATCAAATTAGATTAAGAAAATACAATTTTGAATCGAAGTTCAGGGGAAAAAAAGACTTTTGGGTTTTAATAATATGAAATAATCACTTTGGCACTTTCCCAGATTAAATCTTTCCTTTTACTTTTCGGTCAACATAAACTCCCATAATTACTTCAGACACAACCTATTATTCTGGTTTCTGGATAAATGATCAGCACTGAATGCTTTCATCACTCAAATGTCACACATCACAAGTGATTAACCACCATCAAAATCATTTAAACATGTGGTGCTATATCACAAAGACGACAAAGAGCTGCGATGTGACATGTTTGCCAAGCAACAAGGACGACAAGGACGACGAACAACATCATCAACCATAACCAAAAAAAGGAAAATAATCATATGTAGGTTTATTGTTTAACCAAACCACATGCCTATTATCTGAAAACCAAAATTTCCACCAACAAGAGCATTCCGTCTTATAACCAATTCCGGTCACGACCGCAAATACCTGTCATGGCATTAACTTTAATTAAAACTAAAACTGCTTTGCCAACGTCATGGCATATTATTCATACTCCTTGCCAGTCATACTCACTTCTCCATTCCTCCATTGTAAAAGATATTATCTGGCAGCGACCGCAAATGATTATATGACAAGTCCATCACCCTTAAAGCATAAATGGGCTTAAACATATCCTGTGGCATGTCGGCCAACCTGTTGTGTGATAGATACAAAACCTGTAAGCCATATTCAAATATTAGTTAAATATTAACTCTTAAGTATGTGCAATTAATGTTATAGATTACCTGAAGTTTCTTTGTGTTCTTGAAGGCGTCAAAGTCAACTTCCCGAATTAAGTTGTGCGATATATCCAGCCAGTGCAGATGTGGCATGTTACCAAAAATGTCTCTTGTTGCATTCTACATCAGAGTTGAAGTTAGTCCATTTTTCGATTTTCCAAATGAATCACACAATCAAACAAAATAAACAGAGGTTTAAAATTAAAATCAATTTTAAGCCCGAAATCAAACGGAATGGCATGCACGCCAAGCATCCGTTGCTATTGGTTGATTGCCAAAGACGGACACGGACAGGACATGGACATGGAAATGGAAATCGAAATGCCTACTCACCATAAGAGAATTGTAGCCCAAATGCAAATGGGTCAAGGATATTTCCGCTGGCCTGAAATATCCAGGATGAATAAGTGATATGTTGTTGTGTGATAAATCGAGAATTTTAATATTCGAATGGTAAACCGATCCTGTAAACGAAAACACGAAAAAATAAACATTTTCAAAGTTAAATTCAATCAAAAAGAAAAACGATGAAACGAAGGATGAAAAAAGTGATTTCATTTTTAATCATGAAGGAGGCAATTTCACATTGGAATTTTTCATCGGAAAGGATATGGTTTGTACGTTTGGAAGGAAAGTAAGTCGTCGTAGTCGTTGTTGTACGTACCATGTTCGGACCGCGTCACCCAGGATGAATTATACATTAACATTTTTATCATGTTATGGCTGACGTTAACATTTAAATTTGACAGAGTGCCAACCTGTTAATAATTTGAGTGTTATTGTTTATTTTGTTTTCATTTTTTATAAACAATTTTAACGGAAATACCTGATCGAAGTAATCGAAGTTGAAATTGGGAAGCGAATTGAATGCCATATCCAATACTTCCAGTTTTGGTAGATTCTGAAAATAAAAACAAAAAAAGGGAATAAACTTTTGTATTTTTAATTATTTCATTTTCTGTGAAACAATTCTTTTTGATTCAAATATTTAAATTAACAGAAACACTTTAGAGTGAAAATCACGGTTTTTGCCCTTTATTCAAATTACCTGAAGGCTTTTAAGCTCAATTTTGATTAACTTTCTGGATTACATAGTGGCCCACAGTTACAAATAATCAGGACCATTAATATTATTGACCCATATAAAGTGGAAGTTGTTTCAATAAGGGGTTTCAGTCCGATAATAAAAAAGCGAGTATTTTGAAAAGTAAACGTATCCTTTTTTATAATACAGAGTTTTACATTTTAAGGTTTTAAAAGTAAATGTAAATGAAACACATATAAAATATTTATTTTCATGACATTTCTTTTTTATTACAAAGTTTGAACGTTGACATTGGCTGCGTTCAATCTCACACAGATAGGGTATCCGGATACCTTTTTGTTAGAGTTTTACGTGTAACTAAACAGCTGATCAAAAACAGCTGAGATGTCAAAAAAGGAAATCCAAGAATTTCTCTGGGATATGTAGGTATCTGACAGAACAGCTGATCCAACACATGGTTGAATTTCAAGAAACTTGAAAATTAATTTCAGCTTTTTGTATTTGTTGGTAAACAAAAAGATACAAAATGTTAGTTAAAGTTGTATTTGAGGATGTTTTGTACATAGTAGACGATGAAGAAGCTATTTGCCTCCGAATTTTAGAAGGTAATTATGATTTATTCTTTTAAACTTCAACATTGACTTATTTTGTTCTCATTTTGTAGATAGTTTTGTTATAATAATCAATAGGGTTTCGTAGATGTTGTTTAATTTGTATATGGCAACCGTCAATTGCACCAACAACTCCTGGAATATAGCTTTCAGATATTTTTCGGAATGCTTGTTTTGGAAAATAATATATTCAGACTTAACAACTTAACTTAAATAAATAAACTGGGTGGCGCAACAGTCCGTTGAGAACTATGGCCTAGTGACTTCAAATTTTCAACCATTCCTGCGTGCCAGTACTGTTGCCAGGGATGGAGGGGACCTACTGTTTGAAGCCGAATCCGAACGGCAAATTTGAGAAAGCACTTTTCATGACAAGAATTACTCTTGGAGAATTTGTCAATTCCTCGCAAGAGGCAGTGAAAAAAACGTTAGATGGCATAGGCAGCTATCGAACCCAAGACCTCTGGCATGACAGTCCAACGCATTAACCATCATGCCACTGGTTCTACAACACAACTTAACTTGATTAAGTGATATTAATGATGGGATTTTACTTGAGAAATATTAAGTACGTTTTTTTGGTATTCCATTTATAGTACAGTTAGAAATTGCCAACATATCGATCCGCAGTAGCCAGATTTTTGTATTTCAAAATTGGTACAACTGAAAGAAGATCTGTCAGAATAATAAAAAATAATAAAAAAATACATAAATAGAAGAAAGTTTTGTAAAAATCAAAAGTTAAAATAAACTTAGCGAAAAAAAAAAAACTAACTAAAACGAATAAAATGGAAAATTTTCAAGAAGAAATAGTAAGAAAACATCTGGAAATTGAGATTCTTTACAAAAAAGTTCATTTAACAATTGCAGCTTTGACATAACATAAAAACTTCAAGAAGTGGGTTTGTTCATAGACTACTACATTAACATGTGGTATTGAAGCGAGCTTGAAGCTCGTCTCAATTCTTTATATAACTGAATCGAATTGAAATGAGCTTGATTTACTCGATTCTGGTCGGGGATCGGAGTCTAATCAAAATTTGTGGAGAAAAACCTGTGTGGAGGAGTTGTTTTTACAGATAATGAATTATAGTCTTTTTATTTGCATGTTTGTGTACAAAAAATTTAGTTTTGTTTTAATCAAATTAAAACAAATTGCACATGGAATAGGTAGCGTAGATATTCTTATATTTTTGTGAACTGTTTAGTTCTTAATTGTTTAACACAAATAAAAATATCTCACTTTCACTTTATAACAAACATCGAAACACCATCTGCATTTTAGAAATTGTCAAACTTATTTATTTAATCTAAACTGAGATAAACCTTTGGTGGAAACATAGAAAAACGAAAGTATCTTTTCTATTGTTTTCCCTTGCAAAATAAGCCAAGTTACTCCATTTTCATTGACAAAATACTATCAACAATAACAGATTAATTTGTTTCCCCAATGGAAAACACATTATTCCAAATGCACAACTACTCAACGAACACAGCCATCGAGATACAAATGCAATATCAATCGTACCAACATTTAAGAACGAAATCACATAAGATCCATTCGAGCCTCGTATGAATGTCAAAAATCCATCCATAGTAAGATTCTACTCTCATTTTTATCGGTAGTATTCATACTGCGGATATAGTTTTTGTTATTCGTGAAAAATCATGCTATACTATTGATAGATTTTCCAACAAAACACGGGTAATGTCATTCCATTTAATTGTGTATCGTTCCATTTAAAGTATTGGTGTATTTATGTCAAATGTCAGAAAATGACAGCGATCACTTATTGGAAAACAGATTACTAAAAAAATAATGTTGGCTTGGTTGCACAAGAACTCATGGAAAACAGTTAAGAACAGCATTTCAAATTGTTTGTATGAAAACCACATTTTCTTGGTATAGGATACACTTTTAGAAAATATCTCGATTTCCAGGAAAAGGCAATGACCATGAAAAGAAAACTTTTACTGTGTGGGATGATATTGAACTTTAGAAAATTAGGATGACAATCGAATCCCACGCATTTTATATCACTTCAGAAACTTCCACTCACAAACAACTTCTCGAGAAGAAAATAGCTTCGTTAGTATTGTTTTCTAACACGAGACATATAGAATATCCGATTTATTGAATTGTTTCTATATTTAGCTTAAGAACTTTTATTTGTTTTGTACTTCGGTCACCAAAATATTTTTGCTAACTTTTTCGAAACAAATAAATGCTGAAAAATCACATACCCATTTCAAATAACTAATCACAGTAAATTCTTACTTATCTTCTCTGAACCGACTATTTCTTTGAATTAAAGGTGGTTAAAGCAGGGAGTTGTATTTATTAGATATTCTTGGAATACCTTTGGTCATTCATCCAGCCGGCCATACAACCTTTATATGGTTGGTTAGCTTCTTATTTACATATAAATTGCAATAGATTCCTTGATTTGACTCATATATTCTAGTATCTGTATGTGAGTTTAATTTTGGGTATCTATGAATAAGTTTAATGAAAATTTCATTAACTTCAAGAGAAGTTCCAAATAAGATTTTAAATTAGTTTTAGACAACAAAGCTTGTTCTTCATAGTTAATTAATGTGTACAAATATTTATAAATAAGGTTTTATAGATGGAGAATGGTCTAAAGTAAAATACATAATATATAGAATGTTAGTTTAGCCACTTAAGAAGTTTCGATGGTAAAGGTCTAAATTAACATTTCTGTTCCCTAAGCTTTGGCATGCAACGCGAAACGCCAAAATAGTGGAAATTTACTTTTAATAAATAAATCTGTTGTCATAGAGCACTTATATCAAAGAGTTGTGTTATTGATGTGATGACGCTCATTTCTGTTTAAATGGCTTCGTCAATAAGCCCTATATTTAGACCGAAGGCAATCAATCCTCAAGCCATTACAAATCACCATTAAATCCAATAAAATTGACTATTTGCTAGGGGCATCATCGCTCCTTATTTTTTTTAATGAGGAATTAGCTGTCGTTTCAGTGAATCTCCAATGCTATTGAGTCACTCTGGCTGATTTTTATTTCTAAAAACTAATCAGCTAAATATCGACCATTTTTGTTGCAACAAGACGTTGAAACATATTTACAGGTCGCTATACCATAAACTTATTGTAAAATCAATTTGGTAAAAACTTTATTTCAGAAGAGGTCCTGTTAACTGGCGTTTGTCGGATGGAAAGCCTCTCGAAAGCTTCTTATGGGGCTTTGTTGTCATTAGCTTATGCTGACATACCAGCAATTCGTGAAGCTTTGGGCAGGTTAAGGCAACATAAGGGACTTCATTTGCAGTCAACTGCGTTCTTCGAACGTACATTTTGGTGAAGGCAACTAATTCGTTTTTCAAGTTTCATTTAGTTAAAACTTGGAACTTAAATTCATAAACCTCTACTTTAAGTTCATGGTACGTAAACAATCAAAAAAATTATTGTCTACGAAACACTCCTCATGCAAGCTACAATTCAATTTCGACTTGTATTTATTTGTATTGCAAAGATATCTTATTTGGCAAGGAACACTTTTTCACAAAACAAAATGAAATTGTTCAAAAAATAAACAAATCATAGTCATAAATTCAGCTTTAAGTTGAATGTAAAAACATGATCAACTTTTATCTTGACATAAGTAGACTTGACTTGATTGTTTGTTACATTTTTCTTGACAAACTTTCCAGTGAATTTTTATATAAAGTTGCCTTAATTAGAATGCAATTTTTTTGCAGCTGGCAAATCAGATACTAGTCCCTAAAGTCCCTTAAGTCGCCTAAACCTGTCCATTTACATCCAATATTCAAGCCAAGACTTATATCATTGTTGTATAAGGTATAAGTAAGATTGGCTGGTGTATACTCTCTCTCTCTTTATATATATTGAATTATGTACTATAGGTAAAGCTTTAATTGAAATTCAATAAAATGTCACTTTTGCCTAAAACGTACTTCTGTTAATACCACATGGCGCAGTCGGATTTTGAATAGAGTTTATACTTATAAAATATAGAAACTCAAAAAGTAAAAGTTTATATTATAAAATATAGAAACACAAAAAGTTAATATTCTAAGTAATAAAATAAAATCAACTGAAAAAAACATGGATTTTACCAAACCACAAGCATTAAGTTTGGACGGAAACTTAAAAGAAAATTGGAAAAGATTTAAATTACAATTCGACATATATTCAACCGCAACAAAAATTAATAAAGAAGATGCTGAAGTTCAAGTGGCGAGACTACTTAGCTGTGCTGGACGAGAAGCTATTGAACTTTTCCAAACCTTCAATATGACCGAAGCTGATAGAAAAGTTCCAACAAAAGTGGTTGAACAATTCGAAAAATATTGTAACCCACGCACGAATATAGTCTACGAACGATACGTATTCTACAAAAGGGCACAAAAAGAAGGCGAACCATTCGATCATTTCTTAAAAGACATAGCCACATTAGTGGAGAACTGTGGCTTTGATGGTCACAAAGACGACATGCTGAGGGACAGAATTGTCATTGGGATCATCAATCAGAATACCCAGACGCAGCTACTTAAAATTGAGAACCTGACACTAGAGAAAGCAATCGAAACATGCCGAATCGCAGAGACGACAATGGAGCAAAGCAAGGTTATGCAGAGGACATCGGAGGATCCTAAATCGGAAATTCATGCAGTGAAAAATATAAATTTAAACAATAATAAATTAAAACATGCTAATGAAAATAATAATTCTAAAAAATTTCAGAATTCACATTCCAATAAATTTGTACAGAGACGTGTGCACCAGCCATCAGGAAATAATAATCGATACAACACTGGATCAGGAAACATATGCAAGTACTGTAATTTGAGTCATGTGAGAGGTAAATGACCAGCGTTTGGAAAGATATGTAATTGCTGTGGTAAACGAAACCACTATTCGTCAGCATGCAAAAATAAGAATCGTCAGGTAAGTGATGTTGCTTGTGAAAATGTTGAAGAGAGCGATGATTTTTTATATATCGATCACGTGGTTGAATCAATCAATACAAATAAATTAGAGTACTGGACAGAAGTGCTGCACATTGAAAATGTGCCTATTGAATTTAAATTAGACAGTGGCGCACAAATTAATATTCTGCCAAAAAATATTTTTACTAAATTTAAAGATTTATCGAACTTAAAAACATTTAATCAAAAACTTGAAGCTTATGGTGGTTTTAAATTGTGTGCTCTGGGAACAGCAAGCTGTAAAACGATGTTTAGGACAAAAAATTTTGATCTCGATTTTGTTATTGTTGATTGCAACTCAAAACCACTTTTAGGTCTTGAATCTTGCGTAGAGTTAGGCCTTATAAGTCGCGTTAATTCAGTTGAGCCTAAAAGTTCAGTGTTACGTGATTTTATAGAGAAGAATAAAGATGTTTTCATGGGTCAGGGTAGCTTTCCTGACAAATGTGCATTGGAATTATATAGTTCAACTTATCCGGTTAGTAAGCCACCCCGCAGAATTCCACTTAGTATAAGAGCAAAGGTTTACGATACTCTTAAGAAAATGGAACAGAAAAATATAATTACAAAGGTTGAGACTCCTTCAGATTGGTCACATAATATGGTTATAGTGGAAAAGGATGACAAATCTATTCGCATTTGTTTAGATCCAAGAGACTTAAACGTAGGATTAAAACAAGAACATCATTTAATACCCAAAATAGAAGATTTTATTTTTAAAATGCAAGGCATGAAGTTCTTTTCTATATTGGACTTTAAAGAGGGCTTCTGGCAACTAGAACTAAATGAAGAATCAAAAAATCTCACGGTATTTAGTACACCGTTTGGAACTTACCGGTATGAAGTCTTACCTTTTGGTATCAAAACCGCCCCTGAGAAATTTCAGAAACTTAATGACAAATATTTTAGAAACTTGCCTGGTGTATTTGGATATATTGATGATTTAATTATTGGAGGCAAAACATTATTAGAGCATGATAAGAATTTAGATAGAGTATTGCAAAGGGCCAGAGAGATAAACATAAAATTTAATGAGAAAAAAGTTCAGTATAGGGTTGAGAAGGTTAAGTATTTAGGGCACATCTTTTCATCAGAGGTAATATCGCCAGATCCAAAACGAATTGAATCGATTAGACATATTCAGACACCCTCTAATAAAAATGACCTACAAAAAATATTAGGCACGATTAATTATCTACGCTCGTTTATTCCGAATTTAGCTGAGTTATCAGCTCCTATGAGAGATTTACTTAAGAAAGAAAATATTTTTCGCTGGTCACCAGCACATGAGAAAGCACTGAACGATATTAAAAATGCAATTGTCAATGCTAGCACATTACGTTCTTTTGATCCCGATTTACCAATAATTATACAGACAGACGCATCAAAGAATGGACTAGGCTGTTGCTTACTCCAGGAAGGAAGGCCAGTTTCTTTTGCGTCAAAAAGCATGACTAAAACTGAAACTTCTTATGCACAGATCGAAAAAGAATTCTTGGCGATCGTGTATGGAAGTCAAAAATTTCATGATTATATCTATGGCCGGCACATAACTATCCATACGGACCACAAGCCACTTGTGTCCATAATAAATAGACCTTTAGAAAAAACATATTCTGTCAGATTGCAACGTATGAAAGTCAAACTTTTTAAATACGATCTTAAAATCAAATATGTGCCGGGTAAAGATCTTCATATAGCTGATTTGCTTTCTCGAAACTCACAACCTGATTATAAAATAAATTTAGAAAATATTTTAACAGATGTTGTCCATAGCGTTAGCATGAGTGACCCTAAGAAAATACAGTATCAAGAACATACTACTCAAGATGAAATTTTAAGCAATTTAATAGAACTTTTGAATAAAGGATGGCCTAACTCTAAGAACAAATTACCAGATCATATGAAATTCTATTGGAATATAAAAGATAAAATTTGTTTTGAAGATGGACTAGTTTTTTACGAAGATCGGATATTTGTTCCTAAAACATTAAAAAATGAAACGTTAAAGGCTTTACATGAAAATCATTTTGGTATCACCAAAACTATTTCATGGGCTAAAACGTTATTTTACTGGCCAACGATGGCTCAGGATATTGAAAATGTGATATACAGGTGTCCAATCCGTGAAAAATTTCGAAGTTCAAATATAAAACAGAGTTTGCATCCGCATGAAATCCCAGAGTATCCTTACCAAAAAGTTGGTTGCGATATTTTGGAATTTGAAGGAAAATCATTTTTAGTTGTCATAGATTATTTTTCGCGCTGGTTTGATTTAAAAAAGCTACCAAATAAAACAGCCAAAAGTGTTGTTAACATATTAAAAGAAATTTTTGCCACTCATGGAATACCGGAAATGGTGGTTTGTGATAACCAGCCATTTAATTCGTTTGAATGCCATAATTTTGAAAACGACTGGGGTCTAAAGTTCAATTATTCAAGTCCGCGCTATCCTCGCTCTAATGGACTAGCAGAGAAGGCAGTTCATATTGCTAAAACTATGATGAGGAAGTCTAAATAAAGTAATAAGGATATTAACATTTTTCTACTTGAATATCGAACAACAATCATTCCAAGTTTAGGTTATACCCCATCACAGTTATTAAATAGTAAGTTACTTAAAACAAAACATCCTGTTGCTAAAAGGCTACTTATACCAAAAACCGTACCCTTTGAAGTCAGGGACAAGATGTCCCTTATAAAAGAGAAACAACAGAATTGGTATAACAAAAATAGTAGGAATTACGAATTTAGTCTTACAAAAGGGGATAATGTTGTTTATAGGAGGGATGCAAGATGGGAACCAGCCAAGATTGTAGGAGCAGCCGAATCTCCTAGGTCTTATTTAATACGCAATGAATACAATCACATATTACGCAGAAATAGTTTACACTTACGCAAATCGTACAATGAGCCACAATTTAAGCCTCCAGAAGATTCAGTTTCTGAAGATAAAATTGGAACTCAAATTGAAACTCCTAAGCAGCCTACCTTGCCACAACCGATTGAAAAGCCAACGACCTCGTCAACTAACAATCACAAGCAAGATCACTACATTACTAGGTACGGGCGTAAATGTGTAAAACCTGATTTTTATAAACCGTAAAAACAAAAGCTGTGGCTACAATTGCACATGTCTCATCTGTAACCAATTGTTGCAGGAGATGTTGTATAAGGTATAAGTAAGATTGGCTGGTGTATACTCTCTCTCTCTCTTTATATATATTGAATTATGTACTATAGGTTAAGCTTTAATTTTTTAATTGGGTGGCGCAACAGTCCGTTGTGAACCAGGGCCTAGTGACTTACAACTCGCAACCATTCCTGTGTGCGAGTACTGTTGTCAGGAATGGAAGGGACCTACAATTTTAGGCCGAATCCGAACGGCTAATTTGAGAATGCACTTTTTCATGACAAGAATTACTCTTGAAGGAATTGTCAATTCCTCGCAAGAGGCAGTACCCGCGCAAATTAATTTTTTAAATTAAGGTGGCACAGGCAGGGATTGAACCCAGACCCCTTGCATGACAGTCCAACGCACTAACCATCATGCCACGGGTACTACTGTAAGCTTTAATTGAAATTCAATAAAATGTCACTTTTGCCTAAAACGTACTTTTGTTAATACCACAATCATACCTTAAAACTTTTTGGCAACAATGGTTTTGACAGCTCACGCACGTTTAGTATTTTGTGTCACTGTCAAAAACTTCAGTTTGTTCTTTAATTTAACCATAAATCGTCTTACAGACGAATAACGCTTGCAAATTATTGAATTTTAATATTAAAATGCATGATCTGTTAAGAAAGTTTATCGCGCGCTTTTTCATGGGAAAATTGTGTTCAGCGTGGCTTCAAAAGTTTATTCCACGTTTCGGGCTGTAAAATTGACTGCCTATATCGTTTGCCTTAACGCTCTATACTCTTATGTGCAGAGCTTTGTTTAGGCTCATATTTATAGTGACAAGCCTGTTGTAGTTGACGTACTGATAGCCAATATTGAAACATTTCTTCTTTAATAACACTCTCTGAGTCTCATTTTTCACAAATGGTCTAACTTTTTAACATTACCAAATTTCTATAAACTGACTATTTAAAAAAACGTGTACGTTAACTTTTTTTTTTAAGTCTTAGCTTTACCCCATTCCAAATTTAAGAAAAGAGGCTGGGATGCGACCCACACTGATAACTTCCCATCCCGTCTGTCGATTTGTCTTGCTTAAAAGTTTGTCTAAATTTGTGTACTATTTTTTGTAGATTTTATTTTTTATGAAAAAACTGTTGAATTTGTATACAAAAATTACTGAATATCGAAAACAATATTTTCTGTGAAATAAAATAATATTTTCAATTTTTGAAAAGCTAAATCAATTTTTTTTTTATTTTTTGTAAAAAACTGTCAATTCGATTTTTCTCAAAATTTTTCAGAATGTTGAAAACAATATTTCTTATAAAATAAAATAAGTTTGAAGCCTAAATTTCAAGTTTTTGAAAAGATATTTGAATTGATATTAAATTTTTACCAACTTTGAGTAATATTTTTTTTAGATTTTTATTTTTTATAAAAAAAACTGTCAATTCGATTTTATGACAACAAAATGTAATCAGATGTCAAAAACATTATTCTTCGCTGCACAAAATTGTTTTCGACATGATATCATATTTCAGTCGTAAAATTTTGGGGGTGAAAAATTTTTGTTTTCAGTTTTTTTGATTTATAAAAAAAACAGTTGAATGGATTTTTTTCAAAAAATATATTTCTTTGATATCACGTTACAATATATAATACAAAATTTAATTCAGGTCTCTAGCGTTTTGGTTCGTAAGATATTTAGGGTTAACCAAAATGTTCACCTTTTTTTCAAACTGCTATGGTAATAAAACCACCCACGCAATTTTCTTGAGAGCCCTTTCTGCATCTTTCTGCCTTATTATCTGGTTCTTGAGCTATGGACGACGAAAAAACGTCGTATGAACGTACGTACACACGCACGCACAGACATCTTTCTAAAAATCTTTTATTTCGACTCTAGGGACCTTGAAACGTCAAGAAATGTCAAAATTTTCAATTTGACAAAACGGACCCAATACAATAACTTCCTATGGGAAGTTATTAATTTTAAGGACGAATAAATGAAACGAAAAAAGGCTCTACACCAAAGTTGTTCTGGTGCGGAATTTCTTCGAAATTAGGAAATTTTTCAGGAACTTAAAAGTTTTTTTTTGTTTTTCAATAACCTTTCGTTATTCTATATTTGGTATTTTTAATCTTTTAAATATTTTATGGCTTAGAATCTACATGATAAAAAATTGGAACATATTTTATAATATTAAAACACAATATGATGGCATTTTTAATAATTCCAAAGCAACATCCGTTAGATTATTATTCCTTTTTCTCCCCGTGATTTAGTCGATTACTTTGAAGACGTTAGAGGACGGTTTTAGACTATTCAATTTGTTTCTGAACTCTTCGTTAAGCTTTATGCGAACCCTCTCTTTGATAATTTTACTGAGGCAACTTATACGCACAGATAGTTCTGTATATTGCTGACTTATACGATCTCCATAGTGGTGGAAGATCCTTTTTAGTTTTTGTTTCCAAATTTTTCGAATTTTTAATAAATTTAACGTTGCTTCCGTTATGTTAAACCAGTTTTTACGAGGGGGCGCTTTTTTGCTGTGATTGTCCATACAGGTGGTTATCGCTGTTGTCATTGCCTCAATAATGTTATCTATTTAAGGATTGGATAGATTTTTCGCTGTGGGAATATCTATACGTGAGAGCTTTTGGCCTAGAGAGCGGTTAAAAGACGACCAATTAGTGTTTTTGAAGCTAATCGAATGTTGCGGAAAGTCAGGGAGTGTTACATTTTGTGTCAATTTAATATTCATAAAGACCGAGAAATGATCCGATATTAGGTCTAGAGTTAAGCATACAGTGTTGTTATTGCTTGTGAGGTTAGACGAGATAATAAAAAAATCGATATGAGAGCCAGAGCTAGGGCGAGTAGGGCCTTTAGCCGCTACGATGTCTAGATTGAGAAAATGGCTATCTTGAAACCATGAGGTTAAATAGGAGCCATTATGGTTTATGACCGTGTCACCCCAGAGAGGGTGTCTAGAGTTAAAGTCACCACCGATTATGATGTAGGTAAAGGATTGTAAGGAAGAAAGCAGGCTATCCAATGCAGTCGGCAACGTGGAGCCAGCGTTGCAGGGAATGTAAATAGAGACAAGTGCTAAGGATCCAGCAGAGTGAAGTGAATTAAGTGAATAGAGGCTATTGTTGCCGAAATAAGGCTGTTTGAAAAATACTTTTGGTCAAATCTTAAGGAATTTTTTTAGGAGAATTCCAGTTCCTCGGCCTTCATTGTTTCTTATAAAATCGTAACTGTTGTTAAAACGACATTCGTTGAGGCTTTTTGAAAGGCAAGTTTCTTGCAATAGTATTTTAGTAAAAGATCAATTTCTTTTTCTTTGGATATGGAGTTGACATTAAAAGTAAAGACATTAAAATTCATGGTGAGGAGGAGGAAAGGGATGCTATAAAACACAGGTACGCACCTGGTTTTTGAGAATCGTCCATTTTTTTATAATTAGGCCAGAAATCTCTGATTCTAGCAATTAAGCTGGTCATCGGCAAGCCTGAAAAGTCTATTGGATTCGTTCATGAAATCCGAGACATCATTTTTTGAAATTTCCGGATGGGAAGCTTGAATTTGTTGCGAGCTAGGAGATTTCTTGTATCCCCTTACAGCGTCTGCAAAAGATACTACATTTACTTGATGGCTGTTAGCCAAGTTCACAAAAGGAACGAAGAAATTTGTTTTTTTAGCCTTAGCTTCCTCCAGGGCATCCTTTTTTTTTAAGAAAAGCAACTCTGTTTGGGCACCCCTTGTAGCTTGCAGGGTGGCTCTCTGATTGACAGTTGACGCAAGATGCGACAGATGTTCCTGTTTTTTGACTGAGTTCACATGCTCCAATGTCCTGATCTTTAAGACATTTCACTCACCGCGGGGGAAAACTACAGTAAGCAAGAATATGCCCAAATCTTTGGCAACGATAACACTGTTTTGTATCTGAATTCTTAATTGAATCCCAAGTGATTCTATGTCTAAGCAGAGTTTTGAGCTGTTTAAGTTTTATGATGCTTTCCCTATCCTCCGTAGTACAGAGAAACAAGTCAAGAGGTATATCATTTAATTTAGACCATTTGGTCTCGAAAGTTTTTACAGTCACCCTCAACGATGGGTCCAACAAAAGTAATTCATTTTGGATTTCCGTGGGCGAAAAAACGCTGGAAATACCTTTTAAGATAGTATTATATTTTTTTAATTGTTTAGGGGTAGAAGAATAGGCATCTATACCAAGATCCTTGAATTTTTTAATGAAAAAGCTATACAACTCTACATCACTTACGAAAATTTTAAGTTTTGCAAAACCATTAGATATAAATTTAACATTATTTAGGTTATAATTAGTCTTACTCATAAAATCCATAATGGTCTTTGCTGAAACGCCTTTGGTAAAGATGGTAGGACACCATGGTTCTGTTTTTGAAGATGGATTCGCATTAACTCCATCGATGCTGCTGCTGCCGTTGTTGCAATTTACGTGGTTGAAGCTTTCAATATTACTGCCGCTTGTAGCACTTGAGTTGGTTCCAATATTTTTTGGTGGAATAACTTCCTCATCCTGCTCAGCCAAAGGATGGAATCGGTTGTGGGTGTTCACTACCTCCCTGGCCATTCTTTTTGGCTCCTGCATTGGTGCGTGTTGACGACTTTTTCTGGCAATAACTGCCGTAAACATTTTCTTGTCGGTGTCTAGTAGGTTCTCCAGAACATTTTCATTCACCGGTTTGGGGTTAATTTGTCCTTCAACCGTTGAGATATTTTGCGCGTGCCCAATTATAACGCAGTTAGTTAACGGGAGACGATGGCTTCCGATGTTATTTGTTGCACTAACACTAGTGGATTTTAATTTTGTCTCACTATCCATCTCTTTTTCGCAACCGGAATATTGCGCGTCTTCATCTGAAATCCACTCGTTTGTAACTGTTTCTATAATTCTTTTTTTATCTTTTTCACTTAGCAAACTGGATGGAAGATTGATTTTCTCATAAAATGAGCGTTTATCTGGAGGCCCCTTCGACGCCAAAAGAGGAGGGTGATTATCACCATCCATCACTCGCAAATTTAATTCTCACAGAAGAAAAACTTCGAATTCAAATCAATTAATGAAGCGCTGCCTGAAACACGTCCACACTCGTTCGCGTTACCAGAGAGAATCCTAATCCAAATTGTTTTCAGAAAATAATTTGACAGAAATTGACGTTGTCAATTCAATACAAAAAATATTTAAACTATCTATAAAAAATGATGAAATAAATCGATACAATTATTCTATGCTCTTATTGACAAGATTTTATCCGATTTTAATTAAAGGAATATGAAAATATAACAATTCCAAACATCAATAGAGAAATTGTTATGTTGACAGTTAATTAGATGATTAAACCAAAGCGCCTCAATTCTATTCAAATCTTTTGTATATGTAATTATAATTTTGATTTTAATAATTTTTTTCCATTATGGAATTTCTGTAACGCAGCGCAGCAACAACATCATTTAGGCAACTCTTCTTAAAATACCTTATCCGAAACTTCTTTAAAACGGCAATGAAATGACAGGTATCTTCTTGCGTCTTCATATTGCAGAGGCTGCAAAGTATTGGAAGATCAGATCTGTGCGGTACATAATTCAAATTCAACAATTCCACTCTCGTTTTGAAAACAATGCTTATCTTATTAATTGAATTGCCGTTAAGTATTGCTTCGAAGGTTGTATTCAAGGCGGCTGTAAAAGCATCTAAACACCGATGATCTGGCTTCCACTACATTTCTGTCATACAGAACCTTTCCAAGCTTTTTGAGAATGTCGTTGAACTTGAATCTTAGTGAAGACGAGTTTTCATCTTGACCAATCAATAAATTTATACCGCATCGGTTGTCAGGCTCTCCCATTCTACCATCATTGATCCTCTCGTCCGAATCATGTTATTAAGAATGATATTTGGAATTTTTTATCATTCTACATCTCCATAACCTTGACAACATAGTTAAAATGCACGCTAAGAGTGTCCATTGTCATAGGTGGTGTCCCCGTTTCTAAATAAAGCATACGGTAGGTAGAAATTGCGATCTCAAGGCAACCTAGCCTGAGATCCAATAAGCGCTGTAGTAAGCGGTTTTGATACCAAAAACTCGTTTGACCTGTGATTGAAAGGGATAGATTTATAGAGAAGCTTCATAGCGATTATATTAGAGCCATTTTGTCGCATTGAGAAAAAAGATTAGATCTCTAATCTTTGTCTCAGATAGCTCATCAAGTTCGTGAAAGAATGCTTTTCCAAAGTATTTCATTCTAGTGTTTGCCAAAGCAGGATATTTGCAGAGGAAATGGATTATCGTTTCACTTTCTCTTTGGTCACTACAGCTACGGCAAAAAGTGTTGTAGGAGATACCCAACTTCTCTGCATGAACTCCTATAGGCCAATGTCCGGTACAAACCGCAACAATCCTGGCTATGTCTTGCCTTGGCCTGCATAGAAGATCGTTTGTACGGGTTTTGTTATAGGTGGGCCATATCTTCCTAGATATAATGCAGTTGGGTAAATTGCTCCACCTTCGGTTTGATTCAGTTTGATAGATAGAAAAGATTTTACCCTTCATAGCACCAAGAGGAATGTTAACCATTTCCGCAAGTGAGCTATGAAGGGCCTATCCTTGCCCGGCTAGCTCGTCAGCCCGTTCATTTCCCACGATACCACTATGGCCCGGAACCCGGATCAGGGTGACACCGAGGTTAATATTCAGGTTCGCAAGTTCATCGCGACATTGCTGGACCAATTTAGATGAGGATATGGCCGAGTTAATGGCTTTGACAGCTGCCTGACTGTCTGTAAAGATAGCCACATTTCGGTTTTGGTTTGGGTTTTGTTTAAGTATCTTACATGCCTCCCTTATTGCCAACAGTTCAGCCTGAAAAACGCTAGCAAAGTCAGGAAGCCTAAAGGATTTGGCTACATTTAGGGACTCAGAAAAGATCCCAGAACCTACTCCGCTTTCCATCTTTGAGCCGTCAGTAAAGATGGTTGTGTCGAAACCTATCGACACGATGTTATTCACCCAATCTTCTCTCGATGGGAAAATAACCTTAAATCCCTTGCTAAGGCTCAAAGTAGAAGTGCAGTAGTCAGTGTCTACCGAGATAATATCTGAGGGAATCAATCAATCAAAAAGAGGCTGGGATGCGACCCACACTGATAACTTCCCATCCCGTCTGTCGATTTGTCTTGCTTAAAAGTTTGTCTATATGTACTCGTACCAATTTTTACCAAATTTGCGTACTATTTTTTGTAGATTTTTTTTAATGAAAAAACGGACTGTTGGATTTTTATATACAAATTACTGAATATCGAAAACAATATTTTCTAAGGAATAAAATAAGTTTCAAGCCAATATTTTTAAGTTTTGAAAAGCTATTTGAGTCGAAAGAAAATTTTTACGAGGTTTTAGTATTGTTTTTTTTTTTAGAGTTTTATTTTTTGTAAAAAAACTGTCAATTCGATTTTTTTCAAAATTTTATCGATTATTGAAAACAATATTTCTTATAAGATAAAATTAGTTTGGAGAAAATATTTCAAATTTTTGAAAAGATATTTGAGTCAAAAATCAATTTTCACCAACTTTTGGTACATTTTTTTTAGGTTTTTAATTTTTTGCACAAAAACTGTCAATTCGATTTTTTTCAAAATTTGATTGAATGTTGACAACAATATTTGTTGAAAGATAAAAGTTGTTAAAAGCCAATATCTAGAGTTTTTGGAAAAATATTTGAGTCGAAAATCAATTTTTACCAACTTTTATACATTTTTTTTATGTTTTTATTTTTTGTACAAAAAACTGTAAATTCGATATTTCTTACAATTTGGCCTAATGTTGAAAACAATATTTCTTATAAGTAAAAATTAATTAGAAGCTATTATCTCAAAGTTTTAAAAAGATATTTGAGTCGAAAATCAATTTTTACCAACTTTTATTAATTTTTTTTTTAGGTTTTTATTTTTTGTAAAAAAAACTGTCAATTAGATTTTTCTCAAAATTTTATCAGATTTCAAAAACATTGTTCTCCGTTGCTCAAAATTGTTTTGGAGATGAAATTATATTTTAGTCGTTAAATTTTGGAGGTGACAATTTTTTTTTCAGTTTTATTGATTTATAAAAAAAACCGTTACATTGATTTTTTTCAAAAAATATACGTGTTTGGTATCACGTTACAATAAATTATATAAAATTTAATTCAAGTCTCTAGCAATTTTGGTTCGTAAGATATTTAGGGTTAACCAAAATTTTTACCTTTTTTTAAACTGCTATGGTAAAAAAACCACCCACGCAATTTACTTGAGAGCCCTTTCTGCATCTTTCTGCCTTATTATCTGTATAACAAAATTTATTTGAAGTCGATATCTCTTCTGGTTCTTGAGCTATGGACGACGATAAAAACGTCACGAACGTACGGACGTAAGACGTACGAACGTACGTACACACGCACGCACAGACATCTTTCTAAAAATCTTTTATTTCGACTCTAGGGACCTTGAAACGTCGAGAAATGTCAAAATTTTCAATTTGACAAATCGAACCCATTACAATAACTTCCTATGGGAAGTTAAAAAGGTTTTGACAACCAGCTATTTGATTCCTTCAGCCTAATAGCGCTTCAGGAAACTATGTATTTAATTAAAAGGTCGATTGGTAGAAGATCCAAAATAAAGTTTAAGGCGTTTGTTGGGTTAGTACGCATGGCCCCTGTGGTGCCCACGCAAGCTGTTCTCTGAACCTTCTTTAGCTTATCAATATTATAGGCTTTGCTAAGAGCAGGCCACCGCACAATCGAACCATATGTTAAGATTGGACATACTACGGCTGTGTACGTACATAAAATCATCTTCGACCGATGTCTCCACTTTTTGCCGAAAGTTTTGCTGCAGGCGTAGAAGGCAACACAGGCCTACTTAACCCGTACTTCAATATTTAGTTTCCAGTTAATTTTAGGGTTGAGTATAACACCCAAATATTTTGCACTGGAAGACAATGATAGGATTTGACCGTTGAGTCGAGGTAGCGTGAAGGGCGGTACTTTAGTTTTGGTGGTAAAGAGCAACAGTTCAGTTTTGCTTTGGTTAACTCCTAGTCCACAACTCTTGGCCCAGTTGCTAACTTTCTTCAAAGCTGACTCCGTGATTTCACTAATCACAGAGGTGTACTTTCCTGACCCCAGTAGCACCAAATCATCCGCATAGGCTCTCCACTCCACATCTCTCTAATTTAACGAGAATTGTATCCATGACCAGAAGCCATAGAAGAGGCGAAAGGACACCACCCTGGGGTGTTCCCCTACTCACTTGTTTTGTTGCGATTGTATTGCCTAGAGTGGCTCGAATCTTCCTACCACTTAGCATGGAAATAATCCATTCTCGAATGAAAATAAAGCATATAGTTTGGGGTATTTTTTGATAGAGGAAAAATCCTTTTAAAATAGTATCGAAGAAATTTCTCTACAGCTTCGAAAGAAAGATAACCCCAGACTTGCGCTCCATATAAAAGAATCAACGCTGCTGTAGAGCGGAATAACCTTTGCTTTGCACTTTGTTCGATGTAATTGTTGTTGATGCATCGCTCCCATACAGCAGAAACCGCTCGTTTTGCTTCGGATAATTTTCCGTCCAGGTGCCTCTTCATGTTTGAGTTTGAAGTTATAAGGACCCCAAGGTATTTGTACTCTCGCACAGTTTCCACAGCATCTCCATTTTTCGTTTTTCGAGAGCCTGCCCACTCCTCTTCTGAACACCATCATTTTAGATTTTTGTAAGCTTACAATCAGATTCCAGTGTTTGCAGTACCTAATCTCCTAATCTATTCATCATAAGTTGCATTCCAACCACCGTTTCAGCAAAGAAGACTATATCATCTGCATACATAAGAGCAGGAATCGTTGTTCCCCCAACTTGTATTCCACCTCTGACTGTATCCGTTATGTCATTAATGAACAGCACAAAAAGCAAGGCACTTAGAATACAGCCATGTTTTAAGCCCATTGTTGTCCATCCCATACGCATGCTGTGTTCATATTGTACAACGCTCTCAGACTCAAATAATTTATAGAAAAGCGCTTCTCGCACAATTGAGTCAAAGGCTGCACGGAAATCAACAAAGAACGCATATAATTTCTTCTTTTTCTTCAAGTAAGTTTCAGCAATATTGTAAATTGTAAATAGGTATACCTATGGTCTGCCGTCGAGTAATTTTTTCGGAATCCCGCCTGGTATTCGGACAAAATTTTTCTCTCATTAACCCATTGCGTTAGCCTTCTGTGAATCAGACCGGCAAATAGTTTGGCACTGGTGTTAAGGAAGGAAATCCCCCTGTAGTTTAATGGATCTTCTTTTGAGGAGAGGATATATAATTGATTTTTTTAAAGCTGTCGGGAACTGCTGCATGTTAAAAGATTCGGTTAAATTCAATGGTTAACAATGAAATGAAGTCATCTTTTGTTCCTAAACTGGATGCTATGACATTTTGTATCAAATACCTGTCCACAATATTTTCATGGCCACCGGAAATAATATTTATACTTAGCAAATAATGCAACCAGCACGCAACTCGTCGTGTAGAAGCCCAACAAATGCTCTCTTTAACATTTCTCTGTGTGTAAACATTCAAAAAAAGCATTCCACCAAATCCTTACATAGTATATAAAGAGCCCTAATTAAATTAGAAAGTTTAATAAATAGTTAATTAAAAATCGAAAACAAAGATAAATAAATTTAAAACAAACAATCAACTGAAAATGTCCAGTCCTTCCCAAACCACCACTCAACAGAAAAGGTTTGTTTGCTTTTCTACGCAAACTCTGTCCAAATGTCAGCTCTCCTGTCACACAAAAATAGACAGCTAATAGAAATGTTTGACATATCGACCGAAAAACATTTTCGAAAACAAAAATTTCTCCTGTCCCAAGCGCTTCTCTCAATTAATTTACCTTTTCATTGCTTAAAATTATAAATAAAATGAATCTCGTTAATATAAATTGTTTACAATTGTTCATTTATTATCATTAAATCAATAAAAAACAATGATTTGATATTCTAGTTTGGCTAAAGTTTAAGTGAGTTTATCCTTTGATTGACTGCGAAGCGAAAGCCTCATACGGCTTATCGTCATTTCACCTGCACAAAAATGGAAATGGAAGACAAAAAGTGTCGAATTTGCGGCCTAGCCGACATGGACAACTTCAATATATTCCAATCGAAAACCCTACCGGCTAAGATAGTTGCAGTCTATCCAATTGCTGTAAGTTTCTTGGAAGCTTGAAGCTATCCCAATTTGTGGTCAAAGTGATATTAATTGTTGGTAATTTATGGGGCCAATTTATCAAAGATAATTAGTGATATAAATTAATGAATTGTTTTGTGTTTATGAAAGTGATTTTTTGATTTGATTGTGTTTATTGCATTTCAGTTGTATCGCAATGATCCGCTTCCAAAACACATCTGCAAGAAGTGTCATGTCTCTACCCACAACATGTACACGGAGATGGAGCGGGCTCTTAGGAACCAGGCCAAATGGATGGCTAACATACGGTTGGCACAGCCAGACAATCAATATCTTAAAGTTGTGGATAGTATAGCGGTAAGAAAATTGAACATTCCTTCGTAATTACTAAACTTGATGATCTAAAATAATGTTTTGCAAAGTGCTTTGGTTTCGATAGCTTTTTTGTTGAAAGCTCAAATTAAGGAATAGAAAACGTAACTACTAATCAAACTCGAATCAATTAAAACTACCTACTTCATTAGAAAGTCAAATTGAGAAAGCTTATCCAAGGAGTGGTATACATAGTTTGAAAACTGAGAAAACAGACGACCTTTAGGAGAGCCCCTTTAGTAGTTTGTTTACGTATTAATCTGAAAAGGAACTCTTAAAAAAAAAAAAAAAAACATACAGATGGTGCTTAAAGAGGGTAAACTATATGATTTTTTCTTGGAATTGTTGATTTCAGGTGAGATAAGAAGTATTCTGGTGAACACCTGTCAACTTTTATCAAACAAAAAATTCGTATTGCCCCGTTTGATATTTGTTTCACTTGAAAACTGTTTGAATAAACAATTTAGCTACTTCCTCGCAAAAGTCATTTGGTCTTTAAAAATACGGAAAATTCCTGCTATAGGTAGTATCCCGAGTTAAAACCTTTTTTTATCTTAGGTTGTCTTTAGGATGTATTCTTAGAAGATTTGGAAATTGTGGTCACACGTACACAGCGACCAAAGAATTAAAGCGAAACTCCAAGTTCTATGTGCAGCCTTCATTTATTGCGATGTCCAGTGACCGTAGATTCGAAGACTTTTGGGCCGGCGCATTGGTTTCAATTTGTTCTGTTATCAGGCATTGGACCTTTATCCTCATCGGATAAGTCTATTTCGCTGCAAAGCCCGAACAATCTTGTCTTCTACTCAACTTCTATACAAAAGAACTTTTCTCTCGAAACGACTATTCATCCTCTCTACGGGAATGATAAGGGTCCTATATAGGTAGTTTGGTTGCTCGAGAGAGGGTTTTACGACTCAATTGCTTTCACAGCACTGGCGTTATCTCCTGCATATATAGAGGAGCCCAGTTAGAAAAAGTCTTTAACTACCTCAAAGTTATTCCTATGGATGGACACGTTTTGAGCAGAACTTGAATGTTGTAGGTCCTTTCTTGATGACCTGTATTTTGTTTTGCAGTCAATAGCCGCTTAGCCTATGTTCGCTGTTTCAATAATCAGAAAAGTCAGTGCTTCCGATTATGTCAATGCCATCAACATACCTTTGAAAGATAATGATTCTAGTGTTGACATGGGAGCCATGCATTATTCTTTGAAAGACGACGTTAAAGAAATCACATGACAGGGAATCACCTTGTCTAAAGCCTTTTTTGACGTCAAAAGTTTTGGTTAAGTTGTTTCCAACCGATATGAAGCGGCGTAAATTCTCTATACCTCCATACCTAGGGCACTGTTCATAAGCCTTTTCGAAGAGCTTGATGAACATGGTGTTGTCATCCTTCTGTTCTGTGGGGGCGCTTGCGCATACTAGGCTAATGTTGCCGAATTTAGACTTGACACGAATGATTATAAGAGCGCTGGTTGATGCGTCCATAGGTCAAGACCAATAACAAATCCGCATCCAAAATGTTAGTTTATTCTGTAGTGTTAAGCATCTTCCTTTTTTTTGATCGACATATCCCATCGCATTTCTTAGATGGCGTTTATATCTGCTTTATAGCAGTCTAGGGTCCGCTAGTTGTACGGCTGCAGAAGGCCTATTAAGAGACCTAATATTTTACGCAGATTCCTTGAATATGGGTAGGTTTCTTAAAAGATGGAAATGGACACACTTAGGCCAGTTTAATGGCCTATTGTGATACCACATGAATCTTGAGGCTTCCTCCTAAGCTCAATGGAACCAGTTTGAGTCCATACGACACGTGAGTGGCTGATTATGCTGATATGATTTAGATCGGTAAAGAAGAATTCTCCTAGGTAATTCTTGCGTTTTTGAGCTAGAGCAGCGCAAGTACAGAGAAGGTGAAACCCTGTTTCCTCCTCTTCCATAGAGCTTCTGCAAAGTTAAAGCAATTTACCGTTTCAGGCGAGTTCATCTGTCTTACAGTTACCTGGAATGTCTATTGCCCGGCACCCAGCAAAGCTGAATAATAAACTGTTGTTCCATCTGCATTAGAGATGATTGATAGTTGTGGACTGTTATAGAGTTTGTAGAGACAGAGTCTAGAGATTTGATAGCGGCCTGACTATCTGAGAAAAAAAGGATATCAAACGTTGATATCACACTTTCTTTTAGCCAGGACAAGACTTCTTTTATCGCCAAAAGTTCCTCCTGGAACACGCTACAATGATTAGAAAGGCGGAATGAGAGACTTAATTTCAGTCGTTGAGAGTACACACCTCCACCAACTCCTTCTTTTGAATAAAGAAGAGATAGGTTATTAGTTAACAATTTCTTTCGAATATAAAATGAACCGCTTAATGGCTATCCAGTGGGCATTCGCTGGATTGCTGCTGTCCCTGCTTAACAAAGAGACCGCATAACATATGTCCGGCCTAGTTGTTTGAGAGGCAAATAGGGAACCAAAAGCTTTTATGTATGGTGATTTAAACATAAATTGTTTTCCTCTTTTCAAGTGGGAGCCATTTTCAGAGAAATCTTCTGATCCAAATGCAAAGGTGTGGATGCATAATTGTAATTGAACATTCTAAATCGCTTCAGAATGTTGGAGATATATTGTGATTGGTTAATCGCAATTGTTTCCACTGACCTATTTCAAGTAATGCGAATTCCTGTAAACTGTAACTGTAGACGTATCTTACTTACTTACTTATTTGGCGCTACAGTCCTGTGTGAACTAGGGCCTCACCCAGCCATCTTAGTCGTTGGACTTTTACCCTTCTGGATAAGCCTACGTCGCTATACAGCCCGTCGTTCCATCTTCTCCTCCACTCCCCTTCGATGCATACGGGACCGTAGATCATACGAAGAACTTTTCTCTCGAACAGACCCAAGGTGCTTTCATCCACTTTTGTTATAGTCCATGCTTCTGCACCGTATAAAAGGACGGAGATGATAAGGCTCTTATATAGCGACACTTTGGTCCCTCAAAAGAGAACTTTACCACTCAATTGCTTTCTTAGCCCAAATAAACAGCGGTTAAAATTTGATATCAGTGCTTCTGTTATCTTCTAAGTTTAGCGGAGCCTATGTAGACGAAGTCCATGACTGCCTCAAAGTTACGTCTGTAACTTACACCATCGTGGCGTTTTGACCAAGACGCCGGTTTGTAGGGCCTTTCTTGAAGACAGCATGTACTTTGTTTTGCCCTCATGAACCCTTAAACACATTTTGCCGCCTCTGCCTCAATACTCACAAAAGCCCCATTGACATCACGCTGAGTTCTTCCGATTATGTCAATGTCATCAGCATATGCTAATAATTAGACAGACCTTTGAAAGATAGTGCCTCTAGTGTTGACGTATGAGCCCTGCACTATTCTTTTAAGCACGATGTTAAAAAAATCACATGACAGCGCATCTAAAACCTTTTTTGGCATCGAAAGGTTCTGTAAAGTTGTTTAAAACCTTTATGGAGCAAACGGACGAGTTTGGCAGGGATGCCAAAACTAGACATGGCTCTATACAGCTCGTTAGATGCTGTCATATGCGGCTTGAAATCGATGAGAGATGGTGGGTGTCGATGGTGTTCTTGGGTTCTTTCCAGGGTAATGTGAATATTTGATCAACTGAGGACTTTCCTGGTCTAAAACCACACTGATAAAGACCTACCAGGTTGTTGACAATGGGCTGTAGACGTTCACATATTACGGCAGAGAAAATTTTATAGGCGATGTTAAGTAGACTGATTTCTCTATAGTTGGTGCAGTTTAGAGGGTCTCCTTTTTTTAGGATCGGGCAAACAATACTGAGGTTCCATCCAGATAAGTTGGTGCAAGCTCCTAACTAACTTATCTCCAGCTGCTTTAAAGAGCTCGGCATTCAAGCCATCCGCTCCAGCGGCTTTATTAGACTTCATCTTAGATATGGCAATCTTTACTTCTTCTAAGTCTGACGGACGGGATTGTTGGCTTTCGTCGTCTATTTTGAATGGATCATCCTGCCTGACAGCGGACTTCGGTTCGTCGTCGCCGTTATACAGTCTGCAGAAGTGGTCCTTCTGTATCATCAGCGTTGACTGTCTTTCCACTATTATGATTTCACTTCCGTCCTTGCAGCCTTCTGTTCGAGGTATACGTACTTGTGAATTTCATTTCATAAAACTTTCGAACGTCATTTCGGCTTTTGAACCTCGCAACACCTTTTCTTCTCTCCTCTTCTGCTCATAGAAGTCATGAGTGTGTTCCGAGTCGAAGTTAGCTCCTCGGAAAGTTCGGACATCCATTATGCTGGAAGAGTGTCTAGCGTCGATCGCAATATGTGTCAATCTGGTTGACGGTAGATTGATCTGGTGAACTCCCAGTTCCTTTGTGGATATTGAGGTGTGGAAAACATGTACTAGCTACCATGTCGTTTCGATCCGCAGCAAAGTCCATAATCCTGAATCCGTTGTCGGAAGTGTTGTCGTGTAGGCTGTCTTTCCCGATTATTCCGCCAAGATGTCTTCCCTTCCTAGGCTTGGCATTAACTTCTCATATGTATGTTTTGTCTAAGAGCTCGAAAAACATATCTTTGTGTGTTGTCATCCTTTTTTTATATGGAAGTGTGCGGGAATATCAGGCTAATGTTGGCGGTATTTGTTGATGCAACTATACCTCAAGACTTGTTGATATTCTCGGTGGTAGTCAGCAGTGTCCAATTACGAAACTTAATATTGAGCTTTTGTGCAGTCTACCAAGACAAATAAGTTGGTTTTAGGGTTCTTTATCAAGTTTTGGCCAAATTAGTTTAGTTGATAAGCAAGTATTGATAAAAGTCCACCTGTGGTTTAATTTCTCTATGGAGTCACGTCTAAACATAAGTTTACTTATATACCGATGTTAGAATTTCAGAAAAGTTAAAGTAGTTATATTTTTTTAGAGTTATAGAACTTCAAATTGGCAACAAAATTTCCAAATTGTGCAAATTTATTTTGAAAATCATCGTTTTGTTCGAATACACAGAATTTTCTGTAAGTAAATTTTATTTTGCGATGAAGCTCACTTTTAGTTGAATGGAAGTGAAGACACCGTTATATCCACAAAATCAGTTTGATGCACTTTATGTGTGCTGTTTCATATCATAATGTGCAGAAGCTGTGGTTTCAATAAAATTACGCAAGTTGTTTCCATACGATTTTCTAAAAAATGTTTTCCTGATGATGGTTCTTCTTTGGCTGAACTACTCTCAAGCTTGGTTTTTTAATATTTATTATTTATCCCGAAATAACTCAACAAAAATAAAATCTTAACGTCTCCACCAAAATTTAGCTCTGTTGGATTTTTTTTAGAAAAATGTTAAAGTAAGATTATGGAGGGTGCAGACTTCAGCTTAATCAACTTAAAACAGCCATGCGGACAAAGACGAAATATTTTTAAGGAGATTCAAGTGAAAATCGTGGTTCAAATGTTTTTTATTGTATTTTCTCGAAACTTGTTTTTTTATTAAACTGATGCCTGTACAAAAATTCGACTCAACGTCACAAAATGCAAAGTATTAGTCATTTGCAACAAAAATGGTGTTAGTTTCTTTTGTCAGTCAAAACCACAAAAATATTTATTAATTTTTTCATTTGTCCAAATTCGATGACGATTTTTATGTGAACAGTATTGAAGAAAATAATATCAAATTTCATTCTGCAACAAATAGTTTATTTTTAAAATACATTAAGGCACATCATAGACATTTATACAATTTTAATATTTTTTTAAACAACACCAAACATAAACTAAGTTAATCATCTTTACTTGAAGAATGAATCAAAGTATTTTATTTTTTCATACCATCAATTTCCTGGCATCAATACTTAAACTTGTCTTTATCGATTTAAAAGGCAACTCTAAAGTGAAGCATGAAGATATCTGTAAATTGTAAATTCTTTAAATAAATTGACATAATTTTTATAAACATCAAGAAGAACAACAAACACAACACATAAATAGTAACACAATTTGTATGTTCTTTTATTTATCTTTAAAGGGCGCCAATAAACAAACCAGTCAACTTGTCTCCTTAATAGCTGGCGCCGAAATGGGCGAACGTACGATCTCAAAGTTATTTAACTTTGAAAGCGACCAATATGTCATTCCCAAGAAGCGTGCGGCCGGTGATGAGAATGCCTCATTAGAAACCGACAAAATAGAAGAAAGTGAAGATCTATCTGTGGAATTGATTGAAGCAGAGTTGGCAGCTGAAGCAAAGAGACAGCAATCGACATCACCACAAGCCAGCCTTAGCAAACCCACAACGCCGCCAAAAGCAAAAATAACCCAACTTAAATCCGTTCTCGAATTGAACGGTTGCACGTTAACTAAACTCAAGCCATCATCAGCTAAGACTTCTCCTGGTGCACAAAAGAAAAAACTCGAAGATTCATTTGAAGAAATGAAAGTAGTCGATATTAAAGCCGAACCTCTTGACGAGCCGGAGGAGATGGAGGCGATGGGGTACATTCCCGTACTGACAGAATTAAAACCAGAATACCAGGTCAAGTGTAAAATGTGTCCTTTCAGCAGCGAAACAATTGAGGAGCTGGCTATTCATCAGTTGGAGCATTTGAGTCTTGCAACTTGGAAACTATCAGAGAGACGGATCCTAAACAAACGAATTCGCCGTGGACGGTTGATTATGGTCGAGGAGAAAAAGTGCATTCGCTGTTTGAATTGTTGGCGAATATTTGCAGACAACAAGTCGATTCTGCAGCATTGGTCCGATGGGGAGTGTGATTTCTTTTGTCAAATTTGTGGGAAGGAGTTTGCCACAAGTCCGAAGATGCTCCGAGAGCATATTCCGGCTGCGCACGGAATATCCTATAGATCATCCAAGATCCTTCGTCCGATATCTTTGTCGTGTCCCAGAAAACCGCTTAAAATCGAAAAATCACCCTGCAAGCCGACTAAGTCTCCAATTAAAACGGAACCATCATTACAAAGAAGCAAGCCTTCACCGACCAAGACTAAGGCGGACAAACCAGTGCCGAATGGTTCGCTTCTTGTCAAAGTGGCTTGCAGTATTTGCCTGAAGGTATTTGCCAACTTTAAGGCCCGCAACTCCCACATGCGTGCCCACAAACACCCACCGTTTTTACCAGCTCAACCACCGCCACCACTGAATGAAACTCTGATGGCTCTCAATCGGACTGATGGACTGTTGGAGATCAAAGAGGAGCCTCTAGAAATCGAGAACACTCTATTTCAAGGAATGAATCCGCTCGAAGCAGCCGCCCCTTCGACAAGTAAAGCGGGGCCCGCATTCACTAAAGTCGGTGCAACAATAAAACATCCACGCTTAAAAGTGATACCCACTAGAATTGGGAGAAAGAAAAGTATTCAAAAGTCAGCCATCCCCAGCTCAGTCATTGTCAAAACAGAACCATGTCTGATGACACAGGAGCCCCTCAAGGTGAAGTCCCTTGTCGATTTACAGGACCCTGCCGTCTCATCACAATTATCTGAAGATACCGAAAAGCTGTTCTTTGGGGAAACATCAACAGCAACAGTAACCGCAATTCCTCCTTCAAATGGAACACCTTCAATTAATGGACTGAGTTTTGACTTTGGTGTTCCACCCAAGGACAACATGAACTATTGTCAGATCTTCACCTGTCATCCGTGTGGCCTCAAATTCAACTCGAAATTGGAACTTTTCAGACACAAGAGAAAATGCTCCGCTAACAATATGTTTCCATGTCAGTTTTGCGACAAACATTTTATAACTAGTGCAGATATGCAAATGCACATCATGTTAATGCATAAGAATAGCTGTCCACAGTAACATTTTTAAAATGTTTTAAACAAATTTCCATTTAGTTATTATTTTAGTAAGCAAACAAAAAGTTTTGACTATTATGTTATATTATAGGATTTAAGAAATAAACTTAGAGAGGTAAGAGCAATATTGAGCTTAGCATAAATTGTATAAAAATGCGTTTTCTTTTCTCTTTTTTAAATTGTTTAGTGAATATTATTTTAATAATTTTTAAATAGTCATACGAAGAAAAAGGTAATGGAAGTCGATGAAAAAATATTTATTTAGATAGGTTTATTTTGTTTAAAATAATGAAGTAAGGAATACAAGAGCATTTTGAAATGATACATTATTCGACAGTTTGTTGTCCTTAATTGGAATATTTCCTAAGAATTTCTCTTTCAAGCCATGTTCTTGTCGTATAAAACTTTACATACACGATATGGTTCTTTACAAACAATTCATAACTTTATCTTCCAAATGCAGTTTGAAGATTTATAAAAGCGTTTTTTGTTATTCTCAAACACTTACCCTTTTTCATTTTGCAAATTCCCTGAAAAATGAAGGGGTTGTGGTTTTGTATTTATTTTAAAGAGGCAAAACATATTTGTATGAAGAGTGCCACAATAAAAGTTTTTTAACTTTCCTGATTAAGTCATTGTAATGGATTTGATTTGTCGAATTGAAAATTTATACATTTTTGGAGGTTAAAAGGTATCCATATTCTATTTAACAAAAAAAAAATGTACAGAAAAGACAGGAAGTTTGCCTCTCACTCTGATTGCATTGGCTCGCATAAGGTTGTCGCTTTTAAAATTCTAACAGGGTTTTGCTTTCAAAAGCTTACAGCTCACTCGTGCTGACTATTTTTGTTGAACAGAATACATAGTCTAAATAAAAGCTATTAGAGATGTTTCTCTATGTGTTAATGTCTGCAACGGATATATCCACTTCGAATAAATTTTGATTTGCAGATAACATCGAATGATGCAGAAAGGACTTTGAAAGAAAATAAGTGGGCGGTTTTCTTATACTATAAACATTGGACAAAAATATTACAAGAATGAAGAAAAAATTACCAAATAAATTGTATGCATTGAGGAATAACGTTATTGAATATTACTTTTAAAAATTAGTAAAAATTGATTTTGGAGTAGAATATTTCGAGAATGAATATGAAGGCATTGACTTCAAAATTATTTAATTTTTTACAAAATATTGTTGCTAACATTAGTTTATTTTTTGCAAAAAAATTTCGTCCGTCTGTCTGCCTTTCTTCGCCCCTACAGACTTAACCAATGGATCCATTTTCGATTGACTTCAAATTTGGAAATAAGGGTTTTGAGGCGATTCGCGCAGGCCTTTTTTCAGGTTTTTTTAAGACCAAAAATAACAACAGTCCTCATACTAATTAGTTAGTAAAAATTCGAAAATTTCAATTTTCTGGTAGATTTTTTAATTTTTTTTCTAAAATTTTGTTTCTTAATTTGGAGTCTTTCAATAAAGAACAAAATATTTTTGAACCAGAAGGGTGCCCATAGAGCCGTTATTTTGTTTTTAAGTTTCTCAAGAACTAAGTAACCGATTTCATTTTCCACACAATCTCTTATATTATCATGATCAAAAATGTCATTGTTTGGTTTTTGCATTTTTTGAACTATATACATTTTTTTTTAAATTCAATTTCCCAAAATAGATCAATATTTTTTTTTTTTTAAGTCAAAAATATAAAATATGTGCGTTTTTTGGTATACTATATATAGTACAGTGAGAATTTGCCAACAAAACGATCCGCAGCATCCAGATTTTTGTATTTAAAAATTGGTACAACTGAAAGAATTCTATTAGATAATTATAAACAAAAACACACAAATAGAAAAAAGTTTTGTGAAAATCAAAAGTTAAAATTAACATAGCAAAAAAAAACTAACTAAAGCTAATAAAATTGACAATTTTCAAGATAATGGTAAGAAAACATCTGGAAATTGAGATTCTATAAAAAAAAAAACGTTGCTTCAAGAAGGGGGTTTGTTCGTAGACTAATGCATTAACATGTAGTGTTGAAGCGAGCTTTAAGATCGCCTCAATTCTATATATACTTGAATCGAATTGAAATGAGCTTGGTTTGACTCGATTCCCGTCGGACATCTGAGTCGAGTCATAATTTTAGAAGAAAAACCTGTGTAGGAGTTGGTTTAACAGATAATGCATTATGGTCTGTTTGTTTGCATGTTTGTGGACACATACGTATAGTTTTGTTTTAATAAAATTACAAAAAAACAAAAATGGAGTAGGTAGCATATTCTTATATGGTGCAGAACTATTCAGTTCTTCATTGTTTAACACAAATCAAACTATCTCACTTACATTTTAGAAAGTGCTGTCAAACTTAATCATTTTTAAATATTCTTGTGCGGTGGAAACACCAAAAAGATTTATTTAATCTAAACTAAGATAAACCTTTATTGGAAACTTAGAAAAACTTAATTATCTTTTCTATTGTTTTCTGTTCCAAAATAAGCCCAGTTCATTTCATTTCATTTTCATTGACAAAACATATCGACAGTAACAGATTGATTTTTTTTTACCCAATGGAAAACACATGATTCCAAATGCACAACTGCTCAACGAACACAGCCATCGAGATACAAATGCAATATTAATCGTACCAACATTTGAGAACGAAATCACATAAGATTCATTCGAGACTCGTATGAATGTCAAAAACCCATCCATAGTAAGATTCTACTCTAACTTTTATCGGTGTTATTAATACTATGGATATTGTTTTTGTTATTCGTGTAAAATCCTACTTTACTATGGATAGGTTTTCCACCAAAACACGGGTAATATGTTCTAAATAACGGCATACTAAAAATATTTTTTACTAAAACTGAAGAATTTTACATTTAAAAAATGTATTAAATAAAATTGTCCTATCGATCTTCAAGTATCAATTTTGAAAATTCAAGGTTTTTTTAAGAAATAAAATGGCATTTTAATTTTTGAAAACATTACAGCTACAATTTTAAATTACAGGAAATATTTTTAAACGGACTATTTGGATACAGGATCAAGGTCGTACGTCCCAGTAGTGCACTTAATTTATTTTACGTTATATTAAATAAATTATTTATATTTTTGTAAATTACGTTTTAATAATACAATCTACATTTTGTTCAACTTATTGATGTCAGTTAAGATCAAACAAACAAACAAAAATTGGCTAAACTTCGACTTCCAAATGACTAGTGCACTCAAGTATTGAATTCGTTTACGTTTGGTCTAAGTAAAAAAGATCTGTAGCTAAGACACAAGGCCAATATTTTGAAAAATTTAATGCAGATATGTTGGTAAGTAGATACAGATTCAATTTCTATATTTCATAGACTATCGGAAAAGAATTTTTTTGGTTTAAATTAATTAATTGGCATCTTCACCAGAATTTGAAAGAATTATATAAAATTGGCTAAACTGTTTCCAAAGTACCTAATCGTGTTTCCACTTCCTGACTCATGAAAAGATAACAAAATAATGTGGTCCGAAAATTCCAAGTTTCACAATCGATGCGATGATATCATGTGCACTTTAAAGCAAGCAAACTCAGGCAATAGGACCATTTTTACAAATTTTCCAGCCCTGAGTTGGCAGCAATAATTCGAGGTTCGATCACTCACCTATAGAAACATTAAACTTAATAATTTTCATAAAACTAAAATAATTTTACATGAAATTAGTGTCCTCAGAATTTCTGAAGTGTAACCAGGAAAAGTGAACAGCATAAAGCGCTAATCTGTTCTATATACATTATATATATCGATTTTATTGCAGCTTTTTTAACAATCAAAAAATATAGTTCTGTATTTGTACTTATATTCCTGGCCATGACCCACTATTAAGTAATTTTAATATCTTGCTTTTATTCTATAATAGTACTCAAAGGGTTTTAAGTTCCCTTTAATTCCTAGACTTTGTTCGAGCCGTAATGAAACTGACATAGAATTTCAAAGGAGATTCTTATGCACATTGGTTTTGATTCTACCATCTACGCACATTCGTGTAGTGATGCTAAGGAAACGATCTCAGTAGGTAGGTACTTGTCAGTACGCCCAAAATATTTTGATCAAGCTCGTAATGAGCATAGCCCTAGGCCAAGTTTACACAAATAGCCAACATATTAACTCACTAAAAAAACTAATTAAGTAAATTTATTGTATCTAAAATCTTACACAATGGATGCCAAACACTTAATTATTAACAATCATATATTTTTTGTTTGAATTACAGTCATTCTTTTGGTGGTTTCAATTTGATAGTGGTGGCATTTAAAATTTATAAAACTCTGTTGGTATTTTTAGTATCATAATATTAGTTGAATGTTTTGGATCGCTTTACAATTGAACAAAACATTAAACTAAATTTAAAATTTACAAATCGAATGTAATACACCATAATAATGATCGTCATAAACGACCGACTACGCAAGTAATAGGAACAATTCTGAAGACATTTGGCGAGACTGGGAGTGTTGCTGCAGTCGTAAGCCCTATGCATTATCATAATGTACGCTAAGTCAAAACATTGCTACATCTGATCCGAATTTATCGGTTGCCTGACATTTAGGGGCCAGTTATAGCTATCAGTAAAATGCATCAGTAAAATTTGAAACAGGAGGAATTTGAAATGTTTTACTGATGAGCGATTATAGCAATCAGTAAATTTACGTCATTAAATTAAATGTCACTTTGAAGTTTCTATTTGAAGAGTTCGTTTTGTTATTCATTTGTTTGTTATCGTTTGTGCTTCTGTGAAATTAAGTTGATCTTATCATGGGTCGTGCAAAAAATAAACAAAATTTATTGATTGCAACAGCTTTGTGTATAATAAATAAAAGATCTTCTAAAAAAATACGACGCTTTCAAGTACACCCGCTTTTCCATGCTCGGAAGATACATGGCGAAAATTTTTCACTTATTGAGAGACTCGAGTTGTTCCCAATTAAGTTTTTTGAGTACTTTCGGATGAGCCGTCAGCAGTTCCAGTGTATACTTTTAAAAATACGAAGTGATATCCAGCCTAGATTTAATTTGTTTCGAAACGATACCATAAGTGCCAAGGAAAAAATTTGTTTGACTTTAAGGTACAAAAATTCAATATTATCATAATTTGAGATTTTCATTACACTGATTGTTTCAGATTCCTCGCTACGGGAGCTAGTTTCGCGGACCTATCTTTCCGATTTTTGATGGGAAAAAAACAACAGTCAGATGGTGTATAATGCAGACTATTCAGGCAATCAACAAGCATTTTACAGACTTGGTTATGCCAGTCCCCGAAAGCCCCAGTTTTTGGAAAGAAATTTCTTTGGATTTTTTGTCAAACTGGAATTTTCCCAACTGTCTTGGAGCTGTTGATGGAAAGCATGTGAAAATGTTTGCCCCAAGAAAGTCCGGCAGTTTCAATTTCAATTATAAAAAATGCTTCTCAACAATTCTGATAAAGACACATATGGTTTTTCACTTCAAGTATTAATTTGGTTTCAAACTCTTTTTTTGAAGTCATTTTTGTTATTTTTTTAATTTGTTTTGCTAGGAAAATGTTGTTTACTTTCGATCATAACATCGAGCTTCGCGCCTCAGACAATTTTTTTGCTGTTGCTTTCATCAGTAAAATTTTTAATGATGTGATCGGAACAGCAAAAAATTGAAACACGAATAATAAAACGAAATGGAATTTCTTTTGACTTTTGGCAGTCAGCTGTTCAGTAAAATGAAATTTCATCATTAAAAAAATTAAAATGGATTTATAAATTAAATAAAACTTTAAATGCATTGTTTCTTTTTGAAAAAAATACTTCAATATAGGATTCATCTTATTGCATCAATCTTTTGTTAGAAATAAATCTATAACACGCTCAAAAACTAAAAACAAAAATTTTACTGATGGATTTTACTGATAGCTATAACCGGCCCCTTACAGTATTGAAATTGAAAATATCGTACAACTACTTTTTGGACAGCAATTATAGATTATGACTGGCGAATAAAAGTAAGTTAAGGCTCAAATTTGGACTTTAAAACAAAAGTAAGGTTTTTAGGTGGATGAGTTAAAGCTAAAATAAGAAAAAAACCGTTTTCAGGCCAAAGCTTTTCAAAATAGCTGAAACTAGTTTTATCTAGCTTTATTCTTTTGTTTAAGATTTGGCTTCAATTTAAGTGGGAAAAAACTGCAGTTGGAATATTATAGTAAACACTACAATACCATCAAGATTCTTTCAGCTCTGTCTAGTAGCCTTGAACAAGTACTTGTTTTTGGGGTTATCTTCAGTAACTAAACATTTATAAACACCAATTCAGAATTCATGATGACCATTTTCATAAGATTTAAAGGTATTTAATATAAAATATACTTTGGTATCCTAATTACATTTTAGCGGTTAGGGGCACAGACTTCTAAGTAGACGATATCGAGAAACTTTTTAAAGTTTGTATCTGAGTGAACCTAGATTTCATTTATGTCTTTCATTTAAAACTCCTTTAGCTTCTTTTTAAAAAAGTTTTCCCTATTGTACATGAATATGAAAAGAATTTTATCATAGATATTAAAAGTAGAGTAGAAAAAACTTATATTTGATAATAAGTAGAAACATTGCTCGACATAAAGTATCTAAAAAAGAAATATGTATAGAATTTTGGGAATAAAAGAAACAGATTCAGATTTCCTCAAAAAAATTAAATTTCACTGCTAAATCCTATGATTTCAACAGGATAAACAAAACCCCTTCAAACTTATAGAAGTGAAATGTAGACACCAGCTTTAATTTACAAACGATTTCGTTTGATCTTATTTTTAGGAAACATTAACCCTTTACATTCAATTCGCCAACAACAGGGACTGTTAATTACTTCTTAAAGAATTTATTTTAAAGAGCAATATATTTAATTTAAAATCAACAAATTATAAGAATTTGTTTTTAGAATAGAATACAATGAAAAGAGTAAGCATACACCCGAGTATAACTCTTATTTTTTCATCGTTATTCCTTTCTGAACATCAAGTTATAAATTAATTTAAATGTACATATGTATCCAAATTTTAAATTATTTAATATTTTTATTATTAGGAATTTAAAATCTACTTACTTGAAATGATTCCTCAGCTAGATTGTTAAGTTTGTTTCCCCTCAAGCTAAGATGCTCTAACTCATCTAAATTCATAAAAGCTCTCCTTTCAATTTTCTCAATTTTATTATCATCCAAATAAAGTTCTCGAAGTGCCTTGAATTCAAATTAAATGTTTAAAATTTTACTCATTTCAGCTTCATTTTAAGAACAAGTATGTACCTCTAAGTCGAAGAACGTGTGTTGAGATATACTTCCTAAATGATTAAACCGCAGCGATATCTCTTCCAATTTCGAATGAATATCTCCCTATACAAAATTAGAAGAATGAGTTATTAGTCCTTTTGTAAGGATTAAAAAGAGAAATTTAAAATGCTTTACCTGAAATGTGCCCTTCATGACTTGTTCAATACGATTATCGTGCAACTCAAGCAAACGTAGATTTTTCAAAAAATGAAAACTTGTATCGGTCATGCTTGTTATCTTGTTGTTGCTGAAGTCAAGCTCCTGCAGGGATGTCAAGTGCCTCAGAGCTTCTGCTGGCAACGAACTTCCAGAATACCCATGAGAGATCTTAAAAGATATCAAAGAGTGTCCAATCTGAAAAACCAAAAATACCAAACCATCATTGAAAATCCATCGTTTCCATCAATAAAATCTCGAAAAACAGAACCTCAGTAAATGCTTCATTCTCAATTGTTCCAATGCTATTCTCACTAAAATCCAACCGCTTCAATCCTCGGACATGTTTGAAAGCATGCGATTGGACAGTTTGAAGGCCTCCCCTTGTTATCTGCAAATCTTCCAGTTCAACACCAAAGTCCATAAAGTCATCGGGGCCCAGGGATTGGCCGCTCATTCGAGATATGGACAATGATCTCATGTTTCTCATTCTGGTCATACTTGTAGAGAATAAATAAAAGACATTATAGCCAGTTAATTGTGAAATCATATTACTTGCGCAGAGCTTGCAAATTGGTTGGATCATTCTTGTCCCCACTCAAATCTAATTTCAAAAGTGTGTACTGGATGGCGTTGAACATTTCCGCTGGTGCTTGGAGCTTCACTTTATTGTCACGCATGCTTATAACCCTTTAAAAAAAAGTAGAAGCTTTAGAAATATGAGGATTGAAGATGAATTTTATAGCTCGCACCTCAAGACATCAAAGTTGTTGAATAGTTTGTTTGGCAAGTCTGTAAGGTTGTTTCCCGAAAGATCCAAAATTTGAAGGGTATTTACCAAACTGTCAAACGCCACTGGAGAAATGTCCGTCAGACCACAATACCTCATGTAAATTTCTCGGATCTTGGCTGGCTTGAATGCATCTTCCTAAAAAATTAAAAAGACAACAGACTTTTCAATGGAGTTTGGTTTCCCATGACTTTAGAAAGACGTCTTTAACCTTCAAAGTATGAATGGGATTGCCATCAAAGAACGTTCGATTAACGGTGTCATAATTCTGAAACGAGTTCGGACGCAATATGTCAATATGGTTGTACTCCAAATGCAGACTATCTAAATTAAGCTTCGCCGAGGATTTGGTGCCATAAGTTTCATTGCCGCACATTGACCAAATAACATTATGTGACATATCAAGTGTCTTGAGACTTTTCAACGGAGCCAAGGCATCGTATGGGATTTCAGAGAAAATATTATCAGTCAAGAGCAGCTTCATCAATCTTGGCATGCCATCTCGAAAGACACTCGGATCGATTTCGTAGAGATTATTTCCACTCAAGTCGAGAGTCTCCAGAATCAGAAGACCTGAAAAACTGTGCGATTGCAACATCGAAATACAATTGTCCTTTAGAATGAGAGATTGTAGGGAATCTTCAAGTCCTCGAAAGGAGTCGTGATGAATGTGTGTTATGTGATTGTAGCCCAAGTCAAGGTGTCGAAGTTTTTGTAAATGACGAAAAGACTTTGAGGGTATTTCAACCAAGTCGTTTTGGGGCAATATCAATTCCCAGAGAGATCTTTCGAGGCCAGTGAAAGCGTCATCGGGTATTTCGGTTAAATGGTTCCCAGATATTTTCAATCGGTACATTCCTTTAAAACAACAACATCAAAAAACTAATAAGCTCCTCAAATATTATGGAGTGTTATTCTTACTAACCTGTGGATTGCAAAAAATATGGTTCAACCTCTCGTAATCCAGTGTTTTCCATATGAAGCATGAAAACCTTTAACAAAAATGAAATAATTTTGGACTTCCGTTTTAAGAAAATTGGTTATTTTAAATACCTTAGATTGATTAACCATTTTCGGCAAAGCTGGTAGCGGTACATTTCGACAATAGACTATTCCTAAGTCTGTTGATGATTTTGAGCATGTGCACAAGGGATTGTACGTGCAGGGTGGATAATGCATTTCCTCCATTTCACGAATAAAAGCTGCTCTGGTCAGAGAAGCCCAAATCATTAAGGTTATCGAGACTAAAAGAATGGCATAGCCGATTTTGAATATTATTTCCGTAGCCTGTTGACAAAATAAAAACTTTATTTAAAATTTCTTTACATTAGAAAGTCTTAACTGTATTTTGAATTCTTTTTAGTAATTTTTAATTATTATTATTCAGTTGATAGTCATAAGAACAAGAAAATGTCTACCGTTTTAAATTTTGAATATTGGCGTTTAAAAAAATAAAAAAACCGATAGATTTGTATTTCAATGTTAAGAAGAGGACCGTATCACTCACGTAGCCCCAGAGAAAAAATATAAAGGTTTTAAATCACTATAGCCAATGGTTTTACGAAACACCACGGTCAGCTATTTCTTTTCATTGGGCAGGTTCAGATGCAAGTTTCTGATCTCTGATTGGCCAGCTGCCAATAAATTGCCTTCCAAATATAACAACTTTATTGGAAGGTTAGGTTAGGTTAGGTTAGGTTTGAGTGGCTGTCCAGATGTCATTGACGCACGTAGACCACAAGGGTCCATTGTGATACCACTAATGAGGTTACTCATGGGAGAGTAATGAACTTAAACAAACCATTTTGTACTTTAATTAAAGTTAGAGAGACATTTTGTGTCAATCGTTGCCAGTTCACTGGTATTATCGAAGAAGGGATTACCGAGAAAGTTATTAGTTCTGATGGAGAGTGCTGGACATGAAACATAGACGGTGTTGAACTGTTTCCTCTTCCTCCTCGTCCATGCAGCTTCTACAGGAGTCATTTGTGTAGACCCCTAGCCTCAGAGCATGTCTTCCTATGAGGCAGTGTCCTGTTATTACTCCAATTGTAGAGCTAATACTTTGTCTGCTCAGGGATATCAAGCCTTTTGACCGTTTTAAGTCTATGCTTGGCCATATTTGCTTGGTTGCTAGGCAGGTGGTACTCTGTGACCATCTAGCATTTGTTGATTCTAGAGCATATTTTTTGAGAAGATATTTGCATGTAGAAAGTGGTGTTCCTATGTTATGTTTTTGTCTAACATTAGGCAGAAGTGTTCCGTTTTTGGCGAGCTCATCGGCTTTGCAATTTCCCGGAATGTCTCTGTGGATCGGGACCCAAATGAGGTGAATATTTAACTGTTCCGTCATCTCATTCAGAGATGATCGACAATCGTGGACTATTTGAGAGTTTGTGGACACAGACGCGAGAGATTCAAGAGCGGCTTGGCTGTCCGAGAAGATTCGTATATCCTTACAAGATATAACGTTTTCTTTGAGCCAGGATAGTGCTTCTTTACTCGCCATTACTTCTGCCTGGAATACACTACATTGGTTGGGAAGTCTATATGATAGACTGAGATTCAGTTGTTCCGAATACATACCACTTCCAACTCCGTGATCGGTCTTTGAATCGTCTGTATAGAAGTGTACCGCATCGTCTTCCAAGGGTCTCTCTTCTTCCCAGGAGGATCTTGAAGGGATGGACACATGGAAGCTTTTACCGAATACCATTTTTGGGGTGGTATAGTCTTAGCGATCTGGGATAGATCTAAAACTGTCTAGAATAGTAGTATGTCCAGTATTATTACTGTTCCATTGGGAGGTGGCTCTAAGCTTCACACATGAGTTGGCTGCCACCATTTTGGAGAAGATGTCAAGAGGTGTTAGGTTTAAAAGCACTTCTAGTGCTGCGGTTGGTGTTGAGAGAAGTGCTCCTTTGATGCACATACCTGCTGACCGCTGGACTTTGATGAGCTTATTTAGTTTTACCATCTTGTCCAGTGCGGTCCACCATACGACAGCTTCATAAATGAGTATCGGTCTGATTACCGAAGTGTATAGCCAGTGGGTTATTTTTGGGGAGAAGCCCCATTTTAATCCTATTGACTTTTTACAAGTTAAAAGCGCTACAGTAGCCTTTTTTACTCTTTCATCAATATTTGCCTTCCAATTTAGTTTTTTGTCTAAAATGAGGCCTAAATATATAGCTTGGTCGGAAAAGCTTAATGGTATTCCTTTAATCTTGGGTGGGCTAATCTGAGGAATTTTATATCTTATCGAAAAGAGTATTAATTCTGTTTAATGTGGATTGACGTCCAATCCCCATTGCTTAGCCCAGTTTGTTACCCTATTTAAGGCATTTTGTAGGAGTTCCGAGAGAACTTGGGTTTGCTTTATTGGAAAGTTTGCTGAAAAATTATTCAAGAAAAATCTCGTTAACTATTAAGTCAAGTCAACTTATGTCAAAATGACAATTGAACATGTTTTTTTATTTAACTGAAAGCTGAACTTTATTACTCTATGAATTATTTATTTTCTGCACAGTTGCATTTAAAATTTTGTGTAAAATGGATTCTTGTAAAATTGGAAAAGAAATAAGAAATATTTCTTAACAATACAAAATGCAAGTCGTGAAGGACTTGTAGCTTGCCTGAGGAGTGTTTTGTTGACAACAATGTTTTTGATAATTTTTAAACGATGAACTGAAGGTATAGGTTAGTGAAGTAAAGTTAAGAGTTTGAAATGTATGTCACTTGAAAAACTAGCCAGTTGCCCTGGTCAAAATGTACGTTCAAAGAATGCGAATGAAGTCCCTTATATTGTCTGCACTTGCTCTTTGTTGTTTGGTTTTATTAATGGTGTAGTCTTAACATGTCAAATGTCAAAAAATGACTGCCCTAAAAGTGAGTGCTGTCCAAATAGCGGGCTATTCAAAAGCAAACGTCTTATTGGAAAATAAACTATTTTCAATAAAGAAAAAAAGATAACAACTTAAAAAACCTGCAATCATTTTCCCAAAAAAACACGTCTTTTTATGACCGCTAACTAGATGAAACAGTAGTATCTATAGTGTGATGAAAAGAGCGTTAGACTGTCTTGCTAAATATGTTGGATTTAATCCATATCTTTGCCACGTAGTTTTTTTCACGAAGAGTGATTCTTGTCATTAAAAAAAGTGCTTTCTCAAATTAGTCGTTCGGATTCAACATAAAAACTGTAGGTTCTCTTCAAACCTTAAATGCTAAATTCAAACCTTAGGCAGCATTTTCTGCTTTGGATAATGATTTAAGCATCACAACTGATGACGAAGATACCAACAAGGAAGCCTAGGACGAAAAAGTATCCAACGAAATTCCATCCAGCTCAGATGAAACGGAATCACCTTAGCCAGGACAAACGCGGCCTAGAGAGACCCAGGAGACAAAAGGAGCAACTGAGGTTGTCCAACCGAAAGCCAGCCAACCACCAAGCCCTACATCAACACTAATCCAACCTCTACTATTAACTAAAACATTGACAACAGAACAAAAGGCTCCAGCACCAACAACCACCAAACAACAAATGCAGCCAACACCAGTGATCAAAAAATTGTCATGTTACCACCAATTTTTTGCTATTCTGCAAATGTAGCTGAAATCAGCAGATTTTGCAAAAGCAAAAACTTGGCGGTAACGTTCAAGAACAAGAACACCAGAACCACCATCATGAGCATTTGACATCAAGGACCTCTTTCGTGCCGGAAAATTGAGTTTAACTCCTTTACACCCCGTGACGAAAGGAAGAAGTGTGCTGCTGCTTAAGGGCGTTCACAGCCTTCGACGCCATCGAAGTTGAGGACGAACTGAGGATCAAAGGTCTCAAGGTTATCAAAGTTACTCGGTACAAATCAAGGAAACTGCAGGGTAAAACCTACAATAACTTCGTCGTTGAACTGAGAAGACTTTAGAACGCCCATACGTCTGCGTAAAGTGCAAGGATAAACATGAACCTGGACAATGCAAGCGACCGAAAACACAGGAACTGATTTCCAACTATATCCTGAAAAGACTTCCGTAAGTTTGTATGATAATCTTGGCTAATATCATAAATAACTGCCTCAAAAACGCCTTTTTTCCAAAAAAGTGTATGACAGTGGTAATGTGGCAATTCCGAAGAAAGGCAGCACCAATTTGATTATGCCGGTCCCACTCCTCAACAACATTAGCAAAATTCTGGAAGAAGTCATATCAAGGAGGCTGAAGAAATTCTGCAACGAACATAACATTATATTCGACATGCAGTTTGGATTCCAACCAGTTCACTCAACGATCCATCCACATCTAAAGTTTCAGTCCGACGTCACCCCCGCTCTCAATAGCCACCGAACCACAGCTGGATGCTTTCTGGATATCGAGAAAGTTTCCACATCGTATCTACTGAAGCCCTCATCCATAAGCTCCGAACTTTAATTGAATTGGAATTTGTGTGCTTCCGGAGACCCGTCACCAACATCAGCCGCTGTAAATCGCCGGCAGTGGCCCGAAACCTTGTTCTGACGTTTCCTGATGAATCAAGGATTAAAGGCAAGAAGAACGCCAAATACCTGGGAATACACTTCAATGAGCTGCTGCGCTTCAACCCACACTCTAAGGTTGTGATAACGAAAGCCAACATTGAACTCCATCGAGTTCATCCTCTCTTGAAGAAGAAAACAGGATTGAGCAAACCAACGAAACTTTTGATATACAAACAGCTGCTAAGACCGGTTATTACCTACAGTTTTCCGATTTGGTTCACCATATCCAAAACTGCAATATAAAAACTTAAAAACTTCGAGAGGAAGATACGCATTGATACATAGCAATCGAAGAGTCGACAAAGAAGCTGAAATCAAGCCTTGACCATTTTCTTGAACAGGCAGCAAGAAAGATAATAATCAAAGTCTTGTATAAATTCCCCACTGACGACGATGACAAACGTCTCCTTCTATGCTGGCCTGGAGTCAGCATACTACCGCGGCTGAACACCGCCACACCTAACCAACCTCCACCAGGACAACCAGGAGTGAACAACCCGAGATGAACCTCGCTAACGAGACTCTTTTTTGAGCCATCGACTTTATGTTGAACACATGTTAATTTTTGTAATTTGCTAGTATATAAAGTTAGGCCCTTTGTGCCAACAAATGTTTTAATTTAATTTATTGTTAAATATTATTTACGTAAGAATTAAGCCAAATGTAAATAAAATTAAAATAAAATTAAATAAAGCGAAGAGACAGTTGAACAGTGACTCTCGTGCAGTGCAGTTCTCTAATTCAAAAAAATATCGGTTACCTCGAAAAGGGTAATTGTAAGAAATTCTTTTGTTTTTAATTGCGAGGAACATACTATCAATACATCCATAGCACTAACTAACAGACCATGAGATCACTTTTGAATGTGGTTGAATTTTAAAATTTCAGCCAAAGTCAGGTCTTGTGAAAAAAAACTTCCAATTCTTGTAGAATGATAAAAAGTTCAGTTCTTCTTAGATTTTCTTACAGATTTTTTTGGAAACATTTTAAAATGTTCAACGATTTTTTTATTCAAAAATATTTATTCAGCTATTCTTTTTAAGGAAATTTTTATTTTAATCACAATTTTTCTATCCTTTTTTATTGTAAAAAGTTCTTTAAAGAATTAAAATGTATGCTTGAACTCAATTATGTGTTCTTTTTGTTTAACCCGCGAAAATCCACTGCACCTTTTATTGAAAAAAGAAAAATGTTAACATTGAAGCCTGTCTTCCATATTTGGAATATACCAAGAGGCAATTTTTTCAAAACTTTATTTAATTACAAATATACAAATTATATTATTGAAATAAAAAATACTGTCCCCCCCCCTATTTTCGAATTATACATTTTCTTTATACTTTCTTGAAAAATTAAAAGATTCGGAGATTCTTTTTACACTATACCATTCAAGAAATATAGTATTAAACTTCGTTCTTGTTGATTCTCATTAATTTGGGTGTCACCATACCTATGGAAAAGTTGGTTTAGTATTGAATCGGGAGGATTCCGTGATGCGGTATTTTGTGTACGCAACCCCTAGCCTTTACTTAAATAAATGTATACAAGTATGTTATGTTTTGTGCAGCAAAAATAGATATACTAAATGAACATTTTTTAGGATCCAACAACTTAAGAGGATGTGTATGGCTATTTTTCCATTCGCCATGTCTCATCACCTAATTCCAATATCGCAATGAAATTAATACTTAAAACTATAGGAAAAAGAAACAATATGCTAGAAGAAATACTTATAAATTACTTGAAAATTGGCAAAATTGTAAATTTCAACATGTACAAATATTCAAGTTATTAGGACCAACTGCACTAGAACTCCGTCAGACGCCGGCGGCGCCGCCGGTTGTCCAAAAGAATTGTCTGCAACTCGAACACATACATACAGTAGCGAGCAAAAAAAATGCAAACAGTCACACCAAAATCAATTATTATTGCTCTATCTTTCGTAACGGTAAAATTTTGTTTTTCCGTTTCGGATATGTGTACCCATTGTGTAGGCATTCTGTTTATAATAGCAATATGTAATTGGTCTCTCTCTAGTGTTTGCAAATTTACATTTAGTTAGAAAAACATAATTTTACTGAGAGCAAAAAAAATGCAAATGGCAAATATGACTAGGAAGGTAGGTACATAAAATGTATTCTTTGGTTTCAATTAATTAGAATATGCAATTAATAGAAGCAACTATCGATTGGATGCAAGAAAGCAATAATTAACGCTGCTAACAACGGAAGATTAATGCAGGATATCGCTTTGGAGTTTTGTGTAGCAACATCAACAATATCGCGTATTATATCCCGATATCGAGAACAAGGGGATATCAATCGCAAAGTGGGAAGTGGCCGTCCACGCAAAACAACTTCCAGATTAGATCGTGAGATAATAAGACAGGTTAAAGTTAATCCCTTTAAAACTGCAGTGGAAGTTACTCAGGACTTGAATGAACATTTTGATGTTAACGTAGGGGTACACACAGTTAGGCGACGATTAGTGGAGTCAAAACTGTATGCAAGACGACCAGCTAGAAAACCATTCATCAGTTCCATCAATAGGAAGAAACGGCTAGATTTTGCAAAGCGCCATATGCATTGGACAAGTGAGCAATGGACAAAAGTTTTATGAAGTGATGAGAGCAAGTTCAACTTGTTCTCGTCAGATGGCATTAGGTATGTGCGAAGGCCCCCGGGACAAAGGTACAGCCCTAGATATCAAGTTCCAACAATTAAACATGGGGGAGGGTCAGTAATGGTGTGGGGTAAGCAATTTAAAATATTCATTAAATCAAATTTGTAGTTTGGCTTTTTCAAAGGCTCATTTTCTCGTCAAGGCGTGGGCCCGATTTGTCAAGTAAGCGGCCGGATGAATGCCCAAATGTATAAGGGCATTTTAGAAGACCATATGCTTCCACATTTGCGGACGAATATGCCTGAAAGCAGCTTATTTCAACACGACAACGACCCAAAACACACCAGCCGTTTGGTAAGAAACTTCTTAGAAGAGAAGAGGGTTCATGTTTTGAACTGGCCAGCACAATCTCCCGACCTCAATCCCATAGAGAATTTATGGGATCATGTAGATCGGGAGATAAGAAAGCGAAATCATTCAAATTGTACCGAGTTGATGGAACAAATAAGGACTGAATGGGAACAAATACCTGCGAGCTATTTGGTGTCGTTGATTGACTCAATGCCTAAAAGGTTACGCGCCGTTATTGCCAATAAAGGTTTCGCAACAAAATATTAAAATATTTAAGTACAAAATTTCTTCAAAAAAGATGAATAAATCCGTTATTTTTAAAATTTTCCACGAATTTGCATTTTTTTTGCTTGGCGTAAAATCCAAGTGTAGGAACATTTTTTACAATTACTATTTTCATGGAGTAAGATTGGGTAAAATTCAAATCTGTTTAAAGAAAAAAATTAATTTGAACATTTTATGCTAAATTTCAAAGTATTATAATCTAAAATGACTTAGTTCTTGCTAAAGATTGTACCAACTTTTTCGGTTGCATTTTTTTTGCTCGGTACTGTACATTACCAATATCAAACTTTAAAAAAAAATTCATAAACGAATCGGATTGGCTTTCGAAGCTCATTACAGAATAGGACTCCAGTTTTGTAAGGACTACGTGTACCAAAAATGACACAGGCGACATAAGGGACAAGTTTCTAGTATCTGATTGGCTAGCTGCCAAAATGTACCTTCCATTTAAGGCAACTTTATTGGAAAGCTGACTGGAAAGTAAGTCAAGAAAAATCTCCCTAACTATCAAGTCATATCTACTCATGTCAAAATGACAGTTAATCATGTTTTTTTTATTCAACTGAAAGTTGAACTTTATTACTCTAGGATTTATTTATTTTCTGACCAATTGTATTTAATGTTATGTCTAAAAGGGTTCTTCATCAAATTGGAAAAGAAGTAAGTAATATATCTTTACAATACAAAATAAAATGGACTTATAGCTTGCCTGAGGAGTGTCTTGTACAAAATATTGTTTTATTGCAATAAACTAAAAGTAGAAGTTAGTGAAGTAAAGTACGTTCAAAGATAGCACCTGAACCTGAACCTGCCCATTGAATCTCGTATTATGAATACCTTTACATCATTGGAAAGTGGAAAGTGCGGCTATCAAATGAGCCATAAAATTTCGTGAATAAAAATGTTTAAAGTTATTTTTTTTTTTAAATCTAAGTTTGACCTAAGAAAGATTTAAACTACATATTTTTACTTTTTGTTTCAATGGAATCAGAGTTTCCCACCGTGTTATGGATATTTGTAATTTTACGTGTTTTTTTTAAATACAAGCTGACCCGACAATTGTTGTGTTGTCATATAAATAATTTCCAGAGAATATTTTGCTAGAAATAAATAACTTACTTATTGTAGGTGTGTTAAGATGTGGTATATAAGTGGTTATGGTTTGAGGTATAGAGGACTGTTAACGGTGCAAACTATTAAAATAACTAATTACCAAACCAATTTTAGTAATTTATTAAAATGTATTCCTTAAAATTACATACATATCGCTATGACAATACTACAAAAAAACAATTTCAATCCCTTAATGCAACAGAGTGTACAATATTTTTTGTTATCCTATCTTTTGCCAATACAAACAAACTGTTTGGTTTGCCCACTCGAGAGAACGCCACGCATAATTGTCCGTGTGGAAAACATAAAGTGCTCAAATCTAAGCCGCAGGCAGAAATCGTTTGGTCATCAGGCTTATTGATAATCGTTGCAAATGCTAATTTAATTGGAAATTGAATGTGTTTGAATCACATCTGTGGATATAATTTTGGGTAATAATATATTTTCACCTAGGAATTTGCCATTTAGAACTCTGGCTTCGATAACATTTTTCATTAATTATTAAATTACTAATCGCGTTCCGTTGCACAACCTAGGTGGGTTCAAATTACGAAACCTTCAGTTGTAAATTAGGCGGTGGCATGCCTGATAAATTCAGAAATCGACCGATAATTTTATGCATCCAGTTTCATCTGTAGTAGCTTTTCCGTCACCTATATCTAACAGTTATTTGGGGAATGCTTCAGCGGATGGATCCTGAAGCATTTGAACACGCATATTTACTTTCGGTTGTACTTTTTCAACATTACGCAACAGTGGCGATGATTTTAAGCCGCAATGCAAGAAGATTCAACAGTCAATGCGATACCATATAATGAATACCATTATCGAAATCAGAAATGTTTTTTCGGTTCTACCTGGTACATCAAAAAAAAAAGAATCCGGCTTGTCTTGCCGGAACTGCGAGTATGATGTGGTCATAAATAGTTCTTTGTTCTTCTTTTAAAAATTTAAAAAATAGATGAAAACCTATTCTCAGATCTACTGAATATACATATATGCGAAGTTTCAATAAAATTGGTTAAGTCGTTTCGGAGGAGTTTGGCAACTAACACTGTGACAGGAAAATTTTATATATAAGATATTTTATCAAATTTGGAGTTACTAAAAACTTGATTTAAATATCGAATTTGATGCCAATGTTTTTGTTATGTACAACGAACTATTAATACTATTATGCCCTTAACTAATATGGTTTTGAGTCTAAAGAAAATGCACGTTGGGTTCTCGTAGTTCAAGTAAATAACATGACTAAAATTATTTACCAAACAAAAATAAATCACTATTTACAAATTTGTATAAAATTATTATATTGATTTTTAATGAGAAATATAAATTTAAAACTTATATTTAATATAAGAAACTAGTTCTATTTAGTATTTAAATAGAAGATAAGAAAATAAATATCATGGGAACATTTTGTCATCGCCGCCGAAGCAAAGTGACATTAGTCAAAACTTTTTCTTTCTGTATGATATAAAATTAATTTAAAAAATATACATACATACATAGAAATAAATTTATTTACAAATAATTTTTTTTTTAATATTGACTTTACAAACAATAAATTTTGTCTGAATTTTTAAGTCTTAATTTGAGTTGGATTTAAAAAATAGATTTTGACTTGTTCTGTTTATACCATTAGGATGAAATTACAAATCATAAAAACCATTATTTCGCATATTGGAAAACCTTAAGAACACACTTAAATACAAGACTTTTTCCTCATTATCTGGCAAGTTTATTTTTCTTAGATCTCGAAGAGATATAAACCAAATTCCTCAGACAAAAAGTTATTCTTTATCGTATGAAAGAAGAAAATAAACGCAAATCTCATCTCACTTCTAGGTCGAGAAGTTTTCTTGTACCCTGTCAAGGATACTGAGAAAATTATCAGAAATCTTTGAACAGAGACACTCTCTGAACCGATATTAAGTGTACTGGCTTAGAAATATTAACCGATCAATCGCTTTTAATTTTATAATTCAATTGTTAAAGAAAAGACAATAGTTCATTGAAAAAATGTAGATTTTGACAAAAGTAACAAGGTCTTTAGATTTGAAAGATTTAAAAGTTGCTAATACTAAACTGAAAATCAATTATCTAAAAACTATGTGTTGCCAGCTCTAAAAAAGACGCATATATGCGGCAGCAATCATTTTATTCAAATCTAGACCAACAAATGAACTCACTACATTTTGAAATGAAATGCATGAAAGGTATGAAGCTAAATTTTAGAATTTACATCCTCTTTATTGCCTTTTTTAATTATTTATTTGAAAAAATGTGTGTGGTTATAGGATTTTCGTTCCTTGATCTTTTTTTTTAAATATCCTTATCTAGATTTCTCTGTCTTATCCCAGATAAGAATGATTTGATTTAGAATTCAAGTGCCCGCATAGTACTCATACGGTAGGTATAAGGACATATATCAAACCTAATCAGATTGCCTTTAAGGAATTGTTAGATATGTTAGCCCTTCTTGAAACTTGCTACATAAATATTTTTGAGTATTTTTCAAAAGAAGTGATTTTAATTTTACTTTGACTAAAATTTAAATGAAATTTTTTCAACAATTTAAATTAGCATTCCTTAACATATATTTTTTACATTTTGTAGATATAGTAAAGTAAAGAAAAGTTTTTATTTAAATATTATTTGAAAAAATTAAGTGACAAAAGCTCGTACCATAAAGTGAAAAGTTCTGATAAGGAATATGAAAGAAAGTATTCTTTAAAATTTACCTTTATTCATGAAACCTAACTGCTAAAAATCCTAAAAGCAGGGAATGTACATATTAAGTGTATTAACGTTTTAAATATTTTTGGTTTTATAGACGGATGTCCCCTTAGGTTCAAAATATGTTTTTAAAAACTAACTTTACAACAGATTCATTGGATAACTAAGTTCGGTTCTCTTAATAAATCAAGACCATTACAAAATTTTATAAAAGGTAAACTGCGTACTTAAGTAAAATTGAAGGTACCGAAACATTGGAGTTGTATCGACTTTTGCTACCGACCTGCTTATTTGTCTTTCTAATTATTATTGCTTATGGTGAAATATTTTTTAAAACAATATTAATCCTTGTATCCTTAGAGAAAGCAGGCACATAATTTAAATGGATAAACGTTTGTTCTATGATAAATGATATAAATGACAACTTAAGTTCATATCACAAAAAGTTATTGAAATCCTTAATTAAATTATATCATATCCCATTTCTGATTTAAGCATGAATCCAGTATCCAATCCATATTGGTAATCCTTCGATTCAAAATAATATCCTTAGGCGATGTTATTCACTTTCTAAACCATGTGGAAATATCCTTAATATAGAATTATCCTTATAAAATTTAGTTATTTCGTAGTTGAACATAGAATTTTGCACACTTAATAATTCAATTCACTGATTTTAAATTTTGCAAATCATAATATCGAATGTAAAACAAATTATTTAAATCAATATTATTTTATTACATCACTGAAACTAACCATTTTTCCTTTAATTATTATTTTTTAAATCTTTCTTTTCACTTCCACAAGGAATACATTAGTTTTTTCCACTTCAACTGAATTCTTTTGTTTCGAAAGAATCTATCTCAATATCTTTTTTGAAAATCCTTTTGATAAAAGAAAGGACTTAAGTCAACATAGGTGAAAATATCTTTTTTGGGTTTTGGACCAAATATTTAATATTTTATTTCAAAAGGAAAGACACCCGATGACGAGACGGTCGTCCTTTTTTTCCTTTCTATTATTTTGTATGAAAGATATTACTTAAATCCTTGTTTCTTGCAATGCAATACGATGCATATGTGCAAGACACGTCCGAACCTTAGCAACCGCTCCGATATTCTGAGCCGCAAATTTTCTTTAGATATTGTAGGTTTCTAGGATAGGGAAACAAGCTTAGTGGTTATAATTGGATTGCAATTGGTCATATGCTTCGTTCGAATTCTTCTTGTTTGAACTGTGTTTCGATCTACATAATGTATAGGGTAGCGTTTTACGTTTACGCGAGTTTTTATAGGTAATATTTGTTTCGTATTTTCTTCAGTGGGCCACTAGGGGATGAACTTAAATCGCTTGCTGAAACACAATTATTGAGCTTTTTAACTTTTGCTTTAACTGTCTTATGTTTGTATACTCACATGTCTTATGATTTCACCTCATTTCTAGTTTTCAGTGCATTGAATTATAAGAAGAGAGGTGCGTTGGCGTTCACGTTAAATAAAATGATAGAGTTACCAGGGTATTTTCTTATTTGTTGATGGTTAATTTTTGTAAGTTGGGTGATCGAAGCTCCACTGGAGAGAGATCCTGTTTCCTTAACACCGTTTTAAATATCCACCTTCTAAGATATCGTATACATTGATTTGTAAATATAGAAGCAAGTTCTAAAAAAACCTTCTGAAGGGCCTTAAGCATAGTAAAGCAGATGAGAAAAGTTTAGAGACCGGAGAAGCTGTATAGATTTGCATATTTTCAAGCTTATTTGATCTCATAAGATGTTCCTATGGAATAATGTTACATTTTAATCAGTTACAAGAACCAGTATATTAAAATATGGTTTATGTCTTCGAACTCAATAGAAGTAAACTATTACCCGTTTTTATCCTCCATCATTTGCATTTCCTTTGCTTAGCTTAAGTTTAAGGATACCTCACTATAGAAAAATCTCCGAAATTGTTTAGCTTTAAAATACCATTTTGCAATAATTAGTTTTAAAATATATTTTTTAAAATAAAATCTAGGCATATTTGGTTACACTTAGGGGAAACACAAAAATATTATCACATTATACTCTTCAAAAGAGAACTGGGGTGAACATTTGTTTGGCTTCAAAGCAAACTCGATTTCAGCCAAAAACCAACAAAAACTATTATTACTGAAAGCTAGGAAGGTGGGTAGATAGGTAGGTGGGCATTCTTCTAAAAGAGAACATTAATCTCCAAACACAGATTCCTGTCATGTGTTTGTTTTATTTTGTTCTTCACTTTTCTATATTTTTCTTTTTATTTTGTTTTATAATTTTAGTATGTAATTTATTTAAAGGGTGAAATAGAAATGAAAACCGATGAAAGTATTAAAGCTTACATATTTTTATTGTTTCTTTCTTATTCTTACGATAGTTTTTTGTGTGTTTGCTTTTGTTACATGGACATTATATGCATAAACAGGAAATATAAAACAATTAAAAACTAGAATTTATAAAGATTATTATTGTATTTTTGTTTGTTTCCATTTTTTTTATAAAACAAATACTATAATAGAAGGCTTTTGGAGCTAACACCTTCGTGATTTAATTTTCGTATAATTCCAGCAGAAATATACATTTTCTTTTACCATTTCTTTATCTATGGAATATAAAAAAAGACATACATTATTTTATAAATAAATTACATAAACTATCAAATAAATAATTACCGTCCGTTTGATAACATTCAGCTGCATTTGATGGGAATATATTTTCCATAGAGTAGAAAAATGTACTTTGAACTTCTCGAAATGCGTTTTTGGAGAGGAGAGTTATTTTTCGAGAGTTTGGGTCTTTGCTGAAAATGTGAACAAAATTATAAAGTATCTTTTCACAAGTTTAATATTACTATAAAAGTATGGAAAATTTTAAAGTAGTTAAATAAAATCATTTTCTTCACTTTACATTTGCAGTTGTGAATAGTTGCCTAAAATTTTGAAAAAGACAATATAAACTATTTCTAAGCACTAAATCACACAATATGATTTATAATTTTTTACGCAACACATTTTATATACAAATTTACATAACTTAATAAATTTAGTTTTTATAATAAGCGCACACTGAAGGGGGTATTACTACCCTTATTATGTAAAGACACAGTGTGAGCACTAGGAAAAGGAGAGAGAAGTTGAAAGGAGGTGTCGGTGCATATTGGTTTTGAATATTGTAAGGCATACCACATTCGCGTAGTACGGCTAAAGAACGAATCTCTATACTTGACAGTACGACCGAAGGTGGGCTCGAGGGTATACTGATGAACATTCCTAGAAGCGCGAGTAATACGGTTGAACTGTTAAAAGGGGAGGAATGGAATTGGCTATTTCCTTTGTGCATAAACCATTAAAATAACTGTAAAAAAGCGTGAGACAAGAAACTTTACGACGCTGTTCAAGCGACGTTAATGACCCTATGATGGTGTTATCACCGATTAATTTAAATGCTCTACGTTCAATGCTGTCCAAGAGGCTTAAGTAGGTTGCAGGTGCACCATCCCAGATATGGGAGTTATACTCAAGCTTTGGACGTATATAAGTTTTGTAAATAACAGCCAGATCAGATGGAGAGAAAAACTTCTTGCATCACGTTAGAAAACCCAAACATTCCACAAAAGGTGGTTGGTGACACACATACCGAAAGTATCGAGATGTTCAGTCTCTTCGATGCAAACGCCATCCATGGATAATGGCAAGGGGGTGTATCTGGCTTTAACGATACAAGACAGCATTGCGTTTTCGAAGCATTAAATTCTACGCGGTTTTTTAATCCCCATTCAAGAATGCTGTTTAGGTCGGAATTTAATGAGCTTATCATATTTTGTCGTTGCAGTTCCGAAGAATAGGGATGTGATTCTGAAAACGAATTTGAAAAGCTGAGAGTACTATCGTCAGCGAAACAATGTATTGGATTAGAAGTTGCAGACAGAAGATCATTAATAAAAATGACAAAGAGTGTTGGAGATAGAACAGAGCTCTGGGGCACACCAGCATTTATTTTGTAGTTTTCAGCAGGATTCGTGAAAACCGAAAGCACGCATTTTCGATAAGAAAGCCTGATACCAAACCCTATCAAATGCTTTTGAATTATCAAGTGCAATAATCTTACTTTCTCCGTCACACTGCTAGTCATTAAGAAGTTTTTGGTCTTCGAGATATTTCTTAAGCTGATAATTTACCAGTCGATAATTAAAAGGTGGGGAAGATTCGCCTTTTTTGGGAATAGGCTGGACAAATGCAGTTTTCCATCTGCTCGTAACTAGACCAGAGGAGTAGGAAAAATGAAAAAGCTTCTAGCGTTGAAGAAAACTTCTTCAGAACAATAGCGGGGAAACCATTTGGACCAACGGATTTATGTGTATCAAGATCTTTTAGAACTCTCGCCACAGTATATATAAAGTATATTTTTTTAAGAAACCAGAAGTATTCCTTTACCTTCTTTTCATTCTATTAAATTAATTAAATTAATGCATCATATGTACGAGACTGTGCACGTTTCTAAGAACTTTCATGCTTCATCTCTTCCATGCAAACTCTGCTAAACAATAAAGCTAAGAAATACCTTAATGGACGATATCTTCTTAATAATCTAAAAAACTAGTCAACTAGTGCATTTATAATACCGAAAAAACAAGAACAAATCTTTACTTGGACAACATTAGGAAGCGGTGAGATAATTAAACATATTAAATTATTACACATACGTCTATTGATTTTGATGAATTTGTTTTTTCTTCCAAAAAATTACATTTGAAACCAATTCGTATAATATTACAAGCCTGATATCCATCAATTATGTTTTGGTATACCAGGGCTCCGTTTTAACTCCAGCTCTTTTTGTCATAATAATCAATTATCTTCAATTCCATTAAAAAATATTTTGCAAACCTTCATGAACCAAAATAGCAAAATGACACACAAATTTTGGAGGAGCCAAAATTACTATTTGTTCAGCTTAAATCAAGCTTAATAGATAAATTATTTTATTCACAAACTAAGTAATTTATAGCAAAAGGTGGTGTTGGTTTAGAGACGAGGATGAATTCAAATCCAAAAAACAGCTTAAATTGAGTAATGGGTTCATTTAAAAATGCGCCAATGATCTCAACGAAGGTCTGAAAAGAATTTAAACAATATTCTTTCACCCTTTTCCGCAAAATGTAAATATCTAGTTATCTCAAAAAAGAAGCTGGACCTTTCCTATTTGGCTTCAATTATGCTTGATTCCTCTTTAATTTAATTCGTATATAGGTCAAAGAACTTGGCATTAGTGTTCAACCGAAGTTTAACATGGAATAATCATATAAAAGAGGTAGTGGGTAATACATATGGACAGCTCAAAAGTTTACACCACCAAAAACTTGATTAGTTCTTGCAAAGGCTTTAGTTGTACCAGTTTGTTTGTATGGTTGTGAAATGTTTTATAATTGTGATACTGAATTCAAAAGCAAGTTCCAAGTATTCCAAGTTTAATAGTACTCGCTATATACATTAGTAGATTTGAACATATTTTTCATTAGGAAAAAGTTTATTGGGCATGTCTGTTTTCAATAATGTAAATTATTTTTCCTTGTTCTATTTTAAATTATAAATATTTTACATCTCGCTACGATGAAATCCAGTTTTCGGAACCAACAGATCTGCTTGTTTGATTTTACCTCACTTTACCTGCCTTACATCCGAGACAATTTATATTTCTGCTATTCGCATTTTTAATACACTTCCCCACAACTTGAGAGACCTACTTTAAGTTCATAGTACAAAAACTACCAAACTCATTATTGTCCATAAAATTCTCATCAGGCAAACTACAAGTCCATCACGATTTGTATTTTGTATTGTAAAGAAATATTACTTTTCACACAAGGACCCTTTTTGAAAAGAGCATTAAATAAAGTTGTGCAGAAAATAAATAAATCAAAGAGTTATAAAGTTCAGCTTTCATTTGAATGGGAAAAACATGATTAATTGTCATTTTTACATAACTTGACTTAATAGTTAGGGAGATTTTATTAGAATAACTTTTCCGAGGAGCTAACATCGACTCGGACCACTACCTCGTTGTAGCCAAGGTAGCATTTCGGATTTCCAGACCCAAGGCAAAACAGGGAGGTGCTGGGAGAAGGTACAACGTCGAAAGGCTACAATCGCCAGAGATCGCCAAATCTTTTTCCGACCGAGTTACAAGTAACCTCTCTCGAAGTTCTCTGCCGCTAACACAATGTATCGAAAACCAGTGGCAACATTGCCAAGATGCAATCAGAGAAGCCGCCTCTGATGTGCTGGGTTTCAAACAGCCACCAACAAGGCACCCCTGGTTTGATGAGGAATGTCGGCAGGCAAATACAGCCAAACAACAGGCACGCAAATGGGCGCTGCATAAAATGACGAGAGCTGCTCATGAGCTTTATGAGCAGAAGAGGCGAGAGGAACGCCGACTTCTCAGAAGTCAGGAATGAGGTTCGAAAGTTTTATGAACAGGTGAAACGAAATTCACAGGTACATAAACCTAGAACCGAAGGCTGCAAAGACGAAAGTGGAAATATCATAGTGAAACCGCAGTTAATGCTGACGATATGGAAGTACCACTTCTGCAGACTGTATAATGGCGACGACGAACCGAATTCCGTTGTCAGGCAGCATGATCCATTCAACATAGACGACGAAAGCCAACAATCCCGTCCTCCCGACTTAGACGAAGTAAAGATTGCTATATCTAAGTTGAAGTCTAATAAAGCCGCTGGAGCGGATGGCTTGAATGCCGAGCTCTTTAAAGCAGCTGGAGATAAGTTGGTTAGGAGCATGCACCAACTTATCTGTAAGATATGGTCGGAATAAAGCATGCCCGATGAATGGAACCTCAGTATTGTTTGCCTGACCTGAAAAAAGGAGACCCTCTAAACTGCACCAACTAAAGATTAATCAGTCTACTTAACATCGCCTATAAAATCTTCTCTGCCGTAATATGTGAACGTCTAAAGCCCATCGTCAACAACTTGATAGGTCCTTATCAGTGTGGTTTTAGACCAGGAAAGTCCACAGTCGATCAAATATTCACATGACGTCAGATTCTGGAAAAAACCAAAGAACACCAAATCGACACCCACCATCTTTTCATCGATTTCAAGGCCGCATATGACAGCATCAACAGGGACGAGCTGTATAGATACATGTCTAGTTTTGGCATCCCTGCCAAACTCGTCCGTTTGTGCAGGATGACCATGGAGAATTCACGCTGCTATATAAAGGTTGGAAACAACTTTACAGAACCTTTCGATGCCAAAAAAGGTTTTAGATGCGCTGTCATGTGATTTTTTTAACATCGTGCTTAAAGGAATAGTGCAGAGCTCATACGTCAACACTAGAGGCACTATCTTTCAAAGGTCTGTCCAATTATTAGCATATGCTGATGACATTGATATAATCGGAAGAACTCAGCGTGATGTCAATGGGGCTTTTGTGAGTATTGAGGCAGAGGCAGCTTTGACTGTTAATGAGGGCAAAACAAAGTACATGCTGTCGTCAAGAAAGGACATAAATTACCGACGTCTTGGTCAAAACGTCACCATCGACTGACGTAACATTGAGGTAGTCAAGGACTTCGTCTATCTAGGCTCCGCTGTAAACGCAGAAAACAACACGAGCGCTGAGATCAAACGCACAATAACTCTTGCTAACCGCTGTTTCTTTGGACTAAGAAAGCAATTGCGTGGTAAAGTCCTCTCTCGAAGGACCAAAGTGTTGCTATACAGGACCCTTATCACCCCCGTCCTGCTATACGGTGCAGAAGCATGGACCATGACAAAAGCGGATGAAAGGACCTTGGGTCGCTTCGAGAAAAAAGTTCTTCGTGTGATCTATGGTCCCGTATGCATCGAAGGGGAGTGGAGGAGAAGATGAAACGACGTAGACTTAGCCAGAAGGGTAAAAGTCCAACGACTAAGATGGCTGGGTCACGTAGAGCGCATGAAAACCAATGCTCCGGCCTGGAAAGCCTTCGAAACCGCGGATTAGGTGGCGCACACAAGTGGAAGGTGACCTCACCCAACTCGGAGCGCGAAACTGGATACATCTAGTTAAGGACCGAGCTAGATGGAGAAGTTTGTTGGGTGAAGCCGTAGTTCACACAGGACTGTAGCGCCACCTTAAGTAAGTAAGTAAGTGTTTACAAAATTATCTATTTTTATTATTTCTACTTTCACAAACTAGAATTTTGCTTTTCGTGTTATATCGTCTAAATAAGCCCAGAACTTGACTCCCGATCACATAAAGGCCAATGGCCAAAATAAAAATGGTAAAAGAGAGAGCATTTGAAGAAGAAATTGAGCTACTGTTAAAATATGCGGATATATCATCAACTTCTTTTTCTTTTTCAAAGCTCAAGAACTTAAAGGGCACAAAATCTACTAGAATAGTGCTTGTATACCTAAATTTTTTAAAAACCATGTTGTCTAGAGAAAAGGAGAAACTTGCGTACAAAATATTCCTTTTCAATGTCACATTGTCAATATTGTCAACAATATAAAATAACAACCATAAACACTTAAGTTTTCTTCAAGAATGAAACGGTAGGTGTTTAGCCTGTCATCTTAACAGGTCCCAACAGACTCTTGTGGTACATAGCTTTCCTGACAGGTCACAACCTATTGGAGCCCACATTAACAGCATGGGTATCGAACTATTGATTTAGGCGTAAATTTTACTTCGTAGATAGAAACAGAAAGGCAAAACTCTCTAATTAAGGATGGTACAACATTTATAGATAATATATTAACATCCTGGAAACATTATGGATTCATGTAGATTCAATTAACATGTTTTCGTCCATATCTGATGCATCATCATATTAAAATCACTGTAGCGTTTTTCAGACAGAATATTCTGCTCTCCAATGGATCAGAGAAAACTGTACACGTGGCGGAGCAGTTCAACATTCACCTTATTTGGGTATCGGTTCAAAGCGACATTCCAGGAAAAGCTGACAAGAAATGGAACAATCCCAACATCGGTATACCCCCAGCTACTTGTAAATTTATGCTAAAGCATGATTCCATAAAGAAAGTTTGATGCTGAAGGCTCTAAGCAACTCATTTCAGTTGGTAGATTTCGAGCTCCTCCAAACAACTTTTAGAGAAGCTTCATGGATGAAGAAGAACAGGATACAGTGCCTCACTTTCTATGTTCATGCCTTGCCACAAAGACGAAGACTTCAACTTGTAGACTTTTCTACAACGATCCTAGTTTATAGCTTAACAGACTTTATAATTTTTGCGTTACTCACCCTTCCAAATGTTGGCTAACGCTTTCCGAAGCTAGAGGAATTTCAATTTTATCCACGAGTGAGTCATCAATGGTTTTATAAGTTCGAGGTTGTTTCTTAAGTAATTGCTCACAAACATAAACGTGGACTTAAAAAATAAAAATGTTATTGAAACAAATAAAAGATTGATTTTATAAAAAATCATACCATTTTCTAAATTCAAATTAATCTGAATTAATAGCAAATGTTCCAAAGCCAAGTGAATTTGCAAAAGACGTGCCAACTTTGTCTCCACATCAGTTTGATTAAAAACACTATTTTGAAATCCAACAACATCAGAGTCTCGATTCTTTTTCGTCCCATTCGAATTGCTGTGTAAAAAAGTTTTTCGATGTGATGATGGTGTTGCATCTGGTCTTATAGCACTACGAATAGACTTCCTAATGTTCATTTGTATTTCACCTGAATCAGCTTCTTCTGCTTTGGGCCTTCATTTATCACAGTCATTAAATTAAAGTGTTATTGAAAAGAAAATGACTTCAATACTTACGCATATGTGGCTTTTAAATCTTTGGAACTACACATTTTACATTCGGTAAATATGAACTCATAGTCTTTTAGCAATTTTTCTAAGCCGATTTCTAGAAGTAGTTCCAACGGCTCTGAACCAGTCAGGCATGGTATGGCCAAACGTTGTTGCGAGACCTCGTTAATTATTTCCGCCAATCTATTGTGATTCGTTGGTAGATTCTAAAAATAAAATTGTAGATAAAAATACACATTTAACATTTTAACCTTAAGAAAGTGATTAGCGCCAAAAGAAACACAAAAATTAAACAATTTACTATGCACGAGAGTACGTGCAGTGCAACAATAAGACGATAGCAAGAAATCAATGAATCAATAGACAACGAGTTTGTCCTTATTAGATTATTATTTGAACATTTTTGTTTGTGTGTAAAACTTAACCATGAGGAATGTGAGGGTATAAAAACTTGTAGCAAACCGGAAATATTAGCGCATGTTGAGCACTTACCACGATATTGCATTTGGCTGCACATTGGAAAACGTAGTTAAGCGCCTGCTTAAGGTCTCTGTATGACGAACAACCTGGAGAGAAAAGTTCGGGGTTAATCATTGGAACAAAAGTTTATAGGAAAAATCGGTGGTATTTACATTTGAGGACTTCCCATAGTTTATCAGTGAGGTCAGTTAGCGTACGTTCTTTGGCCCTTTGGACAACAGCTTCAATTTCAAAACAAGTTCCCTCCATATCGAAGATTCCTGAGAGCTCTGTCATGATGCTAAAAACGTTTTCCTTCAAAGTATCCATTTCGATACCCCTGCAAAGGAAAAATCTTATAAAACTTTAACTAGAAGACGACGTGACGTGAGCAAACCTTCCACAACGATAAATTGGGTCACTATTATCTTTGATGTTTTCCTTAAAATCAACAATATCTTCCTTGATGTAGGCTAAAATCCTCAATTGATTCAGGAAGTCCTCAGTCAGAGACGAACAATCGCTGACAGAGAAGGTCTGATAGAGAACTACATCACTGTTCTTAAGATTATTCAAAGATGGAGCCATCGAGGCTGTGGACCATGAAACTTTCAAACTTATATTCGATTTGATGTGGAAAAGGTTCTCAATTTGTGTTGTAATCTTTGAGTTTCTATTGATCAACTGCATATGGTGTTCAAATATGTTTTGCGATGTTACATTTGCAGTTGGAATGACTCCTTTGAAGACAATCATACCGCGGATATTTGACTTCGGCTCGAATTCCATTTCGATGAGAACTGTTTTTTCGCTATCCGCACCGGAACAGAGTATCCAGACAGACCCTTGACAGGTGAGACTTTCTTTTTGAAAATTAAAATCCGTTAGTATAGATCGAGCCAAGTCGAGTCGAAGACCTTTGTAGCATTCTTCGTCCAGGGACCAAGGTGTATCGGAGGAGTATTTTAGATCGATTGATATGTCAATGGCATCGACGACACAATCATCTTTGAGTGGTGATCCTGTAAGGTTGAGGTCGGTGTCTTGTTTGATGTTCAATTTCGAGGGCGAAACAAAATTCGAGACGTACTTTAGTTTGCTTTTATCCTGAATTGAAAAAAGGAATGATTTTCTGTTAAATTGATAAACAACTAAGATACATCGTTTTCGTATAAAAAAAAAGGTGATAGGGGAAAAATACTCTTATTTGTTACTCCTTTTCTTGACCAAAGGGGCCCCTATGGTATGATAATGATAACACAATAATATTTTGTTTTAAATGGTCTCAATATTTTTTTTACATTTTTCAAGGCCATCATTAAATTTTTGTATGAGTTTCTATTAATTTTGAAACATTTTTCGACACCACTTGAAATAATTTTGAAACATAAGTTAGACGTAGAAAATCTTTGTCTATGATATTTTGTATGTTTGGAACCTAATTCAAACCAAAGCTGTACGTGTACGTTGGACCACCGACACTTCTACTCTATGTTTTGAGTCTTTAGAAATTCAGTTTTTTAACCAGTTTCTTGGGTTTCTTTTTTGATGATGACAAATTATTTGGCATATTTTATATACTGTCCCCATTAAAAAAGATTTTAAGAGCACGAACATTTTTTGCTTGATTTTGTTTATCTTGAAACACCTGAACCTATATATACATAAATAAAACTATAGGATGTCAGTTGAATATAAATCGTGGATTTAAGCAGATCTTGAAAATCCAATACAAAAATCATTGCACAAAACTGAACTCTTTTATAAAATTTGTGTATTAAGACAAAATTCCAAAATGCTGTAAGAAAAATCAGTTGCGCTTGAATACCGAAACATTCTGAGGGTGGTAATTCTGAAACATGGCTAACTTTTCAGCGCTCTATAGAAAAAAACACTCTTTATGCAAAAAGATGTCTAGAGAGGTCTGCCGAAGTACCAGATTATAATATTGACGATAAATTATTATTCATTATTATTTCTGCAAATCACTGCAGACGTCATCTAGAAATCTAATAAAAAATCAATATGGAATACTTTCCATGTGGTTTTGGGGTCGTTAATTTTTGGGTACCACATTTAGTGCCTTACTCAAATGTCCTGAATTTGTGTGTATGATCCTTTGACCTACAAGTCCACTTAGGGAAGAATACATTTTCTTTAGTCTAGACATAGAATTATCTAAAGTATGAACAAACTACTTTCATGAATAATTAGTTCCATGAAATGTTTGTTGATTTTTATTGGATATTTTACAGAATCAAATTTTAAATTTGTTTTGTCTGCGTTGGTCTAAATAAATTGCTTTAAACAAGCTAAAGAAGGGCTTACAGCTTACATTTGACTAAGTATGTTTAAAAATTTAATTTAATTATTAGTTTATTTAAAGCTTATGTGTAACCTTGTTACATTTGGATGAATAGGTTAGTAAACAAATAAACTAAATCTGTTTCCGGAATAGCTTTGCGAAGTCTATCAAAAATTGGTATATTAGCGTTTTGTCTCGGTATTTGCACTTGGACTCATTAGTTAACGATTGAAAAAACCTAGTTAATACGCAACTTTTGTTTTTGTGCGGTTCAACAAGTTTTATGACAAAAATTTAATGTGAAACATGTGCCACCAGATTAAAGTTTTTAATTATAAAGGCTGGAAAAAGGTTTCCTCGGGTAAGGTTAATTTTTTTTTATAAGAATAGTATTTTAATACAAATTCTATTTACACATAAGTAGAAGACAATGCACACCTTTTTGGACTGTATTTTGAATATTTGTATGAATATAGTATTTAAATATATTTGTTTAAACAACAAACATCTACCTATTATTATTAAATTAAATTAGTATTGCTATTTGTGGATTATTTAATCAAGCAAATCTCTAGGAGACTTAAAGAGGGAACGAAGGATGGAACAGTTCGTAGTAATTGATAGATCACTGAAGAAATCATGTTAAAAACTAGAAAAATTAATATTTCTAATAACACATTATTAATTTCAACTATTTTATCTAGAAGCTTTGGAATCGATGCTAGTTTACTAATGGGACGGTAATTGGAAATCGGGTTTTTGGGCCTGAACACGGATTAATGTAAGAATTTTTCCATTCGTTGAGGAAGTGATAGCTTAAAAAAAGAGACTGATTAAAAATCATTTGAAGTGGTTAGCTAACAAATTCACAGCAATGCTTTAAACCAATTCAGTGAAAGTCGAGGTAGATTGATAGTTCTAGTTCAATCAGAGCATTTCTAAAATCTTCTTAATTACAATAAAAACTATAGCAATCTGTTATAGGTACGAAGTCTTTAAAATCATAATTATTGCCTTCAAAAATATCTGAATTCTTCTAAATATTTTGATCACTGGAAATAACATTATTATAAAACCAATAGACTTACGCTTCAAGTTTACAAATTTTCAAAATTGTCTTTAAGTTGTTCTCGATTAAATTTATATGACTACTAAACCACTTTAAAGGTTTATTTATAAGCCAAATAGAAACATATACTTTTCAACTCTTTTGTCAGTTATAGAAGAAGTCTCGTTGGGTTTCCCTAATACTCGTTTTAAAGTCAGCAATAAATCCAAATTTTTTGGAAGTGTTCTGGACCTAAATATTACTGATCATAAATCGATCATTTTATTTAATGAGTTACAAAATAATCGGAATTCTACTTCAGTAACACAAAGAAAAGAGCATTATACCACCGATTACATATTATTGCGGAATATTTTGAAGCATGAATTTTGGGATCAGGTTTATTCGGAAACGGACCCATCAACTTCGTTTGCTATTTTTATCACAATCTTGCAAAAACATATAGAGTCATGTACTTCTGTGTCGATACAAAATTCTAATAAAACCAAATTTTTAAAGCCTTGGATGAACAAGAGTCTCCTTAAGCAGATTAAAAAAAAGAACACAATTGGTATTAAGCTAAAAAAATATCCAAATAATGTAAAGCTAAAAAAGTATTACCTCACACTTTGTAAAGCCGTTAGTACAAATGTTGAATTGACTCGCGAAAAGTATTATTGTAACTTATTTGAAATGATATATCATTTACCTACCAGTCTAATTCGGATTTTATTTGTGTTTTACTAATTGAAGAAGATCTCGAAGTTCTAAGGACTTGGTTTTCTAACCATAAGTTAATAATTAGTGAAAAAACTAAATTCATGACTTTTAAAACATCTGGCCATCCAGTCTGTAATCACAATTTATTTTTTCATGCTTCGAGTTGTAGGCAATTTAGCTTTCCAATTCACAATTGTGGTAAACCTAATTTCCAAAATAAATATTCCTGTTCCAATTCTTGTTTCAAAATTGATTCTGTGAATAATTTTAAATATTTAGGTGTAACAATTGATTCAAACCTTAATTGGAAAGATCATAGTTACAACATCAAGAATCATTTGATGCTCATAACGCGAAAAATGTATCTTTTAAAACCATTCTGCTCTAAAAAGGTTCTAACTTCAATATATTATGGTCTTGCGCACTCTAAATTACAATATGGGTTATCTAGCTGGGGTGGTTCCTATGCAAATACTTTTAGACCGTTATTGATTGCCCAAAAACATCTTATTAGAATTATTTGCAACAAAAATCGTTATACTGAAAGTTGGCCTTTATACAAGGAATTGCGGATTCTACCTTTGAGACATCTGTATATTTTCAAAGTACTTAAAGAATTTTTCAAGCAAAGCGTAGTAGAAACTCGCAGTTATATAATCTAAGAATAAACAACATGCACCTTGTCAATGAACCCACTGCCAATAAGACTCATTTCTCTAACTTTTATACTGCCGCAGCACCAAAGTCATTTAATAAATTACCTTTGTCTATCAGAACAATTCAAAACTTAAACTATTTCTTAAAAAAACTAAAAGACTGGTTTTTTACAATTGATTTAAATTCTATTGATAACTATTATTAAATTTTGTATCATAGTTTTATAATCATAAAAAATGTACCATTTTGTTGTTATTTTTGAATGAATTTTATGATGAATTATTTATTACCTATGAATGTATGTATATACCTACTCTTTTTATATTCAGTTATTCTATCTTTAAAATATTTATTGATTTACTTAACTCATTGAACCATTGTTTTATTATTTGTATTGCTGATTGTCACCCCACAACAGTTTCTAATTATTGTAAAATTAAAATTAAATAACAATGTATCATTCAATACTAACTTTCAAGTTAAAGAATGATAGCTATTATTTATTCCTTTTTTTTACACTTGCTATTGTACTAGTTTTAAGTTGGAAATGAAAAAATGATTGAATAAAATGTTTCTAATTCTTAAAAAAAAAAAAAAAAAATTCTAATTCTAATATTGTATTATGCGGAGACTTCAATTGCAACTTATTGAATACCAATACTTTGACTGATAGCATGCGATCGCTCAGTTTAAATCCAGTTAACACCACGAATCCAACTCATTTTTTTGATAGTGGGGCAACTCTGCTTGACTTGTTTTTTGTAAGTGACATAGACGATGTAGCCTTGTATAATCAACTTTCCGTACCTGCCTGTCCAAAACACGACTTAATTTTTTTAACAATCAAATTTAATCTCGAATATTCTGACAAAAAAATATCATACCGTGAATTCAAAAACATTAACTTTCAGTATCTTGAAGATCATACTAGACTCATCAATTGGGAGAGTATATTTTCTATGCCCTCCACTAACTAACAATGGCAATTCTTAACAAATAATATCCAAACCCTTTTCGATACGCATGTTCCTTTGAAAACAAAAACTCTAAATTCTAATGATAAACCATGGTTCACGCAAAATATTATACTGTTGATGCAACAACGAGATAATGCATATAACAACTGAAAGCGATATCGGTTGACCGAATTGCGACGCTTCTTTTGTTAATTAGAAACAAAGTCACAACTGAAATCCGTTTAGCCAAATCTCAAATTTTGTCTAATCAACTGAGTTCTTCATTAAACGGACGTAAATTGTGGAGGAACTTGGGAAACGTTGGTATTGGTAAGGCAAGAAATATGCCTACTAACGATGTTGATGTAAACTCACTTAATAAAACTTTCATCTCAGTTCCATCAACCGGGGCGACTTTCTTTGATAACATTTCATTTAGGGAACATTTAGAATACTCTTGTTTCAGTTTTTGTTCGGTGGATGCTGCCGATATTGTTGAAAGTCTGCTTTTAGTGAAGTGAAGTGCTGTCGGTCTGAACAATATTAACCCCAAATTTTTAAAAATAATCTTTCCAATTTTACTATTTTGATGTCAGGAGTTTTTCCGGACATTTGCAAGTCAGCAAAAATCATACCACTTCCTAAAAATTCTAAGGGATCTAAATATAAACCTATCTCAATTCTACCCTATTTGTCTAAAGTCTTTGAGAGAATTTTACAGCGACAAATCAACGCTTACCTTGCAGCAAACTCCTTGCTCGCTCCTAAACAATCTGGTTTTCGGAAGCAGCACAGCTGTACAACAGCACTACTTTGCGTGACCGAAGAAATAAGACAAGCGCTGGATAAGGGTGATGTAACTTTCTTAGTTTTGCTCGACTTTTAGAAGGCTTTTGACACTGTCAACCACGTAATTCTGTGTAAAAAACTTACGCAGCAGTTTAATTTTTCGGCAAGCTCTGCCAAGCTCGTTTATTCTTACTTGTCTAACAGAAAACAAGCAGTTCAAATTGGTGACTGTCTGTCTAGTTTTTTACCTATTTCGTCCGGTGTTCCTCAAGGGTCGATTTTGGGTCCTCTACTATTCTGTATCTATGTAAATGAACTTCCAGGTCTAATCAAAAACTGTTCCTGTCATCTGTACGCCGACGACTTTCAACTTTATTTCAGTTGTCCCCTGGGACTTATTGAGCATGGCACCACTAATATCAATGAGGATCTTGAGACTATTTCAAACTGGTGTCACTTAAATGGTCTTTTTTGAACCCTAAGAAATCTAAATGCATAGTAATCTCCAAAAAGATTCTTGATCTCTCTTACTTTCCTTCGATTTTTTAAGTAATGCCTCCATTGAATATGTTGAAACTGCCAAAAATCTTGGTGTTAACTTTAATCGCTCTTTAACTTGGGACAACCATATAGATGGAACTATAGGCAAAGTTTATGGTGCCCTACGTACTTTATGGGTAACCCAGTATTTTACACCAGTAAACACACGCATGCTGCTTGCCAAGACCTTGTTATTACCAATTTATGGTTGTGAACTATATTGCTATTGTTGTTATGAAAGTATACGTAAACTTAATGTCACTTTTAACAATATTGTTCGCTATGTCTTTGGCTTACGAAGATATGATCGTGTATCCAATTTTGCTACCCTGTTGCTTGTTATGACCTTTGATAACTACCTTAAACTTCGTAGTTTGTTGCTATTCGCTGATGTACTGCTTACACACCAACCACAATACTGTTTTGACAAGATAAATTACCCTACCTCTAGTAGATCTCGTCAATTGATTCATCCTCGCTTCACATGTTTAACATCCGAACGTCAATTCTTTATAAACTCAGTCCGACTCTGGAACTCTCTTCCTCGCGCTATTACGGAAATCCAAAACGCAACAAGAATTAATAAGGCTCTTAAAGATCATTTTTCACATAGCATTTAAATACTTGAATTATTTTTTGCAAATGTATATTTCTGATACTCTAACTTGTTCTTTTTTCTTTTTTCGCAATACTTAGCTTCAATCGTGTACTCGTATTATAATATGAGATACTGAATTATTAGCTTGCTCTATCAATTTGTATTATTAGCTTGTAACTATTTTATAAGATATTGTATCTTACAGTTATTAAATTAAATAAATGAAACCAAATTTTGCAAGAAATACATATTCTCTTCAAAGATGTGATAGTTGTAAAAAACGTTTTCGTTCTTCTATACTTTTAAAAATCTTTATTCTAAACGTATTTTTAATCCACGCAATCTTATATTTGTATCCGAGGAAGCGAATTAGTTTGTAAGTAAAGTGCTTTAAACAACTAAACACAGAAACTTGTAAAAAATATTTAAAAATAATATTAATACTAAGTAAAATAATATTAATACTAAGTAAGTTAATCTAAGTACCAAACTTAATAAGAATACAATTGATTTAAGTTGACAGAATGGAAATGATATCTAAATTGATTGAAGGTGTGAATAGCTTTATAAATTTTAAAGCAAACATTTCTGATCAATTCTGAAATGGCAACGTGATAAATTGAATTCGAATATAAATAAAGACTCACATGGAATAAAATTTGAAAGCTAAAGTTATAACAAAAATATTAGGTTGCAAATTACAAATAATTTATAACAAAGAGACATTTTTAATATGATCAGGAATTTTGGCATTCTTTCGTTTTTTGATCTTCACCTTAGCACATTTGATGAAAAATTGTATTTATCGCATTTAAAACAAAGGTTGTTTTTTTGTAGTACCCGTGGCATGATGGTTAGTGCGTTGGGCTGTCATGCGACAGGTCTTGGGTTCGATCCCTGCCTGTGCCACCTAAAGTTTTATTCACCGGTACTGCCTCTTGAGGGGAATTGCCAAATTCTCCAAGAGTAATTCTTGTTATAAAAAAGGGCTTTTTCAAATTAGCCGTTCGGATTTGGCATATAAACTGTAGGTCCCCTCCATACTTGAATTACTCGCACACAGGAATGGCTGAGAGTTGTAAGTCACTAGGCCCTGGTTCTGCGATATTTACTATGGTGACTGCTACCACGAAAACCAACAGCGCTTATTTGGATGCGGCTTCGTCATTGGAGCCAGACTTGGGCAAAAAGTCTTGAGCTATAGGTGCATCAATGAGCGCCTCATGACCATACGCATCAAGGCTAAATTCGACAACATCAGCCTGATATGCGTGCACGCCCCCACAGAAGAGAAAGACGACAACACCAAAGATATGTTCTTCGAGTTTTTAGACAAAACATATGAGCAGGGTTCTAATGCCAAGCTAGGAAGGGAAGAATAATCGGGAAGAACAGCCTACATGACAACACTTCCGACAACGGATTCAGGCTCACAGATTTTGCTGCGGGGCGAAACGTCATGGTAGCCAGACGCGTTTTCCACACCTCAACATCCACAAAGGAACTTGGACTTCTCCAGATCAATCTACCGTCAACCAGATTGACCATATTGCGATCGACGCCAGACTCGCTTCCAGCATCACGGATGTACGAACTTTCCGAGGAGCTAACATCGACTCGGACCTCTACCTCTTTTTAGCCAAGGTAGCACTTCGAGTTTCCAGACCCAAGGCAAAACAGGGAGATGCTGGGAGAAGGTACAACGTCAAACGTCTACAATAGCAAGAGATCGCCAAATCCTTTTCCGACCGAGTTACAAATAACCTCTCTCGCAGTTCTCTGCCGCCAACTCAAGATATCGAAAACCAGTGGCAACATGCAAAGATGCAATTAGAGAAGCCGCCTCTGACGTACTGGGTTTCAGGCAGCCACCAATAAGGAAGGAACCGCTGGTTTGATGAGGAATGTCGCAGGTAAATTCAGCCAAACATCAGGCACGCAAAGCGGTGATGGATAAAAGGAGCTGCTCATGTCCTCTATGAGCAGAAGAGGCGAGAGGAACACCGACTTCTCAAAAGAAAAGGTGTTGAGAGGTTCAAAAGCCGAAATGAAGTTCGAAAGTTTTATGAAATGAAATTCACAAGTACGTATACCTCGAACAGAAGGCTGCAAAGACGAAAGTGAAATCATCATAGTGGAACCGCAGTCAATGCTGAGGATATGGAAGGACCACTTCTGCATACTGTATAACGGCGACGACGAACCGAATTCCGCTGTCAGGCAGGATGATCCATTCAACATGGCCAATGAAAGCCAACAATCCCGTAATCGCGACTTAGACGAAGTAAAGATTGCCATATCTAAGCTGAAGTCTAATAAATCCACTGGAGCAGATGGCTTGAATGCCGAGCTCTTTAAAGCAGCTGGAGATAAGTTGGTTAGGAGCATGCACCAACTTATCTGTAAGGTATGGTCGGAAGAAAGCATGCCCGATGAATGGAACCTCAGTATATTTTGCCCGATCCTGAAAAAAGGAGACCCTCTTAACTGCACCAACTATAAAGGAATAAGTCTACTTAACATCTCCTACAAAACCTTCTCTGCCATAATATGTGAACGTCTAAAGCCCATCGTCAAAAACCTGATAGGTCCTTATCAGTGTGGTTTTAGACCAGAAGAGTCCACAGTCGATCAAATATTCAGATTACGGCAGGTCCTGGAAAAAAACCAAGAACAGCAAATCGACACCCACCATCTTTTCATCGATTTCAAGGCCGCATATGACAGCATCTACAGGGACGAGCTGTATAGAGCCATGTCTAGTTTTGGCATCCCTGTCAAGCTCGTCCGTTTATGCAGGATGACCATGGAGAATTCACGCGGCTCCATAAATGTTGGCAACAACTTAACAGAACCTTTCGATGCCAAAAAAGGTTTTAGATGCGCTGTCATGCGATTTTTTTAACATCGTGCTTGAAAGAATAGTGCAGAGCTCACACGTCAACACTAGAGGCACTATCTTTAAAAAGTCTGTCCAATTATTAGCATATGCTGATGACATTGACATAATCGGAAGAACTCAGCGTGATGTCAATGGGGCTTTTGTGAGTTTTGAGGCAGAGGCGGCAAAAATGGGTTTAACGGTTAATGAGGGCAGAACAAAGTACATGCTGTCGTCTAGAAAGGACATACAACACCGACGTTTTGGTCAAAACGTCACAATCGACAGACGTAACTTTGAGGTAGTCAAGGACTTCGTCTACCTAGGCTCCGCTGTTAACGCAGAAAACAACACCAGCGCTGAGATCAAACGGAGAATAACTCCTGCTAACCGCTGTTTCTTTGGGCTAAGAAAGCAATTGAGTGGTAAAGTCCTCTCTCGAGGGACCAAAGTGTTGCTATATAAGACCCTTATCATCCCCGTCCTGCTATACGGTGCAGAAGCATGGACCATGACAAAAGCGGATGAAAGCACCTTGGGCCGCTACGAGAGAAAAGTTCTTCGTGTGGTCTATGGTCCCGTATGCATCGAAGGGGAGTGGAGGAGAAGATGGAACGACGAGCTGTACGGGCTTTACAGCAACGTAGACTTAGCCAGAAGGGTAAAAGTCCAACGACTAAGATGACTAGGTCATGTAGAGCGCATGGAAACCAATGCTCCGGCCCGAAAAGTCTTCGAATCCACACCCACAGGACTGCGCAGTAGAGGAAGACCGCGAATCAGGTGGCGCGCACAAGTGGAAGTGACAACTTGGAGCCCGAAACTGGAGACAGCTAGCTAGGGACCGAACCAGATGGAGAAGTTTGTTGGATGAGGCCCTAGTTCACACAGGACTGTAGCGCCACCTTAATTAAGTAAGTAAGAATGCAATGCATTGCTCGGGTTCCAGTATTTGCCTCCTATACTATCAATTTTGCGGTACCTGAAAATAGATAGTTCTGAATTTAGGATTCATGTACCTAACCCAAGTGTAGCTAATGACTTATGATATACTTATTCTAAGATTCTTACAGGTTCTGTGAAGAAATTTGCTGTTAGTTTTAACAACACAATCTTAGAATAAAATTAAAATTAATCAAGTACATTCTTCTTGCCAGGGGTCTTGGGACAAATCCCTACCTGACAAATCCTCCAAGAGTAGTTCATATAAATTGCATTCTTTCCTGAAATGACTTCAACACAGGGATGGAAAGTTGTAAGTCACTGGTCTATGGGCTGTTGCGCCATCTAATTTATTTAATTTAACATCATAAACAACTTACCAAAAAATCAGAACTTCCATATTTAACGCATTTAAACGACAAAGATTATTTATTACTAAGAACCCACGTCTTTACAGTAATTTAAATAGGTTGTGGGTGGTTATGGTCCTATATAGTAGGGATGAGAAACAACAGATCATACTCTTCTAATCAAACTCTGAGTACGATATGAACGTCACTTAAAGACTGGCCACAGAATAGAATTTACTAGTCGTCATATTAAGTTTTTTGTTTGATATTTTTAAAAATAGATTTTATATCGGATAGTAAAGTTTAGGCCACTTGACTCCGATTTAGGAGAGCAACAAAAATCTATTTTTAAAGATAGTTTTTTAAAGCTAAAAGACTCTTTCAAGTCTGGCTAAGTTTTATGAAATGTTCTAATCAATGCCAAGAAATAGATTTACAAACATTTGTTTTATTAAACTTACCTCTTCATAAACAAATATAACTTTCTTGGTTTCGCCGGTAATTTTTTGCAAGTAAGAAACCGGCGAGCTGTACATTATTCCACAATCGCTAAAGTTCCGACGCATCAATGCGTAAAGGTTTGCTAAATTTGAAACCATTATACAAAATTGTTAATAAATAATTTAATTAGAACTAAAAGAAATTGCTATGAACTAAAATAAAACAATGTTTGCAATTTGCAAAATAAATCAAAGCAAAACATAAATTGTCAAAATTGAATTTGAAAACAAAATAACAGGCGCCAATGAGCATATCTGTCAATTTATAGTTGTAGTTTATCTATTGGCCAACAGATGGCTTCAAGCGTTACACTGGAGTTCAAAAAATAAGCAACAAAAATGTGGAAATACTTAAGTTCAAGTTTCGCCATCAAAATCACAAATCCACCTTTTAATAAGAATTGTTTCCATCAAAACACTCGCAACAATTCTTAATCCACACGAATATCTTGTTTTCTAGAAATCCAAATCGGTAGGTCGAGGCAATTGTTGTTGGGGTGTTTCTGCTCAATAAACTGTTGAAGTTTGGAAACCCATATACTCCAAATGAATCAACAAAGGTCCATTGCATGTGTGGAATTGATCGGTGGTTAATGTCCAGTTAAGAAGTTTATAAGACATTGATGTAGACCTTTTAGATAAAGGCACAAACTTTGCTCATTCTTTAGACTTCCAAAAACATTCAATAATGATTTCAATTATTGCCACCAGACTTAGGGACACAAATTTTAGTGTTAAAAAGAAGCAATTGATTGTGTTCCATTGGATTTCTCAATCCCAATACCAGAATAGAAGGTGTATAATTGAAGTGCTCTGAATTGTAACTTTTCTTAAATGAGATTATGTTTGGGTGAAACGTTGAAGTCTTGACTCTTGAGTTCAAACCAATACGAAAAATCTGGTAGCGACAATGATAATCACATTGACACGATGCGAATTCGGATATTGCGGGCTGGAGATGTAGCTATACTGATTAAACTATGTTAGCAAAGATTCGACAATTACGAAACTTCAGTCTGTAACAATTATTCAGAAGATATAGAAGAGTAAGGGCTTTAAGCGAGTTTCGAGTCTAACTAAGAGTTCTTCTACGCCACCTGTAGATTAGCAGACTGAAATCATATCGGCAGCAAATGAAACTTTTAACTTTTTATAACTGCTATAACTTTTCCCCACCAACCCATGGACTATAACAGAAACACATTTCAAATTATGAAAGAATAAAAATCCCGATGTTTATTGTTATGAAAATAAAAACATAGGACCACATAATTTCTACAGATTTAGCCTAAAACGTCTCCTTAACATCTCAAATCTACTTCTTTGAACGAGCCTTCATCCGTCTAGACTTGCCTAGTCGTGTCCTTGCTCCGGGTGCTGCCTTCACTCCCTTCTTCGAACGGAACGTCTTTGTGCTATCTAATCCGGCTGCTGATGATTTGGTATTCCTCTTCATTCCCTTTTTCTTGCCACCGAAACCGAATTTCTTATTTCTTGACTTCCTACCCTCAGCCGATTGTTTTTTCTTTGCTTCCAATGCCTTGGCATCTTCCAAGAAGTCCAAATTCTTTAGTTTACCCTTTCGGAATTTCTTCAACTGATCGAGCATTTCCTTCTTATCCATTTCACGTTGCACCTTAGTCTGTTTGTTAAGCAATTTACCCATCTTCCTTTGCTCACGAATCTGTCGGATACGTTCGGATTTGGCTTGTCCCTCTTGTTTGGCCATCAGGTTGGAGCGAATCTTTTGCATGTGTTCATCTGTCTTTGCCATTTCGGCAAAGTAATCGTCAGGTCTTCTTGTGGCTATGCCCAGTTCGTGGAGTTTTTTAATGCCTTCGAGGACAGCCGATTGAGCTTGACGATGGAAGAGCATTTCTCGTTTGAAATCATTCAAGACTGGATCTTCCTCTGGCCGGAGGTAGGGAATTTTGGCGTTGCCTTTGAATACACTTGCGCGTTTCTGTTCGTGTTTCTCTAGTTGGATGGCAAGTTCTGGAGCAAGGGGTGCTAAGTCGTTTACCATGTCCATGCGTTCGATCCAGGGCAAGTCTTGTTTCATTTCTTCAAGCTTTGCAGCCATTTTGAGCTGAAATAGAGAAATATGTTGAAATGATCTTAGCTGGAATTGATTGTGGTACTTACAATGTCATTCTTTCTTTCACTGCGAGGATTGAATTCGATGTTAAGTCCAGGCTTAAGGTCACCTCGAGCAAATGCATCTTGAATCTGAAAATATAAAAATGTATCTTGTAGTGTTAAGAAGAATAAACAACAAATTAAAAAATTATTACTTCTGCATCAGATGCATTATATTCTTCTTCTGAGTCAGAAAACATTGAAAAGTCTCCCATTTTTATGTTAAAATATTCCCAAGTTTAAAATAAATACAATTATTGTCTGCTTCCCGCAGAACACCGAATTGAACAAGAAAAACAAAACTGACACACGTGCTAAGTGACAGTTGCTTGACGTTGATAAATTTGACACAAATGTGGAACGTAATTACTACCATTGAGTTCTTATGGTCAGTTCACACTATTTTAATGTGTGTTCTTATTGTCAGTTCACACTATTTGGATATCTATCAACTTTTGTTTTCGAACAAAAAATACAAAAATTCTTACACAATTTAGACATAATATTTGCATGCAAAGATAATTGAGAATTAAATGTTGAACGCATATTTAAAGTGAATTTACATGTTGAAACCGAAAGGTGAGTGAGAAAACACCAGTGGAAACAACTTCCTATAAAATACTTTTGACAATACAGTGTTGCCATAAACGTTTTTGAAGGTATAATGAAATAAAAACATGACGAAAGCTTAAAAATAATAAGAACATTTTAAAAAATTTCGGACAACTAAACAAAATGCTTCAAAAAAAAAAATGGTGGCTATAATTAAGTACACATTGTTTTCCGTAGTCTTAAAATTTTTGTTATTTCAATTTTTCTCTACACACCTGTGAAATCGATTGATTAGTTGATTATTTCGAAAACTAGGACAGATATCGTAGTTTTCGAGATAATCAACTTGCATTTTGTCGTATGTGTATAGGTTTTAATCGTTTCAGTAGTTTATTGTCGTATGTGCACCAAAATACTGCACATACGGCAAAATAAAATCTTACAACAATTTTCTCATACAAAATCTGCCATTTTTTCGTTCGGTAAACAATTATCGTATGTGATGTTCACTGCACATACAACAATATTTTACTGAAATTCTGTTAAACATTTATCGTATGTCCAATAAGGATATACACAGTCTAGTATTATTTCAGTCGCAGTCAAGATGTCCCCAGCGCCGAGCATTATGATAATGCGTACAAAAAGCATAATTGTGTTTATATGATTTTTTAAAATTCTTTTAGCATGCTCAATGAAATATTGTGGGATATATCACTTGATCCTAATCCATTGGGTCCCTCTTGTGAGAGCGACAACGACTTTTCGGCAGACGATGAGGATGACGATCCCACTTACCATTTGGAAAATGAACATGAACCCTCGGCCCTACGAAATTTTTGTGAAACTGCACATGAAGTTATTATGTCTAAATGTTTACTTACTTTTTTAAGAATTTAAAGTTTAAGTTTTTTTTATGGAAAGTACCTATCAAAATAAAAAGGTTTTTCTCATATTTAATTTATTTTCAGTGTGTCGTATGTTATACACTTTTGTCGTATTGGACTTGATTATTTTTTGTTGTATGTGGCATAATTTGACGTATGTGTTTGACTGACAAATAGTTTTATTGAAAACGTTATACACGACAACGGCTTATTATTTGTTTCTGGATTGTAATATTAAAATAATCTAAACATGATTCAATTCACAAATGTTTTCTGCTAATATCATGTAATTTTCAAAAAAAATCCACCGTCGGGTTTTCGGGGAAAAAAATCTGAACTTTGATTGCATTTTCCCAAAAATATTCGAATGTAAAAAAGACAATAGTTTATCCAGGTGACGTTGTAACAATGTAGACAAAGATGATATTGAATTTTGTGCATCTTCTGCATTTTAGTCTTTCCTCTCTATCTCTCAAACATTCATTTTGTATAAAGCATCCCGTTTTTTAGCAGAATTCAAATGCAGATGCATTATTTAATATACGCAGAAGATCTTTAACAATGCAGAGTATAGAAAGCGCAATAATTCAGATTTTAATACGTAATTCGTATATTCTTTAAGGAACTCTTTTTCACATTCTTTTTTTTATACATAAAAACAACTGTCCCTACTTTCTTTAAAACCATAAATGGAGATAGTGCGTAACTTCCCATAAAGGAAGCCACACGGGCATTATGATCAAGCTACTTAAGTACATTTCTTCTTTAAGGCCTAAAGCTCTTTCACATGTGAGTTTTTAATTCGTAGCGTATTTTGTTTTGAAAACAAACGATTGAGAAAATGTGGTAGAAGCTTCATTTGTTTAAAAATTGGTGTCCCTATTACTAAACAAAATAAGAAAAATATTTCATGTGCATTCATTTATTTCCGGAATATTGAAGGAGAATATGTTTCCTTAATAAGACTGCTGGAAAAATATCCAGAAAAGTTCTTTACATATTTTAGGATGTCAAAGGAAACATATGACTACATTTCATTCACCACCGAAACCAAAAGAAGAATGATTTTTTTTGGTTATAGGCCCCATACACTACACATGCCTGCATGCGCAAGCACAAAAATGCGCAAACACTTTTTCCCCATACACTACGCATGCAAACTGTACAAAATTCAGTTTTGTGTTCACCGCTGAACAGAAAACTTTAAAAAATGTCAAGCTCCGACTCCGCTGCTGCGGCAATTTTGATTGCTTTAGCCCTTGACTGAGCAAATGTAGCACACACACCACTCATGCTTGCATGCACAAGCAGGAAAATATTAAAATTTTTTGATATTGCTCATGCCGCTTGCACAAACACACAGTTCACACCATACACTGGCAGTTTGCATGCGCAAGCACTGTATGCGCATGCAGGCATGTGTAGTGTATGGGCCCTATTAGGTACGCGCGATTAAGCAGCATTCACATGAGCGCGACCAAAGAACGACGAATGAATTACAAAATGTTTTATTTTGTTCGTTGCGAGTGTGGATAATGTGGAACGCGAATAAAGTTGAATAGTACGTATCAAAAACAACTTTTTCGCGACGAATAATTTTGTTTTCTTTTTTTTATTAATATATAATATTGAAAAGTAAAAGTATGCATCATAAATCAAATAGAAACTATCGTTTGTTAAGAATTTTCGTGGAAATATGGCTTTAAAGGAATATAAATTAACATTTTGTAATACATTCGTGTCGTTTGTTGGTCGCGCTAATGCGAATACTGCTTAAAGTAGTATTCACATGAGCGCGACCAACGAACGACGAATGAATTACAAAATGTGAGTTTATACAAATTTGCTGATTTCAAATGGTTTTTATACTGTCTCCCAAAACTCAAAGAAAGTAAAAATTACTGCTAGGTATCTAGGATGATCTTTAAAAAGTTAAGAGAAAACAACTAAAAAAATAAATAAGTTTTCAGGGAAGTAAACAAACGCATAGATTCAGTTTTGGGTACAAAATCTCAGAACAATTCGACTCATATTATGTACGATTTCACTAGTTTAAAAATAATAATTTATAAGTTGGTTAAAGCGATCATTGAACGTTTCTTTCATTGATAAAATGTTCATGTTCAATTATAGCTAAAATTGGCGTTTAAATCAAATTTTCCTATGGCAAATACAATATAATTATTTTCCATATCATACAATTTGTAAAAATAATCCTATAGACATTTTGACGATTCGTTTTTTTTTGAAACTATCTAGTTTATCAGAGCCTTAAAATATTGAAAGCGAAATAGAGCATAGAACAATTTTCAAATTGTTTTAGCTAAGGCCAGGCGCGCACATGTAACTTTTTCGAAACCAAATAGTTCGATCATTAGTTGCCCAAACATCGCGCACATAAGCATCTCCGAAAGTAATCAACGAAATAAACCAATACACAGGAAACATTTATTGACCTTAATTAAATTTGTCTCTCTCTTGCACTTACAGAAAATTATTCCACGATTTAGTTGAATGTCAGCGCAGTTACCTATAATTCCTTGTTATACAAACTTAGGAATTTGTTCGAGGTGATCGACTGGTTTGTGTCAAAACACAAACTAAAAAGTTGCTCGAATGGGCGACAGAATGGTTTCTGCATGTGAGAGGACTCTCATATAAGGCTATAGTGCTCAGTTTAGAAATCAAACAGTTTCGAAACTAAGAGTTGCATGTGCGCGCCTAATCTAATAGCCTTTTCACACCAAACCCATAACCGAGTTTTCGGCAAAAAGTTTTCGAAAACCCGAAAATCTTTCACACTGAACATTTACTTGTTTTTATTTGACATTTAAATTTGTTTAACCATGACTGTCCAATTTTGTATTGAAAAAAAACAAAAAAAAACTTTTTTTCATTATCTCAAGCCTCTATCATAAAAAAACGTCGTTTGCATTTGCAAATCCTGAAACTTCGAAAGAAAAGAAGAGCTTTAATATTTTATGCAGGTACAAACTAGCACTTTTTGGAAACGTAGAATGTTAGTAAACGATTATGAGTATTTTAAACAACATTTCAGAATGAGCCGCAGAACTTTCGATATACTCTGCAACGTACTAAAGGATCTGAAAATGTAAGATATAAACTTTAGCCTTATGTAGGTACTTATAAAGTTGATTTTCACGAAGACAAAGATCTATAGTCTATACGAGTTTCAAAAGAACGAATGGGTCATGCCATGACTGTCATGCCAGAGGTTTTGGGTTTGATCCCTGCCTGAAGTTTTATTCACTCTGCCTCTTGCAAGAAATTGACAAATTCTCCAAGAGTAATTCTTGTCATGAAAAAGTGCTTTCTCAAATTAGCCGTTTGGGTTCGGCATATGAACTGTAGGTCCCCTTCATCCCTGCAATTACTCGCATACAGGAATGGATGAGAGTTGTAAGTCACTAGGCCCTGGTTCTCTACGGACTGTTGCTCCACCTAATTTTTTAATATTAATTACCACTACCAAAATTATTTCAAAATGAAATATTTGTTTTGACAGCAGCCATCAGCTGTTTTGTTTACATTAGTTTGAGTGCTGAATGTTTCGAAAGGCTTGTTTGTTTAGTTCTATTTTGAATTGCTACTAGTTGTCGAGAGATTTTAAGGTTTAAGTCACAATTTCGTTCTTCTAACTTAAGCTTAATTATTACTGAAAAACCTAATGAAGAAAATAAAATAGTTCTTCTGGAATTTGTACTCCAGATTGAGAACACAATTTAAAATTAGTTTTTGTTAATTCTTTCATAAGATGATATTATATGATTTATATACGAATTATCCTTTTTATCTGTTAAAACTGTGTTCTTCACACATTTTGAGAAATCGACAGCAGTTGGATTCAAGGGATAAAGTCCGCATTTACGAAATCCATTTCTGATTGTTGTCGCCATATCATTTTTTTATAATGCACTCATACGAAAATACGAAATTTCTTCTAGCGATGTCCGGGTACTAGTGCCTCTACCTATACTGAAAGAAAGTAGTTAGGTATTGACTAAATTTAATAATTTTGAATGTAGGAGTAGTACCCTTAGCATTATGGTTATTGCGTTAGACTGTGTTAGATCAGTATTTATATTTCGACAGACATATAAATGCTGCTCTGACCAGGGCCAGAGGAGCCTTCGCTCTGAGAAAACGGCTGTTTTTTAGCAGTCGGCTTGATCGTTTGGGGTTGTCCTGTGTGGTTCAACGTTGCCCCTTCCCAGATGGAGAAGTTTCGGGTGCTCGAGCGGCAGTGTTTACGACGCTGTACAGGCTTATATCGAACAGCCGAATGTTCTTATGTGCATTACTATTCCAACGAGGTCCTATACAACGGGGCTCGAATCAACAGAATTGACAATTTCGTGATAAAACTCGTTCACATTTTCACATTGTAAGAGCTATGTCTTCTACGAACAATTTAATTTTCGGGGCGTTCTATCCGAACGACGAGTATTTTGAAAGTGCACGCTTGGGCGGCTTCATTCCACCAGAGGCATTCCTCTTTTTAGACAAATGCGGTCTGATACAGGATAGATTGGTAGTTCCGTTAATCTACCACGTCAGACGAAGAACCGTGGATAGGCGACTCCCGTACAATCGGGACGTCTTGGCACAAGGCGGAGCGGAGCTCCTTCGGTTCAGTAGGGCTGTGTCCGAACGGGACCGAACTGATAGGTTGAAGCAGGAGAACTAGTTTTGGTGGCTTCAATCGGCACTTGATAGTGGGTAGTCGGGATGGGGTTTTAAGCCTTGGCCGGCTTACATACTTGTTTTATAGTTTTAGGGTTTAGTTTTAAGTAGAATAGGCATGGTGGCACACAAAAAAAAAAATACAAACAAAAAAAAATAAAAGAAAAAAAATAAAAAAACATAAAAAAGACAATAAAATATAAAAACAAAAAACGTTAGATTTGCTGCTGTGGTTGTTCTAGTTTTAAGTAGTTTATAGTTAAAATAGGTAGTTTAAGTTAGTTTTAAGTTTTATATTAGGGACCTTATTTTAAGTAGTTTTTAAGCAAAAATAAAAAGGATATTGATATTAGTTTTTTAAATTTTCTAATTAATACAAAAATAAATAAAATTGAATTGATGTTAAAATAGATCTTAGGCCAGAAGGCATTAGTAGTTAGTGTTATAGTTTAACTTAGAGTGTCCTTATGGGACCATTAAGTTAGTTATAAGTTATGGATAATAAGGCTAGTATTATGAATTTTTGTCTAGCTTTAAGATAGGTTTAAGAATGAACTAATAAAAATTAATTAAAAAAAAAAGTGCGTCTTGGTCTTGATTTCGCTTCCTGCCTATGCCATCTAGAGTTTTTTTTTTCACTGGTACTGCCTCTTGCGACAAATTGACAAATTCTCCAAGAGTAATCCTTGTCATGAAAAAGTGCTTTCTCAAATTGGCCGTTCGGATTCAGCTTCAGTAGGCCCCCTCCATCCCTGACAACAGTACTAGCACACAGTAATGGTTGAGAGTTGTGAGTCCTAGTTCTCAACGGACTGTTGCGCCACCCAATTTATTTTTTATTTTATTTTAATAATTTAGAATAATTTTCAGGAAGGTGGAATGTGGTTCGTATGTAGGCACTATAAAGTTACGGGTGGAAAAATTGATTTTTGTAATTTGGTGGTTTTTACAGCTTGAAAATGAAACAACAGCAGCAAACTAAAGATTAATTCTAAAACAAAACATTAAAAACGGTTCTATAAACTTTAATAAGGGCAAGAAAAACTTGCATTAACCTTAGAAAGCTTGACACATACAATTGATATTAAACTTTTAAATGCAAATTGTTAGAAAAAATAATCAAAGAAAAAATAGATGAACATATTGAAACATATCATATTCTTCCCAGCTTTCAGTTTGGATTCAGACAAAGCCACAATACTATCCAACAAGTTGCAAGGATTAAAAAACATATAAAAGATAACTTCAATTACAAAAAATCAACTGGTCTCATCATGTTGGACATAGAAAAGGCATTCGATACGGTTTGGCATGAGGGATTGCTTCACAAGTTCAAGTTGTTTAATTTTCCAATGCCAATAATAAAAATAATTCAAAGCTTTCTGTCTGATAGAGAGTTTGTGGTCATATTGAACAAAAAGTCTTCTTCTACACAAGCTACAGTGTCCGGTGTACCACAAGGTTCGGTACTCGGACCTATAGTTTTCAATATTTTTGTAGCTGACCTTCCTCAAATTGGCGACAATGTCCAAATTGCCATGTTTGCAGATGATACAGCCATTTTCGCTTCAGGAATTTTGTATAGTGATGTTCACCATACACTACAAGAATCACTCAATAAACTCGAAGATTATTTCAAAAAATGGAAAATCAAGATAAATGCTCAAAAAACCAAAGCAATATGGTTTTCACGTCGTCGTAAGCCTTGTTTTTTACCTGGAAATGTAAATCTTCATTTGGGCTCAGTCAACATCGAATGGTCTGAGCATTGCAGATATCTTGGCATTATGTTAGACAAAAAACTCAGTTTTAATACACACATATCCGTAACTATAAATAAAATAAATAGGTATATCCAAATTCTCTATCCTATGATATCCAGAAAATCTGAACTGAGTAAGGACAACAAAATTATTTTGTTCAAATCAGTTTTTCAATCCATCCTCCTCTATGGTGCACCTGTTTGGGGCGACTGTGCCAAAACTCATAAGCTGAAACTACAAAGATGTCAAAATAAAGTGCTTAAGATTATGTTAGATCTTCCAAGGTGTCACTCTACACACAGGTTACACGAACTAGTAAATATCAACTTTTTAAACTTAAACATTCAAATTTATAAAGACAAGTTTTATCGCAATTGTTCTTTATCCGATAATGAACTCGTTTGTCAATTACTTCAATAACAATGAAATATACGTATAAAATAATAATGTGCAATATTAGTTTGTAAGTTTTTGAATAAGGGTTTTTTGTTTTAGTTCTTTTCCCTTTTAATACCAAATTTATAATACTCTTTTTCTTTATATAAAATTATATCTTAGCTGTAAAGGTTAAAAAAATGACCTAAAACTCTACAAAAAAAATATATTTTGAATTTGAATGTAATCTAGACTTATAAAATGTAACTAATAAAACTTTAACTAAACTAAACTAAACTTTTAAATAAAATTTGGTTGTGTTTTATCCTAACCTTAAAAACATCATATCATTTTTTTTAAATTCCTTTGGAATTGTGTTATATGGCCGAAAAATTTTAAATATAAAAAATACTAATACTTACTGCTTTTCCAAGCTAGAATCTGGCTTATCTGGTGGTATGAATGACTGCCTGGTTGATGATTCTATAAAGGAATAGAAAAAAGGCGAAAAGAAAGTTATAACTCATAAAAAAACGCCACCTGGCACTTCAAAATGAAATGAGTTACTACAAGGGCTAATTCAGGGTTTGAGCACCGCTTAAAAATTATCTTTAATGTTCTGTAAAGGAGGCTAACAAAATTATAATAAAAGAGGCTGGGATGCGATCCAAACTGATAACTTTCTATCCCGTCTATCGATTTGTCTTGCTTAAAATTCTGTAGGTTTTTTTGTTTTGTAAAAAAATTGTCAGTTAATTATTCTTAAAAATTTAAAATTTATCAAAAATATTTTGCATATGATGAAATAGATTTATTTAAAAATCTATTTTTCTTAACGAGATTTTTAGTCGTTAATCAATTTTTACCAATTCTTCTAGCATTTCTTAAAAATTAATTTGAAGTCATTATCTACTATTGTTCACGAGATATCGAGAGCTGAACATCAATTTTTAGCAAATTTTGCGTTCTATGTTTTGTAGATTTTATTTTTTTATAAAAAACGGACTGTTCGATTTTTATATAACATTTAATCAATGTCGAAAACAATATTTTCTTTCAAATAAAATAAGTTTGAAGCTAGTATTTTTATTTTTTGAAAAGATATTTGAGTCGAAAATCAATTTTAACGAACTTTCATTCATTTTTTGTAGGTATTTATTTTTTGTTAAAGAACTATCAATTCGAAACAATATTTGTTATAAGAAAAAATTATTTTGAAGCCAATATCTCAGGGTTTTAAACAGATATTTAAGTCGAAAACCAATTATTACCAACTTTTGTCCATTTTTTTAGGTTTTTTAATGTTTTGCAAACAAAATCGTCAGTTCGATTTTTCTCAAAATGTTACTGAATGTTAATATAAAAATAAAATAAGTTTAAACCCAATGTTTAAAAGTTTTTATAAGTTATTGAGTCGAAAATCTTTTTAGTTCTTAATATTTCTTATGCTATAAAATAAGTTGGAAGCCATAATTTAAAATTTTTGAAAATATATTTGAGTCGAAATTCAATTTTTACCAACTTTGAGTACTGATTTTTTAGGGTTTTTATTTTTATAATTAATATATAACTATCAGTTTGATTTTTTTCAAAATTTTACCAGATGTTGAAAACGTTATTTTTTTTATTAGTTCTGAAGTTAGAATATAGTCGAAACCCATTTGGTCGCTCTTAGTGTTTTTTCTTACCTTTACTATCTAGGCTACAGCTGAAACCCTCAATTTTATTGCTTTTAAGCTATCGATTAGATAAAATGGGTCCAATTCTTGCATATGTCACCTTAATACTGCTTCTTGCTAGGAATTGACACATCCTCGATGAGTAGTTCTTGTCATGAAAAGTGATTTTTCAAATTAGCCTTTCGGATTCGGCTTAAAACTTTAGGTCCTCTTCGTTCTTGACATGACTCTTACACAGGAATTATTGAAATGAAAGTCGTAAGTCACTAGACTCTAGGTCTCAACGGACTGTTGAGCTTTGTGCATCAGAAAATAAAAACTTTTCAAAAGAAGCTTTGATACCAAGCGTGAAAGGTGAAATAGACAACATTTTGCCAGATTCTTTAAAAACAATTCATTTCAAAACTCATTTCCGCTCTTTATTTTGTATGTTTTGTTAAACTGACAAAAACCTGGGTCCTATATATATGTTATATCCGCAGTATGGATACTACCGATAAAAGTTAAAGTAGAATCTTACTACGGATGGGTTTTTGATATTTATACGAGTCTCGAATGGATCTTATATGATTTCGTTCTCTAATGTTGGTACTATTGATATTGCATTTCTATCTCGATGGCTGTGTTCGTTGAGTGGTTGTGCATTTGGAATCATGTATTTTCCATTGCGGAAAAAATCAATCTGTTACTGTTGGTAGTATTCAGTTTTGTTAATGAAAATGGACTAACTGGGCTTATTTTGCAAGAAAAAACAATAGAAAAGATAATTAAGTTTTGCTATGTTTCCACCAAAGGTTTATTTCAGTTTAGATTAAATAAATCTTTTTTGTGTTTCCACCACACATGAAGAAGCACTTTCTAAAATGCAAAAATGGTGTTTCGATGTTATAAAGTTTAAGTGAGATAGTTTGATTTGTGTTCAACAATGAAAAACTGAATAGTTCAGCACCTACTCAATGTACATTTGATTAAAACAACATGTCAAATTATTTGGTTAAAACTCTGAAATTGACTATTATCTTGCACAGACGTATTTTCTTGATTTTGGCAGCCAACTATTAAAAATCACATTACCCGATTTCACCCCTGGTCTGAATTTCGCTATTTTTTGGAATTTTTTGATAAATTATTCTAACAAATATTCCATTGTACCAACTTTCCAATATAAAAACTGGACTACTGCGGATCGTTTTTTTGGCAATTTTTTACTGTACTATAAATGGAATACCAAAAAAACACTGCTAATTTATATCTGATTTAGATCAGTGACCTTAGACTGATTTCCAAAATATAGTTTGACCGAATTGCATACATTTTTAAAGTCATACTTGTTTTAATTTATGAAACACTTTTTCCATCTTCTCAATAATTCTATTATTTTAATTAAACTCAAAGTAGAATTATTTTAGAAACAGAGCTTTTAACAAATTGCTATATACACTCAAATGCTAATTGAAAATATTTTGATTGAGCATATGTGTACGTATAACATTTTCTCTTTGTAATAATTGAGTACAAATTTCTTAATATCAACTTCTATTTAAATCCTCTATGCTAATGAGTACCTTATAAACCCGCCTACATACAATGGCAGATCCATGGAGGGGTCTTAGGGGTCATGACCCTCTTGGAGATAATTTGTTTGCTTTTTCCCTTCAATTCAAATCTAATCGTATTGCGTTAATGGATTATTTTGAGTTATTTATTTTTTGTATATGAAAACAACATTTGTATTTTGCTTCCTTAAATTTTGTTGCTAAAAGTATTAATTTTGACTGAATATTGGAAAAAAACATAATATGAAACAAATATTCAGCCTTATTACAAAAACACAGCACAAATTCATCAACTTTTGACCAATTGACGATCCAGGGGGGGTCATTAAGTTGCCTTTAAATTCCTTAAACTAGCCTTCAATTTTATTATTAAACTTTTTTGACACACATAGATAGTGAGCATTGAAGTGATTTTTACTTGCGGCATATAGGAACTATTCCTTCCGTCTGTCTGTCTTTCCTGGCCCCTATAGTTCAAACAATTGTGTTGATTGAAATTAAGATTTTCAGCTGATTAGTGTAAGGAGTTTTTATCATTTTATTAATACGAAAAATAACAGCACATCCCCACACAAATTTTTTGGTGCAAACATGTGATTTTTCTAAAACTTTCTCTAAATTTTGTGTTCTTCATTTGGCTTTTTTCTACAAGAAAAACTTATTTTCGTATTGCTCCAGACGGGTACCCCTCAAAAAACCTTTATTTTGTTTTTAAGTTTTCTCAAGAATTAATGGACCGGTTTCAAAATTCTTCTCTTTCTGTGCAAGCTCTTGTCAATGTATTGTATTTTTTTTATTTATAATAAAATACTTATTTTGTTTACTAAACTCGATATCTCAGAGAGGGGACAACATTTTTTTACGCAATTTAAATGTAAAATGTTCATATATTTATAAGCTCTTTATTTAGTGCTTATACTAAAATGATTCTCGAAAAAAATAGGTAAATCTAGATTTTTTGACGAAATTATCTTTTTGGACGAAATTATCAAGTTCTTCGTGCATTTCATTTCTTTCAAAATTGGTTTTCTCTTGAATACAAAGATCTTAAAAAATTAAATAAATCTACTTTTGAAGTGAATTTGCTTTGGATGCTCTAGAACTGAGATTCAAACATGATTTTCAATAATACAAATGTCCCAAAAAATAAAGTGACACTTTTGTTAAACTAATGGCTAAGTGAAAAACATAATAAACGTTTTATATCTATTGATATAAAAGCATTGAAACGTGTAATTTGTGAGTACTACTAAACTCTTCTTCCCAACTTATTTGTTTACCTACCTTTGTTTTAATTTAATTTTTTTTAGAGAAATTATGTGCTTAAATTAGGGTTGCCAGAAGAATTTTGATGAAACAAGGCGGCGAGATTTGCAATCCCGGACTTTTCCGGACAAATTAGAGTCCAAAAAAGAGTACAAAACGAGGACACACAGGCTACTTACTTTTTTTGAAATATTTTATTTAGGTACTTCAGTTATTTTTAAATAATAAAAATAAATTAATTTATAAATAGTTACATTTTATGTAGGTACATTTGTCATCAAATTTCATACCAACATTTCATATTTTGTATACGTTAAGTTAATAACATTTAGCACATTATATACATTTTTATATATTGCATAAATGAAATTTTAAAATTAAAAAAAAAAAGTTTAAGGTACCCCGTAGGTTGGAAATTTTATAAATGCATACCTACATAGTTAATTAACTGAAAAGATTTTTGAGAATGATCTGTTCTAATTGTATTTTTCATTGCATCTAATTTTGTTAAATATTTCACCATCGCTTGACATTAAAGAATCATAAATAGCTTGAATATTACATTTTGTTATAATTATGCATTTTACAGTGTCGGCCACCAATTTGTTTCTTTCTTTTGTCCACTGCGAATTAATCAAAGAAAAAGCTCTTTCAACATCGGCATTGTGACTAGGAATTGCGAAATAAAACTTCCCAATTTTATTTAATTCACTGAATAATTCTATGGAGGTAAAACTTTTAAAGAATTCAGTCCATTTTGTGTTAACATTAGTTTCATCGCAAGATAACAAAATTGATCAAATAACGCACTGTCCCTAACATTAACACCTTTTTCCTGAATATAAATCAAACATGGTTCAACTAGTTTCCACGTTACGTTTTTATCATTGAACTGCATCCACGAAAAAACTATAAATTCTTCGAAAGGTTTTAGCCAGGATTCAATATATTTGACAGTTACATTATAGAGGTTATTGGTATCAATTTTAAATTTGTTTACTTTTTCTTGTAAACCAGATTCAACAAGTTTTTTCATGATAGATAGGTCTCAAACAATCACGGTCTCAATAATACATATTAAATGAAAAACAAAAACATTCAGGTGTAAATCCAATCCAACTGAAAAAGATGACATTGACGTTTGACAGCCAAAAAATTCTGTTGTGTAAATTCTGTTCAATCAAATTCTGTTTGTTTGGAATTTCTCTTTCTAAATGATTGGTTCTGTTTATTTCTTTAATCTTATTAGCAGCGATTGAGTTTTAGATAATACATAGATAATGATACATAAAGAATATTAAAAATTAGTGATAAAAAAGGGCAATCCCGGACAATTAGCAAAAACTATCCCGGACATTCCCTGCATAGGTTAAAAAGAGTACATGTCCGGGAAAACCCGGCCGGATGGCAACGCTAGCTTAAATGCAACTATTTCCTTAAATTCAAGAACCAAACCTTTTTGTCTCTACAATTTTTAAGTTTTGTTGACGACTTTAAAAGATCCTATGTCAAAAAAAGCCCAAAATTTTTACGTTTCAGATCCCCTCTCATTTTTTGGATTTTTAAATTTTTGCTGCGTTCTTCGAATAAATAGAAATGAAAACAAGAAAAGCGTGTTTTGTTTTTGGAAAAACGTGCGCGAAATGCAAAAAAAACCCTCTAAGCTATTGTATTTTAGCTCTTAAATATGGCATATTTAGACAGTATTAGAATGCTATAAATAAATAATTTTTTATTCGTAAAATTTTAAAGGTGAACATTTTTTTTTCAGATTTATAAAAAGAACTATTAATTGAATTTTTTAAATATACTTGTTTGGTATAACGTTATATTCGTTTTGGGTTAGCCAAAATGCAATTCTCTTGCGAGCCCTTTCTGCATCTTTCTGCATAATTATGTGTATAACAAAATTTATTTGAAGTCGATATGGACAACGAAAAAACGTCGCGAACGTAAGGACGTACGGACATACGAACATATGTACACACACAAAATTTTCAATTCGACAAATAGGAATCATTATAATAATTTCCTATAAGAAGTTAAAAATATTAAAAAATGAAGTTGAAAAATAGCTTAAGATAATAATAGCTTGTATCCAAAAATAATATTTTGTTCTGGCATTTCTATAGATGCGAAGAACGCTAAAAAAGTAGATGCAAGAACCTAGAATATAAGAATATGAAATATAAATATGAACGAAAGTGGCATTTTTGTCATTTTTTGGATATTTATAATCCTACAGTTGAGAACAAACAAATTAAATTTATTGGACCCTGGTGGGGGTCCTCCGAAGCGAAAATTCCGTACGCCATTGGAAAATAAAGTGGCTGAATTACTTGACCTTTTAACACCCTATTTCTTATTCTTCTGCGTTTAATTTGCTCGTACTATTCTTCATTTAGTTGTAAATTAAACCAAATTCCAACGGAGTCCATTTTCGTAATAATTATTCTTGTCCAAAAATTTGATGTTTTTGTTTTTAAAACTGACAAACAACTCGATACTCTTTTGAAAGTACAAATATTTTTTAAAACCTGCATCCGATTTTTTTTTCTTGTTTGAATATTCATTTACATATAAATCTTTACCTACTTATGCAACCTAATTGTAAAAGTTTTGGCTCATACGACCCCCTTACCCCTGGATCGTCCATTGGTCAAAAGTTGATTAATTTCTTCCAAGTGTTTGAAATAGGACTGGAACTTCGGTTCGTATTATGGTCTTTTTCAAGTTCTCAGTTAAAATTAATACTTTCAGCAAATTTTCCGTAAAGCAGTAAAATATAAAATTCATTTTTATATATAAAACATAATTAATTAAAAATATAAGAGGGGTCATATCCATTAACGCCATACTATTAGTTTTGGAATTTCTTGATATGATGTTTTTAGAGAAAACAAATTCACACCGTAATTTCAATCAGACAATGAATTTTTTAAAACAAATTCCAACAAAATATTTATAAATGCAAACAACAATTTTTGTATTTTCAAATAATAATGCAAATTCTTTTTCTAAATATAAAACAAAAATCTATTTATAGAACTTCTAGTAAGTTCTGAAAACAATGAAATCCATTATACCAACAACAACTTTATTAAATTCAAATATTCATAGGAAAAACATTGAACTTTTCAACTTACGTTCACCCAAATATTTGTGTCCTTTTGTTCCTATTACAATTTTTCCAAGAATTTTTGAGTGAAAACTTTCACTTTTCAAACTCTCAAACTCTCGTTTAGTTCCAAATGAAATTCATGTACAAAAATGAATGAATTGAATGCTTTTATTTGCATTCATTTTCAAAATCGTAAATTCTTTGAATTCATAAAACAAAAGCAAATCTCTGTTATTGTAATTATGAAATCAATTCCTTAGAATAAGCTTGTGAAGGTATTCATATTTTTTTTATTGAATAAAAACTCTTACGTACCTGAGCGAAGACGTTTACCAAAATGCTAATATAATAAATGGTATTGAAGGCAATCGACTTTCTATTTCCTTTTATTAATTTTATTTTTCTTATAACTTTATTTAAAGGAAAGGATATGTAATGAAAATAAAAAATGATAAAGTTTTCCGTCTCGGTCTCAAAGAAAATTGCAGAAGAGTCCTGAGGATGATGTAAGATTTTGAGGAATTATAGGTATACGTTTGCTGAAAAGTGAGAGAAGAAAGAAAGTGCATTGAAATCGTAAATCATTCATGAATTTATTTTCAAAAGGATTGTGAAACCTTTTATAAGAGAGGAATAACTTAATATACGTTCCTTCCTATACCTATCAAATCACTGTATTGAATCAATTTTTGTATTGGAAAGCAAAAATATTTGCCATTCAATAACAAGAACATTTGACTAATAAGATAATTTCGTTAAAGTCTTATAATAATATGTCAATATGAATTAACTTATTTTAAACTATTTTATAATCTTTCTAAATTGCAGGATCTTTAACTAGTCTTCCTATACTTTCTCGATAGTGACATTGATTCTAGTTCTGATAGAATCAAAAGTTTCATTCTATTGGGAATGAGAAATTTCATTCCAAACAATGTTTAAATTATCAGCCTCAAAGTCAACGCATTACGGTTTGATATGAGGTTATTAGGTTTAAAAAGAATTATAAGCCAGGAAGGTCTTTAACGCCCTTTTTTGACGGATCAAATTTCTATATAACGAAAAATTATGGCAGTTGGTTTCGTAAACAATATGCGGAATTTTTCGTGGGATCATACGTTTCGTGCACATTGGAGTTGCTAGTTTTCTTGAGAAGCTTCATCCTTTTCCTTAAGCAGTTTGCATAGCTGCTTGATTGTGTTATGATTTCACCTGTTCTTTAGAGCGGATAAATTTTGTCGTACACAAATTCATTGGCCCCATTTATATTTAGAACGCTGCGCTGGTAAAACTACTGCGTGAGAATTTCATTTATCTTAATCTCATTCCAAGTAAATCAAAAACCGTATTTCTCCAGCTAATTGTCTAACGAAAAAGGCGAATCCTTCACATCAGTCATAACTTATCGGCCCAAAAATAACTTAAAGGCCAAAAGCTTCTAATGAACAACAGCTTTTGTAGCTGATGGGCTTCTCAGCGAAAGCTTATGGGCTTCTCAGCGAAAGAAATCTTTGTAAAGTTTGTAAACTTACTTAGGTCCTCAGACCTGTTAGGTCCGTTGGGAACTTAGGCGAGGTAGGGCCTCTACTACGCCTCTACTACGCCTACGCGCCATAGTGTACGGTTTCCGGAGATGTGTTTCAGCTAACTTCAACTCTTTCTTAGTGACGATGATTCAGCCTCGACTGTCCTGCGCCATGTGCTTCTCGGTCGTCCAGCTCTTGTTCCTGCAATACTGTCCTTACCTTTTCGAAGCGAATGTCCAATCTATTGCCACTTACGTCTTCGTATTATAGATTCTATAGGTTCCTGACCTGTCCTTCTATGAACGACCTCATTTGATATACGGTTTGGCCAGAAAATCCTTCGGATGTTACGAAGACATCTATTCACAAAGGTTTGCAGCTTTCTTGTTATGGCTGAAGTAACCTTCCTGGTTCTGAACCCATAAAGAAGTACAGATTCGACATTTGTGCGAAACAGTCGTAGCTTTGTTCTAAAGCTGATAGAGTTATTCCTCCAACTTTTCTACAGCATACCGAACTCTGCTTTTGCTTTACCGATGCGGCAGATGACATTTTGATAGGAAACGATGCTTCCTTGGTATTAAAAGCTCTCCACTTTTCCCACCGTTTTCGAGAGAATATTTATTTGAGAGGATGGTCGGGTTCCGAGGCTGATCATTTTTGTTTTGCAGGAATTAATTTTCAGCCCCACAACTTCTGCTTATCTCTCTCGACCGTGCTTTAAATAGGATGTCAAAGTCCATTGGATCCAGCGCAGTACATCGCTTATCACCAACCAAAGCAATATTTGCGACAGAATACGGCCCTGCCTGGCTCCGCTTTGGATTTCAAAATCATCTGACAACCTACCATCGTACAGAACGGGACATTGGGATCCATCATATATTGTTTTCATAATAGCAATTACTTTTTCTGGGATGCCCAGCCTATCCTCCACAAAGCTAACCAGATATAATCCCTGTTAACGCTATCAAATGCCTTCTCGAAGTCGATGAACAGCAGGTGTATTGGTGATCGATATTCAACGCACTGATCAACTTACTTGTTGCCAAGATAGCAGTACCCTCAGCTTTTCTTTTCGTATTCGTGTTTGGAATCACAACCCTACTCTTCAGATGTGGACTTTCAACTACTATTTACGATAATCCCAATTAATTCTGAACTTAAAATCATTGGGAATATAAAATCGTGTAGAATTCAATTGGTCGAAGTCTCATCGCTGATTACTGTCGTAAAAGCCTTATTTGCATCAAGGAAATAGAACACCTCGAAATCTTAGCCTCTTGTTGAACAATCATGATGGTTAGGTTTTTTGAGAAAGTTGAAAAATGTGTCTTTCCTATGATCTGTTTACTATCTAAAAACCTTATAGAAGGTTGGTTATAACTTGGACACCTTTTACAGAAATAATTGCATCTACAGAATTGCTCATTAGTATACTCTAGAGTCAGCTTCGTTCGTATTATCTTGTAATAAATTGAATAAATAAGTTTACGCAATAGTCTGTTGAGAGCTAGGGCCTAATAACTTCCGACTCCCAACCATTCCTGAGTGCGACTAATATTGTCAGGAATGAAGGGGACCTACAGTGTAAAGCCGAATCCGAACGGCTAATTTAAGAAAGTACATGGCAAGAATTACTTTTGGAGAATTTGTCAATTCAACGCAAGAGGCAGTAGGCCTGAAAAAACTTTAGATGACACAGGCAGAGATCGGACCCAAGACCTTTGCCATGACTGTCTAACGAACTAACCATCATGCTACGGGTACTACTGTATTATCAAGTACAGAGATTTAGTCTTAAGTCTTACTGCGTGAATGTGGAATACTTTACCACGCTCTATTTTTGCAACTTCAGAAATTCAAAATTAAAATGCACCGACACTTTCTATCAAACTTTCTCGTCCTGGTAAGGGTCATTGTAGGGAAAAGCAAATAAGCAATAAACTCCATCGAATCTTTTAACAACTAAACCCCTTTAAAAATTCAAATTTAGTTCGATTTCTGTGCAAGAATGGTAGACTATTCGGATATGCGCCACACAGAAAACCACGGTTTACATTTGAACGCTGTTATATTTCATATATTAGGCATTGTTTGTCTTCTATAGTGGTCGGCATAACTATTTTGACAGATGTAAATCTCTCGCTCTTGTGATAATAATTTATAAAAGTTAAAGTTTGAAGAGAGCAAATCGATGACAAGTTAATAAGTATGTTATACTAGATCACGTGATGGTCAAACTCAGTCATTTGGATGGTGTTCTGCTACAAAGCTGCTCTTTTTGTATTTAAAGCGCTATTTTCTGACTAAACAAAACTATTTTGACGGATGTTCTTCTGTATGCTTGGTAAGTTAAAATAATTTTTTTTTACAAATTTAAAGCATATATCAAAAAGTTAAATTCATTAAGACTCCGATTTGTGCAAAAATGGTTAAAATGGCAGAACTAAGTATTGAGGTTAGAGCATCTATTGTTGCAAGATTCAATGACGGCGTGTCTATTAAACAAATATGCAGAGAACTGAATTTATTAAGACAAACAATACACTACCAAATAAATAAACATAAAAGAACGAATTCTGTACAAAATCATTTACCAGAAAACGAAAAACTACTCTAAAAGAAGACACGCACATTTTGAGAGAATTCACCAAAAATCCTGCATTAACCCCTTAAAGCTTCGAGCTTGAAGTAAAATCCCTCCAAAAAAGTTCCGTTAGTGAATGAACAATTTGCAGACGTCTCAAAGAATTTATACCGTAAGAAAGATACCATTTATAACTCCTAAGAACAAATTAAAAAGATTGAAATTCGCTAGGGAATATGTAAATAAGCCTCTTAGCTTCTGGAACAAAGTTTTATGGACTGATGAAAATTCCTTTGAGGTTCATGGATCACCTAAAAAGAAATCTGTTCGAATGCGGAAAGCAATGCATAAAAAGTTTCCTAAAGTCTTACAGACCATGTCCCATGGTGGTGGATCAGTAATGTTTTGGGGATGCATTTCTGCAAGCGGTCATGGGGACCTAGTCCCAATCGATGGCTCCATGAACCGAAGCAAATATTAAGATGTATTAAAAAGGAACGCATTTCCATCTGGCGATAGATTCATTAAAAACTATTTCATTTTTTAACAAGATAATGCCCCTTGCCACAAAAGCAAAATGATCTGAACTGGCCACCCCAAAGCCCTGTCTTTAATCTCATAGAAAATGTATGTGCTTATATAAAAGGAAAGAGGAATACATCATTAAGTCGCAGGAGGGATGAAACTATTTTTGAAAATTAAGATCCAATTCCTATTTCAGTTTTTCCAAAAAAAAAATCTTTGAAATATCAAAATAACAAGATATTCACTCTGGCAAAATAGTTATGCCGATCATGTACATGAAGCAACGCTTCATTTGCATTTCAGATGCACTTTGCTTAACTTAAAGATATGAAGCACATAGCGAAAGGTTCGCTACAGTTTACCTAGATATTATCCCATCTATTGTTCTGAAGAGGTAATATTCAACGCTAGCAAAAACCACTGCATAAGCTTTCAATCTGTCCTATGCAGGTCTCTTTCTAAGTGGATATTAAGTCTTCTCCCATTTTTAATATCATCCAATTACACTTATTTACGTCCCTCCTTTTCTAGGTCATAGAACGATGATTTATTTTCAGTTCCTAAATAACTCGAAGGCGTATTTAAATCTTTTGAATATAATTGAAAAAAAAGCTCTTAGAATGATAGGCGATTGTTCTCTTGCTGAACAACACAAGGTCTTATCTATACCTATCTTTGTTTTATCGATATTTTCACCAGTACTTCTAGAAATGCTTATCAGTTTATCCTTGAGCCCAATTTTAGACGTACTTTTAGTACAGGAATTTTTTCCTTAGCCGCACTACACGAATGTGTTCTTTTAAAAGTTTAATCATTATAAAAGTATTCACAACCCCTTAAATGTGCCCAGAAGATAACAAAAAATATCTAACCAAACAATATTGTTCTACATTAATTTACTTGAATTTTCAATTATACACTGTGGCGTATACGTATTTTTAGTGCTAATAAAAAAAAGTTTGTGTGTGATTTTTTAGCAATTGATTGGTGTGTTTCACCATAGTCTTAAATATAATTAAAAATATTTTTTTAAGTAATGGAGATATCGATAATTAATTTTCTAAAGCCTTTTCTTTAAAAAATAGTTAAAAAACATGAATTAGTTTTTTCATACTTCTCAGATGTATGTTTTCAAAACTCGGAAATGTACCACGAATAATGTAGATTTTAAATCATCGTTTACTTGTTTAATTTTTTGCTTATGTAAATGCAATTTATAAAAAGTACACATTACAAGAAGTGCAAAATAGGTGTAGGTACATAAAATATTTCACATTTCTTTTTTTTTCACCTTTTTCTTTGAACATTTCAATACTACATACATTCGTATTTTATATAAGCCAAGTTTTTATTAGTTTTTTTATTTGCTGTTTTTAATCAAAAAGAATTATTCTCTGTGGTTAATTATATGACTTTATATGAATATATTGTTCAATGTCGTGTTCTCCGTAGCGTACAAAAATAAATTGCAAAAATATTTTTCTTTTCAAATAGAGAAAGATTTTAATTTTTTGATAAAGTGTGTCTGCTTTTAATGAGAAATAAAAAAATACAAAATTGAATGACTATGAAACTATGGTGTTTTTTTAACTTGTATATGTGCTATCTTCTTTTATGCTTTCATGCAGTAGCTATACCAATGATAAAATATTATTTTTCTTAGACCTTACCTTGGTTGGAATATTTGTATGTACAGTATACATACTTTTCAGTTAAAATGAAGACACATAAGTCGGTTACTTTGTCCTTTACAATTTATTAATCTCACGTATACAATACATACATATGTTATTTTAGAATTTTATGTAAAGAAAACTTAAAAAAATACGATTTTTTTGAAAAAAAAAATACTTAAAAACACACCATAATTTTAGTGCTGTTTAATGAGTCAGAAAAATGTATGTTAAAAACATAAAACTTAACCTCATAAACCCATATTCAATCTTTCAAAATAAAAAAAAAATCTCATGTTAGTTTGTAAGCCACCGTAATTTTATAGTTTTAGTTAGGGTTAAATAAATAGTGTCGAGAGTCTAAATGGCTAAAGCAAGATTCTTAAAGGTACTTAAGATACAGTCTTTTGAATGTGTACAAATATATTAACTGAAATCATCTGCTTCATTTTATTTTTACTTGATTTTTCATTATAAATGTGTCTATGGCATTACAAACAAATTTAGTGTGAGATTATAGATCGCACGAACTTGCTTTTAATATTATTGATACTAAAGATTTGTTGAAAACTACTAAACGGGTTCCCAATAAGCGCTTTCATCTTAAATATCTATTTGTAACTACTAAAGCTGTCATCTTTTGACATTTGATAAGAAAAAATTACACTATTTTGAAAAAATAGAACAAAACACGGCTAAAAAAGTAATTTCATTTGATCCACTACAAAAAAAGGTGAACATTTTCCAAAACAAAAGCTCGTTTTGAAGAACGGCTGTTGGGTCACCCAAGGTGGAGCGTAGTTTTGACAAAATATACCGATATTTGATTTATGTCTTATTGCTCTACCCGCGATTTGAATCGTCTGTTCCCAAAAGTCCAATAAAAAAAGGCATTTTCGGCAACGTCTGCCGGGAAAATGCGGACACCTTAATGAATTTCATGTACATAATTTCGTTCAGGTAGACGACAGCTTCTGGTTAAGATCAATTTAAATTGGTTTCCCAAAAATGTAAAAACTTCAAAACAAGCGTTTTGGGCGGCCTCTGTAAGACAAATGCGACCACCTTCACTTCTGTCGAAATCAAGGAGTCGTAGACGTCAAGAATCCTTATTTCAATTTTCGAAAAAGTGCTGCGTGCTGGCAGATTATTATCGTTTTTCATTTATAGCTTATATAAACACTACCTTCATCTTTTATATTATAGGGCTTCCTTTCACGCCAAAAATTATACCTCAACTTTTAGAGTTCAAGGCGTTGAATCAACAAAAAGATCATTTGATCCGGATTTTCATACACAAATTATCTTTCGTAATGAGGTACATTTTCAGCTCGAATGGGATCGTTGCATTTTTGACCCAGAAAATATAAAAATTATTAAAAAGCGGTTCTATCCCCAACGTTGCATTTTTTGAAAGGGTAGAAGCTAACTTATTCAAAAGTCAGGGTAAAGCGACTGTCACGTTAAATGGATTGCCCACCGATTGGAATTGGAAGATATTACCGTGTATGAAGTCTATTTTCAACCTGGCAGATCAACACAAAAGCAACAAAAAATTTTCAGATTTCAAGACTATAGAAATGGAATTCGTGGAGTTATTGAAAACTTATACATATGCATCGGCAAATATGCGTCCTGTCGTGAACGGAGGCATCAGCACAGTTAAGTCGACGCTGCCACCACTTTCGATGGATCGTTTGAAGAGTGGCTGAACTTAAAGGATATGTTCACCAGCTGCGTCATCAATGATAAAATGCTGTCTGATACACAACGGTTACACTACCTTAACTGTAGTCTCTCTCCGTGGTAGTGTTACAATTGTCCTCAAGAACATTCGAGTTAGCGATAACTTTCAGACTGCATGGGACATCTTAAAAGGCCGCTATGACAATAAGCGCAAATTGATTAAGCAGTACCTTCACCACATTGTTAATCAGATACTTGATGGAATCACTGAAGCTGTTTGTGCTCTACAGCATCTAGGACGACCAACGAATCATTGGGACGACTGGCTGATTCTACATGTGACTGAAAAACTTGATTCTGTCACAATCAAAGATTGGGAAACGTCACTTGACAGTCTAAACTCCTTCGTCACTTACCTGCAGCTAGAAAAGTTTTTGGAAAACAGACTCAAGGCCTGGATGGTATGGCTGCATGCTTTAGACCAAAACAAAATGAGCCTAACTAACAAAAGGCAATTAAGACACAGGCAGTTCGAAGTCATCAAGCAAGTGTCAATCGATGCCCTAAGTGTTCTGGTAAGCATGTGCTAATTTTTTGTTCTGATTTCAGAAAAGAGACACCAGCACATAGAATGACATTTGTGACGAAGAAAAAAATTGTGCAAAAATTGCCTTAAGGCTAATCATGCCCAATAACAATGTCTGCCAGACTATACCTGCTAAGTATGTCACCAAAAACACCACACGATGCTGCACAATAGCATTTAGGCTCAAAAACCCCGCGTCAACATCAACACAAATCATCTGAGAACGAAACCCCACTTGTGACCCACCTCACCTTTCAAAATCAAGGTGTATGTGCCACTGGGCACAAACTTAAACTTCGAGCTCTTTTGGACATCGGGTCACAGGCTACGTTTATTAGTGAGTATGCGGTGCAACAACTTCACCTTCGGCGAGCCCGGCTTTTTATGCCGGTGATTTGGGTAGGAGGCAGAAGTGTTGAAAAGTCAACAGGTCTGGTTGACATCTCTGTGAGCTCTCTCACAGACCCAGACGTCAACATTAACTGCAGAGCATTAATTTTGCCACGTTTGGGTCCTCTTATGCCCAATCTTCGTCTTGACACTTAACAGTTTGGTGAATTTAAGGATTTGGAGCTGGCCGATCCAGACTTTTGCGAACCTGGATCTATAGACGTTATTCTGGGAACTGATGTTTATGTCTCTCTGTTATATGGTGAAATTTTGCAATCGTCTGGACGCTATGTCATCAAGTACCCATTTGAAAAATTCCATCGACCAAACAACTTTGGCAGACTGAAAAGAAGATGCCTACAAGCCTTTTCACCTTCAACTCTATCGCCTAGAGAAGGACCCCAAAAATGAAGACGATGTTTGATGAATTTATGTCTGAATATTTAGAACTTGGGCATATGTAACTTGTTCATGACGTCTTTTCCAATCGACTTGCTTCATTCCCCACCATTTCGTATACAAGGAGTAGAGTTCGACAACGAATTTGAGAATTGTCTTCAACGCATCCAGGAAGTATAAATCAGGTAAAACACTTAATGATTGTCTTTATGTAGGCCCCAAATTGCAGAGTGAATTGTCGGCTATTATCCTGAAATGGCATACTCATCGAATTGGATTTATGGCAGATATTGAGAAATGCTATAGACAAATACTGGTACAAAGAGACGATGCGGATATGCAGAGAATCATATGGAAAAATAAAGAAGGACGAGCAGCTGTCTAAAGATTCCTTACTGTCACTTATGGTTTAAACTGCTCAATTTCCTCAAGCTGCTAAAGTACTTCGTGAGTCATTTTATATGGATGACTGTCTACACGGTGCTGACTCTGTTGAGGCACCTCAACAATTAAAGCTAGAACTGCAGAACTTACTACAACGGGGAGGTTTCGTGCTCCGAAAATGGAATTAAAATTCTATTGAGGTTCTACAAGGAATAAGTGTGCACGATATGTTGACTGAACAGTGTTGCAATCTTAATTTGGATCGTGAAACCAAGGCACTTCGTATCTATTGGTTTTGTAAAACTAGTTACAAAGTGAATATCACAAAACTCTAAACACCAATCTCCAAACAGCTCCCTGATGTGGCCAAAATCTATGATCCAACTTGTCTCCAGCTCCTGTCGTGATTACAGGCAAAATTATGTCACAGCAACTTTGGCTTTCTGGTATAACTTGGGATGACTTCCAGAACCTCATCGAAAGAACTGGATCCAATTTCGAAAAGAGCTCCCATCGATAGAGAACATCAAGGTATCTAGGTGGATATTCTCGTCTGAAATGCAAATGCCTCAAGTTACCAACTACATGTGTTTTCCGAGGCGTCTACTTCTGCTTATGCTGCCGTCTCTTACCTGCTTATGGCAAAAACTAAAGTGCCACCTTTGAAGAAAATTACCGTTCTGTGCTTGGAACTTAACGGAGCACTTCTTGCTTCAAAGGTTGCGTCTAAAGTCCTCGACACCTTAAAGTTTCAATCCATAACCACCTATTGCTGGTCAGACTCGAAGACAACTCTGAGCTGCATTCGATCAAACCCAGGAAAACATAAGCAGTATGTGTCGAACCGAATCATCAAAATCCAAGAGCTGACAACTATCGATTGCTAGAGGTATGTGCCAACTAAAAGCAATCCAGCTGACATAGCCTCTCGTGGCGTCTACTCTTCTCAGCTTCATAGTTTTAGCAAAGATGAAGGAGAATGGCCAGAACAAAAATTTGTCGTCAGTGATGTACATACAGAGGATAAGATATGGGACTGTGTCTTCTGTACAAATACTCTGACATTAACACTTTAATTGGTGTGACATGCTGGTGCTATCGTTATATTGGCATGAAACTAAAACAAGTTAATTCGTCGTTGTTTCATATGCTGTCGTCATAAGCCACAACCTACAACACAAATTTTGGGAATTCTTCCAACACCTCGGTGCACAGCCGTTCCGTTTATGCATTCTGGACTAGACTATGCCGGGCCCTATACGATCCGTACAACAAAAGGTCGAGGTCATCGAAGTTACAAGGGATGCGTAGCTCTTTTTGTCTGTCTAAGCTCTAGAGCTATTCATCTAGATCTCGTTATTGACATGACAACCGAGACATTCCTTGCTGCCTTACGAAGATTCTTTTCTCAACGAGGGTACAACTCTAGCATTTATAGCGACTGTGCAACGACGTTTGCAAGTGCAAATGCAATTCTGAAACAAGACTTTGCGGCTTATCAAAAACAGTTGGAAGCAGGTGCACGATCCGTGTCTTGCCATGGTATATCTTGGCACTTTATTCTACCCGGCTCCCCGAACTTTGGAGGCATATGGGAGGCTGGAGTCAAAAGCATGAAACACCATCAATGGGGGAAGCAACGTTAAACTTCGAGGAGTTTTACTCAGTCAGTAAGCAAATTGAAGCTGTGCTGAACTGAAGGCCGATGTCAGCCCTCTCAGATGATCCTGGAGATTTTGCTGCCTTGACCCCTTTGCACTTTTTGGTGGGCGGTGCCATCACTGCCACCGGATTTGCTCGACATCAACACAGGTAGTTCCTAGTGAAAGATGAACGCGAAACGTCGACCCAATGGCTATTGGCCCGTGTTTTGGAAGTTCATACTGGAGAGGACGATCTAGTGCGTGTTGCGACCATCCGTACACAGTCATCAAAAATAAAACGAGCTATTTCAAAGCTGGCCGTGCTTCTTGTCGACAACGACTCTGCGGATGAGCAAGGTGGGCGGCCAGATGTTTCGTCGCAATAACTGGACGAGGTGGGCGGAATGTTGATAAGTATTCAGCTCTAAAAATAATAAGTGACCACCTTGCCAATCTGCATACTTGATCTGTCATTATATTCATTTTGTAAATTCATGTGTAAATAAAATGTGGTGCAATCCAGTTGGATTTTTTCTTTCTCTTTTTCTTTTTTTGGGACCCTTACAAAGTATTTTAACAGTTTCACCTAACCAAACATACATACATACACATACATGATAGATAAAGATATTCAAAATTAACACTTTGTAAATTTGTTATTAGCAGATCGATAAGCTTTGAAAGCGTCGTTAAGGATTGTTTGAAAATGAAACAAAGACAATAAATAATTTTCGTCTAGAGAAAAGTGAAACGATGAGAATTGGGGCATTCTCATCGTAGCCTTTCTAGAAGCAAGTCCTTGTGATTGGAATACGACCTAGACATTTTAATAGCCCTTTTAATTATACATAATTTATTATAAAAGTCCTTCTTGGCCCTTTCATACATAACAGGTAGTACTATTTTCGTGATTCCTAAGAGGCGGCACTTAGTGGCCTAGAGGTCTTTTTAATCAAAAGTGCAAGAAATTGTTATTTTAACTTAATCAAATTAAACTAAACATTAAGGGCATTGAAATAGAAAATTGAACTAAGCTGAATAACGGATTGAAAAGAAAGATTTATGTAACGTACATCTCACATACGACAAGCCAAATATTTTTTAAAACTTTTCTTTAATGGTCCACACAAAATTTTCTATTCCACTAACTATTTCGAAACTATTTGCCTTTACGAAACCATTACTTGGCCTGTAAGGAATGTCAAGAAATAAGTAGATATGTGTTTCTTTTTTCATAGAAAAAATTATAACTACTTACAGCATTAACATTTAGATTAAAATTCAAATAAAAATTCTTATTCCAACTTCTTCTTCATCTTCTTGTACGTCTACCTCCTGCAGCATAAATGGAAATGCATACAGCACAAGTAGATGCATCCTTTTTGCAGAGATGTTGTTGCTGTTTTTTTCTTTTTCTTATTTTGCATATAAACTCTCCTTTCGAATATAATACTTCCAATCCTTATAATTCTCAAGCTAACAACATTCAACTTGAATGAATAGACTTTATTTAGCACTGTTGAACTGGCAAAAACGCATTTGGTATATTTGAAATTCATTCTCCATAAACGAATAAATACATATACAGGTAGGTACACTATACACTCTGTAAAATGGTATTTTCGAATTAAGTTTTGAATTTTCTAGATTCTAGTGCTAGAGAAAAAGATAGAGATAAGGATAGAGAGGTGTAGGTACACCCTCGTCTATACCTACGTTTATTTAACTAACTATATCTTAGAATAGATTTCTTTTTATTTTCAATAAAGCATCAGACATTTTAAAAATGAAGTTGTTTATAATTGAATATAAAACTTAACTATATAGAGTTAGAAATGTACCTTTTTACAAAAAAAGTGAACACGTCAATATGAATTTTCAAGAAAAAGTGTTTAGAATTGTACATAAAGTGAATTGAATCCAGTGAAAAATATTTGAATAGATGTATTTCTGTAACAAAAATATTCTAGATATTGTAAAGTTTTAAAACATACGCATGTACATATGTATGCACAGCACATGTAGAATTTAATAAAAAATAAAAATTCTAAGTATACAAGTTAAGACATATGTATGGCTGAGTACGGTTTTGAAGTTGTATAAAATATTTAATTTTGAATAACTAAAGTTTTGTACCCCTTCTGATCTGGCTGTAATCTAAAAAGCCTATATTCGTCCGAAACTCATATCTGGGCAGGTGCTCCTATTACCCACTTGAGTCTCTTGGACAGAATTCAAAAGAGAGCCCTTAAACGAATAGGTGAACGTTGCCTAACTAAAACTTATTAACTTCCCATAGGAAGTTATTGTAATGGGTCCGATTTGTCAAATTGAAAATTTTGACATTTCTCGACGTTTCAAGGTCCCTAGAGTCGAAATAAAAGATTTTTAGAAAGATGTCTGTGCGTGCGTGTGTACGTACGTTTGTACGTCCGTACGTCCGTACGTCCGTACGTTCACGACGTTTTTTTCGTTGTCCATAGCTCAAGAACCAGAAGAGATATCGACTTCAAATAAATTTTGTTATACAGATAATAAGGCAGAAAGATGCAGAAAGGGCTCTCAAGAAAATTGCGTGGGTGGTTTTTTTACCATAGCAGTTTGAAAAAAAGGTGAAAATTTTGGTTAACCCTAAATATCTTACGAACCAAAAACGCTAGAGACTTGAATTAAATTTGATATAATAAATTGTAACGTGATACAAAACAGGTATATTTTTTGAAAAAAATCAATATAACGGTTTTTTTTATAAATCAAAAAAACTAAAAAAAAAAATTTGTAACCTCCAAAATTTTACGACTGAAATATGATTTCATCTCTAAAACAGTTTTGTGCAACGACGAATAATGTTTTTGACATCTGATAAAATTTTGAGAAAAATCTAATTGACAGTTTTTTTTACAAAAAATAAAAACCTAGAAAAAAATTTATAAAAGTTGGTAAAAATTGATTTTCAACTCAAATATCTTTTCAAAACTTTGAGATATTGGCTTTAATTTACTTTTATCTTTTAAAACATCTTGTTGTCAACATTCAGTTAAAGTTTGAAAAAAATCGATTTGACAGTTTTTGTACAAAAAATTAAAAACCGAAAAAAAAATTAACAAAAGTTCGTAAAAATTGATTTTCGACTCAAATATCTCTTCAAAAATTTTAAATATTGGCTTCAAACTAATTTTATCTTATAAGAAATATTGTTTTCAACATTTGGTAAAATTTTTAAAAAATTCGAATAGACAGTTTTTTTACAAAAAATAAAACTCTAAAAAATAACACTACCTACTAAAACTTGGTAAAAATTTACTTTCGGCGCAAATAGCTTTTTAAAAATTAAAAATATTGGCTTCAAACTCATTTTATTTCAGAGAAAATATTGTTTTCAATATTCAGTAATTTTTATATAAAAATCCAACAGTCCGTTTTTTTCATAAAAAATAAAATCTACAAAAAATAGTGCGCAAATTTGGTAAAAATACATATATACAAACTTTTAAGCAAGACAAATCGACAGACGGGATGGGAAGTTATCAGTGTGGGTCGCATCCCAGCCTCTTTTAAATTTTTTATTTATTTAATCAAATAATTTCCAAATAAAATTAAAAATTATTTTTTAATAAGGCCATAAGTGATGCTGTCTTATAGAACACTTAAATTTAATAACAGAGTAAGAAAAGTATTGCAGTTATTCCAATTAATTTTAAGTTCTATCTTTAGTTCCTGGAAATAGATTTGCCGAGTCATGTGCTAGAAATTTGGCGAATCAATAACAAGTGGAAATTTAGTTACATCTCTAGCTGCATCATCCGCCATTTCATTGCCTTTGATACCAGAATGCCCTGGTACCCATGCTAGTACTTTGTTTTCCGTCATTGTGCATCTTAATTTTTCCAGAGTAGGGCATCGGTTTGTCTCATTTTGTAGGTCCTTTAATATCCCAAGTTTATCTGTCATAATAATACTTCATCCCAGATAAGTTTTCGCAATTAAAATAGCTCTTTGAATTGCGGCTTGTTCAGCAATGTAGCTGCCTGCTTCACTAGGTAGTAGTCCTTGACAGACCGAGGAGGTTTGAAAATGCTGTTCCGACTTGACTACGGCAAAAGATGAGTTATCATCTTTGTGTGAACCATCTGTATAAAAGATGTGATCAGGGTTGACCTTTTCGATCATCTCTTGGTGAAGAGCTTGAAACATATCATCATTGTATCTATTTGAAGCAGATTTCGTTTCCAAGGGGTCGGAATATATTTTATTGAACCTTATTCCAACAAGGAATGTGTTTGAAATTTTATCAAGCTAAATACTTTTACAAGTGCAGACATCGAGTTTTTCCGTTTATTTGTTTCTGTGTTAGTAATTGTATTGGCAATATTATACAAGGGATGCTTTGTATTGGCGGGCCTTGCTTGATAAGTTAATAGCTCTTCTTTTGCCAAAGTTATGAAAAGAGTGATACCCAGTTTCCAGTCTAAGAGCCTCGATTCTTGTTAATTTTAGGGCTCCTGAGGCTGAACGAAAGCAATTGTTCATCGCGTTGTTGATGTCTTTGCAGTTTTTGATTGTTTTCCACATGTAGGTTGTAAGTCCATGTTGTAAAGTACCATCAACGAATGTTTTTGCTATTTTTAAGACTTTTTCAAGATAAGGTCCTTTTTTCTTGGAGCAAATCATTTTTAGGAGGTTATATCGTTTTTTTTAATTGAAGGATCACGTTTTATACCTGAATATTCCATTTTAAATTAGAACTAAATGTAATACCCAAATTTTGTAATTCTTTTGAAGCCGAGACTTAAGTATCGCGAATATTCAATGGCAATGGATTATGATTTCTTTTACTGCATAGGTGCCATAAATCTACTTTGGAAGGAGGATTACGGTGTCTTTTATTTTGGACCACGTGTGGATAGCCCTATCTGCATATTCTAAAATAGATTTCACCTGCATCGGGTAGCCGGATACTACTACATAAATATTATCAGCATAAACCCCAACAAAGTCAAGTTGGGTTGAAGCTGCGTGAGTTTAGTTAAAACCGAATCAACATAGTAGTACCCGTGGCATGATGGTTTGTGCGTTGGACTGTCATACAAGGGGTCTTGGGTTCAATCCCTGCCTGCGCCACCTTAATTAAAAAAAAAATTAATTTTCAAATCCTTCAAGAGTAATTCTTGTCATGAAAAAGTGCTTTCTCAAACTAGCCGTTCGGATTCGGCATAAAATTGTAGGTCCCTTCCATTTCTGACAACATTACTCGCTCACAGGAATGGTTGAGAGTTGTAAGTCACTAGGCCCTGGTTCACAACGGACTGTTGCGCCACCCCATTTGATTTTTTGAATCAACTATCAACATAGGTGTTGTAAATTGCTACCGAGAGAGGAGATCCTGGAGGTGTTCCATTTTCCAGTTTAAATAGTGTGGGTTTATAACCATCAACATTAACTCGGAAGGTTCCTGAAGTCACAAAACACGCAATAAGTTTGACTATCCGAAAGGGGACCCCTCAATGTGACATTTGTGTAAGGACGAGAATAATGGTGGCGCGATCAAAATCTTTTTGTAGATCCGATGACATAACTAGACTATGTTTGGTTTTAGAAAGATTTTCTGCGAGATTGTGCTCTAGCAAGTGAACAAGTGTATGTACTTCTGTTCTGTCTAAAAGCGTGCTGTCCTGAATGTGCCTTTTTTCTGCAAATATCCGTCTCGCGATAATTTTTTCAAAAAATTTAGAGAGAATGGAAAGCAGTGCAATAGGTCGGTAATACTCGTAATCGAAGCTGTGATGATTTTGGGAATTTTTAGGAATTGTCTTGAACGGCTCTTGGTTGGTGTTTCGGGGTGTAGGATGTGTCATTGTCAATGCTTTAGTGGTGTCTTCAAATAAGGTCCATATAGCTAGTTCATCTTTGAAACGTGCTGTGAATTTTGTAGTTAATTCTTGCTCATGAGAACGAATTACAATTGGAATATGTTCCCTGCTTTCTTAAGGAAGAACCTCCCAACGAAAAAGGGGTGCCAAATCCTAAGTTGCCATTGCTGTCAATTGCGTAAAAAGTATTTTTCGTACTGACTAACTGAAACTTTTGTATCTCTCTAGCACCGTCGTAAGTTTTGATGCCTGTCATTATTTGATCGCTCCTATCCTATAGCTAGTTGCATTCCTCCGTTCTTCTAGGAATGCTCATCAGTTTGCCCTTGAGCCCAATTTCGGACGTACTGTAAAGTATAGAAATTCTTTCTTTATTCGCACTACACGAATGTGGAAAGTGGGAATATTTCTCACTCATTGCAATGCGCAGAAATTTAAAACCAATGTGCATCAGTATCTCCTTTCTAATCCTATCCTCTCTTTCAAATTGCTCACAATGTGTTTAATCATTTTAAGGGTATTCATGTCCGCTTGGCGCGCATAATAATATTAAACAAAAACAACAATAAGTACAGATTTTTATCAAAACGATACATTTTATCAAGTTTGTAAAATATAAAGTGTTTCAAGTGTCTTTAAATCGTATGATAATTGGCCAGTTTATATTCATAATGTTTTTGAGAATTTTCTCAAGGTGATTGACAGACCGTGAAATTAACTACATAAATATAAACTAAATTCTCACCTAACATTCAAATTATCTTTCTATTTCTTTTTATCCTTTTTGATATTTAAATTCTTGAGAAATCAAATCATACAAATTTTGTTGTCAGATTTCTGAAAAGTAAAGAAGTAAGAATATGTAAGAGTATTTTTTTTTTTTGCTGAGAATACTGAAATCTCTGAGGTTACTTACAAACTTGCCAAAAATTGCCAAAAAAGTTATTATAAGTCATTGGGCGGTGTGAATAAAAACGAGTAGGACAAGTAAATACTTGAACATATCAAAATTACAAGTAAACGCCAAAATTGAAGTGAATAAAACAAGTATTTACTCTTACTCGCGAGTAAATACTTGAGAGGCTAGTAAAACCCGGAAAAATGCCAATTTTGGTGTGAATAAACGCAAGTAAATACTTCTGTAGCAAGTAAATACTCGTCTACTCGCAAGTCAACCCGACCCCAGACTTGCAGTCGTACTTGTACACGAAAGATGGCTGCATTTATGAACCTGCGTGGTGTGAAACGTTATAAAGACCGGCGTGATATAAGTCCCGATCTATCTAAGGGACTATTACGGTTTGAGAGCGAAAACGTAGATTTTCTCACTTCGCACTTTCTTGATGAAAACACTGATACAAGGGGTGGAGGATTAACTGCACGGAAAAAGATGGAAATTTTTCTGAGATACGTTAGTGATCCAGGATTCCAAAGTGGTGTTGCCAACGACATGGGGGTTGAAAGAAGTACCGTCAGCAGAACATTTTCAAGTTTATTGGATAAAATAGTGTCGAAGTCTGAAGATTGGATTAAATTTTCACGCACTATTGAAGATATGGATCAGGCCAAGGCAGATTGTGCTTCAAAATTTCGCATTCCGACTGTCATTGGTGCTATAGATTGCACTCACGTGCATATTATGAAACCTTCGGAATTCGGCGACGAGTATGTGAACAGAAAAGGAAAAACAACAATAAACATTCAGATGACTTGTGACGCTAATGAAAAAATTACAAGTGTGGACGCTAATGGCCAGGGAGTGTACATGATGGCAGGATTTGGCGAGTGAGTGGAATTCAGGACGTGGTGCGCCGATATGATGGTGATGTTTGTCTCCTTGGTAATAGCGGATAGCGGATAATTTGTTCAAGTAATAATAAACGCTGCAGCTCACCAGTTGTCAACTTTGACGTCTCTTCAGTTTCAGCTGAGAGTTTCAATTTCTTATCTTTTTTCAACTTCGTCGCATCGCTCTTACGTATGCAAGTCACTGGTGTGATGGGCTGGTTTGATGCTAACATGTCAACGGGGTCATCTTCGTCTTCCCTATTCTCATTCTCCTCATTGAGTTCAGATGTAGAACTTGCTCCCAATCCAACGCATGAAGCCCCAGGTATTTTGCAATAAACTGGGTCCTCGTTTGAATCGCAAATTTTTAGGAAATCTGCCTCCCATGACAACAATGTTATTGGTTTATTTCCAGTTGCGTTGACATCAGTTTTTTTCTTGACTGCGGTTTTCATATTGTTCAATAGCTTTTTTATCTGTCCAACACTAGTTTGCTTCCCAACATTTTTCGAAAATTGGTCGACTAAACATCCCCATGCCTTCTCTTTAGCAGATGCAACTTTAGGCAACATGGATTTCTTTAGCACAACACTAAATTCTTTCAATAACGCTACAAAAATAGCTCTATTGTCACAACCCGAAGTCACACTACTTTCATCCATAGCTGCAAGAGGATAAAAACAAACGGGAACGACAACTGACTTGTGAGTAATGACGGGGAGTCAAGGTCAGTTTAGGCGAAAACAGAACGTTAGGCGAAAACAGAACAAGTCACAACAGTAAATGATGCGTAGTCTGTGTGGCGCTACAAGTATTTACTTGCCTTTTTTGTGAATTCAGTTGTCTCGCGAGTAAATACTTGCTAGTAAACCCTCGGGTTGACGAGTACACGGTCACAAGTAAACTCGACGCTTTATTCACATCGGTTTACTTGGAGTTTAAATACTCGTTACACTTTACTTGTAAGTAAATACTCGTCATACTCGTTTTTATTCACACTGCCCATTGTCAGACGAATGTTTGATGCGTTAAAAGACAATATTTGAATGCGTTTGTGCTTATTATTCTTCTAATTGTAAGAGTTAGTTAATAGTCATCATAATAGAGTGGTATGGACAAAAAATGTAAGTTTAGATTGCATGCAGACAAATCTTGGCTGGATCAGTACAACAGTTCTTATCGAATTTGAAAAAGTTGATCGGTTGTGCAAATAATCAGGTTGACGAGACTGTATAATACTGTGGAGCTGAATAAGAGTTCTAAATTTTATAAGGTTATCAAAAGTCAGAAACGTTATTTGTTTAGAATAACATGAAATATGGTCGTAATATCTAATATTGAAGATGTATCTGGCAAAGTTGTTGTATATAACATTAAGTTTTCGCCTTACAAGCAACATCTTACTACTGACAGGAACAACCCTTTGGGATGTACACAGTAGACGCAAAAGCACTAAATAATTTTCCAACTGTAGAAGCTGCATGATGATTCCATGTTAAAGTATGGTTAAAAATAATACCTAAATTTCTAGCAGATGTTACAAATTCAATAGCTGAGCCACCCAGCAGAACCGGTGGAAAGCTTGACTTATCAAGAACGCATTTGTAAATACACAAAGTTTTAAATTTTCTTGGGTTGAGGGTGAAGTTATGCTTGGGAGCCCACTGTTGTATAACTACTAGATCCTTATTAACATGGTTAGTAGCATTTCTTATGCTATCTACAGGAGTGCCCAGGTATAATTGGAAGTCATCAGCAAACATATGAACTTTACAAGATTTAACCAGTCGAGGAAGCTCATTAACGTAAAGTGAAAAAATAGAGGTCCAAGAATAGAACTCTGAGAGACCCCTGCTGGCACTGTCAGAAATCAAGATGTGTGATTTCCTACAGCAACGCATTGTTGTCGATTAGATAAGTTTGAGTGCAGAAGTTTCACCGCAAAACGAGAGAATTTAAAATAATACTTAAGTTTTTGGAACAGCACAAAGTGATCGACTGTGTCGAACGCTTTTGAAAAATCTAGCAACGATAAGAATGTAGCACAACTCATGTCCATCGTTCTGCGTATATCATCAAAAACAACTAAAAGCGCCGTTTTACACGGATTGGTTTGTATCTAGCAGGCTATTCTATGTTAGGTGTAAACTACTTTTAAAACAGATGCACTTTTTAAAAGTAGTTTTACAAAGACTTTAGATAGGAGTGGTAGGATAGCAATTGGCCTATATTCTGGTTTAGTACAGTTTAAAGTCTTATTGATACGAAGTATCTTCGCATATTTCCATATTCTTGGATACTCAGAAGTAGTTAATTTAGAATTAAATAAATGAGTTATGTATTTTAGAATATGAGGAAATACAATTTTCAAGAACTTCGGATTGATCCCATATATGCCTAACACTCCTGATTTAATGAACAGCATTGCCTCGGCGATATCTTCGTCTTTGACACAAGTAAAATTAAAACTTTGTTCGTCAATTTCATTACTGGAAACATCATATGCAGATCCACGAGAGTCAATTGAATTATTTTTTTTTGGGAACAGATAAAGACACAAACTGGGCATTAAGTTGGTTGCAATCTATGTTACCATTAGGCTCAGGAATTCATTTACCATTGCCCAATTTACGAACGATTTTCCAAAGGTTTTTTCCTAGATTGGTTATCTGGTTTCAATAAATGTTCATAGTTCAAATTTCGAAAAAACTAAAGATATCATGAAAAACCGCTAGTTTCGTTTTTAATCAAATCTATTATAAAATCATTTAACCATGGCAAAGAATTACTTTTAACCACCTTATATATGATGGATATGTGACGATCATAAAGGTTGTTTAGATTTTCTTGCAAAAACTCTTCCCGTTATTGCACAGATTGCATTTGATAGATATATTCCCATTGTGTGCTTTGTACATCATAACTTTAAGTATGGTAATCTATGGCCTATAACTTATGACTGCGTTTTTAGCGTCCAATTGAATATCATAGGTTAAGAATATCATATCATGACATGAGAAACCCGGGGCAGTTAGTTCGTTATAGAAAACAGTTTTCTTGATATCACAGTTTATATTTATGTAAGGAAAGTAAAGAATTTTGCATTTTTATTGTCAGAATGCTAAATGATTTAGTAACATTGTAAGAAATTGTTTATATTTAAATCAAGAATTAATATTAGTTATGACAATAAGAATTGTACCATTAAAATATTAAATCGAGATTTAAATTTTGTTATCATAAAGCACTTTCAAATCTTTTAATTTGGAAGATATGAACAACAGGAATAAGTAAGTTTGACATTAAGTGTTTGAATTCTTTCTTTTTCAGTATATGTATGTATTCAACATAAGAATAACGCTTATAAAACCGTTGAAATTCTTTATTTACGAGTATTTAAACAAGCAGAAATGTCTTCATAAGACTCTTGAGACCATTTTTATTTAATTTCAAACAAAAATTACTGTTTAAAGCGGCTTTCATGACAAAGGTCTCTTCAACCTGCTTGCTTTTAAATACGAAGCTGAAACGGACTAATAACAATTTTAGGGGTTATATAGGTGATGTAAGGCAATGATTTTCTTCGAACAGCAGTGTCGATAATGAGAATAAACGCCAACGTAGAGGTGAACGAAAAATTGCGGCAACTACAGAGGCATCAGTCTCCCTAACATTGCATATAAGATACTCTCTGCCGTATTATGGGAACTTCTGAAACCGTTCGTCAACAACCTGATCAGTTCTTATCAGTGTGGCTTCAGACCAGGAAAGTCCACTATCGACCAAATATTCACATCACGGCAGATCTTGGAAAGAACCCAGGAGCTCCAAATCGATACCCACCATCTCTTTATCGATTTGCTCTACAGAGCAATGTCTAGTTTTAGCATCCCTGTCAAACTTATTCGTTTGTGCAGAATGGCGAAGGACAGTACACGCTGCTCTCTCAGGGTCGTAAAAGATCTCACTGATGCACTTGATGTCAAAAAAGGTTTTAGACAAGTCGATGTACTGTCATGCGACTTCTTCAATATAATTCTTGAAAAAATTGTGCAAAGCTCAACAGTCAACACTAGAGACACAATCTTCCAAAATTCCATCCAATTACTCGGATAAGCAGATGATATTGACTAATTGCAATTCAAAAGCAATCTTTCAAAATACAATTTAACACCTAAACTTTCCGCACAAACCACTTTGTCAGATAGATGAAATTTAACGTTTAATAGTTGTGATAATTGTGATTATTTTTTCCTGCTTTGTTAGCTTTGTGAGAAATGTTCAAATCCTCAGTCAAAAGACTTGTTTCAAAATCTTTTTTTAAATACTTTATTGGCTTGTAATTTTCCGCTAAATAATAAATAAATAAGGTGAGTGGCGCAATAATCCATCGAGAATCAGGGCCTAGTGACTTACAACTCTCAACCATTCCTGTGCGAACCATTCAGCGATAGAGGGCACTTTTCATGACAAGAATAACTCTTTGACAATTTGTCAATTCCTCACAGGAGGCAGTACCCGTGAAAAAAACTTAAGATGACATATCGATCCCAAGACCCTTGGCATGACAGTCCAATGCACGAACAATCATGCTACGAGTACTTTTGAAAACAAAATTACTGATAAAAAAGCGGTAATGATTACTTTTTGCTGCGATCATTACATACAAATGTAACTTAATATTATTTTCTTCAATACAATTTTACGCGATATTACAAAATAACTCCTGAAATGCTATGTTCTTGTATGTTTGTTGCTATCAATTAATAAATAAATAAGGAAATCAATAAAAAAAAGGCTGATATGCAACCCAAGGTAATAACTTGCAATCCGTGTTCTTCCGTTGATTTGTTAAAAAGTTCAACGAATTATTAATACAAAAATATTTTGTGTAAGATAAAAATTCGAAGTCAATTTGTTTTCATACTACTTAAGACGCAAATCATTTCTTATTAGTTTTTTTTTGTTGTTTTTGTGTTTTGTAAAAAAATAGCTGTCAATTGAATTTTTCTGAAAAAACAACTTAAAGAAGTAACACTGTTTTCCATGTAATACTAATAATAAGTTTGATAACAATATCTATTTGTGTTACAGAAATTTTTAGTGGAAAATCTTTTTATATCAATTTAAGCAGCATTTTTGAAAGTTTTTATTTGTTATAAAAAAAATACTGATTGAAGTTTTCTAAAAACATTATCTTACATTAATAATAAAGTTTTGCACAGAATAAAATAATTTTGGAGTCAATGGCTTAATTTTATTTGAGATATTCCAATCGGACATCCGTTTTTTTTTGTTGATTTGGTATCACGTCACATTATATACTGTAAAAGTTAATCAACCATAATTTTGTACATTGCTATAGTAAAAACCATGCACTTATAACAACATTTATTTGAATTCGATATCTCTACTGTTTCTTGAGATATGGACAGCAAGAAAGGTAGCCATTATTTCCCCCCGTCCTGCTATACGATGCAGAAGCATGGACTATGGCAAAAGCGTTTGCTATCACCTTGGGTCGTTTCGAGAGAAAATTTTTCCGCGTGAGCTACAGTCCCATTTGCAGAGTAGGGGATTGGAGGAGAAAATGGAACGACGAGCTGTACAGTGACATAGACTTAGCCACATAGTTAAAAGTCCAACGACTGCGACTACTTCTAGCTAGGCATCGATCTAGAAGTAGAATGTTGGGTGAGGCCCCAGTTCACACAGGACTGTAGCGCCACCTTAAGTTATAATTATTTCCGAACACTAGGTACTAGCTGATCCTAAAAAGCTGATAAAATGGCTATCTTCCAAAAAGTGAGTATGTAAAGTTTCACACTTTTCAAGTCATGTAAATTTCTACTTTCTGTTAAAACTTGTTGTTTTCTTGAACTAAAAATCCAATGAACAGAGTAGAAATAAAAAACCTTTACGCAGTAAAACTTTCTGTGGCCCAAAACTTAATCATCATGTGAACTGTTGTTTTTTTTTCAATATCCAAATCCCTAAGCAAATAAATACTTAGAGCTAAATATAAAAAGAAGACTTTAGAATAAGGTACCCTATTCCATAGCATATTGTGTCTTTTTAAGCATTTACTACGAGTATATATTTATACAATTCTCAAATTCCTTGTTGAAAACTTGCAAATAATGCTTATAAAATTTACATAAACAAAAAATTGTGCATATGTTATGTACATTTTGCAGATACAACATTGTATTCTAATCCTGCAAAATTAAAAACAACATTCATTTATTTCGGCTTGTATTTTCATATCAACTTTATACCTACGTAACTTATGTTCTATATATTCTATTTATAATGTAGACTTCTTGTACTACTTACTTCTGTGTTTTGCCTTCTTAAAATATGCAAAGTAAGTAAATCATAAATGCACACACGATAACTCATATATGTAGTTTATAAGACCTGAAGAATAACTACCATAGTTTTGCCTTGTCCTTAATACTGCAGAAGCAGAAGTATGGCAGCTCTCTGATGCCTTCAAGTGCTCTAAAGTTGTAATGAATCACTCTCTGCGAAGATGAACTATATTTTGTTTTTACTTTTTCTTCAACTTTTTTTGAGTCACGAATTTCAGCAAAATCAAATTCATTTGAAACCTAGATTGCATCTTATGACAATGACTTAGTTATAAGTTGACATTTTCCGTTTTCCAAATATGAAGAGGAAGACTTTCAATTCAATCCTAAAATGATGAAAAATACCTAATTTGAAATGAGAGGCGTTGATGCGACTGCTGGCTGAAGAAATAAGAAAAGCATTTGCCAATAGCTTAAATAACGTACGTATGTATACCGGGTGTCCCATAAGTAATATTACAAACTGAATGTGTATTATGAAAGGTCAGGGGTTGCTAAGCCCATCAAATTTTGTTTTATAAAAAATATTTGTCCCGACATTATTTTATTTTTAAATGCCAAAAACATTAATAACAGGATGAGTTAAAACATGACTAAAAAAGGTGTTTGTCGAAATGTTTCTTAAAACAGTTTTTACTTGAAAACCCTTAAGATAAGATATCAAAATCTGTTAGGCCATAACTGGCTTTTTTACCACCATTCAGATAAGCGTATTACTTATAGGACACCCTGTATATAATATTGCATATAAAATAAAGTCCTATATATAATACCTACATATTTCGAGTCCAGATTGTTTTGCCTAGAAATTCATTATGCCAACGAACGCGCGAAAAGTTTTGATTAAACTTAGAGTGAGAACCAGAAATTGAAATTAAAAATTTAACAACCAAGCAAAGGCACTATAGTTAGTTATGGCAGATATAGGTTATGTGGTAGCTAAAGGTTAGGTAGCTAACCTTAACTCGACTCAGCGACCTATAAGCTAACATAGTTTTAACATTTTATGTTGAGTATTTTTGTGTACATATATTAGATGAGAATTTTTATTTTTGTATTTTAGTAATTTGTATGAAACAGCTTAAGTTGTGAACAAAACAATAAGCTTTAGGTTAATAATGCTATATTCTGAATATACAAAGGGGGATGTAGATGTACGGACCTTAATTAAGGTGAAAGGAAACAAATTAATTTTATTGCACTTGATATAAACCATATATAATTCAGGAATTCGTGAAAAGTAAAACAGTGCAAAACCAATTTTCCGAATAATTGTTAAAATATGTAGAACTAACAATAGTGACAATATTACAATGTTTTACAACTAGCTACCAGTGCGTTGACGTTTGATAGAATATCTACCAGCAGCTAGAAACTTAGTGTCAGAAGTTACTTACTTATTTAAGGTGGCCCTACAGTCCAGGCGGACCTGGGCCTCAACCAACATGCGTCTCCAGCCAGCTCGGTCCCTAGCTAGCTGTCTCCAGTTTCGCACGGATAGTTGGTTAAGGTCTTCACACAGCTGCGTGCGCCACCTGAGTCGCAGTCTTCCTCTTCTGCGCCGTCCCTCGGGATTGGATTCGAAGACCTTCTGGACTAGAGCGTTGATGTCCATTCCTTCTACATGACCTATAGCTATCTAAGCCGTTGGGCTTTAATTCTGTTCGTCCATTTTCCATGTAGGCATATGGGAAAAAAAACACCCGGAGAATTTTTCTCCGGTAGTCCATAACTAACTCGAAGTTATAGCTGTCCATGGTGACGAAATTGTCATTGTACAATGCCCTTTTTGGATGACAGCATATAATTGGTCTTGCATTCATTGACCACTAAGCCCATCTTCTTCACTTCCGTCGCAATGCTGAAAAACGCTCTAATGATATCACGCTTTGATCTTCCAATTATGTCAATATCATCTGTTTATCCGATCTATGAAAGATTGTGCCTCTAGTGTTGACGGTTAAGTTTTGCACAATTATTTCCAGAACGCGATTGACAATAAGAAGAAGGTTGGTTACAAACTTGTAAAAAAACGTCATCTTGACTTTCTCGAGCGTGCCTAAATTTTTATTTATTTTGAAGGCAATAATTTAGCGTGCTCAAATAATATATAATGTGACGATGTCCGTAAGCCGAAGTAAGGAAAAATAATCGATAAAGTTTAATGGGTGCAGGTAAGGTATATCATGCCGGTTTCTTCCCGCGTTTCTATTACTCTCTCACTCTTTCTCTATCTATGACTTTCTCACTCCGTCCCCACTGTGGGTTCTGTTGCCATGACGCCATGACAATTGATCGCGCAGTTGTTTTTTCGTTTACAACGTATTTGTAACGCCTGAAATTATTTTGCAATTTTGATGTTTATTATGTGAATTCAAATTTAAAAAAAGTTACTATGAGTGACATTAATGTAAAGTGTGTGTTTTGTGGTGAAACTAATTTACAAAAAACTATCAAATTTACATTAGATACATTAAAGAAATGTATAAATGTAAATGAATGAAATCGAGCCAGAAGAGGAAGATGATGATACAGACGAAGATGATGATTGAGAAAATAATTCTCAAACAAATTTCTACTTTTTGTACTTATTTTCTCATAAATAAAAGTTTTGTACTTTAAAGAATACATACTGTTTTCTCTGCATGTTTTTTCAGGTCTTCAATTAGTTAAAAGATTTGAAAAAAATACAAACAAAAATTGACATTGTCAGATTGACATTGTCAGATTATACCTCCCGTCAGATAATCGTCAGATTATGAGACAGCATGTTTAGGGTATAAAAATGAACCATACAAATCTTAATCTGACGCGCTTGAGTATTTCAAAACGGCGATTTTTTTTTGAAACTTCTAATAGTGGCCAAGAGTTTGGGTCACATCCAAATTCTCAGACTAAGAAGATCCTTCTTGTAGGTTTACTTAACATCCCCTTTGAAAATCTGACGCGCTCGATTAATTTTGTTTTCTTCCGAGTATGTCCATGCAACTGATTTTTTTACATTTTTAACTTCCCATAGGAAGTTATTGTAATTTGTCCGATTTGTCAAATTGAAAATTTTGACATTTCTCGACGTTTCAAGGTCCCTAGAGTCGAAATAAAAGATTTTTAGAAAGATTTCGTCTTCCAAAGCTCAAGAACCAGAAGAGATATCGACTTCAAATAAATTTTGTTATGCAGATAATTAGGCAGATAGATGCAAAAAGGGCTCTCAATAAAATTGCGTGGGTGTTTTTTTTACCATAGCAGTTTAAAAAAAAGGTGAAAATTTTGGTTAACCCTAAATATCTTACGAACCAAAAACGCTAGAGACTTGAATTAAATTTTATATAATATATTGTAACGTGATACCAAACAGGTATATTTTTCGAAAAATATCAATATAACGGTTTTTTTTATAAATCAATAATTCTGAAAAAAAAAATTGTCACCTCTAAAATTTTACGATTGAAATATGATTTCATCTTTTAAACAATTTTGTGCAACGAAGAATAATGTTTTTGATATCTGATAAAATTTTAAGAAAAATCTAATTGACTGTTTTTTTATAAAAAATAAAAATCTAAAAAAAACATTACTCAAAGTTGGTAAAAATTGAATATCGATTTAAATATTTTTTCACAAACTTGAAATTTGGGCTTCAATCTTATTTTATATTTTAAGAAATACTGTTTTCATTATTTTAAAAATGTTGAGAAAAATCGAATTGACAGTTTTTTTTACAAAAATAACATTAAAGCATTTATTCGTGAGATACCGGCAAAAATTTTGGAAAGAGTATGTCAAAATTGTACTTAGTGGATGGACCATTTGAGGCTCATTCAAAATCAACATGAGCATGAAATAATCCTCAAACATTAAATTATATAGACCGTACTATCGATTCAAATAAATATTTCATGCACTTTTCTGAATTGTATGTTTTTTTTTAAATTTCTTATAGCTTTTAAAAAGCACCCTATAATTTAAAATTGACTGAATATTGATGAAATTCCAGTGAAAACTGGGGTTAATTCAAAATATCTCACGAACAAATAACACAAGCTACTTGTATTAAAAAATATTGTTTTCAACAATTGGTTTAGTTTTTATAAAAATGAATTGACTTATACCTCGAGAATAAATGAAGATATTGACTTCAAAATAATTTTAAGAGAGATGTCTGTGCGTGCGTGAGTACGTACGTTCGTATTTTTGTACGTCTGAACGTTCACGACGTTTTTTTCGTAGTAGAGATATTTTGTTATACAGTTAATAATGCAGAAAGGACTCTCAAAAATAGCATAGTAATTTAAAAAAAAGGTTAACATTTTGGTTAACCCAAAATCGAATTGACAGTTGTCTTACAAAAAACTAAAACCTAAACAAAATTAATAAAATTTGTTAATTATTGTTTTTCAACTTTAATATTATATATTATTATAAGAAAAAGTAAGCAAAATTGGTAAAAATTGCTTTGCGATTAAAAATCTCGTTTGCAAATCCAGCTTTTTAAAACAAACTATTTCATCATATGTATACATGGCGGCCATTTTTTTTGGTGAAATCTGTCAATTCTTTGGTTTATTATTCAGATGTTTATGCCCAATCATTAATGAAAGTTATGAAAGGAAGAGGACCCCAATTTTGGCCAAAAAATCATCTTTAGTGACGAGGAGCATTTTTAGATAAATGTCTGTGTCAACAAGTTGTGGTATATAGGAAGACAGAAACTAACGCGAGTTTCACTAGGTGATATTGCATCCTCAAAAAGTTACCTTTTGGTGTAAATTTCGGGCCGGCGGCGTAATTGGTCCGTACTTTTTTGAAACCGACGTTAGTGAGGCGGCCACAGTCAACAGCGACCCCTACATAACAATGATAACTAAAATGCATCTAGACGACATGTGGTTCCAGTAGGATGGCCGCGGTGCTACGTGTCACACAGTACACTGCACGATTGAAATTTTCATCCTCTACCCGCCCTTATTGGAAAACCTTATATATGACTTTGAACTTTTTATCTTTGGAAACTAGGTCACCAATGTTTATATTCATATCTGCTAGTCGTTGCACCTTCAAGGTAAGGACTTTAGCGTACCGTTAATAATGAATTGAAATGAATTGTCTTCATTCATTATCTATCAGAAATACGCTAACGCCTTTTCAATATTAAAAAATAATTTGCAGCAAACGTAAATGTAGGTCTTGTGTTCGTAGTTTCATATTACCAAAGGATTAAGTCAAAAAACAACATTGACTTTGTGCTCCATTCTTGGTATTTTAGTAAAAAGTATGCACATTCATTCACACCCTTTTTAAAACCATATTCCTAAAGTAACTCCGCATTTCGTTCTGCCATTCCAGTTGACCCATATGTGCATTTGGTTTTTAAAGCATTTTATCTTTTAATCAAACGAGTTCTACATTATGTCTAGGTCTACCCAACCCAGTTAAAAAACAAGAAAGGGTCCCATTTACAAAATATCATCCGAAAAAAGAAATACAAGATATAACCCCAAGGAAGTTGCAATTAAATAAAAACGCTAAGTACTTTTGCATTCACTGTTATTTAGTAATGCAGATAGAATGCGAGAGCTGTTTATTTGTTGTTTTTATTATACTTTTGTTTTTCTATCATGCGACGGAAAATTTTTAAAATTCCAAAGATTTCTCTACAAAACTTTCTGTAAAGTGGTTTTACTTTGTCTTCTGACCGAAGTTAAATGTGGTTCAGGATTCTTTCGGTCCCAGTCCCGGCCCCGGGTTGACAGTGAACTTAAACGACGTAGTAGCTAAACTATAGGTATTCCTGCCTGCAGTGGAAAACAACAATTCGTAGACGAATTTAACTGCTGTTCTATTATCTTGAAGTACCTGCTCGTATGCAATTATTTATGAAGTCGTGTTATTTTTTAACTTATAAAAAGGATATGGTTTTATTTATGAGGTTTGGTCTTTTGATGTTTCGCTATGCAAATGGCTTTAAATGATGGTTTTTATTTTTAATTTCATTTACATTTAAAATTATTGAGGAATATGACAGAGATTAGTAAAATATATTTTGAAATATACTCGTACATGGTAAATAGTGTTACGAGAAAGAATATTGAGAGCTAATATACATACTTTAACTATCTTTAAATTAATTTTATTTATATTGCGGAACGTACATATGTATATTAAATTGTTTAAAAATGGCTTGTAAAGAGAAGGTAATTTATTCGTATTAATTTGAATTGATTTTATATTTAAACGTTTGGAAATGTAGTAGTCAAGACATTGTACTTAATAACCTAAACAAGCCTGAGTAAATCTATGTATCTTGACATTCACTTAGGTGTATAACTATTATTTCCACCATTCCATCCATCTGTACGTGTGTTTATATACTTATGTACTTTTATTAAATTCCCGCAGGAAGAAATTGTAATCAGTCCGATTTGTCGAATTGGAAATTTTGACATTTATCGACGTTTCAAGGTAACTAGAATCCGAACGTTCCCTACGTTTTTTCGTCGTCCATAGCTCAAGAACTGTAATAATATGAATAAAAATGTTTCAATATCTACTTGTTAACGCACATCACTCAGCTATATATTTATATTTTAAATCTAAGATTTTATTATATTTAATGTTTGTAAAATAATTAGTTTGACATATCATCATTTAATTCTCGTTATGTAATAAACGTAATTTATATAATAAGTCGTTTTTGCTACTTATTACATGGTTTCAGAACGAAAGGAACCAACAAGTTTGAATTAAAAAATCAATATTAATTAATTGGATCAGTGTTTTTACGGATTTTGGACTAGCAGATTGTTCCAAATGGCGAACAACGAACGTGCTATAGCGGAATTGGATTGTGGCAATCTAGTAAACGATTGGCCAAATTTCAAACGGAATTTTACCGTGTATATGATTGCAAATGGAAAATCAGGCTCTCCAGAACAAACCAAAATTGCAACATTTATTTGGTTAATGGGAACAAGTTTTGCAAATATTTATAATACTTTATTTCCCAACGATGGAAGCAAAAATTCCTTTCTTGGAACTATGCAGAGTGGTGATGTTGGTACTCAGCGTTCATTACAAGATGTCTTAGAAAAATTTGATGAATTTTGTAAGCCACAACGTAACATTGCCATGGTATCTTACATATTCAATATTCTTTCTCAAAAAGAACGGCAGTCTTTTATGGAATTTGAAACTCAACTGCGTGCACAGGTTCGTCTATGTGATTACAAGTGTGAATGTGGCGCATCTTACGAAAATCGATTGCTTCGCAACAGACTAATTGTTGGAGTTTACGACAAAAAATTGCAACTTAAGTTGCTTGATGGTCGTGATGAACAGCTGGAACGCGTTATTGAGACCTGCAAGACATATGAAGCAGTAATACCAACAAAAGTATTCTTGATGGAAGAGTAGTTCTTCATTCTATTAAAAACGATGTTGAAGATGAATCTATCAATTCAATTCATCGATCATGCTTTAATTGTGGTATGCCATGGACATTAGGACACATAAATCAATGCAAAGCGAAGGATGTTATCTGTCGTTCGTGCTCAAAGAAAGGACATTTTCAAAAGATGTGACGCAAATCAAGAAAACCATCATATGAAACAAAAGTTGATAGCAGAAAGCAAAGCGTTTCTAGTATTAATTGGAGTGATGTGCAAGGTAATAAATCTAAATATGTATGTAAGGAGATAGAAAGTTTAAGTTCTTCAAAAAACAAAACAATTTTTAGGTTAGATTCAAGATCTAGTCGTATGCGTTGGACAAAGGAGTATAGTATTGGAAATAAGATTGTTAAATATGAAATAGATACAGGTGCTGATGTTAATTGCTTCTCAATCAATTTAATAAGAAAATTGAATATTAAATATCATAGTCACCATAATGATTTCTCTGTTTTCGATTATAATAACAACAAAGTGCCTATTTTTGGAGTTGTAGAACTTAAATGCTTAGATGTAGGTAATAAAACTGAAAAAAGTGCCAAGTTTTTTTTTTCTTTGTTGATGACAAGTGTGAGCCTGTTCTTGGATTAGATACTTGTGAAAGCTTCGGATTAGTAAAACACTTTGGATGTGAGTAATTTAGTAAGCAAGGACTTAAAAGATTTGTTCATTGATATATATTGTGATGTTTTTCATGGAATTGGTAAGTTCCCAAGAACTTTTTCAATAAAACTTAAGGAAAATTCAAAACCAGACCTTCATTATAAAAAAAGAATTCTAATTTCACTCATTGATAAATTAAAGTCAGAACTTGCGTCAATGGTTAAAGATGGAATAATTTCAACCGTTGACTACCCAAATAGTTGAGAAGCCTAATGGTCGTCTTCGAATTTGCTTGGATCCGAAACCTCTTAATGAGTGCATTAGACGAGAGCATTTTTTAATTCCAACCATTGATGAGTTAACATCTAAGCTGGCTAACAAGTACATTTTTACTGTTATTGGCTTGACAAGCGGTTTTTGGCATATGGAATTAGATATGGCGAGCTCAGAATTAACAACATTTATGACTCCTTTTGGTAGGTACAGATTTAATCGTGTGCCGTTTGGTTTGAACTGTGCACCGGAAATGTTTCAGCGAAAGATGGTTCAAATTTTTGGAGATAAACCGGAAGTCGTTGTTTATTTTGATGACCTAGTTGTGTGTGGAGAAAATAAAGAAAATCATGATGAAGTTTTGAATTTGGTTATGGACAGAGCTAGAAAAATCAATATTAAACTTAATCCGGATAAGATTTAATATCGTCAACGGGAAGTAAAATTTATGGGTAATATACTATTCGAAGGAAAAATCAAAAGCAGATTTAAAATATAGGGATGCGATTTTGAAAATGAAAAAACCAGGAAGCAAAGGAGATATTTTGAGATGTATGGGTTTGCTCAAGTATTTAGCAACGTTCATTCCAAATTTATCGAAAGAAACAGCGGAATTGCGAAATTTGACACGGAATGATGTTGATTTTAACTCGACAGAAAAACACGAAAACGAATTTAACAGGTTGTTACATCGGATCTAGTTCTAGAAATTTATGATCCAAAACAGCCGGTAGTTATTCAAACTGATGCATCGAAGGATGGGTTGGGGTGCGTTTTAGTTCAAAATTGACATCCTGTAGCTTTCGCTTCTCGAACACTCAGTAAAAGTGAACGAAAATGGGCCCAAATCGAAAAGGAACTATTGGCAATTGTATTTGCATGTCAAAAGTTTCATTTATTTTAGTATGGCCGTGAGTTTTCAGTTGAAAGCGATCATAAGTCACTTGAAACATTGGTCAATCTTAACCAATGTTTTTGTTTCTATTAAAATGTCCGCAACTGGCTATTATCTATAAACCGGGTAAGGAATTGCTAGTAGCTGATTGCTTATCACGTGCACAACAAACTGAAATATCGGTAATTGAAGGGCTATCGGGAGTCGTTAATTCAATCACAAAATCAGTTTGTTGCTCGGAAAAGAACTACAATTTGTATCAGAAAATATTAAATGAGGATGAAATATGCTAGGATTTGCAATTATGTAGAAAATGGTTGGCCAGGTTTTCATCAGTTAGATGATCTAAGTCAGCATTTTTTTAAACTAAAATCGGAACTACATTTGGAAAATGGATTACTGCTTTTTAATCATAGACTAATTGTACCATCAGAATTGCAACGAAAAGTATCTATTTGGTTTCTCCAACCACATCTAGGGATTGAAAAACTCTTTCTCGTGCAATGAATGAATTCTCAAATAGGTAAAGGAACTAGTTTCTTCCTGTAATATTTGTGAAAAGTTTAAACCGAATATGCAAAAAGAGCTATTAGTCCAAGAAGAAATTCCTAAATATCCTTTTCAAATAGTGTACTTGTGGACTTCTTTGAATATGCAGGCAGAGACTACATTGCTTTATTTGATGCTTATTCAAACTACTTAGCTGCTGCAAAGATTGAAAACAAAACATCGAAACACATAATTGATGTTATTTCTCATATCTTCAACAAAATTGGATACCCAGCAATTCTAAAATGCGATAATAGTCCTTTCGGTTCGGCTGATTTTGAGCCGATTTTCAAGCCCTAGATATCCACAAAGTAATGGTTTAGCAGAGAAAGGTGTGGCCATTGCAAAGAATATTCTTAAAAGGTGTTTTGAAGTTAATGATATAAACAATTTTCAATATCGAATATTAAAATACAACACTTCACCAATAGGAAGTATGCATCTTACGCCATCGGAACTCAGTTCTTGTTAGAAACAACCTAAATGAATCGGAAATTCAAAACAAATTAAAGAATAAAAAGAGAAACAAACATTTTATTATGATCGGAACTCAAAATTACTTTCTTTATTAAATGTTGGTGATCTAGTTATATTTAAAAAACTGGAAAAGAATGGTACTATGGAAATAATTATTTTAGGCGCAATAGGCAATTTATTGCTAAGACTTCCAATGAAGATTTTTGTTCTAGTGATTTACTTTATGAACAAAATGTAGAACTCTATAAAAAATTTGATTGTACAAAAGAAATTCAAACAATTAATCCATCTCAAGACGATAAAAACAAAAATAGTTCAAACGTAAACAATTTCTCCGGATATTACTGATAATGTCTTAAGTTCACAACCTATCAACCAACCAATTTCAGAGACATCTGGTTCAGAAGCAATTAATCATAATACAGATAATAATGCAGAAAGGACTTTCAAACAAATGAGTGGGTGTTTTTTTACCATATCAATTTAATTAAAATGCACGACTGAATCGCACGAACTTGCTGCTTTATACAAAGAGTCAGTTTAAAAAAGTATGTACTTATGCATATAAGATTTAAAAATATACCTGTAAAATAAGTTTGTCCTCAAAGATTTAAATGTCATTTGATTTGAAAATATTTATCTAAATTAATTTTTGTATACATAGCTATGTATATACAAATTTTCCATTTTTCCTTAAAAATATTTTTGTTATGCAGTTCTTTAGTGATTGAAAATATACATACGTTTTAGATTTTACTTTTGTAAAAAAATGTGGACCCTTTTTCGAGATATCGGATAGTAATTTTTTTCAAAAATCCAAAAAATTATCACTTTTTATCATCAAATATTGAAATCGGTTCATTTGTTAATTATAAAAACAAAATTACGGTTCTATAAACGGTACTATATTTCGTTAGCATGTCTCCCTTTTTCATACGGAACTAATTTTAAAAAATAAGGTGTCAAAACAAAGAGAATTTTCCATAGACTAAGCGAATTGTATTTTATTGAATATAAATTTATAATTTGTTGAAAAAACTTAACTTTTAATTACAATAAAAATATGAAATACTCGCGAAATATAATGTTAACGAAAAAGGTTAGTGTATTTGAATAACTAATCGAATACACGTCAGTTTTTGTCGGTAAGCTACTTTCATCCCAAGGCACAACTCATCCCAGGACAACTCATCCCGGAAAAAAAAATTCTTATAAGCATACTTAACGAAAACAATTATTTTTGATTCAGCTAGTTCATTCAAAGCTTTTTCTTTTAAATAGCTTTATTTTAGTTTCATATTAGAAGAACCAGGATGGAAAATAAATTATCTGGAGATAAGACAGATTCAGAACGTGTATGTTTAAATAATGCAATCGCCTATTGGTTGTGTAGGTAAGTGTCTAAAACAGGTCCGTAAAGCTGGAAACACCATAATCAAATTTCGAAATTCTAATGATGCAGAAATTTAGGGCTCTTTTTGTGCTCTTATCCCGACTTGGTTCAAAAATACCTTCCCCCTCAAACTTGTGGTGTTCCCAGCTTGACGTCAAGCTGGAAACACCATACCTTTAGGTTCATTATTTCAAAAAACTGATGATGAGAGAATTTAATGGTTCTTTTTGAGCTCCTAAGTTAGCGAAAAACCAAATTAGTATCTCCACCCTTTTACCCATTAAATTGAATAGCAAAGTTGAAATTTATGGAGATTTTTTAAACCAAACAAAATTTAAAAAAACTAATGATGGGGTAATGTAGGGCTCATTTTATGCTAGTTAAGTGCTCAAATCTCGGTTCGGTTCAATTATCCCTTTCCCCCAGTCCAGAATTTACCCTTAAGCCAACCAGGCCCAGGCCTGGGGCATCACGAAAAAGGGGGCCACAAAAGTAAGAAGAAGCAACCGAATCTTTATTGCTCATACGAGCAAAATGGATAATAGGTTTTCACAAATCTTCAAATTAAGGTATTCATGGAAATGTAGATGATGTTATGTACCAACTCTTCAAATTCTTATAAACACCAACTTCTTTGGCGTCCCTACATAGTTTTAAGATTCAGATTGAATCAAACTGTCTATTCGAGTGGTCATTAACTGTTTGTACATTAACATTATAACGAATAAAGTAATCTTAATATAACGAATAAAATAAATCATAATAAAGGCGTTCCATCTGGATCGATCAGTATGATAAACAATTTAACTTGGTAACTGAAAAGAATGAAATAAAGAAGCTGATGAAAATACAAATCCTGACCAAAAAAAACAAACATAATGATTCTTTTTTTTTAAACCTCGACGAACATACGCAGAAGGTAAAATTAGTGTTTAGGGTCTTCTTGAATTAATAGCAAAGTTTGATGCTTTCTTGCCCACTCAAAGAGTTCGCGAGGAAATCATTAAACAAATAAATATTTCTGGGTATTTTAGCTTGTCTGTAGATTCTACTCCAGATTTGTCTTATGTGGATCAATTGAACATTGTATTGCGGTATTTTAAAGATGGCCAGCCTATTGAACGCTTCTTAACGTTTTTGAAGATGCATTCTCATACTGGATCCGGTATTGCTGATCAAGCATTAAAGTACCTGAGTGAACATAACATATCAATTTTGAAATGCAGAGGGCAAACATACGACAATGGTCCAAATATGTCCGGTCTATATAAAGGGACAATTCTTCTGACAAATCCATATTCAATCTATGTATCTTGTGCATCAAACTCTTTAAATCTTGTTGGTCGCTGTGTTGTGGATTGCTATCCTATCAAAGTTGATTTTCTTTCGGTCATACAATCGTTTACAATTTTTTTTCTGCAACAACTACCAACAAATGGCAAACGTTCAAATTTGCTCTTTAAAATGATAATTTGATGGTGGGAAGCTCATTCTGTAGCTACTTTTGCTATCATTAAATCATATAATAAATTACTAGATACTTTAAACGACATTTCTAAAGATGATACATTAAGAGGGGATGCTGTTGATTTACTAAACAAAATGAATAAACTAGAATTTGCATAAATGCTTATGATTTGGAAAGATATTTTACAAAGTTTCCAAAAAATCAGTTAGCTTTTGCAAAGTGAAGACGTAACACTACAACTACGTGATAACACAAAAACGAATTCTCAAAAAATGGCTAACGGTGGTAATGCACCCGATGTAGATCTAAGCCCGAAGGATAGGTTTCGAATAAATACTTTTAATATTATTATCGATAAGTTAAGAACACAAATTTATTCCAGAGATCAAATACGTAAAGACATTTCTGAACGATTTGATTTTCTTTCTTGCTGACGAGTTAATACAATTCCATCGTTATGTGATACACAAAAATGGCTATAATTTTAAATTTTTCAATCAACCTAATTTATATCAGATTATGTGTTAAGATAAAAATACATCATACGTTTCCGAACGTAGACACAGCATTACGTTTATTTTTGAGTCTGATGGTGACAAATTGTTCTGCGGAAAGATCATTTAGTCAATTAAGAGTCCTTGTAGAACAATTATAACGCAGGAAAGACTTAATGCACTATCGCTTCTCTGTATTGAGAGTGATTTGCTTCATGAAATAGATTTCGAAGAACTTATAAAAGACTTCGCTCCTTAAAAAAATCGAGAAAACAATATTTCAAAAATTGAGTAAAAATCTGTAAAAAAAAAGTCGTAGGTGTAGGCACCTATACATAATGTATATATTCTTGTAACTACTATTATACATAAAATTAATTTTAGTTTTATGGATTTCGTTTTCTTAAGTAGATATTTAATTTTGTATGAACTATAAACCACACAATATAAGAGAATATATGCAGAGGGGTCACCATTTACTCTTCAGGTTTAGGGCCCAATAAAGCTAACTTCGGCGCTGCTTTCCCCTAAAATTAATTCCTAAAGCTTAAACATTTATTTATTCAAACAAAACTGTTTAGCCAATCAGATCAAGAATTTCTTTTTTGAAATCCAAGTAACCTTCATAAGAATTCAAAATTTAACTAATCAAATTTAAAATTACACATTGAGATGCAAAATGTGTGCACAATTTACGAATATTGAGAATTTACGCATATTTATACATATATGCGTGAATTCAAATTTGATTAGTAAAATTTTGAATTCCCATGAATTTGAATTTTGAATTTCAATTGACAGCTTGTTTAAAAAAATTATTGAAATTGGTTCATAAGTTGCTGAGAAAATTAAAAAAAAAACACCAAAACAGTTCTATGAGCAGAACCTTTCCAGAGCAAGACAAAAATATGTTTTCTTACTTAAAGAAGCCAAATTAAAAATAAAATTTAAGAGTAAATTCAAAAACATCAATTGGTTTGAGAAAATTCGAATTTTCGTTTTTTACCAAAAAATATTATTGGGGTCACTGTTCGTTTTGATCTTTAAAAAAAAATTTTAAAAACGCCTAAGGCGAATCTGCTCAAAACCTTAACTTCTAAGTTTGAACTCAATCGATCCAATGGTTTACGTTGTAGGAGTGTTGATAGACATACAGGACAAACGGACGGAATCGCTGAACCCCCTTTTTTGACTTCTCTACCATCGTAATATAATGTTTGATTAAAATCTCGAGTTCGAAATTTTGCACGAATGCAAAACTTGCCATATAGTTCCTATATATATAGTTCCTATATGTCGCAAGTAAAAAATGTGAAGATTTTGGCTAACCCAAAAAAAATTACGAACCAGTGACTTGAATGAAATTGCGTATTATATATTGTAACGTGTACCAAATAAATATATTTTTGGACAAAAAATCCAATTAACGGTTTTTTATAAAACAAAAACAATGAACAAAAAACATCAAATATTTTACGTCAACAAAATAATTGTATCTCCAAAATAATTTTATTTAACGAGAATATCAGGTAAAATTTTAATAAAAATCGAATTGACAGTTTTTTTTACAAAAAATAAAAAAGCTAAACAAAATTAATAAAAGTTGGTAAAAAAAGATTTTCGACTGAAATATCTTTTCAAAAATTTGAGATCAAACTATTTTTTCTTATAATAAATACAGTTTTCAACATTCAGTTAAATTTTGAGAAAAATCGATTTTACATTTTTTGCCAAAAAAAAACCTGAAAAAAAACAATACTAAAACTTGGTAAAAATTTGCTTTCAACTTCAAACTAATTTTATCTCACAGAAAATATTGTTTTCGACATTCGATTTGATCATATGCAAAACATTGTTGGTAATTTTCATTTTTCTCAAAATAATTCAACTGACAACTTTGTTAACAAAACACGAAAAATTGCAAACGAGATTTGAAGTTATCAGTGTGGGTCGCATTCCAGCCTTTTTTTCTAAAATGGTATCAGGGGAGAATTAATTTTCAGCCACACAGCAAGAATGTGAAATGCTTTACCCAACTTTGTTGTTTATCCCATATTCAAAACCTTAAGAACAGTGTGTTCTGGTAACTCCCCTTAAATCTATTCAGTTTTTCTTGAAGCTTACATTGTTAAGGGTAATATCTCAAAAGTTATTACAAAAAGAGACTGGGATGCGACCCACTTTGATAACTTTCCATCCGTGCCCGTGTGTCGATTAGTCTTTAGTTGTCAAAAATTAATTTTCAAACTAATTTTATCTTACGAAAAATATTGTTTTCAAAAATTGGTTTAGTTTTTAGAAAAATTGAATTGAATATCTTGAGATTCATATATCTCGAAAAAAAATGAAGCTAATGAGTTCAAAATTTTTCCATTTCATACAAAATGTTGGTACTAACGTCAATTCAATCTGTATTTATTTTATAAGCTAAAAAAACTTTCAAAAAATGTCTGATAAAATTGATGAAACTTGGTTTTCGACGAAAAATTTCGGGATAATAAACAGACAATTAAGAAGAGTAAAGACCTCTGCGAGTGAAAGTGAAATTGTCAAAACCAAAAGAAGATGAAAGAAAATTTATTTTAGAATGTATCAACTTTTTTGTGACTCTGTCGGCTTTGTAGAACATAAATACCAAAGATATCCCGAAGCTGATAAACCTCAAGATATACAGAAATTTAATTCTTTGTACACCAATTATAGAAAAGAATTTAAAAAAAATGCCGGATTCTGAAAAAAAGATGAAGACGATGTGATGGAACCAACGTTGTGGTTATTTGACGTGATGCAGCTTCTTAGAAACTTGGACCTTCTACCAAAGGTCGACATTTTCAATTCGACAATTCGGACCGATTACAATAACTTGCTATGGGAAGTTCAAAATATCCACTTTTTTTTTAAATCGTATTTTTATTTTTACACACCTATTTTTGTATGATGGTATGATCGATTGAATCAACACAATTTAAAAATACAACATTTGTAAGAGTTAACTTTTACTCTATATATTTTAAAGTCATAAACAAAATTTCGATTTTTCGGCTAAAATTGTTCCCGGAATTAGCGGATATTTAAGAAAAAAATATGTTCATTAACAAAATCTCTTCTTAGGCAACCTCTTTTTAAGGCAACGATAGAATATTTTTATATATAGGGCCGTGCATCTCTATCCTTATCCAATTTTAGAGTAAATATGCATTACAAATAATAGGTATTTGATATACAAAAACGGAAAATATGTAAATAAATACAAACTTTAGGTATTCAGAACCCTTTCAATGTTTTCTTTTGCTTCGTTTTTGGAAATCCTGCCATGCAATAACAGTTTTTACCTTCATATTTCATAAAAAGATTCTAAAGCGCATGACTTGCATATTGTATGTTAAAGTTCGGAGGAAAACATATGAACATTTAGATTCCAAAGGAAATACACAGTGCAGGCTTCTGCTAAGAGATGTGGATCCTACTGTTAGGATAACATGGGGTTAAGATTCTCCAATTTCGAATTTAGTGATGAGCGGATAAAAAATATATTGACTTAACTGTTATATAAACTGCTACTCAGGCTGCTGTTTTAATGTTGTGGAACGATGTAAAGATTATGTAGGTTAGTAGGATAATGTTAATTTTATTCAACTGCTGGGTTTTTAATGAGTAACTTTATGTGGTATTTGTCTTAAAGTTTGAATTACTTGTTTAAATTCAAGCATAAATAAGTTTTAAAGCTGCATTTGTAATGCGTATGCCAATCGATATAAAATATTTCTTGCAAAAGTTGTCCTTTTTAAAATTTGATTTAATTTTATGGAATTGATAATAAGGTTGATTTTTTAGTATCATTAGACCTTTCCACAAAACATTACAAATTTTGATGTTGGAAGCAATAAATACATAACACATATGTATGTCTAAAAGTACTTCATTAAAGAATTAATACCTCAATAGTATAATATAAGCCCCGGTTTATGAGACCCTCTTTTATACATGGTAAAAACCAGATATTCCTTATTTGCTTAGAGGTGTAATGTAATGTAGAAAAAAAAGCACAAATGTAAGAAAAACTGAATTTTATTGAAAATACAGAATCACGAATGCAATTGAAAATGAAATAAAACGACTGAACGCTGCAAAAATTATTTTACAGCATCTCCCTTGGTTCCTTTAAACAATAAGAGATTCTAGACAATGAAGAGCAAGGAGATCAACTAACGAAAACTGACGAAATGTATTTTTTATCTCTAACAGCTGATTTATCGAAATTCAGTTTTTGAGGCAAAAGCCACCTTTTTATAGGCCGCGTCGCATACAATGATGTCCTTACGGCATAATTATTCTAAAATAATTTCTCAGGCTCACAAAAAAATGTATAGTATACGTATTGCAATCTTGAAATAATTAAACCAGCCTCCAAATAAATTTAGTTTTGATAACGGATAATAAATTCAAGAAGTGCAGAATTGAAATTCGTCAGTATTTTTGGCATATTCATTTGGCGCTATTTTAGTTTTCTGACTTTTAATTTTTGAGTTTTTGAGAAAATACAAGTGACAGATTTGTTTTCAAAAAGTAACGAACATTTTCTTTATCTTTATACATATCATATGTAAAATGGTCTCGGGTGCGAATTTCTAACTTAAACAGAATCAATTGAAAACGGTCTCTCATTTGATAGCTCAACTCACAGTTTTGTAAAAACATTTTGTCATTATTTTTTTCACTTTAAGTGGTAATTTTTAAGTATATTTGGTCAATTTAATTTTTAACTTTGGTCAAAACAAAACTGATTTCGAAAACAACCAAGCTGCTACTCTTGGCAAAATTAAAAGTACAAAGAATTCTGGTTAGAAATATAAATGGTGCACATTTTAGAATTGGCATAGGAATGTCTGCTGGTTATTTATCTGCACATTTCAAAAGTCTGTTTTAAAATTTTCTTTTGGGGAGCTACTGATCTTGGATAAAATTTTGGATGCGGGAAGCACTCTTGATGAACTCAAAACTGCAATTTTTAAAATGAAAAAGCCCTGGAGAAGACGATATCCCGTATTAATTTTTCAAGAATGCGACTGATGCCTTTCATAAGCAATTGAAATTATTGTTCAATAGAATATTTTACAGAAATGAAGTTCCATCATCGTTCAAAATTTTCGCTCTACAAATAAAGACACTTGAATAATTTTAAAAAATTTACTTTATAAATTATCCTGTAAAACTATTCTGCGGTCTACTTGTGAATAGACAAGAAAACTGGGTGGATGTAAGCAATATCCTTTCGGACTTTGAGGCTGGTTTTTGAAAAAGTTATTTGATGATTTATCATATTTTCACGATAACATCCATTATTAAGGCGTTTCAAGCTAGAAACGAGTATAAGCCTTTTTTTGTGGCTTCAACCTTTTGGCTGGCTTTAACCTTATAAATCGAAATGCTCTCTTTTATAAGCTGTTGAAATAAGGACTTTCAACAAAACTCTAACACTTTATAAATGAATTGTATTCAGAGACCAAAGCAGCTTTATGGGTTGGTTCTAATATTCAAAATGTTTTAATACAAGTAAAGGAGTAAAACAAGGTTGCATTCTGAGTGCACTGTAATTTTCATTCTATATAAACGATGTGGAAGACTTCTTTTCTGGTGCAGTACGTATCGCTGATTTAAAAATCAATGTTCTTTTGCATGCAAATGATCTTGTGCTACTTTTAGAATTACCAGAAAATCTTTAAGTTATGTTATGGATCGCTTAGCGAAATACTGCAATGAATAGGGCCATAAAATAAAAGCATTCAAATCAAAAGTAATGATCTGCAAGGAGTCAAACCTATATAAATCGGTTTGAGTTTGGAGATTGTAGATCAGTACAAATATTTGGATGTGAAACTGAACCGAGTTCATCACCTTTCAGAGAAATGTTAAATGGCGAGACGTCTTTCTGAATAATCGAATTAACCGACTTATCTGCGAAGCATAAAATATGTGATTCCATGGTTAAATCAACCTGTATAAGTATGTAAATCTTAATCTAAATAAGTTTATATTAAGAGTTCTGAAATCAAAGAGAAGAATTACTTACTCACAGCTAATTAACAACTTGTTAAAAAGGAGGCTGGTATGCGAGCCGGTTTAATTTTTTGTTAGAAAAATGTCAATTAAATTTTTCTTAAAATTTAACTGAATGTTGACAACCATATTTTTTAAAAGATTAAAGTAGTTTAAGGCCAATATCTTTTTTTTTTGAAAAGATTTTTGTGTCGAAAATCAATTTTCTGAATTTTACCGAATGTTGAAAACAATATTTCTTATAAGATAAAATAAGTTTGAAGAATCTCCAGTTTTTGAAAAGATATTTGAGTAGAAATTCAATTTTTACCAAGTTTGAGTAATTTTTTGTAGGTTTTTAATTTCTGTTAAAAAAACTGTCAATTTGGTTTTTCTCAACCAGGTGTTAAAAATGTTATTTTTCGTTGCACAAAATTTTTTTGTAGAAAAATCATTTTGTTATCGTAAAATTTTCGGGGTGACATTTTTTTCATTTTTTTTTATTATAAAAATCCCGTTAATTGGATATTTTTTCAAACATATACTTGTTTGATTTAACGTTAAAATATCTTATCTTACTTCTTACTAATATTATAAATGCGAAAGTAACTCTGTCTGTCTGTTACTCGATCACACCTAAACTACTGAACCAATTTGCATGAAATTTGGTATGGAGATATTTTGATACCCGAAAAAGGACATACGCTACTTTTAACCCCGGGAAAATGCATTCCTATGGAAAAATTCAGTGAGTCCGTTCGCTTTTACGTCTAAACTACTGAACAGATTTAAATGAAATTTGGTGAGTAGGTAGTTTGATATTTAAGAAAGGACTTGAGTTACTTTTGACCTCGGGAAAACAACGCATTCCCATTTGAAAAACTACTTTGCGGGAATCTGATCGCTTTCACTCCTAAATTACAAAAGATTTGAATAATATTTAGATAATATTGGTATTACGGGAAAACAACGCATTTCTAACCCTTTTAAAATAAGTGGTCGAACTTGTTAAACCTATCATACAAGTATATGGCATTCTTTCTAATGCTTTTTTGAAAGTGTTAATGAGGCGGCTGTGATTGTGCAGATTCTTTGAATTTTCAAAACAGTATCCATTATAAATCTTTCAATGTTTTGGCATCTTCGGTCGACCTCACAATTTTCTTCACCCATGAAATCTGCAAACATTTTGGCTGATCATTTGTAGGCAATAATGAGCCAATCCTATGATAAATCTGTCCTTTGAATTGTAAAAGTAATGGTGAAAATCCAGGCATAACAACTTTATTGTCTACTCCGAAAGATGTCATTTGGAAACACAAACTATATTTTCTTATACGGCTCAAAAATCGACGTGATTTATTGTTTATAAAAACAGAGATTTTAGAGGTTTTTCTGGCTCGCCAAGTAATGGGAGTGAAACTTTAACATCAGAACAAGACGTGCCCGGAGTTTCGTCTTTCCATCATTTTAGTGCTTCACAATGTGTGCACTTTTTATCCATCTGACCAATGAGAGCTAATCAATGATTAATGTAATCAATTATAGGGTCATAATCAAAAGCTGCGCCTTGAAATGCATCCCATGTATTTCGCGTAAAAACAGTTCTTCTTTGCGCTCACCGTTCAAAGTACGCCGTCTTTGTGATTCATCATGGGACTCTGACGCAATTAGTGATGCATATCGCTTAGCCAGATAAACAAACAAATTATGTCGGACGTGGAGGGAGATATCGTCGAGTACCTCTCAGTAGACAACGTTATGGACACGGAGCAAGTAGCTAGCAAGAAATCTTGACGTACCAAAATTATGTAATGGTACATGGCTACAGATTACTCACCTAGGATGAAATATTATAAAAACTATAATCAAGACTGGAATAGCAAAAGAAACAAAAGTTTCAATATCCCGTATTCCGATAAATTCAACCAATTTTCCGTTTCAGTTTAAAAGAGTGCAGTTTCCTCTGAAAGCAGCATTTGAAATAACTATAAATAAAGTTTGGGGCAAACGCTGAAAGTTGCAGGTGTAAATTTGGAAAACAAAACTGCTTTTCCCATGGACAATTATGTGTAGCATGATCACGCGTCTCAAACCCACAAAATCTTTACGTTCTTTCCAAGGAAGGAACAACGAAAAACGTCATATATAAAAATATATTGCAGTACCCGTCTTCTTCTTAAAATGTATTAATCTAACCTATGACAATCACACTTATTATGGCCTCATCCCATCTCGGCACAATTCAAACAAAGTGCAAAAAAATACAGCTCAGGTTTTTTAATACTACTATCCAAAAAAAAACTATCTAATGAGGACAAAGTCGCGTAAAAGCTAGTATGATATATAATTCAATTCAAGTCCCTAGCGTCATTGGTTCGTGAGATATTTAGGGTTAACCAAAATGTTAACCTTTTTTTTAAACTGCTATGTTAAAACAACCACCTGCGCAATTTTATTGAGAGCTATATTTGCATCTTTTTGCATTATTATTTGTATAAAATAATTTATTTAAAGTCGATATCTCTTCTGGTCCTTAGACTATGGACGACTAAAAAAACGTCACGAACGTACGAACAGACATCTTTCCAAAAATCTTTTATTTCGACTCTAGGGACCTTGGAGCGTGGAAAAATGTCAACATTTTCAATTCGACAAATCGAACCCATTACAATAAATTCCTATGGGAAGTTAAAAATACTTTCATGACTTTACTTACAGACAAACGTCTTTAATTTCCAAAACAAGATGTGAACTACTTGGTCTAAATGAAAACTTATATAACGGAAATTTTAACCAGTTCTGTAGGTAATGTAACTTTAGCGGAAAAGGAGGCATCTCTCCATTTCTAAATATATGCTCAACTTTCATTGCCCAACAATTGGAATTATGAACAACATCAACAGGAAATACCTCTACATCTACTTAAAAAAAAATTGAGCATATAGAATGTTACTGAAAACAGAATTCTTGTGAATATTGATATTGTAATTTTTTCAAACTGCTTAAAAATCTATGTTCTGCCACTTCACATTACGTTTAAAATCGCATCAATTACTTGAGTGGATTAATGAATCAAGATTAAGGTAGAGGTAAGCCCCATAAAAAAATGAAAACGAGGCTCTAAAAGGTCTACTTAAGCCACGTATTACATTTCTCTTAACTTTTCCTACATCCATAACATCCAAAAAAAGCAATAATCAATAACGTAACATCTATTTAAACTTTCGAAAATTCGTCTGTTTCCATTTTCGAAAAAGGTTTTTTTTGAGGTTTTTGTTGAAGTTTGTTTAAAATTAAGTAAAAAAGAAGTTTTCTGTTATCTTAATATTGTTAATCATAATCAAAATGATCAGAGCTTGACAGAAATCGTTAGCCCAATGAAAATGGTGTACTAAGGACCACTTTAGCATCCTCTCTCACATTTAATTTAAATGCCCCTGAATTCATATTCAATTACCTTTGCAGTTCGGTGAATTTATAATTTTTGTTTGCATGTTTTGTAATATAAAAGAGATCGAATTAAACTTTCCAGCTGCATATTTCTAGCCCTTGATATAATTCTACAAATAAGGGAACGTGAGCCCCATCAATCTCCATATGTTTCAAACCGTTTTTCATTCGTTCGTTCTTTCGTTCGTGGCCCCGTTGTATATTAATGAATATTTCTATACTTATGTATATATCGTATGCCCTATAAAGCACAGCATTGAAATTTGATAATACGCTACCTACCACCAAAATATAATAGGAATTCATTTTAGACCCCGAACAGTTAGGCGTACAGTATAAAGCTACGTACTATTCGTTTGCTCTATAGTCCTTGCCTTCGCCTAACTTGAAGAGAAGCGAAGTGAAGCGATTGAGTTGAGAGATGGAAGGATTTCCGAAAAACCAGCTGAAGTTGCATAAATGTCGTCGTCCGGATATTGGAGTATTCGTGTGCTGTCGTCGTCATCGTCCTCGTTGTCGTCCTTTTTGTCCAGATCGAGAATAGTAACAGAGAGAGGAAGGACTCTGACATACAAAAGCTTTCGATTCGTGGGTTGCATTTAATTTGTTAAATGAATGCATATCCATCCATGACAATTACATGTATGGATAACAATGCAATATATGATTGGATTTTCAATTCCAACCAGACGACCAAGCGACCAAACGACTAACCGACCCATCGACCGACGGACGGCGACGCACGGAATCGGCCGTCGTCGTCGTCGACGATAACGACAATGACAATGCCACCAGGACGACGACGATAGTGACAGAAGTTGTGGATATTTTGTTAATTGGATGTGGTTTGGTTGGTGGGAGTTTGCATGACTCCCTTTAACTTCGGCCTCGGTATATTTTATCCTTTATCCGTTACTGAAACCCTTGATAGAATTTAAAACTATTTAAAGCATTTTCTACTTGGTGAGGTGAGGTTTGGAGCAGTGTGTGCATGAGTTTGCATCCCGAGTACATTAATATTTTAGATTCATCCCAGGGAATGCACCAAAAAAAAAAAGAAAGCGTATACAGAGGACTCTCGGTCTCGGCTATCAACATCAAGGGTCGTTGATGTTGTCTGCGACTGACTTATCTGCGAGTATTGTATAGTATACCTAACGTGACGAAATTTTGTGGTATTTATGATGATTAATGGTAGCAAATTCATCATCAAATCAAAGGAGCTCGTTATTTTGTGATATCAAGGATTTTTGCGGCGGCGGCTACGTCGCTCGTCGGTGAGTTTATCCACTCGTATCCATCACCTGTTGGGTTTTGAGTGTCATATACTTATAGAAGGCTAACTATGGAGGTATGTTAGAATGTACACGAACTCTCTAGTGCTTGAGATGCCACGAAGCCAAACTGAAGTACCTACTTTGGGATAAAATTGTCTAAAAGGTAATTTTAATTAATAAAGGGATGAACATATTTTAAATATTGAAAAAATACAAATTTATAAATATATGCATTGATATGTTTGTTGAGGTGAGAAGTTCTATGAGAGAATCCAGATGAATTTGATAAATATAAATAAATTAGGTGGCGCAACAATCCGTTGAGAACTAAGGCCTATAGTGACTAACAACCCATTCTTGTGTGTGAGTAATGTTGTCAGGGGACCTACAGTTGTAAGTCGAATCCAAACCACTAATTTAAGAATGCATTTTTCGTGACAAGAAATACTCTTGGAGGGAGATAAATTTTAATTAGTGACTTCGTACGCTTTAACTAAAATACCTTATTAATTCTACAGACCAACACTATTGCGAGAAAAAGACGCTTCTTTTAACCATTTTTTTTTTTAAATTTAAAGTAGAATAAAAAAGCCCAACTTCAATCTAGCTCCGAGGTCGCGTAATAGGTAATTGCTACCCATTCCACTACAACGCCCACTTTGCTGTGCCGTTTTTCAAGACAGATTTCTTCCTTTCTAAAAATCATGAAAAAAGCTACTATATTCATAAGGCCCGTCCAAATTACATTTTTGATTTCCCATAGGAAGTTATTGTGATGGATCCGATTTGTCGAATTGAAAATTTTGACATTTCACGACGTTTGAAGGTCCCTAGAGTTGAAATAAAAGATTTTTAGAAAGATGTCTGTAAGTGCATGTAAATGTGACGTGACGTTTTTTCGTCGTCCATAATAAATATTGTTTTCAACATTCAGACAAATTTTGAGAAAAATCGAATTGACAGATTTTTTTTTTAAAATCCAACAGTCTCTTTTTTTATAAACAAATAAAATCTACAAAAATAGTACGCAAATTTAGTAAAAATTGAATTGATGTTTGGTTCTCGATATCTCTCAAATTAATTTAATTGATCCAAACAGGTTAACTCGCCGATCTTATTGAGTATTTACACCAGTGATCTGATAGCAAGCCTGACTCAGGCAATAGCGTAACCTAATTGACCTAATTGCGAACAGAACGGCCCCAAAAGTTGAGGTTATCAAGACAGTTTTACAGGTTGACTTCCACAAGATTCAACAATATTGCGATGGCTTGAAGTTGATAATCAACATTCAGAAATGTAAAACTATTTTGTTCAAGAGTCCACTGTATGAAGCCTCAAGGTATACGAGAAAGAACTGGACAAATCTAGTGGTCGTTTGACTAAATTGACAGCCATTGGCGAATAAAAGTGTAGTAAAGTATTTGTATTTCGACAGACATATGAGTGCTGCTTTGGTCAGAGCTAGGGTTGCTTTTGCCCTGACAAAACGGTTGTTTTTTAGCAGCCGTCTTGACAGCAGGGTGAAGGTGATTTGCTACATGGCTCTATCCGACCTATGTTTGCTTATGGGTGCCCGGTACGGTTCAAGAAACTGTTTCAATTTTGCAGCTTGAGAGCGCTAGTTGAATACAAAATATTTGCCCAGAGTTGTGATGTATTGTGTTTTGCGGTCGAATTTTATCGATTGTTTTTGATAAGTTGCGCACAAACTCAGGATCGTACGTTTTCTTTCCTTGAAGCGAAAAATTCACCTGGAATTTTCAGCGATGCGTTCAAGTCCTCTTTGCAGGTTACGCGCAACCTAAGTAGAATAAGAGGAAGTTCTTCCGACCATCTAGCAGGAATTTTTGTTTTGAGCTCAGCTTTCAGGGAATGATGCCATCACTCCACCATGCCGTTCGCTTGTGGATGGTACGATGTTGTTTTCAAATGCTTTACTCCTAGAACGTTGTTGAACAAGCCTGACTCAAACTGTCTGCCACGGTCCGTTGTAATTCGTGCTGGAAAACCGTATCGCGAGATCCATCCAACAATAAGCGCGTTTGCAATAGTCTCAGCCATGAAGTCCATAATGGGTATAGCTTCAGGCCATCTGGTCTGTCGATAGATTATTGTCAATAAATGAGAAAATCCGTGCGATGATAGTAACGCACCAACTATATCCACATGGATGTGTTCAAACCGTTCAACTGGCTCATCGTATTTCTGAAGTGGTGCTCTTGTATGTCGCTTAGAACGCTGACACGCAATACACAAAACTTGCTAATTCCTTTCGCACACTGGGCCATACAAATTTTTGTTGCAGCAATTTTTTTGTTGCTCGTACTCCACCGTGCGACAACCCATGAATCTTTTCCAAAATAATTTTTCGAAATTTTTTAGTAACGTAAGGATTCATGACAGTTTTAAGAACCAGTGAAAATTTGTTGTCAATCAACTGACTTTGCAGCTCAGGATCCGCCTTCTGGTCATCAGCCAACTGATCGAAATCGATGGATCGATGGATGGAGCCGAGCGCCTTCGGTTAAGTATGACTGTTTTCGATAAGGACCGAAGAGATACAGTGAGACAGGAGAACCAGTTTTGGTGGCTTCAAATTGAGAATGTCATTTAAAGTTGTCTAGTTACCAAAAGTCTTCGCCGGCTTACATAGATTTAAGGATTAGGTAAGGGACAGTCAGGTTGGCACCAAAAAAAATTAAGAAAAGTTTTTAAGCAGTTTGAAGTAATTTTAAGTAGTGTTTTTTTTTTTTAATTCGTTTTATAATATAAAATAAAAAATACCAAGTTTTTTTTTTAATTTTATTGGTTTTAGATTAGGTTCTTGTTATTTAGTATTAAAATTGTTCTTAGGCCGAACGGCAGCAGTTATAAGATAATGGATATCTTTTAAGTTCTTGAAATGTACGCTAGTTTCTTAAGAATGTTTGTCTAGCTTTAAAATAGTTTTAAGATTTTGATAAAATAAAAAAAAAACAGTTTGTTCTATATACTTCAACAAAAGCTTGAGAAATCAAGCCCTCGATAATTAGAGTTTCATCGTACGGTGTACTAAAGATATAATTTTTATCAATGGCCAGGACATCGTAGTTTATGCAGGGATACTTAGTTATTAAATAATAAATTTCCACTTACGAGTAGTTTTAATAATTTTCAATCACAATATAATTTTTTTTCAATATTTTTTATTGGATAGAAAATTAAATTTTACAGTAAATATTATATTGGTTATAAAGATTATAGACCGCAAATGAACTCCACGCTCACCCACACATATCAAAATGATGATCAAAAAATTGCTTCAATTTAATCAAATTTCTCGGTTTCGTTTTGTACACCTCTTGCTTGACAAAACCCCATACAAAAAAGTGTAGTGCAGTCATGTCAGGTGTATTTGAGGGCTAGCAAAAAGTGGAGTTCCTGGAAATAAATTTGTTTGTGAATTTTCGTTGGAGCTACGCCATAACTGGGCCGGCTATACATATGTTTGTGCAGTTGCTCCATTTTTCTGGAACCAAATTCTGTTTCTGGATTTGATTTGTTCCATATACGACAATTTTACTTGTTAACATTGCCGTTTATGTCAAAATGGGCCTCATCAGACATGGACAAACAATTAATCAATATGTTGTCTTTTTTGGCCATTGCAATCATATTTCTGCAAAATTATTCGCATGGTACGATCTTCGTGTGATACTTCCAGTTTTAAGTTTTAGTTTTTTTTCCGCAACATTTGAGAACCGATTTGACTGATTTCAAGTAGTAGCAGTTGAAGTTTATTAAAAATCTTACCAATTGTAAAAAATTTGAAGCCAATATCTTTATATGTTACCAGGATATTCGAGTCGAGAGAGATTAAGATTAAAGAAGATTTTATTAATAATTTTTTTTTAGAAACGGACTGATGGAAGTAACTTTTTATGAAAAGTTAATTACCGGAGATCCAACACAATTCCAATATTTTCTTCTTCTGACACTATTTTGAATTTTTAAATTTGCATGACCGAATTGTGTCAAACACTGATCATTTCTATTTCATCAAAACAATGATGATACTAAAAACACGAATATTAAGGCTCTTTTCAAACCTTAAAAATAAACGCCACTGTTTTTGATAAAATACTTTACAAATCTTTTGCAAATCAGGTTCCTGTCACTTTTTAAAGGAATTTGTTAGGACAACTTCTACAAATTATACAACGTCATGACGTATCAAATTCAGCTAAGAGTGAGATAGAAAAGCTAAATTTAGGCGACCGACGCAGATCAACAATTCCGCCTACCCGACCTCGACGAAGTGAACATACCTATATAGAAACTGAAGTTCAACAAAGCTGCAGGAGTTGATGGCTTCGCTACCTTATTATTAAAAGCAGCAGGCGATGACTTGGTAGGGAGCGTGCACCAACTCATCTGCAAAATATGGTCAGAAGAAAGCATGCCCGTTAAGTGAAATTTCAGCAGCAGCGTCTGAAGCCGTTCATCAGTAACCTAATAAGTCTTTACCAGTGTGGCTTCAGACCATTAAAATCCACCATTGCTCAAATATTCACAATACACACCAAGTATCTGCTATCATCGAAAAAGCACATTGAACGACTACGTCTTGACGAAAAATAATTCTTGCAATTCGCTGATTCTATGGACTTAGAAGACAATTGAGTATTAAAGTCCTTTCTCGAACATCTCAATTGATTTTTGGTACTTTGTATAGATGGAAAGTGGAGAAGAAGATGAACCGTACGAGCTGCATAGCGAAATGGACCTGGTTAAACGAACAAAAGTTCAACCTTCAACGACTTAAATGGCTGGGTCATGTAAAGAGAATAGACATCAACACTCCAGCCCGAAAAGCCTTTGAATCCCATCCTACCGTAAGTAAGTAAGTTTAGTTTACTTTATTTAGCAAACAGAGGTTATTAATCATCTTACAGTTTACTTAAAATTAAAATTGAATTAATATTTAAACAAAGAAAAAAATTAATAAATAAAAAATATAAATAAATTTCAATTAATATTGAGGAAATGGAACACAAGTTTATTTTTTAAGGTGACTCTATTAAAATAGAAGTCAAAGTCTATTACATTAGAGACAGAATTGGTTTCCCTAACACAGCGAGATATAGGTTCATTAACTGCGTAATTTAATTCAATTAAAGATAGAAGGTATGGGCAGTTGATATGATGCGACAGAATATCACGATCAAATAAAACAGAGAAGATTTTACGTCGATTTTCAAGTGACTCTAAACCTATGAAGACATTTCAATATTCCATCCAAGTTTCCATACAACAAACCTAGTGAAATCCTTTTGGACTCTTTCAATTCTTAATGAATGATTTCTTCTTCAGGGTCTGAAAAGTCTGATGAATTTCTTTTAATAAAACCAAGTATGGAGTTAAAATTGAGTTTGAGGTCAAAAACCAAGATCTTTCTTTTCATTTACTCTTTCAAGAACACTACTGCAGTTTTATTCGTAGAAAATAGGATAGTAAGAACGATAGAATAAAAAACATTGAAATTTTGAAACGTTTAAAGATAATTGATTTTTCTTGCACCATTCAATAAGCATGTTAATTGTTAAGGTCATCTTGCAAGCGGAGGCAATCATCAGTTTGTTTTATGCATCTATAAAACTTAAGATAAAAAAGTAAGGACTACCTTTAGGGTCTCCTGATGACACATGTACAGGAGTAAAGAGAACATTACCAATGAAAACAAATTGAATGCGTCCTATAAGATAAGATTTCAACCACTGCAAAATATTTGAATGAAACCCAATTCTAGTTTGTTCAATAGAAAAGTGTGGCTGACTCTATCAAAGGCCTTTGAAAAAGTCCGTATAGATGACGTCAATCTGATACCCTGCCTCAATTTTATTGAGAACGTTGTGAAAATACAAAGGTTAGTAGTTGTCGACCTGCCAAATACAAAGCCATGCTGGATAGGTGATATTACTTCCTTAAACAAAAATAAAAACATATCACACACAATTTTTTCAAAAAGTTTTGGAATGGTGGATAGTTTGCAGATTGATCGTTAGATAGTTTCAGATTGCATCCTGCTTTATGGATAGAAATTATGAAAGATTTTTTGCATTCAGAAATAAATTCACCTTTAGTAAGAGAGAGATTAAAAATATAAGAAAGAGGTTCAGAGAGTACTGCAGCACAAATTTTTAGACAATTGGAGCCACTCCATCTGGACCCGGACGATTTTCATTACATTATTCACATTTAAAAAAGCTTTTTCAACTTCAGACTTGATAATAACTAATCTTCCAACATTGATCGTGGTCTTTGCCATAAACAGATTGTTGGTGACCTATGGTATTTGCATAGTTTGATTCAAATTATTAAGCAGACAAATTTCAAATCGTAGTCAAAACGGAATAGGTAGCACTTTTGTATTGCATATTTTTTGGAATGCCACTGTTTTTTGTTTTTGTTTTTAATGAACGTCCAAAAGCATTTACTATTTTCTTTTAAACTACTTTCAACCGAGATAATAAACATTTTATAAAGAAACTTGTTAAGAATATTGAATTCCCTTTGAAGACGAATATACTTGTGTTTAACAAAAGAGTTATTAGGTAACCTTTGAAGAAGCTTATAAGCCATGCCTAAGAGGTTGCAATAAAATCATTTTCTTGAGATGAAGAAGCTAAGATCATTTGTTTCCTTTAATTCGCAGGCCGCCAATGTTTTGGTAATACCCATAGAATTGATTACATAAGTATTACATTTTAAAATCTAGGGCTGCCATATCTTAGGTTTTAGGTTTTTTTAGGTTTAAAAATTAATTTATTTCTTATAATAAGTTTAGATACATCATGTTCAATAAGACTAAAATGTAAATAAAATTTTTGAAATAAGTAGTGGCATTATTGTTAGAAAATATTATTGCCACTTCGATAATTAACAAAAAATCAAATAAATAAATTGGGTGGGGTGAACCATAATTTTAAACTTCAAGTATAAATAAAAATATGTACAATTGGAAAATAAATCAAAGAGAATCACAATTAAAAAAATAATTAAGCAAAGTCCAGAAAATCTTAATTAAGGAATTACAAAAAGAACGACCAGATACAAAAATTTCAACAAATTAGAAAACCAATTCCCAAAAATTCACCAGAAATTAAAAGGAAAATACAAAAAACATTAAGTTTATGAAAACATAATTTTTTCCAAATCACCGAAATCAGATTCAAACAACCAACTCTTAAGATGTTTCATAAAAAGATTTGGTAAAATAAGTGACCTTAACATACAAGGTAGTTTATTAAATAATCTAGAAGAAGCAGCAGTATAAAAATTTCGAAAAGTAGTAGTCCGGAAGTTAGGAATAGATACAAGATACTGCAAGTTGTTTCGTAGGTTATGACTGTCTAAAATTCTGAAATTTAGATTTCCTGAGCGCAAAAAAAAAAGTTTTTAGGACTTTGAAACAATAGAAGTGACGAATTGGAAGAATTTTTAGTCTCACAAATAAGGGAAAGCTGTGATGCAGTCGCCGTTTTCTGCTTATTATTCTAATAACATACTTTTGGAGAGTAAGAATTGGTTTAACTTTGCAAAAGTGCGTTCCGCCCCAACAAGCAATTCCATATTGTAGTTTAGAGTGGAAAATCCCATAATAAATTTTTTTAAGAAGGTCGGGTGAGCAAACTTATTGGAGAAAGAAGAAGTGCCTGAGTGTAGTACGAAAATATTTTTGTAAATTCTCAGTTTGATTACTAAAGGTCATCTTTGAGTCGATTAGCAGTCCTAGATATTGAAAAACATCCACTTTTTCAATTTGAAAACAAAGATCACTACAAAATAGGGGGTCACAGTAAGTGATCGTGCTTGTTTCAGAAGAGCAAGAGCAACTATGTAGTTTAAACTTTTTGCACTCAGGCTCATGAAAAAAGATTTCCTTTTCGAAAACATTCTGAGAAGAAAGGCTGAAGAACATAATTTTCGTCTTAGAGCTTATTAATAATTTATGTTCAGCAAACCACGACCTAAAAAGATTCAAATCCCAATTTATATCTGCAACAAGATCAAGGGGACTATCAGCACCATAGGCACAACCAACATCATCTGCAAAAGCGGTAATTTTCGACTTGAATAGTAATTTAAATAAAAAGTTAATGTAAATTAAGAACAATATTGGACCAAGCACAGAGCCTTGTGGTACTCCAATATTAAGAAATTTGAAGCCACTTCTAGTATTGTTAATTTTTACTCGTAATGATCTATTAACAAGGTAGGATCCAATCCAATCTCTCATAAAGCTTCGAATACCAGCATTTTCCAATTTAGACAACATGATATCATGATCAACCATGTCAAAAGCTTTAGTGATATCGACAAACAAGCCAGCTGAACACTTTTTACTATCTAGGTTAAAGAAAATCTCGGAGCAAAATTTTAGAAGAGCGTCTTCCGTGCATTTACCTTTCTGAAACCCAAATTGCAGGGAACTAAAGAAGTTGTTTTTATTTAAGAAATCAATTAATCTGTTCTTGTACTTTTTTCAAAAATCTAACTTACAGAAGATAGAATTGAAATTGGTCTATAATTGTTCACTTCTTTCGCTGATCCTTTTTTAAAAATAGGAATAATGTCTGCACACTTCAACGCATCCGGAAATTTTCCTGAAAAGATGCTTTGGTTAAATAAATAAGCCAAAACATCAACTAAGTAACAAGCTATAGTTTTAAGCATATTATTTGAGATACCATCAGCTCCTCAAGTCTTCGAATTTTTGAGCGAACCAATACTTCTCAAAAGTTCAAATGCAGTTATGGGTTTAAAAAAAATTTGTTTTGGTTCAAAGGATCACCACAAATACTGTTTGATACTTTTAGTTCTTAGTTTATTTTTGTTTATAGTTGTTTATCCAAGGCTTAAGTTTTTTATGTTTACTCCTTAGTTTGAAAATAACACTGGATTGGACAATATAATTTTAAAGAATATCGAAAAAAGTATCAAAAGCTTTCGAGGCATCACTTTCTAAGTAAACCGATTGCCACTCTTCAAAACAAAGCTTGCTTTTTAATTTTAAATAGTCAATTTTAGTTACTTCAAAACTTTTATCAGTAGATAATGGTTCAATGCTACCAGGGGAACTCATCAAAAGACCAGTCATGGCATGATCAGTTATACCTAAATTGAATACGCCTTTTATTGTGTCAAAAGAGCAATTGGAAAAACGACCATATATGTGGTCTAAACATGTTCCGGAAACCGGTCTTGTTGGTTCGGTTATAAAAGAAGCCAAACCATGAGCTGCAAGTAAGGACACATAAGCAGAAACAGCATCAGAATCTTCCAAAATGATATTTAAATCTCCCAATATTAATAAATTTTTTGCTTTTCCGGCATACAAGAGCTTAGAAAATTCATACATAAACACCGTTAAACTATATTTATGCAATCTGTAAATGCAAAGCAAAACAAAATCTCTTTTATCTAATTTAAAAGTAAGTTTTAATATATCAGCGCTCACAAAATCTAACACAGTTGATATACATTCATAATTTTCCTTAACAAAACAACCTACACCTCCAGCACAATAATCATCATTTGTTTTACCAAAAAAGTTATAACCTGGCAAAAAGTAATCATTTTTCTCAAAATTATATATCCAAATCTCCGAAACACACAAAAAGTCAGGTAAACAAGCAAAAGAATTTAGGTGGAAAACAAGGCAAGCGAAATTCACACGCAAACTTCTAATATTCTGGTGAATCAAGAGGAATTTGTTAGAGCAATAAGGTTTAGAAGTAAAGATCTGTTCACAATTGTTACTATTAGAAATATTAAGATTAATATTATAATTGTTGTTGCAATTGACATGGATGTTTTAGGTTTCCTTCCCAAATAGGATTGATAGAAGAGCTTGGAGAATATCACTAAATCAAAAACAAATAGCAATATCAACAGTTTGTAAAATCTATGCTGCAGCAAATTAAAAACAAAATTAACTAACCCTCAATAATAATAATAATATTGATTTCAAATATAATTAATGTCAAAAATAACACAACTTAATTAACATCAAAACAAATGTTCAAGTGGAAAAAATCCACTTCAAAGTGCAATTGATTATCAAACATAAACAAATAGGAATATTCATTGCATTCTAATATTCATCAATCATCATCCACTGCACATATTACAACAATATTTAGTTAAACTTATTTAATTTTTTCCAACTAAACTGTCCATCAATTGCAAACAAATTAATTCTATGAAATTCAATTGAAAGCTAAAAGAAAAAAAATAATAACAAATTAAATTCCTATTTGAATTCATAACCCTTTAAAATAAATCCCATCCTCAATTTAAATACATATTTACCTATATAAGTTTATAACACCCAACCAAACCTTGTTTTTGTAGTCCTGGATGACCACAATCCTTTAGCGAACATTTGATCCATACCTGTCGCAAAATAGTTGTTGAGGTTTTAGTTTACTAAAAACGAACGATAGGAACGCTTGTCGAAATTATTTGCATCAGTTCTTCTCAATGGTTCATGGGTGTTCAATGAAATTGACTAAACTACCAGTTTATAGGCCAATTATGGTTTTCCTGATGACCGCACAGTTTTCACATTCAATATGTGGTTCATTTTGTTTTAATTTATTTCAACATCCATGTCCAAAAGTTTGGTCTAAATGAAAACAATTTATCAAAAATATCAATGAGCGAGCTTGTGTTTTTATTTCTAGGAATTCAAGGATCGATATTTAAGGAGCCCAAATATACCCATTTCCCTATAACCTATTATAGTTAAGTTATAATAAAAAGAGGACTATACCCAGCTATTAGTCGTATGTAGTAAAGTTATCAAGTGCAATTTATTGTTATGTAATGTGTAATTAAATAAATTCACTTTTCGCAACTTTACGTAGAAGTAATGTAGAAGGTTGTTGTTACGGTCGGTGGTGGTTGTTCGCTGTAGTCTATTTAGAGTTAAGTGAATACAAATTGCTCGTTTAATGTTATTAGTTAGAAGTAATTTGATAATAAAATGGAGTTCTATTTTATGAGAACCGAGAAACGATTTCTGTATAAATAAGAGAACTAAAAGCTGTTTCAGAAAGCGTGAAGTTTCAACTGTAACTAAGCAATTCAATGCATCAGAATGTGTTCACTATGGAAAAATATTTGGAATTATTTTACATAAATTTGACTTGTCTTTCAGTGCTAAATACAATTTTATGAGTAAAAGCCATTTTTTTTAGATTAAGTTTTTGCGATGCTTGCATTTTTCGGATTTATTGATTTTTGCAGCTGGCGTTATACATATTTACTTTGGTTATTTTCTTGCGAAACCCTCAAAACAACAGCCTATAATATTGATTTTTTTTTCTAGTCCCACAATTTACGATTGTTTTTAAATAATATAGATTATATAGACGTTGACGAAGTGAAGATAGCTATATCTAAACTTAAGTCAAACAAAGCTGCTGGAGCTGACGGCATCACCGCCGAACTATTCAAAGCAGCAGGCGATGACTTGGTAGGGAGCATGCACCAACTTATCTGCAAAATTTGGTCGGAAGAAAGCATGCCCGATGAGTGGAATCTCAGCATAGTGTGCCCGATACATAAGAAAGGAGACCCTCTAAACTGCACCAACTACAGAGGCATCAGTCTCCTTAACATTGCGTATAAGATCCTCTCTGCCGTATTATGTGAACGTCTGAAGCCATTCGTCAACAACCTGGTTGGTCCTTATCAGTGTGGCTTCAGACCAGGAAAGTCCGCTATCGACCAAATATTCACACTACGGCAGATCTTGGAAAAAACCCAGGAGCTTCAAATCGATACCCACCATCTCTTTATCGATTTTAAAGCCGCGTATGACAGCATCTATAGGGAACAGCTCTACCGAGCAATGTCTAGTTTTGGCATCCCTGTCAAACTTATCCGTTTGTGCAGAATGACGATGGAGAATGCACGCTGCTCTATCAAGGTCGGAAGAGATCTTACCGATGCATTTGATGTCAAAAAAGGTTTTAGACAAGGCGATGCACTGTCATGCGACTTCTTCAACATCGTTCTGGAAAGAATTGTGCAAAACTCAACCGTCAACCCTAGAGGCACAATCTTCCAAAGATCCATCCAATTATTCGGATACGCAGATGATATTGACATAATTGGAAGATCAAAGCGTGATGTCAGTGGAGCGTTTTTGAGCATTGCGACGGAAGCGGAGAAGATGGGTTTAGTGGTCAATGAGGGCAAGACCAAGTATATGCTGTCATCAAAAACGGACACTGAACGACGACGTCTTGGACAAAACGTCACCATGGACAGCTATAACTTTGAGGTAGTTAAGGACTTTGTCTACCTAGGCACCGCTATTAATGCAGACAACGACACCAGCGCTGAAATCAAACGAAGAATAACTCTTGCAAATCGCTGCTTCTTTGGACTTAGAAGGCAATTGAGAAGTAAAGTCCTCTCTCGAGCATGTAAAATCACCATTTATAAGACACTCATCATCCCGGTTCTCATTTATGGCGCTGAGGCCTGGACCCTGTCAAAGAAAGATGAGAGCGTCTTAGGATGCTTTGAGAGAAAAATTCTTCGGGCGATTTTTGGTCCCGTACGCATAGATGGAGAATGGAATAGAAGATATAACGACGAGCTGTACGGGCTGTACAGCGAGACTGACCTTGTTAGCAGAATCAAAGTCCAACGGCTTAGATGGCTAGGTCATGTAGAGCGGATGGACATCAACGCTCCAGCCCGGAAGGTCTTCGAATCCAATCCCGAGGGACGGCGCAGTAGAGGAAGACCGCGACTCAGGTGGCGCACCCAGTTGGGAGAGGACCTCGACCAACTTGGCGTGCGAAACTGGAGACAGCTAGCTAGGGACCGAGCTGGCTGGAGACGCTTGTTGGTTGTGGCCCAGGTCCGCCCCGGACTGTAGCGCCACCTTAAGTAAGTAAGTAAGTAAGATTATAAAATGTAAATTTCAATAAAAATTGAATTTTATCGTCCTTAATTTGTTTTGAAACAACCTGCACTGCCAACCAATAGTATAGGGTCACAAATTTTGCAATCGACTTTCGGTTTTTATACCACTTGAAAGTTTATACCCGTAAAGGTTTACGACCTTTGAAAGGGTACATATTTCCCCATTTCAATAAAAGTATAGGGTTGTTTGGAAACTAGCATTGGAATTCCGAAAGATCTATTAATTAACTACTAAAAACCCGTATAAAATGGTGCTTCTTTTGAATGAGTTTAGTTCGAATATTTCCGTGCCGGAGTTTACATGTGCCATCTTTTAAAAGACTTGTGTATTTTGATTTATTCTGTTCTTTGCATTTTTTTAATGGTAAATTTATTGTGCTTTAGTGTTATATTCAGTGTTTTTAAGTGTTAAAATTAAAAAAAAAATTATTATATTGAAAAATGTAACGAAAATGTGTAAATAATCCCGACAACTTTTGTTACATTACAGGTGAAGGTGTATTTTGTAAGCAAAGGTGTTTCATATCCCTGACAATAAAAGACACCTATTCCTACTATTTTAAACAAAGTATAAAACATCAAGATAAAAGCTGGGCTCCGCATTTCTTTTGCAATCCATGTGCGACAGGTTAAAGAAATCGGATGAGTGAAAAAAAAAAATATTTCGGTTCGCAGTACCAATGCAGTGGCGGGAATCAATTAGTCATGAAACGGATTGTTCTTTCTGCCTCACGACTCATGTGTTTGTAAGAGGCAAGGGACTTTCTTTAAAAAAAAAGAATAATAGAGTGTATGCAAATGTACCATCGGCTTCTCGTTCTATGCCACACAGCGATCTTCACCCGATTCCAAAAAGCCATTACATTGACAAAGAAGAAATAACACCTACACCTGCTACACCAACAATTTCTTCAATGTCAGAATACGAATTACACAGCCACAGGGGATAACACAAGCTGAATTGAATGATCTTGTAAGGGACTCAGAATTGTCCAAGAACAAAGCAGAACTTCTAGGCTCGAGGTTGCAAAAATGGAATCTTTTAGGAAGAGGAGTGGTTAAAACATCTTTCCGTACTCGACAAAAGGAGTTCCAGCGATAAATAGATGAAAATTTAGTTTATTGAAATGATGTCTGTGCTTTGATGGTAGCCCTTAACCTAACGTATAAACGGAGTGAATGGAGACTTTTCATAGATAGCTCTAAGTTAAGCTTAAAAAATTTGTTGCTAAATAACCGAAATATTTTACCTTTGATTCCTATTGGTTACGCAGTTCATATGAAGGAGTCTTTTCTGCTGCTGATTGAATATAAGGAACACCAATGGCAAATATGCTGGGATTTGAAAGTCGTAGCAAACTCGAAGCTGTTTGGGCAGAAAAATGTCAAAAATGCCCTCTAATTGATCCACAAAAAGAGTTACTTCCCCTTGTAGCACAAAATTTTCTGGGAAATAAGAGGAATGACCACTGTGTTGAGCTTGTCGAAAATATGCTTTTGTCATACCAACAATTGGGTTGTAATATGTCCTTAGAAATCCACTTTTTACATTCTACTTGGAGTTCTTTCCGGATGATTGTGGTTATTTTAACTGTGAACACGGTGAGCGCTTTCATCATCGCCAGTATATAAAAGCAGTATCAAGGCCATTGGAACGCTTCAATGTTAGCGGACTTTTGTTGGACTAGATTAGATTGATTGATTTTTATTGTTTCTGTTCTTGTTTATATTACAAATTATTTAAAAAAAAATCGTCTCTTCTTTCCAAGGTCTTAATTACGCTGTTTAATTAAAAGGTAAGGTTTCGTTACTGGCACTTTTCGGATTTTTTTCAATGATCTCAAATAAAATACGACTTTAAAATTACTATATCACGTCAGATTTTTGGAATATTCCATTTTATAGTTCGAAAAATTTGTAAGTCTTTTTAAATTAATGAATTAGTTTTTTTATTTTTAACTTCCCATAGGAAGTTATTGTAATGGGTGCGATTTGTCAAATTGAAAATTTTGACATTTCTCGACGTTTCAAGGTCCCTAGAGTCGAAATAAAAGATTTTTAGAAAGATGTCTGTGCGTGCGTGTGTACGTTCGTACGTTTGTACGTCCGTATGTCCGTATGTATGTACGTCCGTACGTTCGCGACGTTTTTTTCGTCCTCCATAGCTCGAGAACCAGAAGAGATATCAACTTCAAATAAATTTTGTTATACAGATAATAAGGCAGAAAGATGCAGAAAGGATTCTCAAGAAAATTGCGTGGGTGGTTTTTTTTACCATAGCAGTTTGAAAAAAAGTGAACATTTTTGTTAACCCTAAATATCTTACGAACTAAAAACGCTAAAGACTTGAATTAAATTTTATATAATATATTGTAACGTGATACCAAACAGTTATATTTTTTGAAAAAAATAAACATAACAGTTTTTTTTTTATAAATCAATAAAACTGAAAAAAAATTGTCAGCTCCAAATATTACGCCTGAAATATGATTTCATCTCTTAAACAATTTTGTGCAACGAAGAATAATGTTTTTGACATCTGATAACATTTTGAGAAAAATTGAATTGACATTTTTGTTTATAAAAAATAAAAATCTAAAAAAAGCATTACTCAAAGTTGGTAAAAATTGAATATCGATTCATATATCTTTTCAAAAACTTTAGGCTTCATTCTTATTTTATCTTATAAGAAATATTGTTTTCAACATTTTGAAAAATGTTGAGAAATATCGAATTGACAGTTTTTTTTACAAAAAATAAAAACCTAAAAAAAATGTATAAAAGTTGGTAAAAAATGATTTTCGACTCAAATATCTTTTCAAAACTTTGAGATAATAGCTTCTTACTATTTTTTTCTTATAAGAAATATTGTTTTCAACATTATGGCAAATTTTTAGAAAAATCGAATTGTCATTTTTTAACAAAAAATAAAAACCTAAAAAAAACTGTATAAAAGTTTTTAAAAATTGCTTTGTGACTCAAATATCTCTCCAAAAATTTTAAATATTGGCTTCAAACTAATTTTATCTTATAAGAAATATTGTTTTCAACATTTGGTAAGATTTTTAAAAAATTCGAATTGACAGTTTTCTTACAAAAAATAAAACTCTAAAAAAAACAATACTAAAACTTGGTAAAAATTTACTTTCGGCTCAAATAGCTTTTTCGAAAATTAAAAATATTGGCTTCAAACTTATTTTATTTCATAGAAAATATTGTTTTCAATATTCCGTAATTTCATAAAATTTCAGTTTTTTCATAAAAAATAAAATCTACAAAAAATAGAACGCAAATTTAGTAAAAATTTGTACGAGTTCATATAGAAAACAAAAGACAAATCGACAGACGGGATGAAAAGTTATCAGTGTGGGTCGCATCCCAGCCTCTTTTTTCAATAAAATTTGGTTTTGGTTTTTCAAATCGTTATTCCCTATCTTCAATCATAAAATTTTGAAACACAAATATTGTAGCAATGCTGAAAGATTAATTACAAAAACAGGTTCTTACTAACTATTTAACCGTAATACCTGCGCTTCTGGGAATGCCCATCAGCTTACCCTTTAGCCCAACTTCGGCCGTACTATATGAAGTACAGAGATTCATTTTATAGCCGTACTATGCGAATGTGGAATGCCTTGCCAAGTTCTATCTTTCGCTATCATTGTTCAGGAATTCATAATCAATGTGCACCTCCCATCCTACCCTTCCCTCTTTTCCTAATGCTCACACTTTGTCTTTGGCATATTAAAGGTATACAAAACCCTTTGAGTGTTCGCTATCTACATTTTTTGTTTTAATATAATGAATATAAAAATATAAGAATTATTTTGAAAACAAGCATTTTAATAATTGGAGCAGATATTTAAAATTTGAGTTCGGATTCGAAATCAGCACAATAACTGTATTCCAAAACGTATTTTTCAAAACCATGAAAGCGTTAAGTTTAAGAATTCTCAAAACTTAATAAATATATTAAAAATTTTCAGAAACTATAGTTGTGTTTTAACTTAGCCTTAAAATTCCGTTTAAAAATCATATTTTATTATTCGATATTATTTTCTTATTCGAGATTTAAATTTAGGACAACTTTTAAAACATATTTTATTTGTGAGTGTATCGCTTAATTTTTGTGAAATAAGCTGATCGGTATTTTCAGTTGATGAGATAGACCCCAGATCAACCAATGAAGGTCTTCAATGAAGGCAACTGACGACCTTTGAGAGTCGTGAACAGCTTAAAACGAAGGTTTTATCCACTATAGTACTTGTGTTCCTAACATCGAAGAAGCAATGCATCTAGATGCTAGATCAGCTTGGTTGTGAATGTGCTTCCATACTAAGAAGCGCGTGATCGCTGTTGCTAACAAATGTTGTCCGTTTGGAAGGTTGTGCTCTCATCCACTCCAACTTTATGATCACACCTACCCTGGCGTATATCCTCACATTGGATACGTTGAGTTGGATACACATCCTGATCTGGCTGTATCTACAAAACCTACATTCTTATAAACTTTAAGTTTAACATTTGGACATACCCTTTTAAAAAACTTGAGTATCTTTATAGCATCATTCTAAGAAAGAGAAGATGATAGAAAATAAAACTTTAACCGAAACTTTTACGTCACTTAAACACTGGTAGAATATTTCATGTCATTTATTGATATTTTAACTCACAATTTTGTTGAAATAGCTATTTGCACTCTCTAGCTCAAACAATATAGAAGCAATACTTGAATTATCAGAAGTTAACATCAGTTTACTCTTAAGGCAAAGGTTATTTTTTGGCAACATTGGCTTAGACAGCTGACACACGTTTCGTGTTTTGTTTCACTGTCAAACATCTTTAGTTTGGTCTATAATTTAACCATGAATCGTCTCAGAAACGAACAATGCTTGCAAATTATTGAATTTTATAATAAAAATGCAGTTTGCTGTTCAGAAAGTTTATCAGCGCGCTTCTTCTATTTTATGGTTAGTTTAATCGACCCACTGACGAAGCTCATTTTTGTCTCAATGAGTACGTAAATAAGCAGAATTGTCGAATTGGCAAAGCCAAAAGCATTGCAATGTATCCAGAAAAAGTCACAGTTTGGACCGGTTTATGGGCTGGTAGCAGCTTTGAACCGTACTTCTTCAAAAATTATGGGAATCGTTATGTAACGTGAGCGCTACCGTGCGATGATATCCAACTTTTTTTTGCCCAAATTGGAAGAGTTTGACTTGTATGACATGTGGCTTCAACAAGTGTGTGTCACATGCCGCACAGCACATGCAACAATAGACTTATTGGGAGGCGAGATCGGTGAACATTTTATTTCCCGTTCGGGACCGGTCAATCAGCCGCCTAGATCGTGCGATTTAACGCCTTTAGACTATTTTTTGTGGGGCTATGTTAAAGTTCATGTCTATACAGACAAGCCCGCTTCAATTGACGCATTGGAAGAGACCATTGAAGAATTTATTCGTGAGTTACCGGCCGAAATGTTGAACCAGCTAAGTTCAACATTTGCATAAAATAATCTTTAAGCAAAAATACATCTGCTAGAGACAAACCCAGAAACACAGTAAATAACGATTTAACTGCTGAAAACAATACTAAGAAGGAACCGTCTAAAAAGGCTGTTCAAAGTAAAAGTGATGAAAAGAAAGCCTATTCTGAGATTGTTAAAAATGTGCGGAAGAATGAAGAGACTTCCATAAAAGAAATGCTACAACTTATTCTTAAAAGAATTGATAAACAGGATTTGAATATCAAACTGCTAAGCGAAAAAGTCGCTCTTAAAAAACAATGATGAACAGAACACTTAAAATCGCTACATGGAATGCAAACGGTCTTATACAACATTCATCCGAATTAAAAATCTTTTTAGATCTAGAACATATCAATATTTGCCTGGTGTCCGAAACTCATTTCTCCAATGGGCAAAGTCTAGATAATGTAATAGAAAACTATTCATGTTAACACGCTAAACATCCAGCTGACATGGCAAGAGGTGGATCGGCGATTCTTATAAAAGAAAGCTTAAAACATTATGAAGAAGCTAAGTTTACTAGTGAAAATATGCAAGTAACAACTATTAGTATTGGTATGAAAAAGAAAGAGTTTAAGATAACAGCTATATACTGCCCACCAAGGCGCTCCCTGACAGAAGATGACTATACAGATCTATTTAATCTTCTTGGGCATAACTTTCTTGTTGGCGGAGACTTCAATGCGAAACACACCCATTGGGGTTCAAGACTTATATCAACAAAAGGCAAAAGACTTTTCCAAGCAGGCCGTAAATACAATTGCGAATTCTTTTCCTCCAGGTCGCCATCTTACTGGCCTTCCGATACTAACAAAATACCAGACCTTATTGACTTTTTCATAGCTAAAGGAATCAAACGAAATCACATTAGTGTCTAAGGTAATTATGACCTGTCATCAGATCATATTCCAGTGATTCTATCACTAAGTGAATCGGAAGTACTAGAAAAAAGTAATCCAAAGCTTGTAAATAAGAAAACAAACTGGAGTGATTTTAGAGAAAATCTTTTAAGTTTTATAAATTTAAGATCTCATATGGATACAATCGCAAATTGACCATGAAGTGGAACAATTTATTGCTGATGTGCAATAGGCCGCTGAAGAAATTACTCCAACATTTTCTAATAGAAGACAAAATGAAATAAAGTATCCTTTAGAAATAATAGAGTTGATAATAGAGAAAAGAAGAGCTCGAAGAAAATGTCAAAATAGTAGATTTCCAGATGATAAAACAACGTTTAACCGTATAAGCAACAATCTTAAAAGACAAATTTACAAATTCAAAAATGATTCACTCAGTACATTCCTAAGGAATTCAACGACTGATGCTTTAACCGATTTTTCGCTATGGAAAGCAGCCAAGCGCCTCAAAAGACCGCAGTTACAAAACTCGCCCTTGAAATCTCAAGATGGGAAATGGATCGGTAACCCGAAAGAAAAAGCTAACCTTTTCGCTGAACATCTTGCGAATGTTTTAAGGCCATATTCATCAAACGCGGCTGAAAATAACTTACAGTTTGTTATAAGATAGATGAAAGTGAAATACCAATTGTAAGACTTAAGGAAATAAAAAGTATTTGTTTACATCAACTACCAAATAGAAAATCACCAGGTTACGATCTAATTACTGCTCAGGTTATGAAAGAAATGCCATTGAAAGCCTTCATAAAACTCCAATGTATAATAAATGCATGCCTTAAGCACCGGTATGTCCCGCACCATTGGAAAATTGCTGAAGTCATACCAAAGCAAGGTAAACCACCTACAGAAGTGACGGCTTACAGACCAATATCGCTTATACCAATTATGCAAAAGTTTTTAAAAAACTGCTTCTGAAGAGACTTAGCAAAATCATAAAAGAAAGAAGGTTAATCCTAAACCATCAGTTTGGCTTTAGAAATAAACATTCCACGATAGAACAAGTTCATAGAATGTCGGATGTAATAGAAAAAGCACTAGAAGAAAAACAAGTATGTTCATCTATTTGCTTAGATGTTGCTCAAGCTTTTGACAAGGTTTGGCAAGAGGGACTTGAGTACAAACTGCAAAGGGATCTTCCCAGGCAGTACTTTGAAATATTAAAATCGTACATCTCAGACCGATTGTTTAGAGTAAGGTACGATCAAGAATACTCGAAATTGAAGAAAATAGAAGCCGGTGTACCACAAGGAAGTGTCCTAGGTCCTACCCTGTATTTACTATACACAAGGGATATTCCAGTTGGTAATCACACCAAAATGGCTACTTTTGCAGATGATACCGCAATTTTGGTACCCGACAAATGTGTCTCCAAGGCAGCAGTAAAACTACAAAATGCCGTCGACACAGTGAGAGCTTGGACCGAAAAATGGCGTATCAAAGTCAATGAAACAAAATCTTCACATATAAACTTTACAAATAAAAAGATAAACAATATTCCAATAATCATTAATAATCAAGCTGTACCTTACGCCAATACGGCCAAATACCTTGGAATAATATTGGATGCAAAGCTTAAGTGGAAAGAGCACATCAAAAAGAAAAGAGAAGAACTAAACTTGAAATATAGAAAAATGTACTGGTTGCTTGGTAACAACTCTGATTTATCAATCCAAAACAAAATAATGCTGTATAATCAAGTACTAAAGCCTGTTTGAACCTATGGAATCCAATTATAGGGCTGTACAAAGAAAACAAATACCGAAATCATCCAAAAATTCCAAAATAAAACCCTTCGTGGAATAGTTAATGCAGCTTGGTACATAAGAAATATCGATCTACATCGTGACTTGCAAATAGAAATGGTTACAGAAGTTGTTAAAAAATACGCTGTATCGCACAACCAGAGACTGCAAAGTCATACTAATTCTGAAATGGAGTCCGTCTTGAATATAAGAAACCATGTTCGGAGATTAAGAAGAACCAAGCCTCATGAGCTTATGGTCTAAAAAAACATGGGAAAGTATTAAAAGTTTAAACTTCCCCCAAAGTGATTGTACAAAATTAAGAAAGAAAAATCGGAAGTGGATCCTTCAAGATTGGTCCTGATGAAGAGGTGGTTTTAGTGGTTAAAAGTCCCACACTACTTGGTGTCGAATACTGCCAAGTGTCTTTTGAAGATTTCCTCCTGTCAAAAAAAAAAAAAAAACCTTATATTATAAAGTATATGTATATAGTATTATTATCAAGGATTCTTTCTTTCGCAGAATGTACAATGGTTTAACCAACTCTGTTTTCCCCACTTATTTTGATATTCAAGCGTTAAGACCAATGGGCACCTGTTATAATATATAATAAACAAACAGTTATAATTTGTCACCTAATTCGCCCTTAAATAATTGCGTCCCTTGTCCATTTAAAATAGTGGACTTCTTTCTTTCTTATGGAGAATAAAATCTTGTCCTTTTTTTTATTAAGTTAAACACGAAAAAAATTAACTCTCTGAAATAATTTACTTTTCCATTATATGGGCAAATTTAGCTCAGCTTATAATTGTCACCAAAAATAAACTTTGTTCTGTGCACCCTCAAGAATTTCAATCTAGTTTTAGTTTTTCTTTTTCGTCTAGAAGAATTTAAACAGCTCCAGTTTGGTGTCTCCATTTGTCATTAATCAAAACATTATATCCTTACTTTCGGATTTAACATCCCAGTCTGCAGCAATTTTTAAAGAGATATAAGGTTCATTCCTCAGCTCAAATCCACAATGATCCAATCTTCTTCCATCTGCTAGAAAACTTCGCAGCTTAACTTTTTCCTCCCCGTGTCCATGTCCAGCCCAGCCATAGATAGGGTCTTAAGTGCAAACTGAAAAACTACTTAAGATGATTAAACAAATAAAAAAAAAAAAATACTGCTAAGAAAAAAAAAACAAGAAATAAAACTTACTCGAAAAAGTTTTTCACGAAAATGCAGTTTGCTTAATGATGCAAAGAATAAGGATCTTATATTTTTTTGTATTGTTTCAATTGTTAGCATTCAATGTGAGAATGTTTTGTAAGATGCAAATGCTAAAGTATCTATATACTATAGTAAATATAACGACGAGGACGAGAAGACGGAGATTTATTTCAATTTCCATGTCCAGGATAAATGTCGAGTCGACGAAGACGACGACGACGTCGAGGCAATTGGTTGCACTTCGTGTAAATTAAATTAAACCAAAAATCTATTAAATTACAAAGATATTGGCTAACAATTACAATAATATAGATGCAAATATACCTACATAGAGAAAGGATATCTATATTAACAGCATGACTGGGTCCTTTCTCTGTTTCAGTATTGTGTTTTAGAATACATTTGGTTAGCCTCAAACAAAATTGTATTCATTGTTTTTAACGAAATAAAATTAAATTGCCAATCGAAAGGGATATCTAACAAAACAGTAAGAACTTTCAATTAAATGTGACGTGCTGTTGTTTTGGTTACTGTATTAGTTTCAATATACTTGTTGATATGGTAATTAAATGATGTTGCCTTGTTTGAAATTTGTAAAACAACAAAAAACACAAATTATTGTAACATATTAGTAAATACATTTTTTAGTAGGTATTCAACAAAATTAAATTTCAAAAGATATTAATAGGAAGAAGGGGCTCTGCTAAGATAGTTTGAAAATTTTAATACAAATATATTTTGAAATAGGAACATATAAAACATAACGTCAACAACCTAATAGGTCCTTAACACTTTGGTTTTAGAAAAGAAAAGTACACAGTCGATTAAATATTCACATTACATCATGTCCTTGAAAAAAAAATCAATAACATCAAACCGTCACAGACCATCTCTTCATCGATTTCAATGACGCATATGACAGACTATATAGGGACAACCTGAATAAAGCCAAGTCTAGTTTTAGCATCCCTGACAAAATAGTCTGTTTGTGCAGGATGACCATGGAAAATTCACGCTGCTCCATAACGGTTGGAAACAACTTAACAGAAACTTTTGTTATCGAAAAATTCTTTAGGCAAGGCGATGTGCTGTCATGTGATTTCTTTAACATTGCTCCTGAAAAAATAGTGTCGGGCTCTCACGTCAGCACTAGAGGCACTATCTTTCAAAAGTCTACCTAATTACTCGCATATGCTGATGACATTGGCATAAACGGAAACGAGAGAAATGTTCTTGGCGTGATCTACGGTCTCGTATGCGTAGAAGGTGAGCGGAGTAGATGAACTGAAGTAGACTTAGCCACAATGATAAAAGTACAACATCTGAGATGGACGTAGAGCGCATGGAAATCAATTCTCCGGCCCGGAAAGTCTTCGAGTTTACACCCACAGAACAGCGTAGTAGAGAACTATGGACCAAGCTAGATGGAGAAGTTTGTTAAGTGAGGGCTGTAGCGCCACCGTAAGTAAGCAAGTATATTTTGAAATACGCTGACTATGACTCACATTTAAAGATACATTTTGGATGATGATAAATAGCGGATGGTGTGATCAGTACCATGCGCCCTTATCTGTTGTAATTAGATATTCTAAGCGGATGTACCATTATGGACAACACATTTAGATCTAGGTCGGTTGATTTTTCTGAAATTAAATTTACAAGAGTGTTGAAATGGGTTGGCATTTCCGTCAACAAGTACCAAGGAGGTGGAGGTATTCGTTGATTGGGAAGATTCCAGTAACTTCGTAAAGTCCCGTATTGCTATAAAAGCGGACGGAATCTGGTTTCCTATAGAGTAAAGTGCAAGCTCAGAGAACTTTACGGTCAAAGACTTGCATCCCCTTAATGTAGGTGGGACTTATTGAGTATCATATAGGGAAACAGTAGGTTAGAACCAGAAGAATTAGTTGCTCATACAACAAGAACTTTGTCTGGGTTTGAAAACCGCCTTTCTTGCGTAAAGAGAAAAGGTACCATTTTCCTTTAGAAGGGTTATTTAGAGTGTTGATTGAATTTAAATCTTTAAATAAAGGGGATCCCAAGATATTTCACGGCTTTGTTTGGGTCTTACTACCATGTTGTCAGGGAGCTTCAGGGATAACAGTTAACATTGTGTTTCTAAACCATTCTTTGAGACTGTTCTGAGACACAAAAGCTCTGCTTCGGGGGGAGTAAATCTTGATTCCCCATTGAAGATAATACTCCCAGAGTCTAAATATGTTTTCTTTAATTTTCTGGAGAGCTATTTCAGGGCTTTTAGAGGTATTATAAGTAACTGAATCGTCAGCGAATAGAAGTGTTGTTGTCTGTGTGTTATTGATCGGTTGATGGAAAGTGTAGAAATTGAACAAGCCAAGTCCGAGGATCGATCCTTGAGCAATCCCCACTAGGACATATTTAAGAGTGGTGTCAGTGTTTTCTATTTAAAAAGTAGAATTTACGATTTAAAAGGAAACTGTGTATAACGTGGACAAGGTGGACAGAAAATTAAAAGGAAATCGAATGTTTTGTTAACAACTAGCAAGCATGCTATTGTTGTTTCAAAAGTTGCGTCAGCGTGAACCTTCAGCCAGGCTTTGAAGCCAAACCTAAGCGAAGTTTTCTAAGGATCAGCAGTTCGAGAAGTTTCATGGACTTTATTTTCATAGTAATTGTAACATTAATCAATCATCAGTGAGAATCAACGAGAACGAAGCTTAAAACTAAATTACTTGTTGTGCTGGGTTTAAATGTGATTTTGAAGTATAATGTACCTGAGATATATTTTTAAATTATTGAAAATATCAAATATTGTTTAATCCATCATCAAACATCCATCCTGAAAAAGTCATGTTTTTCCATTTTGTTTGATAACTTATAGTGCGAGCTAGGTAAAAGGAATATTAAACCTCTTTTAATTTAACAGATTGATTGTTAAGGAACTAATCTTAACATTTTTAACAATTAGTTTAATATTTAGAAAAATACATCCAAAAATGTTTGCATGTTTATTTGTCATTCTATAATAAACGAACTTAATACTTAACAACGTTTGCTAATCATATATATTTGTTACCACAATAATAGGTAGGTTGGGGTTGGCGCGACGAATCGAAACAATCAATTTACTGCAGGAGACTATTGACAAAAAAATAAAAAAAAGCAACTAGAAATTAATGGAAATGGTTTTCAAGTTACTAGTCAAGTATCTCGAAAAAGAAAAAAGATTTGACTTCAAACTTTGTTCATTTTACATAAAATGCTTTTTATAATATTTTTAGATATATCCTCTTTTTTAGCTAAAAAAATAAAATAAATCTTAATATATATAATTCTTCTCTTAAACGACTGGACCGATTTTGATGAAATTTTTTGTGTGTGTTCAAGGGGATCTGAGAATGGTTTAGATTTACTATTTTGTCCGCTCCGACAGACGGCGCTACCATCGCAGTGTCAAATATTAAATAAGATTCAATTTTAAAAGGTTTTAAAAAATAAAAAAAAAACGATTTTACGCCCCTAGCTCCATCTAGCTGCAAAGTGCTATTAGGAACAAGCACTGTTGCACCTTAAGGGTCTATGGCGCGATTAAAGCTTTCTATAAAAGCGCCATCTAGCAGTTATATGTAAAATAAAATAGTATGCAAATAAAATTTAAATAATTGAATATAAATGAATACAAAAATATATGAATAAAGTAAAAAAGCATAAAATGAAATATTCATTTCGTTATGTATTATTTTACAGTATTTTCCTTATACAGAAAAATGCCACGTCTTCGTGGAAGAGCAAAAAACATTGGTCGGCGTACTCGGAACGCCCAATTAGTCCATGATGATAACCATTGGGATCTGACACTTGCAGATGCAGCACTGAGCTCATCTCCACAACAAATTCGTCAATTATTTTCAATAATATTGACAACGTGTTTTCCGTCTGATGAATCTGCTCTGTGGAACAAATATAAAGACTCAATGAGTGAGCATTTTTGCATCGGACTAGAATTACTAATAAAAATCTTAATATTGAATTCTCCGCCGAAATATACAACGAGTCATTAATAATTATTGAGGATATTTGTATTCTTATTTCAAACATGCCGCTCATCCATTTTTGAATGCCAGCGCCGAATCGCCCAGCAGTAGACATCATCAACAGCGATGTTCAACGTGAACACCAGGTCGATAAGACTTCTTTGGCTACTTTTGTTGCGGAAAATGAACAATTGCTTACTGCTGAACAACGAAATGTATATGATCAAATTAACGTTCCAATTACAGCACAACAAGGTGGATCCTTTTTATTAGACGCTCCAGGTGGCACTGGTAAAACATTTCTTATCGCACTGATACTTACGCGGATTCGATCTCAAAATCATATTGCATTGGCCATTGCTTCATCAGGCATTGCAGCAACGTTACTTGATGGTGGACGGACTGCGCATTCAGCACTTAAATTACCTTTGAACGTTCATACAAATCCCGAAGCAATGTGTAACATAAAGAAGCATTCAGGCATGGCTGAAGTTTTGAGAAAATGTAAAATTATTATCTGCGATGAATGTACAATGGCCCACAAGCATTCGCTTGAAGCTCTCGACAGGTCCCTGAAAGATATCAAAAATAATGCTCTGCTTTTCGGTGGTGCTCTACTGCTGCTGTATGGTGATTTCAGACAAACATTACCAGTCATTCCACGCGCGTCATATGCAGACGAAACAAACGCATGTTTGAAAGAATCTTATCTATGGCCAAGTGTCACTAAATTATGCCTTACTATTAATATGAGCGTTCGACTTCAAAATGATCCATTAGCGTCAGGATTCTCTGAACAATTGTTAGACATTGGCAACGCTAAAATTCAATTGTATGAAGATAAACAATATATTTTTTCAACATGGTGGCTACCAAAGATGAGTTAATAACAAGTATCTTTCCAGATTTAAGACATAATTATACTAATCATGAATGTCTGCTAGAGCGAGCTATTTTAGCCGCAAAAAATTTAGATGTTGACGCCATCAATTTTAAAATACAACAGTCATTGCCTGGTGTTGAAATTACATTTAAATCGATTGGCACTGTTGTTGATCCTGACGAAGTTGTCAACTATCCAAGAGTTGGAAGTCCAAGAGTTGTTGAAGAGCGAGGTTGTGTTTTCAGAATGGCTAACTTAAAACCGAGTCTTAGATGCTTTGGATGCTCTAATATTTTAAAAGATGAAGGTGTAAAGTGCGGTTTAATGTGTGGAAATGCATATCATAAGTTGTGTGCTGAGATTTCCGAAGATACTTATAAAGATCTATTAAAACCTAACTCGAAAATTCAATTCCATTGCTCTGATTGTGCTAAACTTTCCCTTCGCGATCTGTTTATTCAATTTGGCGCGCTTTTTTCTGTTGTTGACTCTCTTAAACTAAAACTTGAAGAGTTATCTCTTAATCAAAAGAGCTCCCCTGTTCCTTCCTTACCGGTAGTAATAGAAAGTGATAAAACTATTATAGTCCCACCTTTGCCAATGCATGCCGAGTCGCCTTGTACATTAAACAAACACCTAAACGATAATTCGGCATCTGATATTACGGAAAGTGGTTCTTCAAGAAATTGTGCATCAAAACATGTAAACTCTTGCCCAAACAAAACTAGTGATATGCAAAATCTAACTGAAAATAAGAGAGACTTACATAATAAACAGCAGAAAAATAGTGTTGTTGGGATTGATGAGATGGAGAGCAATATGAATGTTATCTCTCTCCCTCAACTTAAATGGTTTCATGTGTCTAAATTCTCAAATTCCACATCATGTGAATCTGTAATAGATTATGTCTCAAACAAACTTAAAATAAATAAACCTGATGTTAAGTGCTTTAAGCTTATTAAAAAAGACATTGACCCTGCATCTCTGGAATACATAACTTTTAAAATTGGAGTGCCAGAAGATTTTGCCAATGAAGTTCTTACTGCTAGTAATTGGCCAAAACAGGTTTATGTGAGAGAATTTCGTCGCCAAACAAAAAACTTATTTGCGACTCGGAGAGACTTTCGAACATAGACTCAAATAAAACTGCAAGTTCTTCTTCTCAGCCTACATCTACCACCGCCGCTGCAGCTACCGCCGCCGTCATCAATAAAAATAAGTATCTCTGCATTTATTATCAAAACATGGGTGGGTTCTCTTCGAAACTAAGAGAGCTCTTTTTTGCAATAGATTCAAATAATGAATATGATGTATTTGTTTTTGTTGAAACTTGGCTTCATGCTCACATCAATACAAGCGAAATATTTGATGTCAACATATTTTCAATTTTTCGTCTTGATCGGTTTGACATCTCTAAAAGTCGCGGAGGGGGTATACTTGTGGCTGTTCGCCGTCCAATTCGGGCTTATGCTGTTAACTTGGATGTTGTGTTGGAAGAAAATGTTGTCAACATCGAACAACTCTGTATCATGATACATGTGGCTGCATCAAAAGACCTGCTACTTTTTTTAAGCTACATTCCACCTCAATCATCTGCGAATGTCTTCAACAAGCATATCTTTAATATTGAATCTATTCTTTCTCAATATAATGATTTAAATGTATGTATTCTTGGTGACTTTAATTTAGGTGATATTTATTGGGAACGTAAATTAAATGATGATAAAATGTTACCTAGTCGAATAAATTCTGAGTCTGAAATAATTGTAATTGATAGTTTATTTTCTCTCGGCCTTAAGCAAATAAATTGTATTTATAATTCATTAAATAGACTTTTGGACCTTTTGTTTGTTAATGAAGATTTAAAATCTAAATTATTTGAATGTTCCCCTTTATTATCAAACTCTGTTCATCACAAGGCTGTGCAAATAAGTTTTCAAAACTTTAATTTTAATAATATTTGTAATTTTAATGATAATGAAAGTTTTATCTTTAAATTTAATTGTAATAACTTATCTTCATTAAATCGCTTTTTTGACTCTATTAATTGGGAATGTAAACTGAAATACAAGACATTAAGTGAATGTTTCAACATCTTCTTGGATATTTATTTTGAAGGTTTAAATCTATATGTGCCTAAATTATTAAAAAGAGTAAATAATCATCCACCTTGGTATAATGCACGTTTATTAAAACTCAAAAGTGCGAAAACAAAAGCCCATAAAAAATTTAAAACTTCTAATTTGCCCTCGGACTATGAATTTTTCTGTCGACTTAGAAAAGAATTTCTGTTTTTATCTAAATTTTTGTATAGTTCCTATTGCCAGTCAATTGAACAAAATTTAAAACGTAATCCTAAGGCCTTTTGGAGATTTGTAAATGATAAGCGAAGCAGTGTTGGTTTTCCTGATCGCATGGAATATAATGGAGTTTCATCAACAAATTCAAATGAAATAGTTGACATGTTTGCTAGTCATTTTCAAAAAATTTATAGTTCGTCTAATTCGTTTTCAAGTTTTCGATGTAATTTAGCACCCATAACAGATTGTTGTTCCATGTTTGTTGAATTTGATGAAGTTTTTACTGCGCTTAAAGAGCTTAAGCCTACAACTTTTCCAGATTTGCTTGGGATTTACCCTATTGTTTTAAAATCATGCGCTTCCGTCTTAAGTCTGCCTTTACAAATAATTTTTAATAAATCCCTTTCAACAGGAACTTATTTAGATGAATGGAAGACTTCATGTATAATTCCTCTATTCAAATCTGGAATGAAGGATTTGGTTATTAATTATAGGCCTATTTGCCATATGCCAGTAGTGCCCAAACTTTTGGACAAACTTATGCACCAAAAAATTGTTTCCATAATTGGTAATTCTATTTCTGAATTTCAACACGGGTTTTATAAAGGTCGATCAACGTGCACAAATTTAGTTGAGTTTACCCATTTTTGTTCATCTGTTATGGAATCCGGTGCACAGGTTGATGTGTGCTACACAGATTTTGTAAAAGCGTTCAGCAGAACTAACTTGAATATTTTGTTGGCAAAACTTAAAGCTTATGGTTTTGATGGCTTAGTTTTAAAATGGTTTGAGTCTTATTTATTAGGAAGAAAACAGATTGTCTACATAGGCAACTATCGTTCTAAGGAAATCTTAGCTTTGTCGGGTGTACCAGAAGGAAGCCATTTGGGTCCTTCTTTGTTTTTATTGTACATTAATGATCTTGTAAGTGTTTTTCGTAATTGTCATGTTCTTATATTTGCTGATGACATAAAAATCTTCAAAGAAATAAAATCTATTAACGATTGTTTTGCCTTCCAAAATGAACTTAATAGATTTCATGATTGGTGTATTACTAACGACCTTGTGCTTAATTATGACAAATGTGCTGTAATGACTTATAATCGCATTTTGCATCCAATTTTGTCGGATTATTTAATGAATGACATTAAACTATTAAGGGTATTTGAAATAAAAGATCTTGGTGTAGTTTTTGATTCCAAACTTTGTTTTGAGCGCCATGTTGACTGCATAGTTTCAAAAGCTAATTCCCTTTTAGGATTTATTAAAAGAAATTCCTCTGGTTTTAAAGATCCTTATACGGTGAAGTCTCTTTATTGTTCCTTAGTCCGACCTGTCCTTGAGTATTGCAGCATTGTTTGGTTTCCTACTACAGTAAAAAAAGTTAACAGAATTGAAAGAGTGCAGAAATGTTTTTTGAGATTTGCTTTGAGAAATTTTGTTTTACCTGTTAATGTCTCTTTGAGCTATACTTCTAAATGTTTGTTGTTGGGTTTTGAAACTCTTGAAAAGCGAAGGAAGGTTTTTAGTGTTATTTTTATACGTGATATTTTATGTTTTTCAATCAAATGTGATAATTTACTTTTTTTAATGAATGTTTATGCACCGTCAAGATCATTAAGATCAAGAGAATTGTTGTATGCTGAGCGCCACTCTACCTTGTATGGTCAGCGGGAGCCTATTTCTCGTAGTATCAATCTGTTTAATATTGCCAATGAAGATGTTGATATATTTTGCATGTCCAGAGAAACTTTAAAAAATTCTCTCAAATATGTTGATTTTTAACTTAATTATTTATTTCTGCTTTTGCTTATATGTACATACATTATATTTATAATTTATTTTACTTTGTTCTTGTTATATTTTTTCAAATCTGTTGATATTTTCGTATCGTAGATAAATAAATAAATAAAATAAAAATAAATAAAATATCCTGTAGAGTTTCTAAATTCACTAGATTTACCTGGAATGCCACCACATAATTTGCGACTGAAAATTAGCTCACCTATAATTTTGCAACATTCTTGAAGCCACTATTTTAAATGGAAAATTTCAAGGTGAAGTTGTACTTTTACCACGGTTCCCAATGATTCCTTCAGATTCGCCTATACCATTCAAACGTTTACAATTTCCAATCCGCTTGGCATATGCTATGACTATAAATAAGTCACAAAGCCAAACAATGACAATTTGTGGCTTAGATTTAGAAAACCCATGTTTTTCTCACGGACAATTATATGTTGCGTGTTCCAGAGTTGGAAAACCATCGAATTTATTTATTTATACACCTCAGGGTTTAACCAAAAATATTGTACATCCATTACGATAAATTAAGTTTTTGTAAATAAAAAATATATTTTTTAAATAAAATAGTTTGAGTGTAAGCTTTTTTATCTTTAATTAAAACAAGTTGAATATTTCATTACACAAACTCACACGCTATCGATTAGTCTAATTGCAATAAATTTACATGTAATGAAGTTAGATATTTTCATAACATTTGAATAATAACTTTCATCAAAATGGTCCAGAATGTTTTAGCTTATTAAAAAAAGTTTGAAATTTTCATATTAAAGACGTGTAGACAGGAAAACGTCTGTCGGGTCCGCTAGTCTAATATATAAAATTCTTCTGTCACAGTGTTAGTTGCCATACTCCTTCGAAACCGCTTAACCAATTTCAATGAAATTTTTCATATACATTAGATAGATCTGAGAATAGGTGTTTATCTATTTTTTATATTCCTAAGTGCTATGGTTTAATTGCATCAACATCGCACACGGTGCAACGATCTTAGGATAGACGCTATGTATAATGGAGCTTTGATTGCTATTGAGGATCTTTGCATTATCGTTGCCAACTTACCACTCAGTCATTTCGGTATTCACCAAATAAAAATACATCTTAATTAATAGACACTAAATTGAATCGTAAACTACAATACAATTTTGTATAAATGGCAGCGATTATTTCTCGCAACTCCAACTTATGAATGAAGAACAAAGAACCATTTTTGACCACATTATTGTCGCAGTTTCGGCAGGACAAGATGGATTCTTTTTTGGCATGCACCAGGTGGAACTGGCAAAGCATTAACTATTTCGCTGATTCTTTCTACGATCAAATACTGGTATGGCATTGGCTGTTGCATCTTTTGAGATTAAGGCAACTTTATTGGATGGAGGCAGAACAGCTCATTCAGTATTTAAACTGCCACAGTAACCCAGACGCGGTGTGCAATATAAAAAGAAACAATCATCCTTGGCACAGTGCTGAAACAGTGAAAAATTATCATCTGAGATGAATGCACTATCACACACAAACATTCGCTTGAGGCGCGTCGAACAGGACATTGAAAGATATAAAAAACAACGGCAGACTATTTTGCTGCACTCTGTTACTCCAATCAGGTGGTGTTGAAAAAGTATGAAAAATGGTTTCGCTGAAATATTCTCAAAATAACTTTTAGATATACTCGACGTTAAAAGTTGATTTCTGCACAATTATTGATTCACAAGATTCCAAAATGTGGATGTCAACGAATTAAATCTTAAGATACAATATTTGTTACCAGGAGACTTGGTGTCATACAAATCTACCGTGATGCTACCGAAGCTGCAAATTATCCAACTGAGTTTTTGAACTCATTGGATTTACCAGGCATGCCACCGCATGAATTACAAGTGAAGGTTGAATCTCCAGAAATTTTGCGTCATAATTTGAACCAACGACGGTCGTGCAACGGCACGCATTTAATTTTCAATTAGATTGGCATTTGCACTGACTATCAGTAACTCTCAAGGCCAAACGATTCCTGTCTGCTTCTTAGGTTTGAGCACTAAATGATTTTCACACGGAGAACTATAAGTAACGTGCTCTCGAGGGAGCAAACCATCCAATTTGTTTGTATTGGGAAAAGATGGGATCACAAAAAATTTTGTACACTCTGTTGTATTGTCATAATCATCGATATGAATTAATTTAAATAAATTTAAAAAAAATGGTTTGTTGATTCTTTTTTTTTAATATTTTGTCACCGTTTACAGTGCTCCTTATCTCTCGCACTTATGTATGTATCAACCACATCCTCACTCGCTTACAAAATATTTATTTCTAGCAAAATATTCTCTAGAAATGATTTATATGACAAAACAACGTGTGTCAGGTCAGCTAGTGATATTATATTTTTCAATACATAATTTATTTATTTTAAACAAAACCTAATTAATTTGAATGATAACCAATCAAACAAGGTTTCTTTTAAGACTTTTAAAAACGGACAGAAGAATTTAATCCCGAATCGATAGCTTGATATAATTAAAAAGATAAGCTTTAACTTCTTCATCGATTCTATCGATATACTCGTAATTGACTATATTAAAGCTTAATAATAATATATGCATATCTATGGATGTATAAATAAATGATCATATCGTCCAATTGCATATAAAGTTGTATAAAACAAATGTTCATGCTTTGCTAAGTTTGTTTTCCTACATGCAGAATTTAACAATCCTTTGTCCTTTTATAACATAATAATTCGATAAACACAAAAAACACACTTGGTTGATTTCTTCATATACACAATATTATACCTATACATAAGATACTCAATAGAGTAGTATTTAAATTATATGGGTTTTCAATACCAGCAATAAATATCTTTGGTTTCTACATTTCTGCTTAATTCTGCTGCAAAGACAATCCAAAGCCAAAACTAATGCAAAACTTAAATTAATATAAAATAAAACCATAACACTCAATTAGTTTCGGAAAAATTATATCTATGCTTTCTATGTTGCTGCTGCTGCTGCTGCTACAGCTAGCTACTGCAAAACCGTATCGCATCACAGATTTTCATTCTAATTGTTCACCTATTTCAAAGCCTAATTTTACCTCAAAAATCCTTTGTTCAAAGTTCTAAAAATGAAATTCTCCTGTTTTGTATCGTCTACTTGTATCGTAGTATGTATCTATAGTCTGCACTGCAGCAGGACCTGCATGTATGTATGTATCTATAGGATACTTTCCTAGATGCATGTATGGTGTTGTATATAGAGTACAAACAAAGACAAAAAACCTCAAACTCCAATTCCGATTAAGTCAGAGAATAATGATAGTCTTTCGAAGAACAATAAATTCTGCTGACCACTGGCGGTACAAGGATTGCAATTACAGCAATCTACGTTAACATTAACTTCAAACGTGCACCAATCCAGCAGAGATGCTCCGATTGTGGGCTTCTGTTTTGTGTTTGGTGCTCTATTTATATATACAGTTCCAAGTCTCCAGCTCTTCAGTTCTTCAGCTCTCCTGTCTGCTACCCTGCTGCTGTTTCTCCTGTCTGCATATATGAAATCTATATCTATTGGCTCATACATATGTATGTAGGTACATATAAAAACAGGAACACAACAGTTACCGGACCATAGCAGCACAATGACTTTTGTTTAGGTTAGGGAATCAGATAGAAAATGCAATTCAGTGATTTTTGAGGTTTTCCGAATGGATTTTGATTAAACTGTATGCATCGTTCTGGTTAGGGGGCAAATTTCTCTCTAAATTTTCAAAATATTTCTTCTTAACTTGCGTTAGCCACTTTGACTTAATACTAAGCTGCTGAGAATGTGAGGGAGGCAGGATGTTAGATGTTAGCTGATGGACATTATGTAGAAATCGAAGTCTTTATAGTTATAGTATACCTTCGGAACGGATGCTCCATGATGGGAACTTAATCAAAATCATGTCAAAGTTGATTCTTTCATTCACTGACAATTGAGTGCTACTTGCCAGTTGGTGGTTTGGGTTTGAGAGTATTTTAGATTGGTTTACAGAGTATCCTTTCCTTTGCTATGCTCTGCTTCCATCTGATTGCAAATAATGTGTCAATTTAGAAATTGAACAGCTGTTTTACGCTGCCCTAACTTTCCGGGATCATCATTAAGAAATATTCTGTCAAATTAACTATGGAGCACATAGATCAGCGCAAATTCAATGAACCAATTTATCAATTAAAAGATAACTTTTGTCAAATGAAGAGAAAAACTAAAACAGGTCCTTATGGTGCTGTAGTTGGGTTTTTTGGTATATAACTTCATTCCATTATAATACAATTGATAAACGAATAATATAGCAACTATTTTATAGTTTATTCATATCCTCGTATAGTAGTGACCTAGTTTTGCAAAAAGTAATTAAAAGTTGAAAAAGTGTCCATTTTGAACTTTTCCTTGAACGATACGTAGATTCTCGTAGTACGACACACGACACAGGCACACGATACAGATACCAGTGTGTTGATGTTCCACTCTGGAATTACTATAACTAACCTGTTCAGGATTTCAGAAGAAAAATATTCCAACTTGCTTGAAGTTGGACAGAATACGAAGTAATGTTACAATTTATTATACACATGCACAAACATATATACGAATGTAAGCTAAGGTTGTTTAATTGGAAACGAAAGAATATAGTTTTGAAAATTTTGGAGAAAGTTGTTTTTGAATAAATCTTTAATGAAGTTTTTAGAAAGTTTGAGCTTTTTTTCTTATTCAAGTATGTGGAAAAAAGGGGTAAGGTCAGTTGAGATAACTTAGTGGATGTAAGTTAGCAATAGAATTTTTGGTTTTGTCTTTTTCTATCACCGTTTTATTCAAAATTTAAAGTTGTTCTTAGAGAAAGAAATTCTGAACTGCAAAAGTTCAAGGAAAGGCTTTGGTTTTGCTCGTATAATTGTCTTTCATTTTAAGAATGGCTTAAAAACAAAATTTTAATAAAAGTATTAAGATCGTAAAATCGTCGTTGGGTCAAAAAAAACGAGAGAAAGGGGAAAGGGGTGTTTCCACTAAGGCACCTCTATTTATCCAGACGGCAGCGGAAAAATTTCCGAGATGGAATCAATGGTGGCGTCTTCAGTTCCAGTAAAGTTGAACTACTTAGTGAACACCTTATAGGTCTTCTACGACTTATTCGGAGGCCAGGCCTATAAGGAGCACTATATCCTGCTCCCCTTCCTTGGAGTTATACTTAGGATCTGGCCCTCTAGGTTTGGGGTTGTGCCGTGCGTCGGGGTGACTTCCTGGCCACGTAAAAGCTTCATAGTTGCGAAGCACCAACAAAGTGCGATGGGATGGACTGGGCAAACGCAAACTAAAAGACTGTGATGTATACAACGGTGACTGATACCGAGAACAAAGACAGCGTCTATTTGGGTGTGGATTTGTTGTTGGAACTAGAATCAGGCTTAAGCTTCAACAGTGTGAGCGAGCGCATCACGACAATCCGCATCAAAGCTAAATTGTCAATATAAGCCTAATATGTGCGCATGCCTCAACAGGAAAGAAAAATGAAGATACCAAAGACATATTCTTTGAGTTCTTGGACAAGACTTATGAGCAGTGCCCTGGCTATGACATTAAAATTGTCTTAGGAGATTTTAACGCTAAGCGTTAACGTAAGATACAGACTGCACGACACCACCTCCGACAACAGATTCAGGCTGGTCGATTCCGCTGCGGGGCGAGACGTTCTGGTAGCTAGTACGCAGTTCACACACCTTAATATCCACAAGGGGACATGGAAATCTCCTGATCAATCAACTGTCAACTAGATTGACCACATTGCGATCGACGCACGACATTTCTCCATTATACAGGATATCCGAACATTCCGAGGAGCCAACATTGACTTGGACCACTACCTCGTTTTAGCCAAAGTATGGCTACGGATATCCCGAACCAAGCCAAAACAAGGAAGTACTGTGAGAAGATTCGACGTTAGGTGGCTACAATCGCAAGAGACTGCCATGTCCTTTTCCGATTGAGTCTCTAATAACCTCTTAAGGAGTCCTATGCTGCCTGCATTAAGCATTTAAAACCAGTGGCAACATTGCCTTGCAGCCATCAGAGATGCCGCCTCTGAAGTGCTAGGTTTCACACGGCCACCAAAGCGAAACCCCTATTTTGACGACGAATGCCGGCAAAAAGAACGCAGCGAAACAACAGGCATACAGAATGGCGCTGCCCAGAAGGACCACAGCTGCTCGCTACGAGCAGAAGAAAAGAGAGGAACATCGGCTTGTTAAACGAAAAACGAAGCGCGTAATCGAGGAGATAGAGGGATATCACAAAAGCAATGACATTCGGAAATTTTACCAAAAGGTAAAAAAAAACCGTAAGGGTACCAGCTACGAACCGAAGCCTATAAGGACGATCAGGGGAACATCGTTGTAGACCCGCAGTCTATGTTGAGAATATGGAAAGACTACTTCTCCAAATCATATAATGGCGATGACGAACCAAAGTCCGCTATAAGTGAGATAGAGCCACTCAACATAGGCGACGCAGATCAAGAATTCCGCCTACCCGACCTCGACGAAGTGAAGATAGATACATGACGGCATCGCTACCGAACTATTCAAAGCAGCAGGCGACGACTTGGTAGGAAGCATGCACCAACTTATCTGCAAAATAGGGTCGGGAGAAAGCATGCCCGATGAGTGTAATCTCATCATAGTATGCCCGATACATAAGAAAGGAGATCCTTTAAATTGCGCCAACTACAGTCTCCGCAACAGTCTCCTTAACATTGCTTGTAAGGTCCTCTCTGCCGTATTATGTGAATGTCTGAAGCCTGGCTTCAGACCAGGAAAGTTCACTATCGACCTAATATTCACACTACGTCAGATCTTGGGAAAAACCCAAGAGATTCAAATCAATAGCGATTTTAAAGTCGCGTACGACAGCATCCATAGGGAAGAGCACTACAGAGCAATGTCGAGTTTTGGCATCCCTGTTAAACTTATCCGTTTGTGTAGAATCACGATGAAGAATGCACGCTGCTCTATCAAGGTCGGAAAAGATCAGGTGTCAAAAAAGATTTTAAACAAGGTGCACTGTCATGCGACTTCGTTAATATTGTTCTGAAGAGAATTGTGCAAAACTCAACCGTCAACACTAGAGGCCCAACCTTCCAAAGGTCCATCCAGCTGTTCGGATACGCAGATGATATTGACATAATTGGAAGATCAAAGCGTAATGTCAGAGAAGCGTTTTTGAGCATTGCGACGGAAGCGAAGAAGATGGGTTTTGTGGTCAATGAGCGCAAGACCACGTTTATGCTGTCATAAAAAAAGGGCATTGAACAACGACGTCTTGGACAAAACGTCACCATGGATAGCTATAACTTCGATTCAGTTGAGGACTTTGTCTACCTAGGCACCGCTATAAACACGGACAACGACACCAGTACTGAAATCATAACTCGTGCAAATCGCTGCTTCTTTGGACTTAGAAGGCAATTGAGAAGTAAAGTCCTCTCTCGAGCATCTAAAATCATCACTCATTTATGGCGCTGAGGCCTGGACCCTAGTCAAGGTCTCGTTGTTAAAATTTAAGCCGACGATGTCTTCAAGAGTGTTTGGTGATTTATTTTTAGCAGGACTCAAAGTTGATAAGAGTTTTGGCAGATTTATAAAAACTACGAAGAAACAATCAAACGATTTTTAACTTCAGTCTAATTTTGTGTCATATTTTATAGTAAATCATTTACAGAGATCCCTTATTGGAAGAAGGTTTACCAACCATTAAATCATGTACGAAAATGGCATAGGTTTGAATTCCATTATTTCTAAAGGTTCATAAGTAAATAAATAAATTAAATTAGGTGGCGCAACAGTCCATAAAGAACCAGGGCCAAGTGACATACAACTCTCAACCAATCCTCTGTGCGAGTAATGTTGTCATGAATGGAGGGGACTTAGAGTTTATATGCCGAATCCGAACGGCTAATTTGAGAAAGCCATTTTTATGACAAGAATTACTTTTGGAATATTTGTCAATTCCTCGCAAGGGGCAATACCCGTGATAAATTTTGGTGGCACAGGGAAGTATTGAAACCAAGACCCCTTGCATGACAGTCCAACGCACTAGTTTAAATAGGAGTGCGCTATTTGTCAGTGGTTTTCTCTCGTTAACAAAACTAGCAAATTTCCTGCAAGAATTAATGTATAGAATTTCGAGAGCATATCGTTCCAATTTAATTACTGGCGTAAAAACTCGTCAAATGTCAAAATGCGAAATCTTCGAAATTGAAATTTGTCCAAAGACTTAGAATTTAGCATCTTGAATCCGGTTTTAAAATAAGGACTTGTTAACTTTTAATTTGTGAACACACCCTTGCACTAATCATCGAATCATATAAAATCAGAATGTTATTCATGGCGTAGGGATCTTGGTTTAAACTCAAGCATTATCAAACAGACGCAAGAATCTAAGTAGATAAACCATTTGAAGCAACGCACGTATGTTTTCCAATTGGACAAGTTGCCAAGTTTGGTGCTCCAATAATACACAGCCACTTGGACAGAATTAAAAAATAAGATGTGACTGTGCGTCGTTTTACTTTTTTCCAAAGTAGTTTTCTCTATTTTGTGATGGGTTGGACGCTGTGAACGGTCATTAATTTCCTTCACCATCTTCCCTATTTGAAAATTCTTTGTTATAAGTAAATAAAAACATTTCCATTAATTACGGTATAAGACTTTGTTGAAGTGGCTGCTTGCAGTAGCCTATGTCGCTCCGATTTTCGATTGACATCGATGTAAATAAACCAGAGGTCATCGAAATCCATGTTTTTATTTTTTTAATAAATCGGTTAACACTGCTCTGCAACGACCTTCGTTGACTTTTCATAGAAAAATGGTTTAATAGTGACACCATTCCACAATTTATTCAAAAAAGATAGTTTCAGTTAGTCTCTCGGGGTATTAACTTCGGGTTTTTCGAGCCCCAGATGTTACAATTTTGTTTCTTAATTCAGACCACGCCGTGATATAAATATGTCTTGTCAGAAAAGATGATTTTTTCCCAAAATCGTTGTTGAATTCAAGCTGCTGTGAGGTCCAAACTTTTAAGCGATAGCAAAGAAGTTAATAGTGTGGCTTCATATTTGTTGTGTCCATCATTCAGCCTAGTAAGTAAGCACTCATTATGCAGATTTCTTCTCAGGGTTGAGTGTGAAATGTTGAGCTTTGATATTGGTGGCAATTTGATGTCTATGATTTGAGTCTTACACTCTCGGCTAAAGGAGCATATTCTCGTTCTTGTACACTAAACTACGCTACACATTGTTTTTGAACATTTTGTAATGCCCGAAAAGTTATTTCTAACCCACCGAAGAAGAGATTCATCAATACCAAATGCAAGAATTTCCGATAAAACAGACTTGGAGAATACGATAGATGAAAAAGCTTACGCAGTGGTCTTGTCAGCGTTGAAAAATACCTCTTCAGAACAATAGAAGGGAAACTATACGGCCCAACGGATTTATGAATGTCAAGAGGTTTAAGTACTCTTGCAACTGCACGAGTGTGAAAATAGATGCATTCCATAGAATCGTTTATGCTTTGGAATACAGGAGAAGTCATGTCACTCGTTAGCAGCATCGAATTAACAAAAAATTGTACTGCAAACAAATTGGCCTTATAAATCGAGCTTACAAAATTAGTGTCATTGGAGACGAGTGCAAGAACTGAAGAAAACGTAGTGCAAATTACTAGAAATTTGTATTATCTCTGTTTTTTTGTATAATAAGCACACACTCAAGGGGATATTACTTCCCTTATTATGCAGAGGCACAGTGTGAGCACTAGGAAGAGAATAGAGGGTTCAAAAGGCGATGTCGGAGCACATTGGTTTTAAATTCCTGAATATTGCAATGACTGGGAAAGACAGGGTGTGCTAAGGTAAAGGTATTCCACATTCGCGTAGTACGGCTAAGGAACGAATCTCTGTATTTGACAGTACGGCTGAAGTTGGCCTCGACGGTATACTGATGAGTATTCCTAGAGGCGCGAGTATTACGGCTGAACTATTTAAGGGGGGAATGCACCTGGCTATTTAACTAGAGCATAAGCCGTTTAAGTAACGGTAAAAAAGGGTTAGACAAGAGACCTTACGACGATGTTCAAGCGAAGTAAATGAACTTATGATGATATTATCATCTATCAATTTAAATGATCTACGTTCAATATTTTCCAAGAAGCTTAAGTAAGTTGCAGGAGCACCAGCCCAGAGATAAGAGTTATACTCAAGTTTTGGACGTATGATAACAGCCAGATCAGAAGGGTGGAATATTTCTTGCATCGCCAAAGGAAACCCAAATACCTTGCGGCATTTTTGAAGACAACCATTACATTCCAAGCGGTTTTTTAATCGCCATTGAACAATGCTGTTTATGTCAGAATTTAATGAGCTTACAATACTTTGTCGTTGCAGTTCCACATGAAAAGAAGAGGGATGTGAGTCTGAAAACGAATATGAAAAGCTAAGAGTTCTATCGTCAACGAAACAATGTATTGGATTAGATGTTAAAGACAGGAAATCATTAATAAAAATGATCTGTGAAATTGTACTATTTTTTGCCGTAATTTCTTGCCTTCCATAAATTTAAAAAACTTCGAATCCGACCGTTGCAGGTCGTTCCAGCGTGTTTGAACTTATTCCGGTTTTCTTCAGTGGGTTTGGCTTTATAAATCCGGAAACTTACATCTTTGATGCTATTAACTTCTTTACATCTCAAATCATACCATGAGTTTTCTATAGGTTTCTCCTTCCGCAAAGAATTCAGTTTGTAATCATATCTCAGCTGGAATCCACACCAATATCCAGGAAGCATAGTGCCCAGTTAAGATTCCTGACGAATTCGTTCAGAGACCATCCCAGTTGGATTTCTCGTATTTCCAAACGGTTCTAGTAGTAGTTTTTTTATTTATCTTTTGCAGATTTGACACAACGTTCTGATGTGCCTAGAGGCTATAATACACTGGTTGCATATTTATTATAGGATCAAATAGAAGAGACAAGTATAGAGCGTTTGCGGGTTGAAATTCAAAATCAGAAGAGAAGTATTCTCATTGAATGTAAGGTTTCCTGAAGAACTTTACAATGTCTTACTTAAGTAACAAATAAAATTTCATCCCAATCACTTTTAACATAAATACTTATCTTTTATAACTTTCTTACAAGAACATCACTTTTCAAAGTTTAAATCTCTCAAATGAGTGTTGAAAATAGATACACAAAATAAATAATGAAGCTTAAATACTCATTCATATGTATATAAAAGGTGCTATAGAAGGTATTCCTCCAACACCACCGCCCCATTTAGATCTCAAACAAAGCCATTATATTGTTGAATCAACCGAAACAGGTAGATATGCAAGTATGTATACATTAACCACCTCCCCATTCTCATGCTTCTTATTCATAAATCTTCTTTATCTTTCCACTGATATGAGTTTAATTTATGATCCAGGAAGATAGTTTCAAGTTAGTTTGTGCAATATACCATGTACAAATAGATAGATACCATAGCTGAACCATATCGAGCATACTATACTGCTGCCTGCCGTTTTATTGTTGAACTCCCTGATGTTGTCTCGCTATATATCGTTGTCGTTTGTCGTTCTATTCTATTGTCAAATGAAGGATATCGTATGGTCAAAGAAGTATCCTATATTGTATAACATTATTCCCCAAAAGCAAAACTTAACGAATTTAAAACAATGAGAGTTAATCTATATGACAATTTGTTGGTTTTATAAATGGCGCCCAACACAAGACCTAATATGGCAAGAAAATAACAAAAAATAGTCATTTCTTTGGGGAATCGTTTACATTTTTGGCTAAAATCTTAGATCACATAAACACTGATGTACTTAAAGCAAAAATATCTTTGTTTTCATCAAAATAAAATACAATAAATAAGAAAAGTAATACAAAGTCTTGTTTTGCTCCACCATCTAAATTAAGTTCTTAAGACTTTTTTGATACAATTGAGTTAATTAACCACTTTACAGCTGATTGATTATATAAAAAGTATAAAAAGTAAGGGTGTAATATCCCAACACGATGCGATGGCATTAACATTTGTCATTATTTTCTTTCTAATTGTCAAAACCCCAGAAAGATTTAGCTTTGTATTCCATCTATATGTTCTCTTGTACCCATTCAACTTTTCCACTAACTAAAAGTTTTTTATAATTAGCAATTTATGCACAATTCCCGTTCATTTCCAGCATTTGCATCACCTGGATGTTTATTGCTAATTATTCACTTTTCTTTCAGTTTTTCTATTTTTGTATAACGATAACGAGAAATAGTAAACGCGAGGACTCAGCTATTTGAAATGTTCGTAAAGTCAGTCGAGTCGGTTGCCTTTGAAACTTGAAAGTGGGTTCAGTTTTTCTTCTTATTTTCAATTTTTGCACGGCAAAATGGCATCTGCAAGGACAAACATACGAACACTATAATGTGTATGTTTGTAAGGAGGCAGCTAAGAAGGACGTAGGATGCAGGATGAGAAGAGGACCAAGGACCGAGGACCGAGGAGCGAAGAGCATCAGAGTAGAATTCTGAACAAATAAATGATGAAAATTTGTTGAAACTGATGGGATAACGTTCAGGGAAATAGTTATACGGAGACGCTTTATAGAGTAAGTAACATTAATTAGCAGTTAATAACGAAGTTTTGTGTATTCTGTGGCGAAAATAATATAAGAAATTAAACTTCTTTTCGAAAGAAGATGGCGCTCATTCTAGAAAGCAATTTTAACGTTAAGGTAGGTATAGATACAACGTACTAAAGCCAAGTTCGTATAGTTAATGAAGTTTAATTTAGTTGCTTGAGTAAATATGAATGGTATTATGTGGTTTGAAGGATGAAGATGAAAATGAAGATAAAGATAACGTTGAAGTACATATATATATTTCACTTGAAGTCAGGACATAAGCAGAAGATGTAATCTTTTTCTTTTTGTTTTAATTTAGGTCTTTGACAATAATATGAGCATAGTTGATGATGAGTAGGTATAATGAATGAGAAACATAAAAGGTAGATAAATGACGGATAGTTTTGTTTGAAAACTTGGATTACATTACATTATATTTGAATTTGTGTTTTATACCTATTAAAATAAATGACAAGTTATTTGAAGTATAAGTTATAATAATAATACATTAACTGCCCCCCCTTATGATATTAACCAACTTTTTAAAATGTTTTATTAATTTCAGTTTTAAAAGTGCATTAAATTAGAACTTACTGTATTTTGAGGGGATAAACATAATTTCATTTAAATGGATCAAATACACAACTTTTTTTCACTTTAAATTATCCTTAAAATCCTTTATTGTGTGGCCTTAAATGTTAACTCGATATAACCTATACACACGATTTGGAGAAGGTTGGTATAAAATATTAAGTACCTAAATTTCCAACATGGGTAGGACCATCTCATCCTCTAATTATTGACCGCACTCTGCATCACGTTGCTTCTTTTAGAGATCATTTAAAGGAAGACCGGCAGTACGGATTTAGCAACAAAAGGTCCACTGGTGATTTCACATTGGTTTAGATGGATCCTTCCCTCATTGCATTAGAGTAATTATCTTTAAGAAATTGTTTCAATTCTAAACACCACAAAATAAATGCTGGTGTGTTACAGGGGTCTGACCTGTCTACCACACTCTTTCTCATTTACATTAATGATCGCTTTCTGTAACTTATAATCCATTTTAAAGCTTTGCTGACGACATTACCATCAGTTTTACTTATTCTCTTTTAGGTTCACAACACTGCTTCTTGGATGTGGATAAACAAAAACAATGTACGCCGATTATTTAAAGCTTTATTTGTCAATATTATTTTTTAACTAATTGCAAATTCTGAACTTAATAAAAAGCGGTTGGAATGCGACCCCCACTGATAACTTCCCATCCCGCTATTTTCGTCTTGGTCTGTCTTAGGTACAAGTATTGTTGGTGTGTCAGTATAAAATTAAAGAGTTTTATTATTACTGGTGTCAGAGCTTCCCTACCATATTTTAGCATTTCAGATTCGATTCCATCACTGCCTGCACTTTTTTCAGTTTTTAAAATGTCAATCAAAGGTGATACGTCAATTAAATTAAGAAGAAATATATTGTCGTTAGCATTTTTAAAGTTTTCGAAGTCTAAACTAATATTTTTAAGGCCATTTTTTAAGCCACTTAAAAAGCTTTCTTCCACTATTATAACTTCTTCTACAGTTGCTCCCAAAATTGAGCATACACTCAATTGAGAGTTAGTTATTTGTTACTTTTTATATTTAAAATGTAGTGTTTTTACAAAATTCTTTTTAATTTCTATTTTTATTATTTTTTTCTTACGAATACAAAAAACATTACTTCACGATAAATAAAAGGTATTATTACAAAAAAACTGCATTATCTCAACATTTCATGACACAAAATTAAGCGTTCATTTTGTATTTATGGCGAAAAAAAAATCTTTTCTCAGCAAGACGAACGAATAATAACAAAATTCGAGGTACCAAACTTGTCGGCCGAAATGGCGACTCTTATTGAAAGACCAATTTCAACCAAAACTGTTCGTCGCGTTCTTCGGAAGAATGATTTTAAAGTCAAAGTTGCTCGGAAACCTCTTATTTCCAGAATTTATAAGCGAAAACGTCCTGAGTCCTCTAAAAAGCACCTCAGCAAATCCCAAAGTTTCTAGAAAATGATGTTTTGTTCTCAGAAGGGGCCAAAATTAACTTATTTGGGTCTAATGGAAAGCAAATTGTTTGGAGAAAGCCCAATACTCAGTTCAAGACCGAGAATGTGCTTGTCACTCTTAAGTATGGGAGAAGAAATGTTATGTTATGGGGGTCAATGGTGGCAAGTGGGACTAGGAACTTTGAATTTATTGACACATTTATGGACAAGTGGACATTTTTGGACGTTCTTAAAAGAAATATTCGTCAGTCTGCAGAAAAACTGAATTTATCAGCAACCTTTTACTTGAAACAAGATAACCATCCAAAACACACATCGTTTTTTGTGAAGGAATGGTTGCTGTATGATGCCAGAAACCAGCACATAAAATATTAAATAAATGAAATTTGAAAACAAAGTTCCAAAATTTTGCTGGTGTACCCTCAATTTTGAGAGTAATATATCCAAAATGTTCAAAAAGATGTTCTGCTACTTCTTTCATTGTCCCATGTTTTGCATTAAAAAAATAATAATAATAAATAATAAAATATCACCTATTGAATCCATTATTCCATTCATTTATAAGCCTGCTCTAGATTTTTGTAAAAGGTTTTAAGTTGAATTATGTTTTGCTGTGTATATATTGGGATTATAGTATTTTTGTGTTTTTATGTCAAGACTTATTGATCAAATACCCTCGGTATAAACAATATAATGTCTACAATGTTTTTCTTTAAATTTGTCAGATCTCTTTATATTTGGCCAAACAATCTTGTTTCACAAAGCCCTATGATATCACATTTGATGTTGGTTATTGCAAGTATCACTTCCACCTGTCGTTCCTCTGTCCTTTAAGTCCTTACATTAAATGTGCAAATGTTAAGGTTATTGTTTAAATTCCCTAATATATTTTTTTCATTGATTTCATTAGATATTTTGGAGGTATGAACCTTTATTACTCAAGGTGGCAAGGTGGAAAGTATTGATTTCAGTTTTAGTTTCTTTATCATTTAACTTTTTGGTCGGATCAATTTTCCCTTGTGGCTACTTAATGTTTTCTTATATTGTTTTTGTTTGAGTTTCGTTTTGATTTTTGTTCTGGTATATTTGGAAAAACTGATCAATTCTGGTTTTGGGAGATAAGTCTCATATTTCTAGTGTATAATTATGTTTTTCTTTCTTGTTGGGTTCTTATTTAGGCAAAATTGCAGACATTCAAACAGGATGGCAAGGAAAATTTGGTAAGCTGCAATTATTCCGCTCGGTGTGTAAGCTTAAAATAAACAACACTAAGTGTGAAACCATACTGTTCCGCAGGCCAATGAGACGCGGAAATTCAGATTTGAAACCTTAAAATAATAATTTCGGATTATCTCCCCGTCGAATCAAAGACTGTTGTGAAGTACCTGGGAGTTCATTTGGACTACTTTGTATATTATCATGCTCACATAAACAATCAATTGAAAAAGAAAGTGCGGCATTGTGAGGAATCTTTTTGAAAGGTTATTGAGAACGATCTTGTTTCTGGGTTATTCTATTTTAACCTCGAAAACTTCAAAACACACTCATTTAAATCTGACCTTGATTTATTTAATATATTGCAATCTCAATGCTGACTAATGTCGTAACAACTTAATTTACATTAAATTACATACTACTCAGCACATAAATGTAAAAAGTAGAGACACAGCACCTTGAGCGACTTCGACTATATAAAAAGACATGACAGAAGGACAGAGGAGAAAGAACAACAGACTTTAACGCTTGAGAACAGCATACGGCCGCGGTAGTTTTCGAGATGGTCACCCATCTGTGTACTAACCACGCTCACTAATGCTTGATTTCGGTGATCGATGGGAACCGAAGCTTTATCAGTGACTAGGCCGTTGCCTAACTTAATTAAATGCTTTTGCCAATATCCACGAGTGGCGCTTACGTTGAGCGAATTCAACGCCTTACAATTCTTTTCGGTTTATGTAACACCTTCAACTATCACCTTTTGTAGAACACGTAATGTTGCTAAAAATGTAGGTCAAACTGACTTCCATGTAGACATAGGAAATGCTATATGAAGAAGCGCTTACTTGCACCTCCTCGTGGTTGCTCCTGGGAACAAGTTAGAGAAATCAGTGTAGTTTGATGATGATTGATACTGTGTAATTAATAATAATTAAAAAAGGCACCGCGGAGAACTGCACTGAGAAAATTCTTAACTTGTTAGCGAACGCAAGAAGCTAATAGTTATCTTCCTTCCTAAGATTGAAAACCTAAAAAACGATGGTAACGAGGGACCGAGGGATTAATTTCCATTTTTGACTTGATAAGTCCATTTTACAGTATTCAAATCAGAACGTTTAACATGATTGGTGACGATAATAACTATGATAAATTTATGTAACCAACTTTATTAACTTCTCATATGAAGTTATTGTAATCGGTTCGATTTTTCGAATTGAAAATGTTGATATTTCTCGACGTTTCAAGGTCCCTAGAGTCGAAATAAAATATTTTTTTGGAAAGATATGTATGTGCTTTCGTGTCCGTGCGTCCGCGACGTAATCAAATTAACGGTTTATATAAATCAAAAAAAAAAACAACTTTGTGCAACGAAAAATAACTTTTTTTAACAAGTGGGAAAATTTTCTCAAAAATCAAATTGATAGTTTAAAAAAAAAACTAAAAAAACAGTACTCAACATTGGTAAAAATCGATTTTCGACTCAAATATCTTTTCAAAACTTTGAGATATTGTCTAAAATTAGTTTTATCTTTTGAAAAACATTGTTGTCAACATTCAGTAAAATTTTGAGAAAAATGGAATTGACAGTTTTTTATAAAATTTAAAAAAGTAGGTAATCATTTATTTTTAACTCAAATATGGCAGCAAAGAAGAAGATAATCGATGCTTTGTCTCACGGTGACATGCTATGTCAATGACTTTCTTAGATGAAGGTTACCACAGATATAACGATTGAAAACTAGAGAAGGGTGGTCTAAGTCTGTCTATCATACACTTAGAAGACATGGATGGCGGAATAATCGGGGAACCGAATTATCTCTCTTTTTATTTTCAAAACAAATTGCAACCTAAACTTGATAAAGGTAGGAGGCGAACTCACGTATCCACATATACACATAGTCCAAAAAGTCTCCGTACAGCAGCTTTCTTTTTGTTGATTCAGAGATAAGTATTTACTATAAGAATATATTAAAACAAGGAAATTTGGTAAAAAGGTAAAGATGCAAACAAAATTTTTTAAAAACAAAAACCCACGAGTCTTCTGCATCGGCTTGAATGGTGTAGTTTATATATAAGATCATCGTAACAAGCCGTACTTCGTGAATGTGGACTGCGGTACGACACTCTTTCTCTCCCTATTATTGCAATATATACGAATCTTAAACCAATAAGTACTGGCACCTCGTTTCAAGCCTTCTTGTCCTTTTCTAAAAGCTGCACTGTGGTTTTATCATAAAAACGATACCGAAACATCCACATTATTTTATAGTAATCAAAAAACGCCAATTTTTGATATGTCATGAAAAATTGTATCTATTTGGAGCTACACCATGCCACTGGTCTATCTGTCCTATTAATGTCACCAAAGAATCAAAAAAGCGAAATTGACTACATGATGCGATGATTTTTTCCAAAGACCATTGAACAACACTTCCTTCTATACTCAAGAGTCAAAAATGATTCGAGGGTGTATGAGTTCCTTCAAAAATTTATGTCAAACTGAGTTTTCTCATCTAAATCAAAAAAAATGTACTTTTCTAATCATCAACACAGAACTTTTAACTTCTTTTTATTTTCAACCGATTTCAAGTCCGAGTTGGAGACGGACACATTTCACTTTTCGCATAACACACACAAAGTAATGATAACAAAAGGCAAAACAAGAGGGGGTTTGTCTCTGCATTTCGAATCATTTTTCAACTGTCTCTCCTATTTTGGACAGCTGCTGAAGGGACAAAACTTATTATTCATCAATTGTACTCTGTGTCTCGTACATCAAGAAGAGTAAAGTTTTTTATGTTGCATCCTTCCCGCCATCGCCATCGCCATTTCCATCTCCATCTCCCTCTCCATGTCTTGCATCTTCTTCTCTTCTATGTTGTTTTTCTTCGTTTTCTTCTTCGCGTGCTGATGGTGTATGCCCCTCGCTGTCATTTATGCCGGTTTTATTTTGGTTCGTTTAATCGTCCGTATACATTCCCTGTCAACTAGACAAACACGAAGCCCAAGGAAGTATATAGTGAACAATACAATATACAGGGTGTTACAAACAGTCCTCGCCCAAGGAAATGCTTATGAGGTAAGTTCCTCGTTTCCGGTTCCTTTTCAAGTTATGAGGGTTTTTATTATTTTTGGAATTCAAATAATCCTACGAGAACCGAAAACATTGTTTTATAAGTTTTTTGATTTCATATAACCCCAGGTTGTTCTTTCTGTGTGAGAGGATTTCGTTGAAACACCTTGTATAACGTGCATATATGTTTTGTTTTTTGAATGTTTCTATGTTTTTTGTTTTTTAAATAGTTGATGGTCTAACCAACCAACGAAAAGTATAGAAAAAGAAATCTCCGTTTCAGAATAATTTAACAAAAGTACACTCGTTCACAATAAATGAAAGTATTTTGTATGTGGCTTGAGCCATAAATAAGTTTGCAAAATGGGACTGAAGTGCAAGATAAATGAACTTTTGTCCAAGAGTTGAAATGACCGGCAGACAGATGCCCTCGAGAATTCTTCCATATCTTTATACATACATATCTAGATACATTTAGATATATTGTATATTGTTCTCTTTATAAGTGGTTAAGTTATGTGAAAGGATCAAGTTTTGGGCATCAGAAAAGCATAGCCATGCATTTTAGCTATAAATATGATGGGGGGACATGTAGTTAAAGTATTACGAATAGTCTTTGGATTGTAATCTAATAGCTTAGATAAAACATCAATTTGTTGCTATATCCATCAGAGAATGCATACTACTAGTATTTTACAGGCTAATTGATTGTCTGAGCAACAGGAAATAGATTTTAAGGATAAAACATTTCTATTTTTGTTTGCAAATTGAAATTTAGTGAGTTATTTTATGTTGCTATACAAAAAAGCTAAAGAAATAACCTGTCAGAAAATAATATTTAATATTTTAATTGTATCTTTAAAAGAAAAATTTTGTGCAGCTTTTTGAAGCTATTCTTTTATGATTTCAGTAATTTGCCAAATATATACTACGGAAAGGAACTTTGCGACACTTCGGATTTTTGTTACCATTTCATCAAAAGAAGCTCTGCTAAAAAAAATTATTCCACATTCGTGTAGTACGGTTGAAGAACGGATTTCTGTGCTTGAAGTAGTAATTGAGCTCAAGGGCATATTTATGAGAAGTTCTGGTGGCGTAATTTTTACGGGTGAATTGTTTAAGGGGAGGAATACAACTTGTTATTCCAATAGAGCATAGCTTTTTTTTAATAAAGGTATTAAAGGGCGACTGACATAAATTAATCAACGATGTCAATATTTTCAATGATTTTAAACAACGCTCTTCTTTGAATACTGAGATAACGGACTACAAGCTCAGAGATCAGTGTTATACCCTAGCCTGAAACAAATTGAACACAATGGGTGGATATTTTAAGACTTCTAGCTGTTTTTATCATGTCAGTTGTAGAGTTCTTTAACATTTCTCTTGGTTTCGGTTGGTTAATTTAAAGCTTATGTAAGCATATTTGTAGTAAACAATGGTTGAGGCCGCACTGGAATAACTAATTACTCCAGGCCAAGGAAACTAACGCTCAAAGCACAGCCATGTATTTTTTTGGCTTTCTATTTAGCGAAGTCACTTCCCAAACTTGCCTTCTACCACTTGATGTCATTTGTTAATTGTCATTTTTGTTTAAATGATTTAAGAACTCTAATTTCACTTTTTTAAGCCTGTGGAAACGATTCACCCCATGTGGCCTCTAATGTTTAAACGACAAAGCCCCATCAGCAGTAAATTTTCGACGCTTTTAACAATGTTCAAAACAGTGTCAAAATTTATTAGGGTTATCATGCATTCCGTTGAAAATCTACATCCGAAGAGCAGGGTTGTAAATCTGTATTCAAATATAATAAAAAACTTAAGATACTGTCGTCAGTGAATGAGTAACTTGCTTAAAATATAGGAGGTCATTTACAAAATTGAAAAAGTATGTTGGAGACAGGACAGAGCCGTGGAAGGAGGAATTCATTAAAATCGAAGGTATCCATTTTCTAAAAGTGAATGTTTTTAAAATATCAAACGCAACTTTCTTCAAAATGAAGTAATCGACAAGATTATCTATAGTGAAATACTTACTTAAGGTGATTAAGAAGGCGGTTGTTAAGATAATGCTTGAGCTGCTACGTTTTTTTTATTTCACCAACAAAACAGTTCTTTTCTCAATTATTAAGTAATATAAATCATGATTGTGTAGAACCCGTGGCATGATGGTTAGTGCGTTGGTCTGTCACCCTACCTGTGCTATCTAATTTTTTTTTTCACGAGTACTGCCTCTTGAGAGGAATCGACAGATCCGCCAAGAGAAATTCTTGTGAAGAAAAGTGCTTTCTCAAATAAGCCGTTTGGATTTGGCTTAAATCTGTAGGTCTCCTCTATCCCTCACAACAATACTCGCACACAGGAATGGTTGATTGTTGTAATTCACTACACCCTATTTCTCAACGGAATTTTGCGCCACCTAATTTATTTATTTGTTTTATAAATCTTGATCTTGCCTTATAATTTTGATATCACTAGGTTTTCATCCGGTCCTTGCCCTATACAATAATTCTCTACATTTATGCATGGTCTACAACGCTGTCGACAGTCGCCTACCATAAAATGTACTACAAGGACTTTCCTAGCTGGTTCCCCTTCAATCAAATAAGCTAGTTGTCCAGATCAACGGAGTGTACCGATCTGAATTCTTATCATGCATACAGTTTATGTTTATAGAGTCTCCTGAATCGTTCATCTTCACATAAGCAGCCAACAATTCTCCGCAAGACCTTCCACTTGAAATTGGTTGGAGTGCCTTTAACTAAGCACTCATGGTCCGGATCTATGAGAGTGCTGACAGAACCAGAATCCTGTACAGTAACAGGTTAGAAGTTTTGGAATTTCACAGACTTTAGTAGTTTCTGTTAGCTTCGAGCAACCGCCCGCATATTTCTGCTTCTACTCGTATGTATTTTAACAGCTGCTGTGTACAGCTTGTACGGTTATCCTGTTAATGGCGATGTCGTCTGTATAAGCTAGTATCTGGCAGGTCCTGGCAACGATGGTCCCTCTTGTTGACTTGCGAAAGTCCCAAATTACTTCATCCAACGCCCTCTTCAAGGAAAAATCAGGCCAAACATCTCCTTGTTAGAGTTCATTGTACGTACTGATTGGTCTAGATACTAAACCGGATTATTTGTTTGTGTGTTTGCCCCTCCTTCACGTCAAAACGGAACAATATTAAGGCATAATTTTGTGTGTGGAAAAACTTAGAAGGCTGTTTAGTGTTTTAAGCTACTTTCTCTGTAAAATATCTCATTCGCAGCTTAATCAAGCAGATCCGCAGCTTACACTCGATTACTTTTGAATCTTCTTGTTTCTTTTGATTGTGAAAAACAGCCTTTAATATATGACTGCCCCTATAATGACTCTATGAGATATACTCAATATTTTCAAAAAACTTTATGTGATTGCCTTCTTTTAAGAACAAAGTCTTTTACAGGAACTAGACTTACTTTCAAAACGTTACTATACACATTTAAACAGAATATTTAAAATAGAGATTATAAATCTGGAACACCATCACTAATTTCATTAACCCTTTGTTTCCGAAGGTATCAATTACATCGCACAAACGGGTTTGGTTTACTTCATAAACCTCTAGGAATATATCAGAAAAGTATCTTTTTAGTTCCACAGCTTCATGAATTAAGAAAGTCTCAAAAAGATTTGTATATGTTTCTATTTTTCGAACTTATTTAAGTAATAGACTCAAAATTCATTTAACTGAAAGTCTGAGTTCTTATGGGGGACTTGAAATCAACTCCTTGTGTACTTTCCACAAACACAAATCAGGAACGATTTTACCAAAAAAATATAATTTTAAAACACATTTTCAATTTATGATTAAAAATACTTCTATTTTGGTAAGAATCTAGGTATTTTTCATTTAGTTCAGATTCCGCTTAGATCTATTTTCTTCTTTCCAAAGTAATTTATAATATGATATTTTATTTTGTTTTATTAAAAAACATACATTATATCATGACCCAGGCCTGAAGGCATACATAGGTACTGAGGTACATATGAAAAAACATCAAAAGATAAATTGAGTTCACTTCAAATTACATACACGAGTACAAAGTAACTCTAAGGAAAATACGACACCACAATAGATATTCCACCTGACTGCAATGTTGAACTTATTTCTCCGCTAATGACGTCAACTCTCAACAATGCACACAACATATATGGTACACATGTGTAGTGTACCACCACTCCATATAATTTACCTGGCAAAAATTTAATTAGGGAAAACAACTTCTACGCCAGTTGATTCTAGTTTTCCATACATAAAAATATCCCTTTCAATGCATTTTGTATGACATAAGGACATATGTACAACCATATGCGAGTACGCGAGTGTGTTATAAGGCTCTCTATGACGATGTTAGGATAAGGATTTGGCAAAAATATCCACATATGTATTGTAGGTAGGTATATTTTTAATGTAGTTTGTGTCTCTCCTTAGTGCTCAACGTTACCGTCATCGTCACAGTCACAGTCACAGTTACCGTCACCGTCGTCACCATCAACTGCCGCTGCCACTACCGACTGCTGACTGCCGCTCACTAGAAATATGCGTGCAGGATTTTAAAATTGATGTCATCCAATTATACGTTTTGCCGACAAAACGTAAATTCTTTTCTCCCTGCTGTTTTTTCTTCGTAATTCATTACCGTCAGAGTGAAAGGAAATAAATCCTTTTTCCTGGTCTCATTACTTGCACGCCATTTGCATAGACACAAATCTTGCATCTGACGCATATTATTCTCTTTTGTTGCATTCTGATTCTATGTACCTTTTGTAGATATCCACATCCAGATCCAGATCCTTGTACCTACTCATATATTAACCTGCATAAATATGGAGTGTTTTTTGTGGTTGATTTCAGCATAATTCCCACGCATTCACAATAATATCACAACCAACTCGTAGAAGGCATATTTTTAGCCCCCACACTCCCCACTCTCCTCGTAACTAACCTAAATGTATTTTCAATTAACATTATGGATTACGATCATACCTTTGATTCCACTTGGAGTTCATATATTACAACTATGATTTAAGTAAGCCTGCTAAAAGAAGTTCACTTTTGAATAAATCCTTGTAACATTTTAATTAATTATAATTTACATTATTTTATTTTTAAATGGTTCAGAAGTTATTCAGGCTGTAATTTATATTCGAATTTATAAAAATATTAGATTTGATATAATTAAGACAGAACTACATTTGAAGCAACAAAATAAGCTCGAAATTTAATTAACATTAAACACAAACATTGATTGACAACAAAAAACACTCATACGCCCTGTATGACTTTAAAAAATAAAATCTTTTTGAGGAAATGTTTCTTTTCTTGGTTTATTATCTTGGTCCAACATTTTATATCAAAAGGAAGAATCGGGATACCTTCATATTTCCTAAGGGTGCATATTTCGCTGAATATTTGCAAACCAACATTATTTTAAGTAAAGGTCAATTTTTAAACCACACAACTTCTTTCAAGACAAAGTTTTGAGATACCACGTTATACTTTTCGCTTCCTAATTATCATAAATAGTCCAGTCAATAAACGAAACAAATTGCCTTTACCTCCAAAAACTTCCAACAGTTTTGAAACTTGTCACACTTACTAAGGGATGTCTGTTGATGACCCAAAAAACAGCCCCAAGAATCCGACGTGAGCACTAGCGCCAGTTAAGAGAAACATGGTGTTTGTTTCAGTTTTTCACGTTTATCTCGAAAGCTATTTGCCGTACGAAAAATGTTTGTTAAACAAAATTAAATCCCATTCAAATTTATAAAAAAAAAAGCTTTCATGACTTTTTTTTCTTATTTGTTATGGTTTTTTCAGTATCAAAAATAATCTCTACAAAATTAATTCTTGTTAAATTTTCTAAAGAAATATGATATTAATTGGTTTTTTTTTAATTTGTAAAATAACAAAAACATGTGATGAATTTTTTTAACACTTAGATGACGATTGTGTACCTAAAACCGTTTCTGGAAACTCATATAGGAAGTGCATCGCAATAGGAAATAGCATTGTGAGTCCCAGATCATTCATGTCCATAAAAGCATACCATATTTTTTAAAAAATTAAATAAGCTTTATTTTCGTGTAAAAAAACACATGTTTTCCTTAAATGCCAATAGAGTTATTTAACAAACTAAAACAAGTGCAAGCAAATAAATACCATATTTATCTAGAAAATTTAATAAGCCTTAATTTTGTAGAAAATTATGTTTTAAAACGACAAATAGTTTTTAATATAAACCCGACAAAAACTCATGTTTCTCTTCACTGACGATAGAGTTATTTTATAAACTAAATTCTATGCGAACAAAATCATCGAAATCGGTTTTCAAAAATTTAATGAGCTTTAATTTTATGGAAACGAATTTTTTTGATAGGACAAATAGTTTTCGATATAGAAGTGAAAAACTAAAACAAACACAATGTTTCTCTTACCTGCCGCTCGAGCTCACGTCGGATTCTTGGGGCCTTAATAAGTGTGCCAAGTTTCAAAACTGTTGGATTTTTTTTGAGGTGAAAACCTTTATAAACTGGATCAAACTGTTTTTTCTCTTCCTTGAGAAATTTAACTCTTGCTACCTTCCAATTGGGAATTATTGGAATCGGTAGGTTTGTCAAATTTATAATGGTGGAATTTCTCGAATTTTCACATTCATGACGTTTTTCTAGACATTTAGATCCATAGATCTTAGAAATATTTCTGTAAAAGTGTAAGCACTTTGGAGATACATTTTCACCTACTGTATCTTAAGATCGGGAAGAGATACATATCTACTTCAAATAAATTTAGTTTTACAAAATAATAAAGCCAAGATGTGCAAAAATGGCTTTCAAAATTCACAGTAGATGTTTTTGATATTAAAATTATTTTAAAATATTTGTTTATTTTATTTTAAACAGGTCATTTTTAAAAAGGTCACCTTCCACTTGTGCGCACCACCTGATCCGCGGTCTTTCTCTACTGCGCTGTCCTGTTGGTGTGGATTCCAAGACTTTCCGGGCTGTGACCCAGCCATCTAAGTCGTTGAATTTTCGCCCTCCTGCCTAAGTCTACGTCACTGTACAGCCCGTATAGCTCGTCGTTCCATCTTCTCCTCCACTCCTCGATGCATACGGGACCGTAGATCCCACAAAAAACTTTTCTCTCGAACCAACCCAAGGTGGTTTCATCCGCTTTTGTCAAAGTCCATGCATCTGCACCTTATAGCAGGACGGGAATGATAAGGGTCTTATATAGCGACACTTTGGTCCCTCGAAAGAGGACTTTACCACTCAATTGCTTTCTTACCCCAAAGGAACAGCGAATAGCAAGAGTTATTCTTTTTTCATCTCAGCACTGGTGTTGTTTTCTGCGTTTACAGCGGAGCTTAGGAAGACGAAGTCCTTGACTACCTCAAAGTTACGTCTGTCGATGGTAACGTTTTGACCAAGGCGTCGGTGTTGTGAGTCCTTTCTTGACAACAGCATGTATTTTAATTTGCCCTCATTAACCGTTTAACCCATTTTTGAGAAGTCTCTGTGCCTCTCTCTCTTCTGCTCATAGAGCTCATGAGTAGCTTCGTCCTTTTATGCAGCGCCGCTTTGCGTGCCCGTTGTTTGGTTGCATTTGCATGCTGACATCCCTTATCAAACCAGGGGTTGTTTCTTAAAACCCAACACATCAGAGGCGGCTTCTCTGATTGCATCTTGGCAATGTTGCCACTGGTCTTCGATACATTGTGTTGGCGGCGGGGAACTTCGAGATAGGTTACTTGTAACTCGGTCGGAAAAAAATTTAGCGATCTCTTGTGATTGTAGCCGTTCGACGTTGTTCCTTCTCCCAGCATCATTCTGTTTTGCCTTGAGTCTGGAAACCTGAAGTGCTACCTTGGCTACAACGAGATAGTGGTCCGAGTCGACTTAAACTACTCGGAAAGTTCGGACATTCATGATGATTGAAGTGGCGTCGATCGCAACAGGTCAATCTGGTTGACGGTAGATTGATCTGGAGATCTCCAAGTTCCTTTGTGGATGTTGAGGTGTGAAAAACGCGTACTGGCTACCATAACGTTTAGACCCGCAGCAAAATCTATGAGCCTGAATCTGTTGTCGGAAGTGTTGTCGTGCAGCCTGTTTTTTCGGATTATTCCACCAAAGATGTCATCCCTTCCTAGCTTGACATTAAAATCGCCCAGGACTATTTTAATATCGTATCTAGGACCCTGCTCGTATGTTTTGTCTAAGAACTCGAAGAACATATCTTTGGTGTTGTCATATAGCTCAAGACTACTTGCCTAAGTCTGGCTCCAATTGCAAAGCCCCATCCAAATAAGCGCTGTTGGTTTTCTCGGTAGCAGTCACCACAATAAATGTCGCAGTTTTTCATCCTCTTTTTGCCCGGCCCATCCCATCGTATTTCCTGGATGGCGGGGATTTCTGCTTTATAGCCGTCTAGGGCCACAGCTAATTCTTCGGCCGCACGTGGTCTGTTAAGGGACCTAACATTCCACGTGCACGGCACCACCCCTGGAGGGTCAAATCCTTAGTATAATTCCAACGACGGGGAGCCGGATAATACAGCTCCTTATAGGCCTGGTCTCCGAATAAGTCGAAGAAGCCCTATAAAGTATTCACAAAGTAGTTCAAAATTACTGGAACTGTAGACGCCACCATTGATTCCATCTCGGGAATTCCATCGCTGCCGTCTGGATAAAAAGAGGTGCCTTAGTGGAAACACCTCTAACCCCTTTCTCGTTTGCTGGCCCAACAACTTTCCACTAGGGTTGGAACCCAATCTGCAGTTAAGGTACTAGGCGCCCACGTTCACCACGGGGAGATGAGAGTAGGAGTTGATAGACAGAGGTGGGTTTTGAGAAAAACTTGTGGACGCTTATGTCCTCTTGAATGCACATGTCTACTGCGCCTATTGTTGATGAAAACCCATCGATTGACGATCTTTACAACTAAGCATTCCATAAACGTACTATGTTTAAAGTTGCCTGTATGTAGGCCTTACGGCATTTAAAGTTTAGTAAACACTTGTAATGCATTAAGGCCGTATCTTTGCTGACAGGGTAAAAATTGGCCACCGAGATCTAATTTAACATTTTTAGATTTTTTTCTTAAGAGCAAGTACAAATTAACGTCAATGGTCATAAACCGATTTAAGACCTTCAACATGGAAATGGTGAAGTTATCGAAGGTTATACAAGAGCAAATGTGCGAATTGGTCATGGAAAATTTTATGAAAAAGATATTTGGTCATGGAAAATTGTATGAAAAAGACATTTTGCCGCAAAAATAGATGCGTTGATTTTAATGTTAATAACATACCTCCACATAAACAATAAAATAACCATCTATTGATTCCACGAAAAATTCTATTTTTTATTTAAATAACAGCAAGGCACACTTCTAGCCTTCAATCTGGCAATACTTTTTTCGAAGTTGATAGCTGTCATTTGATAGTGCCATTTCATAGAAAGGGGCTGGGATACGACCCACACTGATAACTTACCATCCTGTCTACGAAAACCAATTTTTACCAATTTTAGAAGCATTTTTTTAAAAATTTGTATTTCTTACATAAACAAAAACTAATTGGACGATTGAAATGAATGAAGTCAATATCTTCTACTGTTCACGAGATATCGAGACAACATCAATTTTTACCAAATTTGTGTTCTATTTTTTGTAGATTTTATTTTTTTATGAAAAAAAACAGACTGTTGGATTTATATAAAAATTTACTAAATGTCGAAAAAAATATATTTTCTGAGAGATAAAATTAGTTTGAAGGCAATTTTTTTAATATTTGAAAAAATATTTGAACCAAAATCAATATTTACCAACTTTTAGTAATGCTTCTTTTAGGTTTTTATTTATTGTTAAGAAACTGTCAATTCGATTTTTCTCAAAATTGTACCAAATGTTAAAAGCGTTATTCTTCATTGCACAAAATTGTTTTGGAGATAAAATCATATTTTGTTCATACAATTTTTGAGGTGACAAATATTTTTTTAATTTTTTTTTATTTTTCATTTCGACAGATAGTACCCATACTATAACATTCTATTGGAAGTTAATAAAAAGAATTATTCGCCTGAAAAACGTTTGAAGATAGTGGAAATGTCTGACCAAAATAATGGTTCGGTTCATGCGACGAAACAATCAATTTATTGAAGGAAACCTTTGACGAACGCATTTTCTCAGGAAGTGGGTCTATGGCAGTAGTGGCCTCCATGATCGTGCGATTTAACACCGATGAACTGTTATGCGAAGCTTGTTGTCAACGCAGGTAAACCTGAGACGATTGAAGCCTTGGAAGAGAATATTTGGCGTGTTATAGTGCCCAATTTCTGCAAAAGTCGTCGAAAATAGTTCCTTTCGACTGGAATTTATTTGAGCCACCTCCGGCAATTATTTATGTGAAATCATTCTTAAAACATTAATTAAATTCTAACACTTATTTTCGATGCATTGTATTCCTCCTTAAAAACCATACGTCGAATAAAATACTCTTTGTATAAATGAAACCTTATATTGGCTAGTCGTGTTGCGAAGCGTATGCTAAAAAAAACTCAAACACGTATTGCAGCAGTTTTACAGTTATACCAATGGAAAATTTTACACCTTCAAAAAAATTCTTTTTATCGACTTAGAACATTCCGTATACTCAAGCTTCTCTATGCTTAAATCTTTGTCCTATAAGCATTTAAGAACATTGACGTAATTTTCTTTAAAAAAACCCTTATCCAAAGCAAAAATATAAACATGTTGAAATGTATAAAATATTGATACAAGTTGCAATAAAACCACCCCAATCAGTATAAACAAGGATAAATGGATTGTATGTTATTTGAGCAAAAAAGGGGTGGTTAATTTTAAAATTCAAGGGGAAATTTGAAGGAGAATTATGTTAAATGAGTGCAAATTTTATTAACAGTTCCACTTTAACATACACTTTTATTATGAATTTTATATAATTTGAATGAGCACATTTTGGAATATGTTCAATCTGTTATTAATTAAAGGAGAATATTTCTTGTGGAATTTGGAACTTAATTTCTGATTTTATTCAAAGTCATAGAACTACCCCAATGAAATTCATGTTGCTTGTGCATGTGTCTGCATAAAATGTTTCTATGCTATGGATAAATAAAACACTTAAGTGTTGAATGTTAAAGGTAAGCATTGAAAATATATTGACGTAAGTATCAAACATGCCACACATATTATAAATATATATAGAACGCAAACAATAGATACAAAACGAAATGTACTTACATATGGTTAAAGTTTATTACTCGTCGGTTAGTTTTCACAACAAAATTATTGAGATATTGCTTTGGTAATTACACAAATTTATGTTGTGTATTTTGAACCTTAAGAAAAATATAAAAGTACGCTTTTTATCAAAATAAATATTAAAACAATTTCAAACAACGTTTTTATAAGGGGCTTAGTGTTTTAGTGAGTGAATAATTTTTTTTAAATATTTATCAATTTTAGCAAAAGAATTCAATAACTATTCCAAAAATGTGATACATACATCTGAACACTTCTCAACAGTGATAATTACTAAAAAAAAGGCTTTGATGCAACCCACACTGATAACTTTTCATTTGTACAAGCTTAAAACTCAAATCATAGTATTTAATAAAAAGCTAGTTTTATTAACAAGAGAAATTATTGAAAGAGAAAATATGTAATCGAAAACAAAAGTTTAATCTGTGATATTTAAAATTTTATTTGAAGAGTTAACTCAATATATTTTTATATATATATTTTTATAGCAAAATTTAAAACAACCTTTTGTTGAGGGTTTAATAATTTACTAGTTAGCAATTTGCTAAATATTTACCAATTTACTGGGGGACTCTGAAATTGATAACCTTTGCTAACTAGTAAATTGCTAATTGCCTTTTGCGTCTAAAAAGTGACAGTTCGTGAAAATAAACAGTGGAAATACGCTTAAACTGACTTTATAAATCGGAATTCCCAACTATTGACTGGACCATTCCATCCACTGCTCTTATATAATAATAATTGTACAGGTGTTGTATGGGCCAAAACTTAAAGTTACCATTCCGTGATCTTAACTTTAGCAAATTGTTAAGACATAGTTAAAATTATTTAAAATTAGCTAAATCATCTATTAAGCTTAGCAATAATTATGTTAAATACGGCTTAAGAAATTAACTAAATTGTTTAAAATGTGATAGCTACAAATATTTCTGTGGCAAGAAACAACTTGGAAGTCAGTATCTTATTTAAAACTCAAGTAATTCAAATCACAATTTAATTTGTACTACTATAATAAAAATGATAGTCAATTATCACCTAAGACGATTCCATCCCAGTTTTATGTAGATTTTTTGTGCAGATTTTCGTTTTTCTTTGTAAAAAAGGTGTCAATCAACATTTTTTTCAAAATTAAGTAAATATCAACAACAATTTTTTGTGCAAAATCAAATAATTTCTAAGCAAATTTTCTCACTTATTGTCGAGATATTCGAGTCGAAAATCGTTTTTAGCAGTTTTCATTAGAATTTTTGAAGATTTTCTATTTGTTAAGAAAACTTATAATTGAATTTTTTTATTTATCAACTAGTAGTAACAATATCCTTTATAAGGTACAACTATTTTAAAATAACTACCTATATTGTTTGCCAAGATACCCGAAAATTACTGTTTACCAATTTCTGTCAACTCAGTTCTTTAAAAATGTTTGTCCAGATTTTAAAAACTTTATTCTTCGTCATATTAAATTATTTTTGAATAAATATCATTGCTTCTAAAAAAATATTCGAAGTGGTAAATATTTTTTAAATTTTGTTGTATTTATAAAAAATCTTTTATTTAACTTCGCATATGACAAATTATGTCGTTTTGAAAATTTTAAAATTTCTCGACGTTTTTTTCGTAGTCCATAGCTCAAGAACCAGAGGATATATTGACTTCAGATAAATATTGTTATACAAATAATAATGCAAAAAGGGCTGTCAAGACAATTGAGTGGGTGGTTTTTTTTTAACCATAGCAGTTTAAAAAAAAGGTGAACATTTTGGTTAACCCTAAATATCCACGAACCAATGACACTAAAGACTTGAATAAAAATTTATATTATATTGTAACGTGATACCAAACCAGTATATTTTTGGAAACTAAACCAATAAACGGTTTTTTTTTAAATCAAATAAACTGAAAAATAAAATGTTCACCTCGAAAATTTTAAGAATAAAAATAATTTCATCTCCAAAACAATTTTGTGCAACGAAAAATAACGTTTTTAACATCTTTTCCAAAAAAAAAATTGAGAAAAATCAAATTATCATTTTTTTTTATAAAAAATAAAAACTTAAAAAAAACATTACATTGGTAACTGAATTTCAACTCAAATATCTTTTCAAACCTTTAAGATATTGTCTTTAAACTACTTTAATGTTTCAAAAAAACATTCAGTACAATTTTGAGAAAAATCTAATTTACAGTTTTTTTTACAAAAAAATAAAAACCTAAAAACAAATAATAACAGTTCGTAAAAATTGATTTTCGACTGAAATATCTTTTCAAAAATTTAAGATATTAGCTCCAAATTAATTTATCTTATAAAAACTATTGTTTCGACATTTTATAAAAATCCAACAGTCAGTTTTTTCATAAAAAATAGTACGCAAAATTATTAAAAATTAATGTTCGGTTCTTGATATCTCGCGAATTATAGAAGACATTGACTTCAAATTGATTTCATTCATCCGATTTGTATTTGTTTATATTAAAAATACAAAAAAACTTTTAAGAAAGGCTACTAAAATTAATAAAAATTGGTTTTGACTAAAAATTTCGTTAACCAAAATAGAATTTGAAATTTTATAAAGAAAGCTCGGACGTATAAACGTACGAACGTGCTTACACAAGCAAAGATTTAAAAATCTTGGTTTTACAACTTGATATGTCGAGAAATGTCAACATTTTCAACTCAACAAAACGGAATTATTACTTATTACCAGGATAACTTCCTGTGGGGAGTTAAAAATATTGTTTTTAATATTTATAAAAATTTCAAGAAAATTTAAAAATTTAATTTTCTATACGAAATAAGAATCTTAAAAAAAAATAAACAAAATTGGTAAAACTTATGTTCGATTCAAATATTTAAAAAAAAATTAGTTAAGTTTTTTATAAAAATTCAATAAGCAACTTTTTTTACAAATCATGAAAACAACAAAAACTGATAAAAACTAGTGTTTGACTCAAGTATTATAAGAACAAAGGCTTGGATGCGATCCACACTCATAATTACCCATATAATAATAAATTATAAGATTTGAAGAAATTTGAAGTCAAATTACTCATTGACATTGACTTCAAATTTCTTCAAAACTTATAATTTATTATTATATGGGTAATTATGAGTGTGGATCGCATCCCAGCCTGTTTGATTTTAATATCTGTTTTTATTCCCATTTTCTTTTAAGTCGAAAGCCAATTTTTATCAACTTAAGGTAGCATTTTTTAAGATTTATATTACAAGTCGGACGTTTTACAATAACTTCCCATGTGAAGTTAATTCAAAGACCAACAAAGATACGAAATACTTTTACAATAATTCAAATCATCTTTTTAACTTTTGCCTTACTTCAATTCAAATTTTACTAAATCGTTAAAAATATCACAAAAATGAACAGAAATACACAAAAACTCATTATAATTGTAATATATTAACAGCAATTTGAAAAATCTTACTGCATTCCACTCTTTTATTTTAAATTCACTTCAAAAAAATCTTCAAATCTTAATAAAAATACACAATAAATTCCCTTAATAAAGTTTAAATCAGAATCAAAGAAGAGAGATGCTTATAAATTTAAAATGATAAAACGAAACATAATTTAACAAGACTAATCTCAGACATTCTAAACAATACAGACAACCTTTATTATCTCTTTCACTTGACCCATTTTAGAGAACTTTCTATTGAAGTCTAGTTATGCATAATATAGGTTATGGGTATATGCAAGTTGCAATGGCAAATAATCTTGAATTTTCTGATATAAATTTTGTGTATACATGAAATGTCGGTCAATGCAAAACTATATGAATTATGTTTGTTTAAAGTCCACGGATTCGCTTAACTGTTTGGATTTCATTTGAAATTAAATTTGTTTTTAAGCAAATAAACTATACTCTTAAAAGAATTTCAAGACTGAAAGCAAACTGAACTGTCCACAACGATAGCTTCTTTTTGATATGAGGAAATACTTGTATTTGAGTTTTGCGTTTGCGGGGTCCACTGCAATAAGGTAAGAGAATTGTGTTGGGTTTTAAACTGGAAAAATGTCGTGGGATTAGACCTAGAGCTTATGCTTGATTTAATTCTGATGCTCATGACATAAAGCCCACAAAGAGAAACGTCGTAAAAAATATCGCTAAGACAACGTCACAAAGACAAAAAAGAGGATTTGATGCGACCCACACTGATAACTTCCCGTCCCGTCTATCGATTTGTCTTGCTTGAAAGCTTGTAGGCTTACGTGTTTTATTAAAAAAGTTATCAGTGAAATTATTCATTCATATTCCAATACAAAATGATTTTATCTCTAAAACAATTTTGTGCAACGAAAAATAAAGTTTTTAACATCTAGTAAAATGTTGAGAAAAATCGAATTGACATTTTTTTTTGTTATAAAAATAAAAACCGAAAAAAAAACATTACTCAAACTTTTTAAAAATTGAATTTAGATTCAAATACCTTTTCAAAAATTTGAGATTTTGTCTTCAAACTTATATTATCTTATAAGAAATAATTTTTTCATTATTCTGATAAAATTTTGAGAAAAATCGAATTGGCAGTTTTTTTTACAAAAAATAAAAACCTAACAAAAAAACAATACTAAAACTTGGTAAAAATTTACTTTCGACACAAATTAAGAAAATTAAAAATATTCTCTTAAAACTTTTTATTTTGCAGAAAATATTGTTTTCAATATTCAGTAGTTTTTTTTATAAAAATCCAAAAATAGAAATAGAACGCCAATTTGGTAAAAATTGATGATCGGTTCTTGATCTCTCAAATTAATTTTATTCATCCAATTTGTAAAAATTTAAGAAACCCTACTAAAATTGGTAAAAATGTGTTTTCGACTAGATTTTCAAATTAAACTATTTCCTTATATGAAAAATATTGTTGGTAATTTTAAAAAAATTTAAACTGACAACTTTTTTTAACCCAACACGAAAACCTTAAAAATTTTTAAGCAAGACAAATCGATAGACGGCACGGGAAGTTATCAGTGTGGGTCGCATCCCAGCCTCTTTTTTATTGTTATCTAAAGTTAAGTCTTATTATTATTATTATTACTCCAAGCTTTATTCATTCATTGATACTTTAAAATTTACAATAATTTTATAATTACCATTTGATTGAATACATTTACATTCCATTTAAACAAGTATGTGTACGTAAAATTAATTAAATTACAAGAAACAAATAATTCAATCAAGGTTTAAAACTAATTTATATATATATACATTATTTGAAAAGAGAGGTATAATTTTAGGTTATTTGAGCATAAGCCTCCCCAAGACTTCTCCATCTTCTTCTATCTAGTGCTTCTCTCCAATAAAGTGGGCATATTTTTCGGATGTCATCCTTCCAGCGTTTATGTTATCCACCTACGCTTCTTTTGCTTTCTAAGGGTATCCATTCGGTTACTAATTTTGTCCATCGATTATCAGGTGTACGTATTACATGTCCTGCCCATTCCCATTTAAGTTTCTTAAGCCTGTGTCTAACGTCTTCAAAAGTAGTTTGACTTCTTATATTCTGATGGTTAATTTGATGGGCAATATGAACGTTCAATTAGCTCTCTCCATTGCTCTCTGACATGATTGGAGTTTCATTTCAGTGTTTTTCGTGAATTGCCAAGTTTGGCACCCATAGGTGAGAATTGTTGAGTCAAACACATATTTTCTTGTTTTATTCGAAATATTAAATGTAAGAAGATACTTAACGTTCCAGAACTGCCTCCAAGGGTTCGTCATTCGCTGCTCTAAATAATTTTTTCTTTGTCTTTGAATGAGATAATCTGACCAAGGTATGTGTAGTCTTCAACGTATTATAATATATTGTTATTAACACTAACTGGATCAGAAGCACCATTTGTCATAATTTTAGTTTTCTGTTGATTTGTTGACAACACAATATTTCCGCATTCCGAGCACAGTTCGTTCAGCATCGTTTGAAGTTCTTCACTGCTGTTTGTGATAATTATGATGTCATCCGCAAATTGGAGGTTTGATAGACATTTGCCATTTATCTTCAATGCTTTGTCTTCCCAGTCTAGTTTTCTAAATACTCTTTCTTAGGCTATGGAAAAAAGTGCTGGTGAAATTGGATCTCCTTGCCTTACACCTAGCGATATTTTAAAATCTGATCCGATGCATTCTGTTTTTATGTGGGATGTGCTCCTGTCATACATGTTCTTTAGTATTCGAACTATTTTTTCGTCTACACCTTGATTGAGAAACGCCTTCCAAATAAATCTCTGCTCTACTGTGTCAAACGCTTTTGCAAAATCGATGAAGGGAAAGTATATTGTGATGTTATACTCTTTGCATTTTTCTATTATTTGATTAACGGTTTGTAGATGATCTATTGTCGAAAAACCTGATCTAAAACCGGCTTGTTCAAAAGGTTGATTCTCTCAAATAAACACTTCGCAAAAACCTTGTATATCGATGATATTATGCTTATTGGGCGATAATTGTTGATATCGTCCCTGTTCCCTTTTTACGAGTATGTATGAGAATTATTTCCGATTTCGTCCATTGGTCTGGGACTTCCTCGGTGACCAAAACCTGATTGAAAATAGTAGTCAACCAGTTGGCCAGTGAAATGTTGCCGAACTTTAGGTATTCAGCAAATATCCCATCGTTTCCTTTGCTTTTTTCATTCTTTAAACTATTTATTGCTCGCTCTATTTCACTTTTAAGAAATGGTGGAAAATCTTCTTCCTGGTTTTGTTGCTCTAGAAATATATCATCAGTGTCTACTATGCGTGTTTTGTATAGATCAATGTAGAAGTTTGTAGCTATTTGGTTAATATTCTTCCTTTCGTGAATTCTTTTATCTTTATTTGGTTAGTATTCTTCCTTTCGTGAATTCTTTTATCATTATCCGCCATTGCTGTTATCCACTCTTTATAATCTTGGATTGCATTCTTTGCCTTTTTTATTGAACTCGTTTCTTCGATTACTGTCTTTAAGAGGTTGTTATTGAATTTTTGGATGTGTTCTAGACAAAGTTTCTTGATGTTCTTCCGTATATTTTTCAGATCTTGTTTTTCTTTGGCATTCAGATTGGTCTTTTTTCGAATACTATCACGAAGTTCTATCATATTTAGAGTTTCACTCGATAGTTTTTGCGGTTTTTGAGAATCTGTCTGCAGATTTTTGTATAGTTTTTTCTATTTGAGTAGGTTTATTTAACCTTGATATAATGTTATATCGTTGTTGAAGATCAGCATTATAACTTTTGATGATATCTGTACTTATCGATTTTGTTAATACTTTTCTTGTAGTTTTATGAAGTTGTCTAGTTTTATGGTTGATTAACAACTCCGCGCGTACTATCCGATGATTTGATTCGAATTGAAAGTTATTAAGTACGGACACATCTTTAAGGATCGATCTTTTATTGCAAAGAATAAAATCTATTTGGTTTTTGTACTTTTGGATTGGTGAATTCCAGGTCCATTGATTTTGCGGTTTTTTTTTTAAATAACGAGTTTCCAACTATAAGTTTTTGTTGCCAAATATATTGGGTAAGACGACTACCTCTTTCATTTCGATTACCGTAGCCATATTCTCCCATAATGGTTTCTTCGCCATTTTTCCTGAAACCTAATTTAGCATTGAAATCACCGATTATCAGTAAAATCTCTGTTTTAAAGTGTGCTGTCGCTATTTCCAGTGTCTTGTAAAAGCGATTCATCTCGTCATCAGTTGCTTTCTCAGTTGGTACATAGACTTGTATGATGGATAACGAAACCGACGCCATAAAGACCTTGTTTAGTTTCGAAGTAAGCAAATATATTTACGTTGTTGAGTTCTTGTATGCTTTCGCCTTGTCGCCTTACGAGTACTTCTGCTAAACCGATTATATCCCAGTGTATCTTATTAAGCGAATTTTCTAGTTCAACAAATTTTTCTTTTGATTGGAGAGTTAGTGTGTTTAGAGTCGCTACGTATAAGGGTTTCGTAACAGTATTGCTTGTATTAGTATAGTAGTTTTTGTTTGTATGTTTTTTGTTTAGTGAGATGATGTCCGCAAATTTATAAAAGGGGAGGTGTTGGCCGAAATCCTACACGGTGGACGACCGGGTTGGAGGTTTATTCTTCAGTTTGTCCATTATAAAATTGTCTTCGTTATTAATAATTGGCTCGCTGGGGTCGACTTTTGGCATTTGTTGTGGTGGATTGTTCGTTAGTTGTTATTGATTTGTTGTTTTTTCGAAGTTATCTACAGCGAAATGGTTACCATTTTTAGCGTCGGCACTTTGACCCATAGTGACGGTTTACTTGGGGACATATTTCATCAGGGGGGATGATGACGACGATGAGAAAATGAAAAAATTGTATTTTTTGTTTGTGGTCTACTGTTCTTTTTGGACGAGTTAAGTTAAGTCTTAGGCTCACACAAATTTGTAAGATATCTGTTATCTTACTGTGTAAGCTTTAAACATAAAAAAACTGAAACTGAAACTTGACATCCTTTTTGAAACTTTTTGCATTTCATAACCGCTGTTCTTTGTTTTAGAAACCTTTTCGAAGGTAAACGTGGTTCGTGTGTCGAAGTGTACATGTTTGTGGAGACCAGTAGGGTTTCAACTTTCAGAGCCTACTATAAAATCATGTTTTTACATTTTGCAGGAAAAGTAACTTAAAAAGTTCTTAATCTGTTTTCTTAAACCAAAGTGTTTTTTATTCAGTATAAAATGCTACTCTATCTGATCAACAGATTGTAAAAGTTTCCGATGCTTAGTATATTCAGGTAATAACGCTTTTTCCTCTGTACTGTGTCGATAGTAAATTAATATGTAAATGCTGGTATGTTAATGCGTTGTCAGTTACTATCAAAAATGGTTTATATACGATAAACCCATGGGGCCAAAATAATAGAGAATTCAATAAATGGAAGATCGAGTCTGGACATTTATTTCAAACATAACTCAGACTTTTTTCCGTCATATTCCAAAAAACCTTTTCCATTTATTACTTTTTATTTAAGCCACGCCTTTGTAATAATTTAATACATAAAATGTTTTTCCCCACATTATAATCATATTTTTAAAATATATATATTGTCTGTATTTTTCGAATTGCTTTCATATATAAATGTACGTAACGTATTATAAAATTGACCTCAATATGACACTGACCGATTGCATGAGAGCAATCTTTGTGTACCTCCTCATTAAAATCCTTGTCTCCGACATACTCTCTTCCTCTGCTGAAGACGACATGCATTATCCTCTGTGGCTGTGCTGCTGCTTGTTCTTAGATGTACTGTATACCGTAACATACGCTCTTGTGTAGTTTTATAGGATATGTTGTTGAAAGCGGATATTGCACCATGAGATGAGGAATTTTTGAACTCCTTAGGGGTATAGAACAACAACATATCATTATTATTCTAAAGGATTCAACTTCAAGCTGTGATAAACATAGACGTTGGCTATTTTGTCATTTTGTTGTAGTTGTCGGTCGTTGTCGTTGTCGTCGTTAGATGGTTGTTGTTTTTTTTTCTTATTACATGCTTTTAGAAAATAGACAAAGAACTAGGTTTTATCAAGTCTTATAATATGGCGATGATGGGCGTATAGCATTTCATTTTCTCTATAGTCAAGAGTCATATCTGCAGTATTGTTAAAGTTGTGTTCCCTGATGTTAATATATAGAAATAAGTCCCATGCGTTTCCTTTTAAAAAAGATATACACAACACAAAACACAATGTGAAATTGTGTAGAGTGAAAAGAGCATTAGTTAGATAATAATGAGAGAAGTTTTTGAAAATATTCCTTCGCACGAAAACTATTCGTATATACAAATACAAGGACACAACAAAGTTTGTTATAAACTAATAAAGAAGGAATTTGTTCCACATTTATTTGTTGTTCAAATTGAATGCACAAACATTTTCAAAATTCGATAAGTTACTTTTAAGGATATCGATTCAAATTATATTCCAATATTATATGAAGCGATAAAAGTTTAAATAAAAAGTTATATTTTTTAAGTTTTAACATAATAATTACTTAAATAGGACAACAAATTGAACACAACTTTTAATTCTTTTAATGAATAAGTGAAAATTTAAATAGAGTTTCCAAAAAGAAGTTTTATTTTGAATAGCCCGAATATGAGAAGCAGTAATTCTTGAAGCTGCCATTTCACAAGTAAAAACTACACAATTCCTAAAAATGGAACACTATACAATTAAATCGCTAATCTAGTCTAATTAACAACGAAACAATCCTATTCCTACAATGTAAGATCTTAAAGACGGGACTGATTATCGAAGTCTTACAACCGCAAATGTGCGCATCAGTCATGGAAACTTTCATGAAAAGGATAAAGCGGTTTTCCATTATTAGTGGCATACCTTACTTTTTAAAATAAAATAAACATTTTATTTATTTAATTGTTTGGGTAATTCATTATTCAACATTTATTATGTACAAAATTTAAATTAAAAAAAGGCATGCATGTAAAATAAAAAAAAGGCTGGGATACGAAACACACTGATAACTTCCCATCCCGTCTGTCGATTTGTCGTGCTTAAAAATTTGTAGGTTTCCGTGTTGGGTAAAAAATTCTGCAATCTGCTGGGCCCTTAATGGTCACAGTTAAAGTCACCGCATACGATAATGTTTGAAGAGAAAACAGTGACAGGCTATTGACGAAATCGGTTGATTGGTCTTTTATCAGGGTGTCCATTTCGGATCGGGAGTTTAAAAACCTAGCTGACATACATAGCAGTGGGAGTGATGTTGGCAGAGGTTTTTCCCTTAGATTTTTTTTTTTTGATTAGATTTTTTTTAATATTGCGGGAAAGAATATTTTAGTTCAGGGAGTATTTCTTTTGAAGGTTGCATGTGTAACAGCTTTTGCATTCTCTTTATCAAAGGCGTGAGTCTTAACCCCAGACATTATTTCAAAGAGAGGAAACAAAAAAAATACGAACTGATGGAGTTAATGTACAGAGAAAACGAGGCTCGTGACACTCGTAAAATTTAATTAATTTTGTTTTGTTTACTAAGTGCCTTTTGATTTTTGAACAAATTTGTCGGTTTAATGCAGTAGATCGTATTCCACACACACTCTTGGACTTTTACAAACTATGCGTATAAATTAAGCTGTTTTGCCAGACACTACTATTTAACACGTCTATTCACTCATGAGAATTTTCTCTTCCATCTTCCTGTTCATCGTAATCGTTAACTTCATTCATTGTCTTATTTTGCGCTGTCGAAAATAATGCCACACAATAACTAGTTTTGTCAAATTTAGGCCATAATTTGCTGGCCACGGCACAGGTTTTCTCCTATTAGTTATTACCAATGACCTGTTTTGGTTCACAGGAGGAAGTGTTTATAAGCGAGTCTATTGAGGTCAGTTCTCTCGTTCCCAAAAACTGAGTGGTTGCCAGCAGACTCTAATAGTATTCTGAAAGTAAGAACTATTAAGTTATTAGGCGACAGTTATTTACAAGCTTGGCTTTTATAATTGTAACAGAAATCGATACCAATAAAGTCTGAAAGATTTGGCAAGTGTTTTAGAAACGAAAACTACACCTACTCCAGCATCAAATCATTCATTTAAGGAACATTGTTCACCCATTCGTTCCTATCTGGGAAGATAGTACTTAAAGGTTTATTGTGGTTAGCGCCATATTTGAGCCAAAGACAAGTTCTCCCAAGTTCTGATCGGCATTTGAAGTAGTTGAAAAACAAAATAATAGTAAGTCTTGGTTGAGGTTCAATCTTTCTTAAACAAGTCGATATCTAAATCTCAAATTTCGATGACATTGAAAGAAATACTGATGGCTACCTAATTATCATAGAGTTTGAAAAATACTCTAGCCAAGGTCCTGAAGTTATATTCAACATGCTTTCAGAGTTTTTTAATAAGCCCTACGACTTTCATCTGACCCTTCATTTACTGCGAGGACTCAAGAATAGCACAGTGAGTCTACAATGCGTCACTATTTTTCCTTGGTATAAAACTATTATGATTGGTTTTTGAATGAAAACCTTTAATCCGAATCGGGCTTAAAGTACCAAACCCACTGTCAAGTCATTATTTGATTTGAGCTACAAAGAGTCTATCAAAAAAAGATTAAAGCTTCCGGTGTTTTAGAGTCATTAGAACTAAAGAAAATCGGGAAAAAACAGCAGCGCCAATACTGCAATATACTGCGTAGGAATTCCATTTCTTTCTCAGTTTCTACGCTTTTTCTTAATGACAATTCTTCATTCAACTCTATTGAGAAAGTTCCTCTAAGCATTCAGTAAAAACTTTAAAAAAGTGAATCCCTCTTCTCCCTTTAATTATATGGACGAGAGTGCCCCTTAATAAAGCCAGGAGAAATACGACCAAATTTGGCCTATAAGGCATTATGATCCATTCAATATAGACAACGAAAGCCAAATATCTCGATTTCCCGACTTAGAAGAATTAAAGACTACCATTACTGGAATCTAACAAAGTCGCTATAGCAGATGGCTTGTATTCCGAGCTCTGGAAATAATTCGGCTAAAAAAGAAGACCCTCTTAACTGCACCAACTATAAAGGTATCAGTCTGCTTAACATCGCTTGCAAAATCTTTTAAGCCGTAATATGTGAACGTCTTAAGACTATCGTCAACAACCTGATAGGTCCTTATTAATGTGGTTTAGACCAGGAAAGACAACATTTGATTAAATATTCACATTACGATAGATCCTGGAAAAACCCAAGAACATGTCGACACCCACAATCTCTTCATCGATTTCAAGATCGCATATGACAGCATCTACAGGGACGGGCTGTACAGAGTCATGTCGTATTTTGGCATCGCTGCCGAATTAATCCGTTTTAGATGAAAATGGGGAATTCGCGCTGCTCCATAAAGATTGGAAACAAATTAGCAGAAGTTTAAATAAAGTCGAACGTTCAGCTTGCCTATGTATAAGCGGATCGCTTTGCACCACCCCATCTGCGGCACTGGACACCTTGACCTTAATTTACCTAAAACTTTTTGATATATTTAGCAAACAAATAGCTGTAAGCTCTGCTATTCGCCTCATAGCTTCATATCGCAGTGGACTAACAACAACATTGGCTACTCCGTGATTCTTAGGTATTTAGAATCAATTTCAAAGCACACAGACTACACCATCCCCCAACTTCAATTCGACAGAAACTTCCAGATTTCTATACCTTTCGTATCTTTCTGGGAGGATAGGACATTCCTGGAAGACAAGTCAATCCATTTTTAAACAGATGGCTCAAAAACAAAAGAAGGGTTTAGTAGAGGTGTGTACTCTGAACGACTGAAATTAAGTCTCTCATTCTGCCTTCCCAAGGCGGAACTTTTGGCGATTAAAGAAGTCTTGTCTAGCTTTAAAGAAAACGTGATATCAACATCTGATATCCGTATTTTCTCTGACAGCCAGGCCGCTATCAAATCTCTGGACTCTGTCTCTATAAACTCTATAACAGTCCATAACTGTCGATCATCTCTAATGGAGATGGCGAAACAGTTTAATATTCACCTTTGCTGGGTGCCGGGCATAGAGTCATTATAGGGACCTGTAAGGCTGATGAATTGGCCAGGAACGGCCACAATAATGCAACCCATTATACCACGTTAGGCAAATGCTGGAATACCAATCTATACTTGCAAACTGTTGCTAATTCAAGACGCTATGAAGAAAGTCAGGTCAGCGATCAAGATGCTTGCTATCTTTAAACAGATCGCATATAAGCTCGATAATAGGTGCCATAACCGTACACTGTCTACTAAGAAAGCACGCCACGCGGCTGGTGTATTCTCAAATGACTTTTGCAGAAGCTGTATGGGCCCTGCTCTAGCTCAAGAACGCAACAACTACGCAAGAAAAACCCATCTTCTCCCAGCTTTTTAATAACACATGTTGTGGTATTTTTGATAAATTTTGGATTTGGATTTAGTCGTTTCCTTAACTATACCCAACTTATATCTATGAAACTGTACTACTGCTAATACTAAATTCAATACAAATACCTATTAATTTTATAACATTTGTGATGGCCTTAAATAACTCAATCAATTGAAAATCATAAAACCGAAACTGCAACAGGAAAACGCATGACGTAAACAAAAAAAAAAAACACAGTAAAAATAACAAACAAATCAGTTCCAAGTTGCAAGTTAGGATATACAAAATGTAGGTACATAAAACGTATAAAAGTCCTGCCCTTATTGCATTTTCGAAGCAGAGCAGCAGCAGTAGCAGCATCAATTTGTAGGGCTAACGCTACCGTGTCGCAGCCATTTGAATTGTTATTGATTTTCCAGTAATAAATTACACCAATTGCACCCCCATGTCGCGTTTGGAGTTGCATCATAGAATCTCACTAGCTCGCTTCTCTCTCTACTGCGTCGCCCCACCGTGTACCCTATAAACTGTACACTGTACTGTACATTGCGCGTATGTACACAAAAACACAGAACCAAACCGAGCGTACACAACTCACAGCGTAGCGTATAGGTTCTGGAACCAAAGTACCATCGCACCATTCGCATCGCTTTCGCTACTACACTCGTCTCGTATAGCCTTCAAATGTTCCAGCTTTCTGCTGCTACTACCATTGCTACTGCTTTCCGCTGTTCTGCTTCTTCCATCCATGTTAACCAATCAATTTAAAATTTCCGTTTCCGTTGTGTATTTGCCTTAAATCAGGGAATTTCATTTCATAAAAGAAAAACGCGCTCCAGCTCTATGATGGGGGCTTGTTCGGCTTGAACTATTCACACACCATTTTACGGCCTTATAGACCTTACCCCAGAAGATTCGAGTCGAAAGTACAACCTACAACCTACCTACGAAAAATAAAAATTGAAAAACAAAAAATTGCACGGCAAAACTGTCCAATATTTCAAAAGTCAACCACGGCCTGTTTTCTGGAGTGTGATTTATAGCCAGCTATGGTCATGGAACTTGTTAAAGTGCAGGCAGACACAAATGGCGAATTGAATAATGTCTGTCTGTATATAGAGCTTTAGCTTCCGTGCGTCGTCGCACAGTCGTATGTACTGCATACTGCACCCCCTCTATTACGAGTGTATTTCCGTTTTCCTCGCATATTTTTTGTTTTATATTTTAATTTATGTTATTTTTGCAATATCTAACAATATGCAAAATTGCCATCAGAGACTAATTGTCACCTCTCACATAGAGATGGTGTTGATTTTGTTATTCAGTTGGGATTTCAAAAACACTGAATGTCGTCGAATGACGAAACATGCTGACATGGCAATCGAGTCAATTGTCAATCTAAATATTCAAAAAGAGAAGCGCCAAATCAAAAATCATCATCAGCGCGTGTATTTTTGTTGCTGTTGTTGTTGTTGCTGTTTGAATTCCCATGGTTGTGAATGGGAATTTGAATGGATTGTAATTCACGGTGATGGCAACTGATTTATGCACTGAAACACACATCAGGCATTTTTGAATATAAAAAATAAGAACTTCTATTCCAGGTGCTTTTTTTAGAATACTACTTGTGTCGTAGAACGTACATAAATATATTTCCCGGGAATTCTAGAATTCATTTTTATTTGAATTTGATGCATTGTTCTTGTACTTTTTTGTGTTCTTTTTTTTCTTTTTGTTAAAGTAGAATATTTATGTGTTCTTCATCCGTCAGTCGTCATTTTGTAAAATACAAATACATATATTTTTAGTTTCATGTTTATTTGTTTTTTCCTGGGAATTATGTAGTATGAAGATTTGAACTTTATTGATTATGATTTGTCTATACTAATAATATTCAAATCTAAGATTTAAATATTTAGAAGTTAAGAAGTAGCATCGTTAAAAAAGGAAAATTCGATATGTTTTATCATAGTTTTCATAATTGACACTTGAGAACTTTAAACTACAACTGTGAACTTAAACTCTAACAAAAGTATCCAACTGCCAAGGTCAAAAAATTATGTAAAAACAACATTTTAATGTAAGGATCTCGAAAGAAAATTTTTAAAAAATGTTGTGTCCGGGTTAGTTAGTTTTTGTTTGAAAAGGGTTATTGCAGCTTGTTGTCGCTGGCAGACAGTGTGCATATTTTGGGCACTTTCTATTATTATTTTATATTAATGGTTGGTCCTAAAATGTATACAAACAGGGATTTCATTGACACGAATAAAAATGATAACACGCGTTCAATGTTAAATATAATATGTAATCAGCAAAAAGGCTTACAAGTTTGCCATATAAATGCACAAAGTTTATGCAATAAGTTGGATGAATTCAGGTATTTGTTTGTGGGTTCGAAGGTTGATGTGATCTGTGTGTCAGAAACTTGGTTTAGATCTGAAGATAAGAAGAAGAGAAATTATAATGATGCGATGTATGGTATGATTAGATGGCTACAAGCTTTTTCGATCTGATAGGGTTGATCGTGTTGGGGGTGGCGTTGCCATATATGTTCGAAGAATTTTGGATTGTAGAGTAATTGTTGAGTCACGCTCCAATAGTGAAATTGATTACTTGTTTGTAAATATAACTCGTAAGGAAAACAATATTCTCCTAGGAACAGTATATAGACCGAATCGGAACATTGACACAAGCCCACTTATAGTGGTGTTAGAGGAACTTTCATACGTTTCGCCACTAGTAATAGTCGCTGGAGACTTCAACAGTAACCTTCTCGTAGATTCGAACCTTGTTGACAGTATGCAAATGCTAAATCTTTACCCAGTTAATACATCAATACCTACTCACTTTACGAAATATAGTTGTACCCTACTTGATATATTTTTTGTAAGTCATTTATATAAATTGCTACATTTCAGCCAGCTTTCTGCTTCATGCTTTTCTCGTCATGACCTTATCCACATTACTTTCCAATGTGAGCCAATAGTAAAAAGTTTGAACTATAGCTATCGTGATTTCAAGAACATAAATTTAACTCAGCTTGAAGAAGATTTGAGAGTAGTTCAATGGTTTAGAGTGTATGGAATGACCTCAGTAGATGATCAAACCGCTTTTATACAAGACAACATAGTTGATCTTGTTAATACTCATGTCAAAATTAAAACAAAGACTTCACGATCAAAGGGTCAACCTTGGTTTACGAACTACATACAAACATTAGCAATCAAGAGAAATAACGCATATAAAGGTTGGAAACGTTTTAGATCAAATGCGATATTAAATGTTTACAAGACTTTGAGGAATAAGGTTATTTATGAAATAAGAGAATCTAAAAAACGGTTTTATGCTCCACGGCTTGATCCATCTATTGCCCGACACAAACTTTGGAAAAACCTAAAAGAAATTGGAGTTGGAAGGCAAACAAACTGAATAACTACAAACATTGACTGTAATGAACTAAACAAGAACTTCATATCAACACCTGATATTCATTCAAACTCAGACAACGCTCATAATGAACTAAGAAATACTCGTATTCCTTGTTAACAAGCAATAAGAGATTTCAATTTTAAAAGAGTAGAAGAGTCTGGAGTATTAGAAAGTTTTTTATCGATTAAATCAAATTCTGTTGGATTCGATAATATACATCCGGTTTTTGAAAAGGCTATTCTTCCTTATGTTCTTAGGTATATAACGCACTTGTTTAATACCATTCTTATGAGTGGTGTTTTTCCTACTTCTTGGAAATATGCAAAAATTGTTCCTGTTCCCAAGAACAAAGATGAATTCAATCCTATTGCTATTTTACCCTTCTTATCAAAAGTATTTGAAAAAATTATGAATGGACAGATACGAAAATTTCTTCATACAAATCGGTTACTTTGCCTAAACCAGTCTGGCTATCGTCCAAGGCATAGCTGTACAACAGCCCTAATAAATGTAGTAGAAGATATTAGACAATCGGTAGATAATGACAACATTGTTTTTCTCACATTATTAGATTTTTCTACAGCATTTGATACTGTGAACCATAGTATATTATGGAAAAAACTTAAAGAGCAGTTTAAGTTCTCATCAATGTCAGAAATGCTGATTAACTCATACCTTCAAGGTAGATCTCAAGCAGTTGCAGTTGGTGATTGTATTTGGGACTGCTTGCCTTTAAGCAGAGGTGTGCCACAGGGATCAATTATGGGACCACTACTCTTTGTTATGTACATTAATGAGTTTCCCTCATGTCTTGTAAACTGCTCCATTGATATGTATGCTGATGATGTCCAATTTAATTCTGCTTCATAATATCATGCAAACACATCAACCCTCCTACCTTTATAATAGAATCCGTTTTCCACAGTGTACGAGATCATGTGATCTCATACCCGAACGATATACTTTCCTAATAGCTGAGCGTCATTTTTTCATAAATGCCATCCGTCAATGGAATTCCTTACCCCGTTTTGTTAGATTAATGGCTTTGTTCAAACTAAGGCTTAAATAATACCTAGGGACACTTAATTAAGATGGATGTTATATATTTTAATAAGTACCTATTAATTTAAATTAAATATTCTTTTGTTTATTTTGCAAATACTATTAATTTAAAATAACTGTTTTTTTTTAATAACATTTTAGTTAATTTTTGAGTACGGTTTTTGAATCACATATGTATATCTTTAAATAATTAACATTTCTCAAATTTTGCTTTGTTAAATCACTCCTAAAGTAGCACACGAATTTGAATTTATATATAAAGCTTGCGCTTTAAAGATAATATTGTATCTTACTGTGTAATGCTATTCCTTTTAAATAAAGAACTAAAGAACTAAAATTCCGATGCAGTGACTTTATATTATTATAATTGGTCCGATTTGTCGCATTAAAAATTTTGACATTTCTAGACGTTTCAAGTCCGTATGTGCGCAAGTTCAGGAAGCTTTTTTCGTCGTCCATATGTCAAAAATCAATAGCGATATCTACTTCAAATAGTTTGTATTATACAAATAATGAAATAAATAAAAAAAAGCCTGGGATGCGACCCACACTGATAACTTCCCATCACGTCTGACGATTTTTCTTGCTTAAAAGTTTGTCTAGATTTACTCGTATCAATTTTTACCAAATTTGCGTACTATTTTTTGTAGATTTTATTTTTTATGAAAAAACGGACTGTTAGATTTTTATATAAAAATTACTGAATATCGAAAACAATATTTTCTGTAAAATAATAGTTCGAAGCTAATATTTCAAATTTTTGAAAGATATTTGAGTCGAAAATCAATTTTTACCAACTTTGAGTAATGTTTTTTTTTTTAGTTGAATATTTAGAATGAAACAACAACAACTTGTGTGTGCTACCACCAAGTTCATAGGCTGGAGTTATAGCTATTTCATTTTTTATAAAAAAAATGTCAATTCTATTTTTTTCAAAATTTTTTTCGGATGTCAAAAACATTATTCTTCGTTGCACAAAATTGTTTTAGAGATGAAATCATATTTTAGTCGTAAAATTTTGGAGGTGACACCTTTTTTTTTTAAATTTTTTTTTTTTGATTTATAAAAAAAAACTGTACAATGGATTTTTTTCAAAAAATATACTTCTTTGATATCACCTTACAATATATTATATAAAATTTAATTCAAGTCTCTAGCGTTTTTGGTTCGTAAGATATTTAGGGTTAACCAAAATGTTCTCCTTTTTTTCAAACCTTTATTTGGAGTCGATATCTCTTCCACCACCTGATCCGCGGTCTTCTTCTACTGCGCTATCCTGTGGGTGTGGATTCAAAGATTTCCGGGCTGGAGCATTGGTTTCCATGCGCTTAACGTGACCCAGCCATCTTAGTTGTTCGACTACCCTTCTGGCTAAGTCAACGTCCCTGTACAGCCCGTGCAGCTTGTCGTTCCAACTTCTCCTCCACTCATCTTCGATGCATATGGGACCGAAGATCACACGAAGAACTTTTCTCTCGAGCCGAGCCAAGGTGCTTTCATCCACTTTTGTCTAGTAAATGCTTCTGCACAGTATAGCAGGACGGGGATATTGAGTGTATTATATAGCGACACTTTCGTAGCCCCAGAGAGGACTTTGCCATAAAAAAAAGGAACTGCTGTTAGCAAGAGGTATTCTCCGTTTGATCTCAGCGCTGCTGTTGTTTTCTGTGTTTATAGCGGAACTTAGGTAGACGAAGTCCTTGATTACCAAAAAGTTACGTCTGTCGATTGTGACGTTATGACCGAGATTTCGGTGTTGTAAGTCCTTTCTTGACGACAGCAAGTACTTTGTTTTGCCCACATTACCCATTAAACCCTTTTTTGCCGTATCTGCCACAATACACCCAAAAGCCTTCTGATTATGTCAATGTTATCAGCATGTGCTAGTTATTGGACAGACTTTTCAAAGATAGTGCCTCTAGTGTTGACGTGGGAGATCTGCATTATTCTTTCAAGTACGATGTTAAAAAAATCGCATGACAGCGTATCACCTTGTCTAAAACCTTTTTTGACATCATGGTCTGTTAAGTTGTTTCTAATCTTTATGGAGCAGCGTGAATTCTCCATGGACATCCTGCACAAACGGACGAGTAGACATGGCTGTATACAGTTTTACCCTGTAGTTTCTGTCATATGCGGCCTTGAAATCGGTGAAAGGATGGTGGGTGTCAATTTGGTGTTCTTGGGCTTTTTCCAGGATCTGCTGTAATGTGAATATTTGATCGACTGTGGACAGCCCTGGTCTAAAACCACACTGATAAGACCTATCAGGTTGTTGACGATGGGCTTTAGACGTTCACATATTACGGCAGAGAATATTTTGTAAACGATGTTAAGTAGACGGATACCCCTATAGTTGGTGCAGTTTAGAGGGTCTCGTTTTTTCAGGGCATGCTTTCTTCAGACCATATCTTACAGATAAGTTGGTGCATGCTCCTAACCAACTTACATCCAGCTTCTTTAAAGAGCTCGGCATTCAAGCCATTTGCTTCAGCGGCTTTGTTAAACTTCAGCTTAGGCATGGCAATCTTTACTTCGTCTACGTCGGGAGGACGAGATTGTTGGATTTCGCGGTCTATGTTGAATGGATCATCCTGCCTGACAGCGGAATTTGGTTCGTTATCGCCGTTATACAGTCTGCAGAAGTGGTCCTTCCATATCCTCAGCATTGAATACGGTTCCACTATGATGTTTCCACTTTCGTCTTTGCAGCCTTCCGTTATAGGTTTATGTACCTGTGAATTTTGTTTCACCTGTTCATAAGACATTCGAACTTCATTCCTGCTTTTAAATCTCTTAACATCTTCGACCGCACGCTTCTTATGCCCTCGCTTTTAGGTTTATGTTTTCATAGAAAAAACAGCAAGTTCTTATGACTTAACACCTTAAGTTTTTTTTTTCCTTATGCCATTGCGCCATTGGTAAATTTATGAATAGGACATAAAGATGCAACTGCGTGAATAAGTCATGGAATTTTTTTGAAAAAGGATACGCGACCGTTTCTTTGATGCTACATTTTTCTTTAAAATAGTACGACCCAGATACGTACTTTTCGTTTAAGTGTCTAACCCGAATAAGAAACTTTTATTTTTAAAAACCAAAATTTATAATTGCCTTTTCATTTTTAGACTTTTAATGAATTTGACTTAAAATAAAATTCTTTTTAAGCAGAAATTTGAAATAAGCCGAAAAAAAACAAAACTTAATTTCCCCGAAACTTTTGCAGAGATCATGTCTTAAAATTCAGAGCTATGAAAGAGCTTATATCAAAACGGCGAATTAGCGGTGGGGCATTTAATCGTGTTTTACTGTTGTTAATCATTGATTTCTCTTAAAATACTTTTTTTTATCAAAGTGAAACTTTATTTGGAAACCCTGTAACTTCACAACTAAGACCTTAAAATTTCTTACAAAGGTATAAAACTTTAAAATGGAATAAAGCTTAGACGACTTTTGAAATTGAAATGAAATTTCCTTCATTCGAAAGATAATCTTCTGAAATTATAATTTAAATATGATTTCCTTTATATGATACCCCGCCTTACCCGTAGTCTAATATGCAGGTCCAATTTTCGTCAACTTTTTCAAGATTTGTGGCTTTATATTAACAATAAGGCGTTGAACTTTGTCCACCAAATAACCAATCCTTTTGGATGGCGTAGATCAGTGACTTCAAAAAGCCGCACAATCAAGTGGTGTTAAATCGCACAATTTTGAAGTCCTATTCGTATAACTTGGGTTTTTACCAAACGTTTTCTTCAAGACATCAATTGTGGCACGATCTGTGTGACATGCTGGGCCGCCGCGCCGCGCCACGAGTTCTTTTGATGCATGTTTCGTGTAATATTTAACATCTTTATTGACTTAATTAAAAACTTAATTATATCAAAATTTATTTTAAATTTTGTTGAAAATTATAATTAAACTTAATTTTACCTTTATTTAACTTTTGCGTAAGAAATTATAAACACAAAAGCAATGCACATCATCCGCTACATAATATCTTTATGTAAATGTAAATTAAAACTCAATTTTGTTTTCTTTCGAAGTGAAAATACTTCAACGCACTTTCCTTTTTGCTCTGACAAAGTAGCAATGTGTCAGTGTAATAAAAATAAAAACTTTTCCAATAAGCTATCCCGATATTTCGCTCACTTAGCTTGAGAAGGTATTTTTCTTTCTTTTGTTCTTATCGTTTTTTGATATCCCATGGAAACAAGATCCTTGTAGATATTTTGAAACTTAAAGTTCTTCTTTGATATTTTTTCCTACAACCAAACAAAAGTTAAAAAAACAAAATAATAGGGAGTTGGTGTATGCAATGCATCATGACAACCGCTGCCACCGCTGTCACCGCACAACACCTTAACCCATTTCTATACGTTTTCTTTTTCTTTAGGATTTCTTTTATTTATTTTATTGGCTTTTTATAGTTTGCCTTTTGTAAAACTTGTATATGCTTCCTGTATCTATTGTGTACTTTTATTCTTTATAATGTTCATAGAAATACAATGTAATGTTAAATGTACATTGCTCAACATTAGGAATGTACTTTTTAGTTCAACAAAAACAGAGAAATGTTTACCTAATTGTGGTTGCAGTTTTTTAAATAAAATGTTAACAATGAAACTCAATTTTATTTGTTTGTCAAATATTTGTTTCTCACAAGACGAGTTAAAAATAACGCTTGGTTTTTATTAGTTACAACTCAAATTTCTTTGAGAAAAAAATAAATTTTTAAAATACGACTATATTTCTATACAACTTCAATTATCCTTGAAACGCAATGAAATGGATTCAAGTTTACACTTGTCATTTGAAGGGTCAAAATATCAGTTGAATGTTTGCTATTGACGATAATTGATCGCTTAGCACTTAAACAAAACTTGAATATACGATACGCAAGCAATCCACAAAATTATTTAGAAGTTTGAAGCGAGTTGAAGAATTCGGAAGGATGAACCGGGTGGTTCTAAAAAGACTGGCTTACAATGAATCCAATATTGAATATTCGATAAACTGTGAACTTTTCTGTTCTAAAACCACATTGATAAGGACCAGGTTGTTGACGATGGACTTTAAAAGTCTTAAGTTGGTGCATGCTCCTAACCGACTTATCTTAAGCTGCTTCGAAAAGCTCGCCATTCAATCCATCTGCTCCAACGGGTTAAAATTGTTAGATATGGAAATCTTTACTTCGTCTAAGTCGAGAAGATGGGATTGTTGGCTTTCGTTGTCTATCCTGAATAGATCATTCGTTATAAAGTCTGCAGAAGTGGACTTTTCATAACCTCAGCATTGACTGCAGTTCTACTATGATCTTTCGTCTTTGCAGCATTCGGTTAAGGTTTATGTACTTGTGAATTTCGTTTCACCTGCTCATAAAACTTTTGAACTTCATTTCTGCTTCTAGACCTCCCAACTTATTTTTGGTTCCTCTCTCCTCTTCTGCCGTTTACATGTTTTCGTTGTTTTCGATGCATTTGTCTGCCAAGCTTCCTCATCAAACGAAGGGTTTCTTGTTGATGGCTGCTTGAAAACCAGCACGTCAGAAGCAGATTCTCTGATTGGATCTTATCAATGTTTCGACTGGTTCTCGTTAAACTTTATTGGCGGCAGATAACTTCAAAAGAAGTTACTTGTGCTTCGGTCCGAGAAGGATTTGGCGATCTCTTGCGTTTGACGTTTTATCTCCTCGCAGCATCTCCTAGTTTTGGATTAGGTCTGAAAACACGAAGTGCTGTCTTTCCTGCAACGGTCCGAATTAATATTAGCTCCTCGTAAAGTTCGGACTACCATGATGCTGGCATAAATGGCAAAATGGTCAATCTGGTTGACAGAAGATTGATCTGGAGAACTACAAGTTCCTTTGTGGATTTTGAGGCTCAGAAAACCCGTTTAACCTAAAATGACGTTTCGCTAGCAGGAAATTCGATGAGATTGAATCTGTTATCGGAAGTTTTGTAGTTTTAATATTTTAGCTAGTGTACTGCTCATAGGCTTTGTCCAAAAGCTCGATCAACGTATCTTTGGCTTTATTATCCTTGTCTTCTGTGAGGGTGTGTGTGCATATGAGGCTATAGCTCTGGCAACAAAATTTAAATGAGCGTATCCGTTGTGCATATCTGAAATATCTGTGATTTGCTTAGATACTGCTATTAAATTGTTTTGTAGTACAATAAACAAACTTTAAAATGAGCTCTATATCATGAATATCAGACGAAATATCACGAAGTGTACAAATACCAGAGCTATAATGTATTGCGGGAAAATGTATTGGTATATTTGATTATATAGCCCATTTTTATCTTATACTAGGGGTCCTACAGCTCTAGAAATAACATATAGTTTTGAGAAGTAGTGATTATACAGTGTTTTTCAAAGAGAGTTTTAACCAACAGTTAAGAAATTTTCCATGTTAAGATCGCACAAATATGGCTGTATTTCCTCAATATCTACTAATCTACTAATATTATAAAGAGGAAAGATTTGTATTTTGTATGTTACGAATAAACTCAAAAAGTACTGGACCGATTTTAATAATTCTTTTTTCATTAGAAAGCTACATTATCACTGAGTAACATAGGCTATATTTAGTACTAGATTACTATAGAAATCTTTACAAATTCCTATTAAAACCAACCGAAGGTGTAAAAAAATTAGCCATAAAATGTCTTTCATCGCATACGCTATGAACAATAAAACAAAACAAAAAGTTATTATAAGTGAAAACAGGTCAAATATATCCATTTTAATCCTTACCTGACATAGCTAATGTTAGAGAGATACACAATCGGTTTTCCCAACACCAGCACATACACCTTCGATAGTATGATACATAAATGAGGTCTTTTTTCATAATGGATTTTTAAAGGCGATCCAATGTGATCGCATGTGTGTGTATGGTTTTTTCCGTGCTGTTCATTGATTGAATGTGACCAGCCTCTGCTCTTCTTTTATTTTTTGTGTCATTTTTTTATTTTATAAATTAAAATACCTCTTATGTATTTTTTAAATAAATGTATTGTTTTGAAATATGAAAATTGCAACTTCATCTTTATTTTGTTCTTCTAAAAACATAAAAAAGTTATGTTTAGCGTAGTATAAGAAACAGTACTTTTTACTTCTTGCGTACGTATTTAAAACAGCTGGTAACACTAAAATGCAATTAGGGCTGGAATAGGAATTGTAACTCTTTTTCTTCCTTCTCTTTTACACTGTAACTATTCTTACTACCATCTATTTCTCGTGTTTGTGTGACATAGGGGTAATTTAAAACATGAACTCAGAAGGAAAACGTGGAGAGTGTCTCTGCTCATTATTAAATATACTCTCATTTGCGCTGTCGGCTCCTTACGCAGTGGACGCAGGCGACATTGAAGATTTAGAGTTTTTTAAACACATTTGTATGCTTAACTTCAAAAGTTCTTTTCAGAGCTACTTAATTTTAGTATTTATCACACTTTTTCATATTTCTCAAAGTTCTTTTCAGAAATATCTCTTTGAACTTGAATAATTTCTTTGTTATTATTATTTAAAATAAATATCCTTCATAGCAATATGCCTAGAAGAAGAAGGTCGCAGCTATCTAAGAATAGTTCCCAAGCGAGATTAGTAAAAGTTCGTCGTATTGGAGAGTCTTCTTCTGAAAATGCAGATCGTCTGGAAATTATGAGAGTGTACGCTTCCCAATCGCGAGCCAGAGAATTAAGCGTCGAACGTTCAATTCGTCTTGCAGAACAAAATGCAAGATACGAACGACAGTCAAGTGCTGAGCGCTCTCAGCGACTTGAAGAAAATAGAGCTAGGAACTCGCGAACGCGTGCACGGGAATCTAGCACTGAACGCTCGCAGCGGCTTTTGACACAGCGAGATAGACAACGGTCGTTAAGAGCTAGGACGCGCAATAGAATTTTAGCGCATAGTAATAGGTCGGCATTTAGTTACGATCCTCAAATTGAATATGCTCATCAAAACAGCATCCAAATCGGAGCAATGAATAAGATGTGTCCGATATGTTTCACTAAAAAATGGGCTGAGGAAGCGAAAGGTATGTGCTGTGCATCTGGAAAGGTTGTTCTCCCTAACATTGATGAGCCACCAGAACCAATTAAAAGTCTTTTGACAAATAATCATATACTATCCGCGCATTTTTTGAATAACGTACGTAGATACAATAGCCTTTTTCAAATGACTTCCTTTGGGGCAAAAGAAATTAAGGAGGGTCATTTTATGCCTACCTTTAAGGTGGAAGGACAAGTTTATCATCTCATAGGTAGCCTTTTACCGCCATCAGGACAAATTCCCCAATTTTTGCAGATATATTTTATTTCCGATGCTGATCAACTATCATTGCGATCAAACACGGCTCCCATGCTAAAACTAAATTTGATAAACGAATTGCAGACCATGTTGAATAGCCACAATGTTTACATACGAAGTTTTAAACATAGTATTGAACTCAATACCCCCGACAGTTTGAAATTGATCATTTACTCTGATCGCACACCCCATACAGAACACAGAGGAAGATATAACGCCCCTTCAATAAATGAAGTGGCCGTTCTCTTGGTCGATGAAGACAAAGGACCCAGGGATATAGTACTGCACGGTAGAGACGGACAACTAAAACGAGTGTCGGAATTACATCGAGCATATGATCCGCTACAATATCCGTTGATGTTTGCATCAGGAGACGATGGATATTATTTAACTATTCCTCAGCAGAATTCCTCAAGAAATAAGACTGTGTCATGTATGCAATATTATGCATACCGTTTAATGATTAGGGCCAACTGTTTTAATGCACTCCATTATCACAAAGATTTGTTTAATCAATATTGTGTGGATATGATGGCGAAGATGATTTCCGAAAGGTTAAATTTTGTTTACCGAAACCAACAAAAGCTTAGAGCGGATGACTATATTCATTTAAGGGATGCTTTAAACCAAGACGCAAGGATAATTGCAGCTAATATCGGACAGCATGTCATCTTGCCGTCATCATTTACTGGGTCTCCAAGGTATCTCCACGAAAAGACACAAGATGCAATGACATACGTGCGCAATTATGGAAGGCCAGATCTTTTCATAACTTTCACCTGTAATCCAGATTGGCAAGAAATAAAACAGGAACTTTTTCCCGGTCAACGGTCTTTCGACCGGCATGACATCATAGCTCGAGTGTTTCACTTAAAAATGAAGAAAATGATAAAAATATTAACAAAAGACGCGATTTTTGGGCCGGTTAAATGTTATATGCTTACTGTTGAGTGGCAAAAAAGAGGATTGCCGCATTGTCATATGTTGCTTTGGTTGAACTCAAAAGTACAACCCGATGAAATTGATAAAATAATAGTTGCCGATCTACCTAATAAAGACGAAGACCCAGTATTATTTGAGATAGTCACAAAGAATATGGTACATGGACCATGTGGACAAGAAAATTTGACTTCTCCGTGCATGAAAAATGGGATATGTAGAAAAAAATATCCACGAAGTTTCGTGACTGTAACCAGACCGGTGAGGATGGGTATCCCGTTTATCGACGACGCGATATCGACAACGTAGGGCAGATTGCTGCATTGAATGTCCGAGGGCGTACGGTTAATATAGACAACAGATGGATCGTTCCATATTCCCCAATACTATGTCGATCTTTTAATGCTCATATTAATGTTGAATATTGTCATTCCGTACAAGCCATAAAATACATATGTAAATACATTAACAAAGAATCGGATCAAGCAACTTTCAGTGTCAGAAATGCTCACGATGAAGTTGAAAATTATTTGAACGGCCGGTACATAAGTACATCTGAAGCAGTGTGGAGGATATTAGAGTTTCCTATACATGACAGACACCCTACCGTAGTACACCTAGCAGTACACCTAGAGAATGGACAACGAGTGTACTTCTCAGCGGAAAATATGCAAAATATAGCGCAAAATCCACCAAAAACGACACTTACGGCGTTTTTTGACCTATGCCACAGTGATGGTTTTGCTAAAACACTACTCTATCACGAAGTTCCTCATTATTATACATGGGCTAACAATAAATTTTCTAGAAGGAAACGTGGCCAAGAAGTAGTTGGACATCCCGGTATAAAAAAAGATGCGGCACTGGGAAGAGTATATACAGCGTTCATCCTTCCCAGTCAGAGTGTTTTTATCTCAGGATACTGCTTCATCATGTACGTGGCCCAACATTGTTCCAAGATTTAAAAACCTCTGACGGAGTTGTTAAAGAAACTTACCAAGCCGCTTGCCGAGAAAGGGGTTTGCTAGAAGATGATAACCAATGGGAAACTACTTTGAGAGAAGCTTCGATTTCTCAATGTCCGTTAAGGCTGAGAGAATTGTTTGTGGTAATATTATTATTTTGTTTTCCCTCGGAACCTCTCAAATTATGGGACACGTTTAAAGATGATTTGTGTGAAGACATCAGACATATAGCCCAAGAACAAGGTTCCGATTATGATGTATATAACAAAGGTTTGATACAAATCGAAAACAAACTTTTAGAATTAAATGACAAAAGTTTAAGAGACTTTGGATAACCTTCTCCGAATCGCTCACAAAATGTAGTTGATGCCATACCGTGCCGTATATATGATGTTAACGAGTTGTCAGAATTTGTTAATTCAAATGTACCCAAGTTAGTGGCAGATCAAAAAATAGCGTACGATGCTATAATTGAAAGTGTGGAAAATAACAGTGGTCAACTTTTTTTTTTGGACGCGCCCGGTGGCACGGGTAAAACCTTTCTTGCCAATTTAGTATTGTCAAAAGTACGATTATCCGGAAGAAAAGCACTGGCTGTGGCATCGTCAGGAATTGCTGCAACCCTATTATATGATGGGAAAACGGCTCACTCTACGTTTAAATTACCGTTGACTGTTTCTTTAGATCAACAGTCTGTATGTTCAATCCGTAAAAATGGTCCACTGGGAAAGCTCTTACAGGACACGTCGCTGATTATTTGGGATGAGTGCACCATGAGCCATAGAGCTCATGTAGAAGCAGTGGACCGCACATTAAAAGATATAAGAAACTCATGCAATATGATGGGTGGCGTAACTTTTGTTTTCGCTGGAGACTTTCGCCAAACTCTACCAGTTGTAACAAAAGGTACACGTGCCGACGTTATTAAAGCGTGCCTTAAATCATCACCTTTGTGGCTATCAATTAAAACTCTCAATTTGCGCACGAATATGAGAGCACATTTATGCAATAACCGCGGTGGTAATTTCTCAGAAAATATACTTAAATTAGGAGACGGAAAATTTACTACTCCAATTGCAAACAGCTCCCAAGTACTTTTGGATATTGGATTGGCCCAAACTGTTCACAGTCTAGAAATTCTTATAGACAAAATCTATCCCGACATCAACAATCTTACAGTAAGAAATTTCCATTGGCTCTGTTCGAGAGCGATATTGTCACCCAGAAACGACTCAGTAAATGAGATAAACAAAATTATTATTGAAAAAGTACCAGGTGATTTTAAATGTTACAAATCTGTTGACACCGTGTGCAACATCGAAGATACAGTGCACTACCCACAGGAATTTTTAAATTCCCTCAATCCTGCTGGCTCGCCACCCCATGAACTAAAATTAAAAATAGGTACGCCTGTTATGCTTTTAAGAAATTTAAGCCCTCCCAATATGTGTAATGGTACAAGACTTTTGATCAAAGAATTAAGAGATAATGTAATTGTAGCAACAATCATTACGGGTCCCGCGGCCGGTCAGCTCGCACATGTTCCACGGATCCCGATGATACCAACTGATTTGCCCATATCTTTTAAACGGTTACAGTTCCCTTTAAAAATATCCTTTGCCCTTACAATAAACAAATCCCAGGGACAAACTTTTTCCATAGTTGGTATAGACTTAAGGAAAGAGTGCTTTTCCCACGGGCAATTGTATGTGGCGCTTTCTCGAGTAGGATCTCCTGAAAATCAATACGTTTTGTTGCCACCTACAAATACTACAGCCAACGTAGTGTACAGGGAGGCTTTAAGATAAGCATAAAATTTTTTTCATTGTCGTTTTAATTAGCATGCTTATAAGTATAACTTAAATATCTGTACTTATTTATGTCTACCCGTGCGAAGCCGGGACGGGCCGCTAGTCTTTAATAATTCAATCCTTAAGTCATAAATCGGGGTTAGGCATTGGCATATACCACATATTTTACGTAACCCCAAATATAATAGTCAAAAGGTGTTAAATCACAAGAATCTCAGTCAATTGCTACCACCTCTGTCAGGAAACTTTTCTTTCACAAATGTGATTATTTCGTTAAATGTGTTGCGCGCACCACACCAGTTGCCGTTTTGCTGAAAATAAACGTTGTACACATCAATATCTTCCATTTTAGGCCGTACCAAAGTCTTTAATGATATAGCTGGGTAGATCAATCTAACAATTGCAGCAACCTCATTTTCGAATAAGTAAGGCATTAAAAATTAGCCACCTGGACAGTGTTGGCAACGTAATTTGCAACGAGTAAGTTACCCATATAGTTACGCGTAACTAATTGTAATTAGTTACACCTCATTTTCTGCTGTGACTAAACATTGAAACAAATAAACAATAATATTTAAAAGGTAAACACAAATTGTATTTAATAAAAACAAAAAATAACAAAACAAAGATTATATAGAATTCAGAGATCAAATCTATGTATGTAACTCAAATACATATGTTGGTATTAAATAAGTTGAACTCGTCAAACTTAAAGTCCTCCAAAGATAAATTTACGTCTTCCATTCAGTTCCATAAAGAAACATTAATTTTTTCTAACGTTCAAAAGACAGCGTATTTCTCAAAGTTGTGTGAATGATAAGTACGCTCTATTTCTGCGGACGATGCGGGAATTTTAAGCAATTTTAGTACAAGCATTGAAAGATTGCGTGTATAAAAATCGGCTGTCTTCCAAAACAAAATTGTATTTTCAATATTTTTTTCATATAAAGTTTTAAAAACTCCGTCTTTGGATTTAAAACGATCCCATTCGTTCAGTCCATTAGAATTTAACATTTTTAAAAGGAAGTTATTAATTTAAAAATGATAATCGTTCTCTAGTTTTTCAATAGGGTAGAAAGGATGTTAACAGTAAGATACTAGTGCATAAACAATTAGCGGATTATTAAGACGGGATTTATAGAGATTTTGGAAATGTGCTGGAACTTTTAATTCTAACCAAAACTTGACAGCGTCAGATAATGAAGAAGTTGAACTTTGGCTATTATTTATTAGCTGACAAATTGGATCGAACACCTCAATATTTTTACACTGTCTTCGTCAGATATTAAATTCCGCTACAGCCATTTTCATTGGAATCAAATTATTAATGACACATACGTACGAGTGCCTGTATGAACACCATCGCGTTTCACATGGCAGCTTTATTTTGGTTCCTTTTTTATTAATTATATCTTGTTCAAGATCTGGTTGTTTAAATTGTTTAAAAATTGTGGTGACTTTGTCATTCAGTTTTACGTCGAGCACATATTATGCTAACAAATTCCCCTTATGGCTATTACAAGTTAAGTGCCAAAAGCCATGCTTCAAATTTTTTCCCATTTTCGCGATATTGCTTGCATTGTCGGAAACGACGCCATAAACATCAACGTTTTTTAGCCCAATCTATAGCTTCGCAAACAATCTCAGCTAGTTTATCTCCTGATTCCGAAACTCCGTTGAGATTCCACGCATCAAGAAATATCTATATAAAATAGAATAAAAATATTATTATGCAAATAAAGATGCTTTGATGACGAGTTCGTCCATCGATCTATTAACAGTACCGAGTCCTTTTTAGTGGTTACCAAAGACTTTTGTTTGCATTCGTTGTACACACAATCGAGCCACATTGACGACAGTGATTTTCTGTTGGGAATTTGTGTTGTTGTTTTAATGAACTCCAAAAACAATTTGGACTCCACAACGTTGGTATGTTGCACCCGAATAAAAATTTCGCCAAAGACATGCTCACGTCAGCTATTTCCGGTTCAGAAATCTTATCAATAAAGCTGTCTAATTTTGTTGCCTTGTTTTCCTCTAGCGATCTTTTAAGGAAGTTGAGGGCAGAGACCAAGTGAAAAATGAAACTTCTCCAGATGCTTGATTGTGTGCTAACGCTGAGTCCAAGCTGGCTTAAGCTAAAACAACCTCATTTTTTGAATCGTTGACCAGGATGGATTGAGGAATTGTTGTGATTTCGACTCCATCTCCACACAATTGAATCCAAGCAAATACACACTTTACACGTTAGCTTTCTCACAAGTACACAAATATTTGGTGAATATTGTGGTTTTACTCACTGATTCATCTCCGTCAATTAATATATATGTTTCTATTTCATTCCGCTCGGAATTCACTAGAGGCATCTTACAAGTATTTCTGAAGAAAAATTCCACATGATTTATGTTCAATGATGTTTAGGTTGTAATTTAAGGAGCTTATTATATTTTGTTGTGACAGTTTCACATCTGAAAAAGAGGAAATGAACCTGAAAACAAATATTTTGTAAGACCGATCTACAATTGTGGAATGAAGAACCAACTGACAAATTATAGACCGATTTCAATACTCCCTGACCTCGAAAAGTGTCTTTAAGGAATAGTTGTCAACAGATTGCAATTTTTCATCGAAAAGCATTCACTTATTAACAAAAGTCAGTACCGGTTTCAAAAGAACGAAAATACAGCACAACTGCTCTGTGAATTTGCTGACTGTATAAACGAGAGCTTAAATTTGGGACATAATTTACTTGTAATGTTTATTGATTTCAGCAAAGCTTTTGATACACTCAAGCATTCGAAACTTTTGGAAGCGCTAGCAAGAATAGGAATTCGAGGTAGGTTGGCTGATAGGATGTCGGACTATAATCACAATCGAAAATTCTCTGTCAAAATAAAAGATGTTAACAGTTAAGAAAAGAATGTCGAATATGGAGTTCCACAAGGATATAATTTGTGGTATAATGTTTAATCATAAGTACAATCTTCTGCAGAAAAGCTTAGGCTTCGCAGGTACATACAAATTGTAAATGTTACTTAGTAGATAATAAAGCTTAAAAAAAAAGTTAAGAGTACTATCGTCATCGAAACAATGTGTTGAATTAGTAGTTGAAGACAGGAAAAATGAGAAAGAGTATTGGAGATAGAACAGAGCCCTGTGGCGGACCAGCATTTATTATGTGGTTTTCAGACTTGAACCCATCTAATGCCACTTGTACATTTAATAAAAGAGCTTGGTAACAAATTATATCTATAATTAATATGCAAATACATGACATTAGAAAGAAGGGACTTAAGTGCAATTGGACGATAGTAAAAGGTGGAACACGAATCCTGTTTAACACCCATTCGGAAAAAGACCTGTAGAATAAGAATGATGGAAAAGCTTACGCAGTGGTTTTGACTTCGTTGAAGAAAACCTCTTTAGAAAAATAGCAAGATACAATTCGGGTCAGTGAATCTATGAACGATTGTGAACGAAGTTTCATCCCATAGAATTGTTTACGCTTACAAGTAAAGGAGCAGTTGTTAAGGATAAAATGTCTCTTTCCACACAAAATTAAGTTTGTTCCCATATCTGGGTTGGAATCATCGAGAAATCATAGTGATTATTTAAAGTTCCTCAAGAAAAATACATAATTCAAAGATTGACGTGGAACTCACAGACCTGGATTTTCGTTAATATTATGGGCTACAGCTGCAATACTCCCAGTTGTCCTTCAGCGATACAAATGGTTTCAATTCCTTACCGACCCGACAGCTCAAAATTTTCCTTTGAATTTGTCAAAAGATGACCGTTACCTAAATATCGAACTATTAGAAACTCCTTATGTTATGATCCTGAAACATCTTTCACTTTCTTGCTTTCCTTAATAAACGTTAATACAACATTAACATCCTCTGATGCTCTTACTTTATCAATTATATCTTAATTAAACCATCGAAATTCTAAAATTAACATTTATGCACAACTTTTGCACAATCAAATAGTCCTTAATGAACTAAGTTGTTTTTCCTGCTGGTTGTAAAGCAAACATATGTTCGTACTAAACTTATCTTTTAATGAAATAGTTTACAGTACAGAAACGCTGGCGGCGGCGCGCGTTGAGAAAATTTAACTTAATAACTCTTTAATAACTCTTCCTTTACAACTAAATTTTATAACTTTAACTTGGATAAACAGAATCTTTCATCTCTTCAATGAAATAACAATAAAAATAAAATAAAATCTACCTATCACACAGTCAAAAAGAAATTGGTTTCATATTTCTGCTTCTAAAATTATTCGTTTCGTTTTTTCAAAAACGAACAAAATTACCATGGTTCCTTCACTTCTCTCGATACTTATATATATTTAGATACATCTCGGAACCTCCACTCCACATTTGAATTGAAAATCATGTGCACCACCAAACCGAAGCAAGTGTACCAGGAACAGGAACTGGTACATAATTTTATTTGCATAATCCTCTTTGCCACTGATGCATTCTGAGAAAAGAAAACACCAGCTTCACGAGGTATAACAGCTGGAAAGTCGTGATGGCATGGCATAGAGGGAATGGGTATGGAATGGCGTGGTTATTCTCGCACCATGCAGCAGCAGCACCGGCACACAGGTGTGTCGAACGAGTGTTGGAGATAGATTCACTTGAAAGGTAAAAATCGTTGCATTAGCATAAACTCCACCATTGCCATCAAAATAGTACACCAACCTATATACATGTGTATGTATATGTTTAAACTTACAACGTCGTCGGTCGTCGTGGCAGATAAATTAAAGGTGTGAAAGTAGGTGGATCGACAGTGGCAGTGGCATCGACATCAACATCGGCACCCCTTGGCAACCCTACATTAGAAGAAGAGATGGCGACGACACAATGAAGTCTTCGTAGTCCTCGACTCGCTACGCTGTTCAAACACAACAACCGAAGCTAAAGTGAACGTGAGAGTAAAGTATATGAGTACACAGGTAACCCTCAGGATATTTTTCATATTTGGTTTTTCATATTTTATGTTTTTTTTTTCGGGGTTATTTTATTATCAAAGACGTTTCTATCCCGGATGCATTCTATAAAATTTCAAGTTTGCAGAGTCCGATAGATTGTAGGGGTTTAAAGCGAGGGGTAAAGGATTCTTGATTCGTTTATTTAACCATTCAGTACTTATTTATTCAAATCTTCTAGTACCTAATATTCCTCAAGGAATTTCAAAATGAGCTTTTTACCCCTTCTTGTGATCCTCGCCTGAACACAGATTAAAAGAAAGAAGCTGTTGCAGTTGCTTTTGATGCTATATTGATGGCTGTTCGTTGGCCTTAAAGAAGTCGCCTGCCTTGAACTCATTACTTTTTAATAAAAGAACTTTATAGCTTTACAGGTACGCAAAATGTGTACATATGTATATTAATTTATGTACATCAACATATGTATAAGTATTTGATGTAATAAAAATGTATTTATTTATTTCTTTAATCAATTTATTGGAAGCCGGATATTGTGGTGGGTTTTTGGATCGATATACAAAATTTGCTTAAAAGTTGAAAATTTATTAAATAAACTTTATTATATGTTTTACTTGAGGTTTAATTTGGTTCATGTGTCTAGAAACATATGTAAACTTGAGTTATGGGCTTCAGGCAGTTGCACCAATATATACATGTAGGTATGTGCAAAATAAGGAGACTTGCAATTAAGAAGTAGGTGGGTAACAATCCTCTTTGTTATAAAGTGATTTTAAATCGGTACAAGTTTTTAAAATTGGTATTATGCACAAGATTTATATAGTTTTTATAAAGTGCTACAAAAAGGTTGGTGCTTTTTACATAATTAAGTTTATAAAGGAATAAAAATTAATGGACAATTTTTGAAAGCAGGACAAATATAATTTTAAAATCAAAAAAAAAAAACGGTTGAAAAGCAAAGGACCACGGGCAAATTTGTAGGTATGCGAGTAACACCAACCGAATTGAAATAGGTACCAAATGGATGGTTATTACACTGGACAAAAAGGTTATGTAGCTATCAATTAAGTTATCCTTTTTTGTGGCCTTACTACGAATCCTACTTCAAAATCATTCTATTACGCCAGGTTTTTGGAAAAACAAGCTTAAATTAGACCTTTTAAGACTTTGGTGGATAATTTGTTTTGTTGAGCAATCTATAGCTTTGAGTGGAAAAGTAGGATCCTGCTAATTTTAGTCTTATAATATTTATACTGTTTACTGTTATTTACTCTGTTTTCACTCGTTTTAAGAAATAATAAAGCCAATAATGTTGAATGATATTCAAATGGTGTGTTCAAACCCCACCTAGAGATTGGGTTCATCCCAAGTTGAATGTTGTTGGGAATAATATAGAGGCAGCAAACGAGAGAGGGGGGAGAGGTGTTTTCACTTAGCAACCTCTCCTTATCCAGATGGCAGTGAACGAATTCTCGAGATGGAATCAACGGTGGCGTCTACAGTTCCAGTAAGGTTGAACTACTTAGGGCTTTTTCGACATATTCGGAGCCCAGGAATGTAAGGAGCGGTTTATCCGGGTCCCCGTCCTTGGAGTTATACTAAGGATTTGGCCCTCCAAGTTGGGGGTTGTGCCATCGGGGTGACTTCCTAGCCACGTAAACAATACCTTTAGTTGCGAAGCACCAACAAGCCTCGGATACGGACGGATTCACTTTTGACAACCCACGCAAACGAAATAAGGACAACGAACTTCGGATCTGTACGTGGAATGTTACGTCGCTTAACAGACCACGTGCAGCCGTACAATTAGCGGAAGCTCTAACTGCTGCAGGGCAGATATTACCGCCATCCAAGAAGTGCGATGGGATGGACCGGGCAAACGCAAACTAAAAGAACTAGACTCAGGCAAAAAGTCTTACGTTTCAACAGTGCGAGCGAGCGCATCACGACAATCCACATCAAGGCTAAATTCGCCAAACATAAGCCTAATATGCACGCATGCTCCAACAGAGGAGAAAGATGAAGACAACAAATATGTATTCTGCGAGCTCTTGGACAAGAGTTATGAGCCCTGGCTATGACATCTTTGGTGGCGTAATCGGGAGATACAGCCTGCACGACACCACCTCCGACAACGAATTCAGGCTGATCGATTTCGCTGCGAAGCGAGACGTTCTGATGGTAGCTAGTACGCAGTTCACACATCTTAATATACACAAGGGGACATGGGAATCTGCCTATCAATCAGCTGTCAACTAGATTGCCACATTGCGAGCGACGCACGACACTTCTCCAGTGTTGCGGCTTAGCAGTAAAATTCCAAATTTTTAGCTTGTTAATTTTCTTTATTAAAGAACTTATAAATAGTGCTTTAAATTTCTGAAAAATATATAAATTATATTCAATGAATTTAAAATTGTAATTATAATATAGCTACGTTTTAGTCCTTTTGCTAAGAGCGCAGATTTTAAAAGAAAGATTTGAAGGTTAAGTTCAAGTGTGCGAATTAAATTACTTCATAAATAGCGATAGCATTACAAATATATATGTTCTACTCTTTCTTTTTTAAGTTCGAATTGAACGTGGGGCATTGCCAGGTGCGGCAACACTCCCCCCCGGTAAGACGGACGTCTCGTTCGGATTACCAATTCCCAGCTGACCCACTTCTAGAACTGCTAACTTGGTGGCCGGGCGCGTGTAGACACCATCTTTTGTCTTAATAACAGCCGACCGTACTTGGCCATCTAAGCTTGGTAAAGGTTTTACTACTTTACCTTTCGGCCAGGTATTTCTGGGACTATTTTCATCTACAATAATCACTATATCCCCCACCGCTAAAGGTTTTGTCTCGACGAACCACTTGGACCTCATAGTTAACGAAGGTAAGTACTCCTTTACCCATCGTTTCCAGAAGTGGTTTCCGAAATTTTCACATGCGATCCAGTTCTTCCTCAAAGCTCCAGCACTGTCATCTATTTCACAGAAGTGTTTAATTCCATTAGACGAGCCAAAAAGAAAATGATTTGGTGTTAACGCCTCTTCAGTCTCGGTATCGACTGGGACATAGGTCAAAGGCCTAGAATTGATAATGTGTTCGACTTCGGCCATCATACTTAGGAGTAGCTCATCTTTGGGGTTTCGAGTAGTTGTTATTTGACCCAAGGCTTTTCCTTAACTGAGCGAACCAGGCGCTCCCAGCTCCCTCCCATATGAGGAGAAGCTGGTGGGATGAATTTCCAGTTTATGCCCTGATTCATGACTTTCTCTGATAGATCGTTACTATTCGATAGGCTAGCAACTGCGTTCTTAAGTTCTTGGTTTGCCCCTTTAAAATTAGTGCCGTTGTCACTCCATAGCTCAACAGGTTTGCCTCTTCTGGAACAAAAGCGTTTAATCGCGAGAATACAGGAGTCACTAGACAGGCTGTGTGCGACCTCTATGTGGATGGCTCTGATAGTTAAACAGGTAAATAGAACCCCCCAACGTTTCTCCAGACGTCTCCCCACAGCGACAAACATAGGCCCGAAGTAATCGACACCCACATAAGAAAATGGGTTCGTAAATGACTTGAGTCTTGCAGGAGGTAGGTCAGCCATCAATGGGGGTTCAGGTTTTGCTTTACGAATTTGGCACACCTGACAGCCTAGTTCGACTTTTTTCACCGTGGCTCTAAGTGATGGTATGAAGAATATTTGACGGATTTCGTTGACAACAGTTTCAGAGAATCTATGCTGAAATCTTTCGTGATAATCTTGAATTATGAGAAGGGTAATTCTGTGATTATTAGGCAGGATGATAGGTCTTTTGCAAGCATTGTTGACGTGCTCTGCTGCGTCTATACGACCTTTTATTCTAATAACGTTGTTTGAGTCCATGTATGGGCTTGTCTTATATAAAGGGCTTGATTTTTCCAGCGTTATATTTTTTGCGTTACCATACTTGTTTTTCTTGAGTACACACCACTCTTTTGAAAACGATTGGGATTGACAGAGTCCGTAAAGGAAGTTTTCTGCAGCAACGATTTCTTTTGGGGTTAAAGAGACATCCTCTAATAGTTCCTTGCCCCATCTTGAGAGATTAACAAAACGAAGCATATATGCCATTGATCTCTTAAGGCGCTTCCATTTAGAAAATCTCTCACAGTCAATGATGTACGATGGATCGGCGAGTTGATGAATAAGTACCCTAACCTCTTCATTTGTGGAAAACTTATCGATTGCTCTTGGCCAATTATCCTCTGGTAGGCATAGGAATAGAGGACCCTTGTACCAACGACTATCGGACTGAAGATCAAGTTTGGTATTCCATTTTGTGGCCTCATCGGCAATATTTTCACCGGTTGGGATCCATTGCCATTCTTTGGGATTAGATTCTTCTAGGATGTCACCAACTCTAAAAGCTACAAATTGTTTAAATCGCCTACAATCGTTCTTTATCCAGCTAAGTGCGGTTTTCGAATCTGACCAAAAATAACGTTTATGTATTTCCACGCTGTGTCCTCTTTTGATCGATTTGGCCAACCTCACTCCAAGTACGGCAGCTTCTAGTTCTAGACGTGGAACTGATATAAGTTTCAAGGGAGAGACTTTTGTTCTGGAGGCTACTAAGCTACATTCGATTTGTTCCCCTTTTACGACACGTAAATAGGCAACTGCAGCATACGCAGACATGCTTGCATCTACAAAGGTGTGAAGCTCGACGTGGCATTTATCGTAGGAACTTATTTCGAATAGGTAGGGCCTCCTGATTTTTAGCATGCCTATTTTTGGTAAGAGTTGAAGCCACTGACACCAGCTTTGAAAATGCTCAAATTTTATTTGTTCGTCCCATTCTACATTACTCCGCCATATTTCCTGAAGCAAGATTTTCAGAAGTACCAGAAAATTTGAAATCAGCCCCAGGGGATCGAAGATACTCATGAGTGTCCTTAAAATTTCTCTCTTCGTGGGTGCCTTTTGACCTTTCCAGACTTCATCGCTTAATTTATGTAGGCTGCAGCTAAATGAAAATAAATCTTCGGATGGGGACCACCACATTCCTAAAATTTTCTCAGACTCGTTAAGTCCTTTTCGGCTTTCGAAAATTTTATCGAATTTTGCTGACCTATCACCAAGCTTCTCGAGGATGTTATTTGAATTGCTTATAAAGTTCCGGATTTGGAATCCACCGCTTTCGTGTATGCTAATCACTTCTTTAGCCAATAACACTGCCTCTTCTTCCGTGTCCAAACTATCTAGATAATCATCCACATAATGATTTTTTATTATCGCTTCCACTGCTCTAGGATGTTGCGAAAGGTATGCCGAAGCATTCTTATTTTTAATGTACTGAGCGCAGTATGGCGAGCATGTAGAGCCAAAAGTCATCACTCGCATCAGATAATCTTCGATTCGACCAGTGTCTTTGTTTCTCCAGAGAAAGCGTTGGGCGTGTTGGTCGGATTCCAGAATTTCAATTTGGTGAAACATTTCTTTAATATCGCCACAAATGGCAAACTTGCGTTGGCGAAAACGGAAGAGAACATCGGAAAGAGCAGGTAATGTATCGGGACCGGTAAGAAGCTTTGAGTTGAGAGATATTCCAGAATAGGTTGCGGCTGCATCCCACACTAGACGAATTTTACCTGGTTTATTAGGATTGACCACCGGAAATATTGGTAGATACCAGATTCTAGATAAGCTTGTGTCGAGCAGTTCGTTCTTTGTAATCTTTCGGGAATATCCCTTCTCTACATAATAGGCGATTTGTTTATTCAGTTTGTCTTCAAGTAAAGGATTTCTTTTAAGTTGCTTTTCAAGACATATAAGCCTACGTTCAGCTAGTGACCTGTTGTTGGGTAAGATAGTATTTTCATCCTTCCAAAGTAAACCAACGGCGTATCTTTTTCCTTTGTTGATTGTACTTCCATCCAAAATAGCTTGGGCCTTTTTGTCATTTGAATTCATTAGAGACTTATTTTGTACTGAACCGATATTTTCGATTTGGAAGTATTCTTTTACAAGCTCGTTGAGTCGTTCATCAATTTTAACCTGACAATCACATATAAAACAACTTATATGCTCAATGTGAATAACTTTGCCATTTTTATTATTTCTGTGTGGTCCGAAAACTGCCCACCCTAAACGTGTTTTGACAGCTACAGGCTCATCGACATTTGATTCTCGGATTTTTTGGTAGTTAACTAAATTGCAATGGTCAAGTCCGATTAGTATTCGAGGTTGAATATCATGATACGACCTAGCAGGAATACCTTGCAAGTACTTGAAGCGTTTCTGAATGTCATCAAAGTCCATGGTTTGAAATGGTAATTCAAGTGAATCTATAGTTCGAACTTGAAGAAGCGGAAAGATTTTGGTAGACTTATATCCAGATATCTGTAGATTAACGACTTTAGAATCTTCTTCTGATCGCTGAATACCTGATGTCCAATTAAGGCATAATGGATTCTTTTCACCATCTAATCCCAGCTCTTCCGCTATTTTAGATTCAATCAGAGAGACAGACGAACCATCATCTAAAAACGCGTAAGTATGTACTTGGTTTTCATTGTTGTACAACGTAACAGGTAAAATCTTGAAAAGTATTGGATTTTCTTTCGCAGCATGAGCATTGCATTTTTGATCTTCATGTGGAGCAGCTGACTCAGTGTACTTATGCAACAAGTGGTGGTGCTTGTATGTACAACCATTCACCCCACAAGTTTTTTCAGATATGCATCTCCGTCTATTATGATTTACCAGACATGTGCGACAAAGGAAGTTTCGATTAACTACGTTCCATTTTTCTTTCAGAGCGAGTGCCTTAAATGTGCTGCATTGCTCTACAAGCCGGCAGTTGCCTTTGCAGACGACGCACCTTTTATCAGGTTTATTTGTATCCGAAGTAACTGGATGTTGATGCAAATTTAGTATCGGGATGTTATGTGATTTCTTTCTTTCGTTTTTGTGCTCAGATGTTTTTGAAAAGCTTATCTCTGCCACCTGACATGCACCTTCAGCAACCCTGTACAACCAGTTACTAAACATGGAAAGATTCACCGGCACTTCTGCTCCCACTTTGTACATTCCCCAGTTTAACTTTGTTTGATAAGGCAACTTCTGAATTAACTCTTGAAGTAAGTATGGGCTATTGAGATGTGAGTGTAGACCACTGGTTTCCATAGTAGCCACAATATTACGGACGGACAACGCAAAGTTAATTAGAGAATCCAGTTCTTCATTTTTTGGTGAAGGTTCAGATCTGATCTTTGCTACCAATGAATTTATGATTGCTTCTGGGCGGCCAAATAGCATGCGCAAAGTCGAAATTATGTTAGGTAGCTGGTGGGGATACAGTAACTGAGCTCGTACAGACTCTAATGCCTTACCCTTCAAACTCTTCTGTAGACGAATAAGATTTTCGTCGTTCGAAAGTCCGCATACGCGAGTTGAGTTTTCAAAACAGCTTATGAACAACGGCCATTCCTCAGGTCGACCAGAGAAACTTGGAAGTTCTTTGTGCATTATATGCCTTGATGCAATTTGTTGACTGTTGAGATTCGGAGCATCACTAGGTAGAAATCGATCATAGTAATGGCCAGGACCTAGAGCATCTCCAGTTGAATGTGTGATAATTTCTGGGGGAAACGTATTAGAAGGTGGAAACTGCATATTCTGTCTTTGAGCCCCTTGACTTCGATTTTCTGGTATTGCGTGCTTATTAGTTCCAATCCAGGTGTCATTTGGAGGAATATTACCGTTCTGAAAAATAGTTGTACTTTGAGGGATGTGTGTCGGAGCAGGTGATATAACCTGCTCTGTAACAACTGCCTTGTGTACTGACTGCTCGCTAACCCAATCTTGCAGACGAGAATTGCCCTGATCGATGTCGTCATTTTCATTATCTGACAGTTGCTCGAGAAGTGCATATTTAGCATCAAGATACTCCTGGTCACGCTGCTTCTTTAAAATTCTTTCCTCTTCTAGTCTCTTTAAACTCAACTTAACTGAGTTTGTTGAACCTACCGATCTTGATTTATTTTTTACAGAAATTTGTCCATCTTGAAAAGAAGATTTTTGTTGTCCATGACTACTTGACAAAGTTTTCTCATTTTTCTTTTCAGAAGTAAGTGTCTTGTCACCCTTTTGCGCAAAGGTTACACCTGACACAGATGGCTCTTTCGATAAATCGACAGCGACCTTGGAACACTTTGGACATAACCAATCTTTTTCGGAGATAGATGAGGTAACTTTGACACAGCTATAATGATGCCAGTCGTCGCATTTGTCACACATGACCATATACGAGTCGTCGACCTTGTTGCATGATTTGCAGTTGAACTCACCTATGTCGCCGCCGAGAGGTGCATTATTGTGCTGAGATGAGGGTATGTGAAGTTGGAGACCTGTATTTTTATTTAGTGATGGAGTAGCAGGGCGACCTTTTCGATTAGTTGGGTCGTCAGTCTTAGATGAATGTGACTTAGGCATTTGGCGCGGTTCAATATTATATTTTGGATTTAATACAATAGCAGTAGGGTATTATAGTGATATATATGTATACAGTAAATCGTATATGAATAAAAAATAGCCTTCAGAAAACCTTACCTTGAGTCGTCATGAATTGATGATGTAGAATTTGTAATACTTAACACGAAGAACAGCGGCACAGGCGTGATTAAGATTATCCTTTAAAACAAATTTAAAGAAATTGTTGCGGCTTAGCAGTAAAATTCCAAATTTTTAGCTTGTTAATTTTCTTTATTAAAGAACTTATAAATAGTGCTTTAAATTTCTGAAAAATATATAAATTATATTCAATGAATTTAAAATTGTAATTATAATATAGCTACGTTTTAGTCCTTTTGCTAAGAGCGCAGATTTTAAAAGAAAGATTTGAAGGTTAAGTTCAAGTGTGCGAATTAAATTACTTCATAAATAGCGATAGCATTACAAATATATATGTTCTACTCTTTCTTTTTTAAGTTCGAATTGAACGTGGGGCATTGCCAGGTGCGGCAACATCCAGTATACAGGATATCTGAACTTTTCGAGGGGCCAACATTGACTCCGACCACTACCTCGTTGTATCCAAGGTACGGCTCCGGATATTCCGGTCGAAGTCAAAACAAGGAAGTACTGTGAGAAGATTCGACGTTAGACGGCTACATTCGCAAGAGACTGCCATGTCCTTTTCCGATCGAGTCTCTGATAACCTCTTAAGGAGTCCTATGCTGCCTGCATTAAGCATTGAAAACCAGTGGCAACATTGTTTTGCAGCCATCAGAGATGCTGCCTCTGAAGTGCTAGGTTTCACACGGCCACCACTGCGAAACCCCTGGTTTGACGACGAATGCCGGCAAGCGCACGCAGCGAAACAAGAGGCATACAAAACGGCGCTGCACAGAAGGACCGGAGCTGCGCGCGATCAGGGAGATAGAACCACTCAACCTAGGCGACGCTGATCAATAATTCCGCCTACCCGACCTAGACGAAGTGAAGATAGCGATATCTAAACGTAGCCGTTCGTCAACAACCTGATAGGTCCTTATCAGTGTGGCTTAAGACCAGGAAAGTCCACTACCGCGTATGACAGCATGTATAGGGAAGAGCTCTACAGAGCAATGTCTAGTTTTAGCATCCCTGTCAAACTTATCCGTTTGTGCAGAATGATGATGGAGAATCTAATCTGCTCTATCAAGGTCGGAAAAGATCTTACCGATGCATGTGATGTCAAAAAAGGTTTTAGACAAGGCGATGCACTGTCATGCGACTTCTTCAACATCGTTCTGGAAAGAATTGTGCAAAACTCAACCGTCAACACTAGAGGCACTATCTTTCAAAGGTCCATCCAATTACTCGGATACGCAGATGATATTGACATAATTGGTAGATCAAAGCGTGATGTCAGTGAAGCGTTTTTTAGCATTTCGACGGAAGCGAAGAAGATGACTTTAGTGGTCAATGAGGGCAAGACCAAGTATATGCTGTCATCAAAAAAGGACACTGAACAACGGCGTCTTGGACAAAACGTCACCATGGACAGCTATAACTTTGAGGTAGTTAAGGACTTTGTCTACCAGCGCTGAAATCAAACGAAGAATAGCTCTTGCAAATCGCTGCTTCCTTGGACCTAGAAGTCAATTGAGAAGTAAAGTCCTCACCAACTTATCTATAAAATATGGTCGGAAGAAAGCATTCCCGATGAATGGAACCTCAGTATTGTTTCCCGATACTGAAAAAAGGAAACCCTCAAAACTGCACTAACTATAAAGAAATCTGTCTCGCTTATAAAATCTTTTCTGCCGTAATCTGTGAATGTCTAAAGCCCATTGTCAATAACCTGAGAGGTCTATTCCAGTGTTACTTTAGAACAGAAATGTCCACAGTCAATCAAAACTTCACTTTACGACAGAACCTGGAAAAAACCCAAGAATATCAAATCGACACCCACCATCTTTTTATTGGTTTCAAAGCCGCACAAGACATGTAGTTTCTTTCTTTCTTAAAATCATCCATGAAAAATAGTGAAAAGCTCACACGTTAACACTAGAGTCACTATCCTTTAAAAGCCTGTCCAATAACTAGCACATGCTGATAACATTGACATAATCGGAATAACTCAGCGTGATGTCAATGAGGCTTTTGTGTTGTGATTATTGAGGCAGAGGCAAAACAAAGTTCATGCTGTGATAAAGAATGGACCTACAACACCGGCATTACCATCGACAGACACGTAGCTTTGAGGTAGTTAAGGATTTTTTTAAGGACTTTCAAAATATGACAAAAGCGGGTGGGTCGTTTCAAGATAAAAGTTATTCGTGTGATCTACGGTCCAATATGTCTTGAAGATGAGTGGAGGAAAACGCGGACCGAAGAGCTATAGGTGCTGTAAAGGGACGTAGACTTAGTCAGAAGTATAAAAGTCACACAACTCAGATGAATTTGGAAGTTAGAGATAATGGAAACCAATGCTCCATCCCGAAAAGTCTTCGAGTCCACGCGCAATAGAGGAAGGCCCAACTTAAAGTTTGCAAATGGAGACATTTATCTGCGGATCAAGCTAGATGGAAAAGTTTGTTTGGTGTGGACTGTAATGCCACCTTAAGTGAGTAAGTAAGAATAAATATTTGATAATCTCTATCCAATTAGGTGAAATGTAAAAATTATTCTGTATTTGAAAATGAATACGGAAACATATTTATATCTCGTATAGTTACCTCTCTCTAAAAGACAATAGCTATGAATACAAGTATAGTTTTAAATGCAGGATTTTTAAGGTCTATCTTTACAAGGGAGGTTTTCATCCTTTACTCCCACATTTTAAAATTCCCAAATATTTAACAACATAAAATTATTTTCAAAAAGTTTAAAAAATGATATATTTTGTACGATAAAGGTTTTCTAAAACATCAAGTTATGTATCCCCCTTTTTTTGGAATTGAATTTTAAAAACAAACTCCATAAAGTTAAAAACTATTATAAATAGAACATTTTAAATTGCTGTTAGAGAGAAGTTCGAAAGGTTATGGACCTATACAATAATATACATTTGCATTAAAACACCCCTAAAATTGCCAAAAAAAAATAATAATAAAACGGTACAGATATACTCGCAGGAGTGCTCCTATAGAGCTCCTATATACAATAGAAAACCCTTACAGATCTAACTGTTTTCGTTTAACAGTTTGTTCGAATGGATGAACATGGTTTTATTCGAGAATAACAAATCCAACTTCGCATAGAATGAGGCGAAGGCGAACAACTTTTATTGTTATTTTTATTATCATTACAATGGTTCCAACTTTATAGTATGCTATATGTTTTTTGATGTTGTTGTTGTTATTGTTTTTGTTGTTGTAGTTCTTACTATTGTTGTTTTGGTTCTGCCAAAATCTTTATGCAATACATCTGTTTTATATATAGAAGAAGAGAATAGTTCTGGTGGTGTTATGGTGGCATCGCATATAATAAACTAGGATGAATACGATATGGAATACGATACAATAAGAACGACGACGCTCTTTTCGTAATGATTATTTTATGGAAACTATACTCGTCGTATTATTGTGCATCATGAGCTGTTGAATTTCATAAAGTGGCTGGAGTTGCTGCATCAGCAGAAGTTGAAATTTTTCAATTTGAAATTCCCATGAATTGGATATAACAACATATATTTTACCACCATCATTTCATTCTACGCAACGAATCGAGTATCAGTATGACGAGGATATTTTATTTAACTATGATACTATGTGGAGAGGATGCAATGCATCTGGCGAAGGAAGTTATGCTCTTAAAGAATCATTTTATATCAATTAAACTTTAGAGTTTCCCCAAATTGTTCTTAATGTATTTTATTTTATTGAAATGTACATTTTTGGTTTGAATATCGAATTTGTATTATGAAAATGATAAAAATAACTTCGAATTTATTGGTAAGAAATGATGTTGGGATTTGAACCACACTGATATCTTCCTATCCCTGTCCGTTTGTCGATTTTTATATAATTTTAACGAAATTGGTTCATATGATGACTGTCTATTCAAGTTTACGAAGAGAATATTTTGTGAATCTTTTTTGAATTCTTTCAATTCTATTAGAAGCATTTTTGTAGTAAGGAGACCAAACTACACAGCAATATTCCAAAATTGGACGAACAAAGCTGACAAAAAGTGATTTAACAGTATAAGGACACTTAAACTCATAAGAATTTCTAAACAAAAATCCAAGAATAGAATTGCCTCTAGATACAATATAGTCAACATGCATTCTGAAATCAACCCTGGAATCATAAATAACTCCTAAATCCTTGTAATTGGAAACTCTTCGAAGTACGTTCTCAGATAAAGAGTAGTTAAAGACTACCGGATTATAACATCTTGTAAATGTCATTAGTCAACAACAACATTTTTTGATATTTAAATCAAGGTCATTAAACATACACCATTTTGATATACAAGTTAAGTCTTTTTGAAGTTGCATACAATCAGAGAGCGAATTTACTGATCGATATATCTTAAAATCATCAGCAAAAGACAGGCAACTTGATTTTAAAACAACATTAGGTAAATCGTTAACAAAGAGTAAGAACAAGAGGGGGCCCAGATGACAACCTTGGGGTACTCCTGAATAATTAAAAATTAATTCCGATTTAATTCGACCAACTCTAACTGCTTGCACTCTGTTTTTTAGATAGCTTTTAACCCAATTTAACATCTGAGAGTGAAAACCCAAATATCTAAGCTTTAACAAAAGAATTTTATAGTTAACTCTATCGAATGCCTTTGAGAAGTCAGTGTATATAACATCTACTTGTCTTCGTTTCTCAATTGCATTGATACAATAGTTCGTAAATAATGTGAGATTTGTTGCTGTGGATTTTCCACTGACAAAACCATGTTGATAGGACGAGATATGTGCTTTAACAGCATCATACATTTTGGTTTTAACCAAGGATTCGAAAACTTTGGGAATCAGTTGGAGCTTTGCAATCGGTCTATAGTTTTCAATTTATTGCTTAGAGCCAGATTTAAAGATTGGTGTGATGAAAGAAAGTTTCCAAGAATCGAGGAAAACACCGTTTGAAAGAGACTGATTGAAAATTATTTGGAGTGGTTTCGATAAGTTGTACTTACAATTTTTAATGAAGATTTCAGGAATATTATCGGGTGGTAGACTAAGACTATTATCCAATTTACCAAGCGCCGACAGAATTTCTTCTTCTGATAGAGATATGATACCGTCATCCGTTATAGCAGGGATTTCATAGTTTACTTTAGAGTAAGCTGAACTCACGAACTGTCACTTTTTAGACACAGGCAAACTCTTAATTGGAATTCACAATTGTTGAATAATGGACCATTCCATCCACTGGTCTTCTTAGAATACTTGTACAGATGTGGATTTAGGAAATTGCTACATTTTAAGTAGCCACTCCGTGATTTTAACTTTAGCAAATTTTTAATAGATAGTAAGATCTAAACATCGTTTAAAATAAGGTGAATCGTCTTTTAGCAAGAGGCTATGACTTGCTAGGGAGCATGCACAAACTCATTTTCAAAATATTGTCGCAAGAAAGCAGGCCCGATGAGTAGCATCAGCTTAGTTTGCCTAATACATAAGAAAGGAGACCCTCTAAACTGCGCCAACTACAGAGGCATCAGTCTCCTTAACATTGCATATAAGATCCTTTTTGCCGTATTATGTGAACGACTGAAGCCGTTCGTCAACAATGTGGCTTCAGACCAGGAAATTCTACCAACGACGAAATATTCACACTACGGCAGATCTTGATAAAAAACCCATCACTTTATCGATTATAAAGCTTTATCGATACAGCATCTATAGCGAAGAGCTCTACAGGGCAATGTTTAATTGTGGCATCCTTGTCAAACTTATCCGTTTGTGCAAAATACGATTTAGAATGTACGTTGCTCTATCAGGGTCGGAAAAGATTTCAGAAAAGGATATGCACCGTCATGCGACTTCTTCAACCTCGTTTTGGAAACAATTCTGCAAAACTCAACCGACAAGACTAGAGACACAACCTTCCAAAGGTCCATCCAATTGCTCGGATACACAAATGATATTGACATAATTGGAAGTCCAAAGCGTGATGTCAGTGGAACGTTTTTGAGTATAGATGAAGTAAATAGATACAAGAGTGGCTTACTGACAAGACTCACAAAATTATACAGTCGATTGACAGATCCACACGACTTGGAGGTTAGGACACTGAAGTCGTCATGAAAAATTATTAATCTGTTGATTAAGCAGAACTCTAGGTTATCAATTAACAAGTAGTGGGACCAGAAGATCCGTTCAGTTAATCCAGTAAAGGTATTCAGGAAAAAGAATGATAATGACCTTCCATGTCTGAAACTCCTAATTACTGAAAAGAAAGAGACGTATAGATAAAGAAGAAGCTATTTTTGACGATGACTTTTATATAATTGAAGATCCGAAGCAAAAGTTAGAGGCAGTAGGAGCTGCTTTCCAGCAAGTGTACAAGATGAATGTTAGCATTCGCCTCAACACGAAAAGCAAAACAGAGCCTTAATTCACTTACTGAATAATGCATATTATCCAGTCCATTGGAAGACCGCTGTGGTTCATCTTCTTCCGAAAAAGGGAAAAGACAACACTAAATCGTAAAATCTTCGGTCGATAAGTCTTCTTCCGAGCATCAGCAAAGTTTTCAAGGAGATCATCAAAAGGGCTCTGACTAAGTAGGCTGCGGACATCAAAATAATTCGCGATAAAGAATTCGGGCTCAAGGCAGACTTCGTATATGCAATGGAATAATTTAAATGGCAATGTAAGTTCTACCACAACATTCCAAATTAAAATTGGTCTTCAATAGTGAGCGGTGAATTCGACAATTCTCTTCAGCATTTACACCAGCGATCTAATAGGTAGTCTAAATAAGGCAATTGCGTACGCCGCCGATCTAATTGCGTACAAAACGGCCGGAATGGTTGAGGTTATCAGAATTATCTTGCAGCGTGATTCCAAAAAGATTCAGTGATATTGCGATGACTGGAAACTAAAAATAAACGTCCAAAATTTGAAGGAATACGTGCAAGAATTGGCGATTAATGAGCAGAAGTGTAGTGAAACTAGGTTTCTGGTCAGATCAGTATTTATATTTCGACAGACATATCGTTATGAGTTTTAATAAACCTATCATAGTTCCAGGGTCAAATGTCAAACAATCATTTTTAGTACATTTAACAACTCACATTTTTTCACCAACCTTAAGACGAAAATAGACAGAATGGAGCATTCAGATTTTATTTACAACATATATTTTAAAGGCACATCGGACGAAGAATGCAGCCAAACTTATATTGGAAACACCAAACAAAAATTAAAAATTAGACTTGCAGGACACAAATAAGACTTAAAAAGTAATGGCTCACAGAAGATAGCACTGGCATCGAACTTTATTACTCTTAACCACTCTCCTGACTTTCAAAATGTAGAAGTACTGCAATGAAGCAAAACATGACATGGAAGAGATAAGCCTCAGTGTTAGAGAGTACAAGAATAAAAACTTCTTACTTGTTAGCTGATCTTTGCGTAGTTAGGTCTATTTTTTAATTTTTGTAAAAATTGTTGTGAATCAAATGATTTTACTCTTAAGGGGGTATTCTGGTCTAGAAATAAAAAAAACGATTTTTTTTCATATTTTCATAGTTTAACTATTTAAGAATATGTCTACGAAAGGATTTTCCCAAATTCAAATTATTTTCAGAGAAATAAGTATTTTGCTGAGCAGCCATCCAAAGCGGTTGGGCTGCAACTAATAGAACAAAAGATAATGGGGTACTTTAAACGCGTTTTTCTCAGAACTGTCTTTTTGAATCTGATACCCACGATTTCTCAGGTTCTGTCAAACCGATTTACTTGAAATTTTAAGAGAATCTTCTTTAGGGACTTGTCTACGTCCGGAACTACGGCCATCCCCAAATTTTCATTTTTACTATTTTTAACAAATCGAAGAATGTTCAAAAGAGTGGTACATTTTTTTTTTTTTTTAGGTAGTCGCCATTTTGTAAAAAAAGATGTTGGTAACTTTTCCGTAGTTCCAGACATTGCGACAATATTGTAGATTAAAATCTTTTATAGTTTTTGATTTCGGATTTCTAGGAGAGTTAAAATCGTGGGTATGGTCAAGCACCAAATTTTTGAGACGCACCACTCCATCAGCTGATAACTAACGGAATTTTGATTTTTTTTTACTTTTTTATTTTTTTTGTATGCTTCTAATGTGAATAAATAATGTATACAAAAATTGATGGTGAAATTGTTGCTTGTTTTTTTCTACAGCACTTCAAAAATTACCTAAAATTTATGTCTCTAGACCAGAATTCCCCCAATATATAATTTTGCAATATTCATGTAACAAGTGTAAGTTTTCATAGTTGTTCAATGTTATCAAATTGTAACCAATTTATTACTGCAAATATACATAGATTAATAGCCACACATGATGATATTCAAAGACATGAACGAAACGTCGTGACAATATAAATAATTCTTTTTTCATTGACCTAAAGCCTGTCATCAATATTCTCCTAAGTTTAAGTTTATAATGAAGTTCACATTCTTATTAATAAGGTTCCTCTACACACCAAATGAATATATCGTTTTCCGTCAAATATATATTGACCAACTTTTAACAAAAGTTCAAACCAATTATCAGACTTTTGAAGTGCACAAACTAATTTGTAGTAGAGCTTCCAGTGAAAAACCACAGATCGGATTCAGCATAAATGTATACACTTGTAGGTAACGCAAGTTCCTTCATGATTTTGACTTATGCATATATGAAGAACCAACTCTGAACCCCAATTCGATACATAAAGGGTGTACCGATGACGACTACCGACTTAACTCTCTTGTCTCTAGATACCTATACAAATAGTTACAAATATACCACTTTATCACATTGTCCTTTCGTTTCCTATTCCTTTAAGGGCAAACAAATAGAACAACTCTTTGAAACCACATCTTTACATAAGTTTATAGATGGGCACAGGATATCCTTACAACAAAATGATGACAATAAAGGTTTGCTTTTGCTACTGCTGAAGCTGAAGCCGAAGCTGATTCTGGCTGCGGTGTTTTTGCTACCAAGTAGATGAAGTGTGTATAGGTTAGGTTATAGAGGAAACTTCGTTTCCATTCCCATCGAGACATAAAGTTCTCGATAAACCAATGGTTCTGAGTATGACTTCTTCATACTATACCTTTATGTCAAATTGTGCAATGTGGAATGTGCATCGCTTGAGATTTGTGGTATTTCATTTACACAAAACTGACATAAGTTGCATCCCCATCAGACCGATATTTACTGCTGGTTGATTTGTCACCTTTTGCGGTAAAGTTCGGAGTCAGTACATCTTTCCCCATGCATTGATTCTTCTGTGTACGAGTATACGATGCGATTACCATTCATTGAAGAAACTAAATATTGTAAGCTTTAGGTACATCGTATATGTAAGACTATAGCGAATATAGGATTTAAGAACCCTCCTTAGGACATGTAAGGATTTGTTGCACTACTTGTTGAAATGTGGTTATTGCAAAGATTTGAAATATCTCTTCTATCTCATACTAGAAATATTCGATATTTACGAGTACCATATACGTATTTTTTCTAAACAGCTACAGAAACCAACATTTTCCAGATAAAATTATGCTTTAAAAGATTGAAGATGAGATTTATTGAAGAATGTTTTAAAATGTATGTGTACATATGTACTCAACTTTGATAGTGTTCAAGTTTAAAGAGAGTGAACATTATTTAACAGCCCTATTATAGCTATCAACTAGATACTTGATACATAACAATATTTTTGATGCATTGGTATTTTGGCTATCAACTTTGTTGATGAGCTGTGAATTTTATCATTATTGTGAATAATTTGTTGACATGCTTGGTATTACGGATATCGTCTATTTCAGTATCTGTTTGTTGAGAAACAGGACACTTTACAAAAATATGCCTATTGTAAGAGGTGTTTCACAATTTGAGCATTTCTCTGGAGCTTCACGACTGTAGAAGTGTTTGCTTGTAAACAGTGTTTTTCCTATTCTAACCCTTAATACTTTTATACATTCTTCTCTGCTAAAGGACTGGGTTTATTGGACACGTGTGTTGCAGGGTTGATGTTTTTGAAGAAAGGTTTAAGCGCTTCGACACTTTTCTGAAAGCTCTAGCTTTTGAAAATGTGTGAAAGTTATTTTCAAAAGCTGGTGTACGAGTAGTTTAGGATACTCAAGTATCTCAGGGCAGCGAATATTGTGTTTTGTTACAAGGTCCGCAGTATCCACGTATCCAAGCTAAAATGATGTTTGTGTTGTAGTGCACGCAGTTTCTTAAAGTTTGGAGAGATGGACATTTGTTATTAACGTTGCTTAGCCCTTTGAGTATAACAAGATTGCCGGAGAGGATTAAAAAATAGTCGCACCAAAGCTATACGCATGCCAGACTTAGACAGAAAAATCCCCTACATGGAAGTCAATGAAGAACTCGAAGTAGATCCATGTAAAATTTCCAATATATTTGCAGTACATTTCAAGAGAATATTCTAGTAAACAAGTTAAACTTCGATCTACAAACTCTTCCTCCAAAACTAAGACTCTTGCGATCTCCTTACAAAAAAAATTGAGCTTATCAACTAGAAATGACACTAAAAACAGCAAAAGGAAGCAGCCCGGGTGAAGACAAAATCACCTATAAGATGGTTGAACTGAACAATACTAGCCTCACAAACAGAATCTGTGCATTATTCAATGACATTTTATCGACCATTTTATCGACTGGGACTTTTCCACATGACAGGAAAAGAGCAAAACTCAAGCCGATTCCTAAAGCTCTAGAAACAAACATAATTTTGGTGAATATCGCCTGATCTCACATCTCCCCGTTCTCTCCAAAATTTTCGAAAAAATCTTAGCGAGACGAATAAGTTGGTTACTAGAGAAAAAAGTTAGCACCGAACAACACGCTTACGGGCCAAATAGAGGAGTATCAACGGTTTTGCGTCTATTGGAACATAAACAAGCAGAAAATTTGTTGAAAACTAAGCACAGTATTGTTGCGTCATCGGACTTTGAAAAATCTTTTGACAGAGTAACAATGGTTCTGGTAATCGAGTGGCTTTACAAATGGGGTGTACCTAAGAAAGACTTAAGATTGTTATATCCTTTATGGCTAATAGAACATTTAAAGTAAACGTGGATGGATACGATTCTATTCTAAGGAAATTGGACAGTATCACACCTCAAGGTTCACCACTTTCTGTAGTGTTGTACAATGCATACATAGACTCCTTGTTAACTGAGCTTTCACAGCCCACTTACAATCTCGATTTTATTGGAGTTTGCGCCGATAATATCTATGTCGTAGCGTCCGGCATCTCAAGTCAGGTTCAAGATACTTTTAAACAAGCGGAGCAATCATACCCACCCTCAAAAATTGAGACACTTCATTTCTGTAGAATTCCACTCTCCTTACGTAACACTCCTATTCTATTAAAAAAAGAACCAAAGATTCTTGAAGTTACGTTTACAATGAACTTGAAATGGGATAAACATGTCAACAAGTATCAATAAGCGGCTTAAAATTAAGAAACAACGGATTAAAAATGATCTGTTCAAATAAAAGAGGACCACATATAGAAACAGCTCTCCGAATTGCTATGGCTCTGGTGGAAGGGACCCTCTTTATGTGGACTTCAAAAAATAAAATTTCGAAAATCGACGCAGCTATAAACGAATGCTTTGGAACAGGTGCCCTTAGATCGTCAAACGTTGAAGCACTTACAGTTGAAGGAGGTTATGTATCCTTTAAACATCTCTGTTAGTCCAACACACCCATTGTTCGAAACTGTCGAAATAGCAATTTTTTCAAACACAAATAGGAAAAGTAACCAGTATCTGCTTTAACTAGCATGGTCACTTTATCCGTATTCCCCCGAATCGCTCTAGAACATGATCTGTTAACAGTGTCTCACAACTCTCCACCATGGAAACGAAACTGTTGGAAATCTTGTTACTAGTAAGTTTATACTTGCGATCAAAATCTCTAAGTAATCAAGTTTTGACTATTATGTATAAAGAAAATATTTTTCAATAAAATATTTATTCTGTCATTTACTATCGTTTTAATCAAGTCGTTTTAATATAACTCTGTTAAAAGGTTATGGGCCCAGGACAATAGCAAGATTCAAGGAATATATACATATACTGGAGAAAAATGTCTGTACAACAGAATTTGGGAATCCATCAAATGGAGAAGCTAACTGGTTCTGAAAATTGGTCAACATGGAGTTTTGCCATGAAAACCCAACTAGAACTTGAAGATTCATGGAAATGTATCGAGAATGTTCCTGGCGTTGAGTTAGATCTTTCTAATCACAAGATTGCTCGTTGCAAAATGATTCTGGCTATCGACAAGAGTCTTTATGTCCATGTTAAGAATGCAACAACTTCCAAAGAAGTTTGGACTGCTTTGCAAAATCTTTAAAAAATCTAAAAAAAAAACTATGCTCAGTGGTCCTGGTAGAATGTTCGTCTATAGAAGATTACGTAAGCCAAATCGTTTCGACCGCACAGAAGTTGAATGAAATAGGATTTGCAGTAAATGATGAATGGGTTAATAGCTTATTATTGAAAGGTCTTCCTGATGAATATAGGCCGATGATCATGAGCATTGGTTGCAGTGGAAAAGTAATTTCAGCAGATTCCATCAAAATGAAATTGCTGCAAGACGTTAAATATGATTCCAAATCATCCAATAGTGCTCTTTTGTCAAAGAGAGGAAGTTTTCCCAAATCACACAAGAAATGGAAGCCTAAGTATGACAAGAAAGGGAAATATCGTTGCTTTAACTGTGGTGCGGTCGGACACTACGCTTCAGATTGCCTATCGAAGTTTAAAGGACAAGATTTGAAGTCAGAAAAAGGTGGCTCAATGTTTGCAGCGTTTCATGCAGAGTCCAAACAGCATAAATGGTGTTTTGATAGTGGTGCCACCGATCACATGACATCTGATCCTGATTTTTTCAAGCAACTCAAGCCATTTCAAGGTCAAATTAAGACAGCAAATAACATTTTAATGAATGCTGTTAGTAAGGGCGACATTTCGTTGACTGTTTCAACTTCTAAAGGAAGACGTGATGTTGTTGTTCATGATGCTCTTTATGTCCCGGAATTAAAAGTCAACTTACTATCTATAAAGAAGATTGTGGATCATGACAATGTTGTCATCTTCGACAAAGATGGATGTCGTGTCATGAATTCTTCAAATGAAGTCAGATACTGCTCCATATAAGAATGCTAATTTTGCAAGAAGTAACCTGGACAATGTTTGGCATCGAAGGTTTGGTCACTTGGGACAAGTAAATTTTAAATTACTTGCTCAAGGCTTAGTTAAGGGTATTGCTTTGAATCAAGATTCTCAGTCGACATGTTTGTCATGTGCAGAAGGCAAGCAGCATCGGACAAGTTTTCCATCAGAAGGGTCAAGGTCATCAAAAGTACTTCAGATAATCCATTCAGACGTGTGTGGTCCAATGGAGGAAGTATATATTTTGTTACTTTCATAGATGATTTCACTCGGAAGGTATTTGTTTACTTTATGAAGACGAAAGATGCTGTGTTGAACTGTTTTCGTGAATTCAAAGCCGAAGTCGAAAACCAACAATAATCCAGAATTAAAATTTTACGAACGGACAATGGTACAGAATTCATAAACAAAGCTATGCAACTAGAGTTGAAGAAGTCTGGGATTGTACATCAAACAACCGTTCCCTATGCTCCAGAACAGAACGGTTTGTGCAGAAAGGATGAACAGAAATCTTATAGAGAAGGCTCGAGCTATGTTTTGTGATGCTAAAATGCCTAAATTTTTTTGGGCTGAAGCAGTTAACTGTGCAAGTTATATTGTCAACCGTTCACCGCATAGAAAGCTTAAAAAAACTCCAGAAGAGTTATGGAGCAATCGCAAACCGGATATTAGTTCTTTTCGAATTTTTGGTTGCACAGCGATGTCTCACATTCCCAAACAAAAACGACGAAAGCTGGATTCAAAATCCGAAAAATGCATTTTTGTGGTGATGTTGTATTTCACGAGGATAACTTTCACTACAAAATTCAAAATGAAAACACCAATGAAGTTCCAAAGTATACAGCTGTAGTGGGTACATCCAATAGAGAAACAAGAAAATCTTGTCATAGAAAACGACTACGAGTCATATTCATCAAATCCAGAATTTGAAGAGGGGGATAACGAAAAAGATCCATCAGTGGCAACGTTGTCATCAGAAACTCACGATCTTGTTTCAAAGTTGAGCGTGCAATTTGATGTTGGTAGTCAGCAGATAGATGAAGATAATCCAAACCTACCAGAAGCTGGAGAATCTGCTCTCTCACACCGAAGCGAAAGAATCTCAAAATTACCAAGAGTAGTTTACAATGCTGAGACTGTCAACATCTTGGAAGAACCCGAAGACCCGAAGACATTGGTGGTAAAAGGTTTTACACAGAAAAAAGGTATTGACTATGAAGAAACCTATTCACCTGTTGTGAGATACTCTTCTATCCGGTATTAAATAGCATTGTCAATAAAGTATGATTTGCGAATTAAACAGATGGATCCTATTACTGCTTTTCTGCAAGGTGAGTTAACTGAAGATATCTATGTTGAGAAACCGAAGGGGTTTTTGATGGGAAGAGAAGGTCAAGTGATGAAACTGAACAAAGCTGTTTAAGGACTTAAGCAATCAAGTTTAGTTTTGAACACCGAATTGGATCGAGTCCCACAAAAACTTGAATTGAAGCGTTCGCAAGTTGATCCTTGCATATACTTCCATAGAAAGGATACGGCCATGACGTTTCTAGCAATCTATGTTGATGATACCCTAATCTTCACTAACGAAACAGTATTTTATGAAAATCTGAAACTAGATTTGATGAAAGAGTTCAAAATGAAGTTTTTGGGAACCGCGAAGAATTGTTTAGGAATTCAGATTTCACGTGACAAAGATGGAATTTATCTAGATCAAGAAAAATATAAATATATCTGAGATGCTGATGAAATTTAAAATGGATGAGTCAAATCCTGTAGAAAGATATCAACATAAAACTGTCAAAAGAGATGTCACCTAAATCTTCAGAAGAAGAAAAAGAAATGGCTATGATTCCTTATCAGCAAGCAATTGGAAGCTTATTATTCGCAGCACAGTGCACTCGACGGATATTTGCTTTACAGGCAACAAATTAAGCAAATTCAACAACTGTCCTGGCAAAGAACATTGGACTGCTGACAAGAGACTCTTTAGATATCTGAAAGGGACAAAATCGGCCAAACTGAAATTCTCAAAATCCTGATTTTCAAATATATTCTGATTCAGATTGGGCAAGCGATTGTGACGAAAGAAGATCTGTCACAGGATACGTATGTATCTCACAGGAAGATGCCGTGTCTTGGGCCGAATATATGGCACTTTCGGTCTCAACTCAAGAAGCAATGTGGATTCGTGGCCTCGAGTCTGAACTGAACCATAATTTTAACAACTCGGTCATGAATATATATTGCGACAACAAAAGTGCAGTTCATCTGGCGTCGACAAGCAAGTATCAAGATCCAAACACATTGATGTTAGACATCACTTTATTCGTGAGAAGAAGAACATGAACATTATCTCTTTCATTGGATCCAAAGAGATCCAAACACATTGATGTTAGACATCACTTTATTCGTGAGAAGAAGAACATGAACATTATCTCTTTCATTGGAATTGGAACTGAATCAATGGTTGCAGATTATTTTACTAAGCCAGTTTCTACCGAAAAACATAATTTCTGTTCTAATAACATGGGTTTACGTTTGAGGTAAATTTTGTTCGAGTGGAGGTGTTGGAAAACTTGTTAAGTTTATACTTGCGATCAAAATCTCTAAATAATCAAGTTTTGACTATTATGTAAAAAGAAAATATTTTTCAATAAAATATTTATTCTGTCAATTACTATCGTTATAATCAAGTCGTTTTAATATAACTCTGTTAAAAGAAACTCTCTACAAATAATCATCAGTCTGGCGAACCACAAAAAAGCAAACACGTCCGACGCTATATACAAAATGCTACATGAAGAACTTATCGCAAAAGGAGCGGACAGAACTTTTAAGCCTAGTACATACTTGTGAACCATCTCGTGAACCCATACAAATTTCAGTTTTTGGTTCACCCGTGAACTTGCTCGTGAAGCTGAGTGGAGAACAAAGTGGAGAGTTTTCGTTCACGGGCAATTCACGTGCAAAATGTACGGGAACTGTTGGTGAAGCTGAAGTCAAATGTTCACAACGTGTACTCACAAGTGTGTACCAGTGAGCAATGTTAAAAGTTCACTTTCTCCACTGGCGAACGTTCATTTCACGAGGAAGTATGTACTAGGCTTTACAGCGAGCGACGGTTCGCAAAAAAAAATCATTGATGCTCCTATGCTGTTGTAGACTTCCAGAACAATGCCCAACTCTCCACTCTTCATCAGGCTCTACTTCTAGAATATGCGAGCAGTTACATAGCCGAACTAGCTGCAATTTACAAAGCGATCTCTGTAGCTCAACTAAATTCTACTATTTTTACTAAATTTAGGTATTTTTTTAAAGATTTGTCATCACTTAATTAACATCAGGTATATTAATGCAAAACATCCGGGAACGTCGCATAATGCAAGGGTTTGGAATATTTCACAATTAAAAATAAAATTAGAAAGTGATTATCGGTATAGAAGAACTTACTTTCGTATTCTTCGTGATGGAGGATATCCACTTTCACTATATTTAATTACACCATACAGAGAAGCTGAAGACCATTCTCTACTAGCAAGATTTAACAGGAAGCATGCCCAAGGTTGGAATATAATTGAACGAGTTATTGGAGTTTTGAAAAGTAGATTTCGTTGTCTACTGCAAGCGAAAGAACTCCACTACAAGCAAAATAATGTTTCATGCTTCATAATATTTGTATAAAGTATAGATTGGAAAATTGGACTTTTATGAAGAAAATGAACAAATTCTTGAAATCCGTTACGTTTCCCTTCATACTGCAAACCCAACATTTATTGAAGGCAGCCGCATAAGACATTCCATTGCAAGTTTTATTTGAAATGAATAAATGCCTATCGAATAATTAATCAATAAAAGACAAAATAAGGATAAATTATTGAAAAAAAAAATTAACGTACAAACTCAAAAACTAATAATTCAGTCATATAACTAATTACACAGTAATAATCAAACTGAATGATAATGGTTCATTAAATTTTGCTTCGCGTGCTCGATTTCCAAAAATAGTTTTTTAAGTTTTAATTTTGTTTCTGTCATTCTCTTTGTTTTTGATGTTTTCCTTTTCTTTTTTAATTTTAGGGATTTCACTTTTATTTTTATTTTTTAAAAATATAAGTTTTTTGTTGTAGTATTCAATATTGTCCATACTCTTTTGCAGAAGATTCAATGTTGTTTACATACTACTCATCTCAGAAATCATTTTGTTTTAAACATTTTCTTGTGCCAACGTTTGCTTTTCCAGCAAAGCAAGTCTTTTTTTTTACTTGCGACATATATAGGAACTAAATGGCAAGTTTTGCGTTCGTTTGAAATTTCGAACTCGAGATTTTAATCAAACATGATATTACGATGGTAGAGAATTCGAAAAAAGTGGGTCCCGTGGTTCCGTCCGGTCTGCATTGTCTGTCTGTCCACTCTCCTACAGCCTAAACCATTGGGTCGATTGAGTTCAAACTTGGAAGTTAAGGTTTTGAGCAGATTCACGTTAGGCGTTTTTTTCATTTTTTTTAAAGATTGAAATTAACTGTGGCCCCCATACAATTTTGTTGGCCAAAAAACGATAATTCGAATTTTCTCAAAAACAAACCGATAGATTTTTTCAAATTTTCTCTAAAATTTTATTTTGTAACTTGGCTTCTTTTAATAAGAAAAAAATATTTTTGTATAGCTCAGGAAAGGTACTGCTCTAGAACCGTTATTAACTTCCCATAGGAAGTTATTGCAATGGGTCCGATTTGTCAAATTGAAAATTTTGACATTTCTCGACGGTTCAACGTCAATAGAGTCGAAATAAAAGATTTTTAGAAAGATGTTTGTGCGTGCGTGTGTACGTACGGTCGTACGTCCGTACGTATGTACGTCCGTACGTTCGCTACGTTTTTTTCGTTGTCCATAGCTCAAGAACCAGAAGATATATCGACTCCAAATAAATTTGTTATACAGATAATAAGGCAGAAAGATGCAGAAAGGGCTCTCAAGAAAATTGCGTAGGTGGTTTTTTTACCATAGCTGTTTAAAAAAAAGGTGAAAATTTTGGTTAACCCTAAATATCTTACGAACCAAAAACGGTAGAGACTTTAATAAAATTTTATATAATAAACTGTAACGTGATATCAAAGAAATATATTTTTGTAAAAAAATCTATCTAACGGTTTTTTTTATAAATCAAAAGAACTGAAAAAAAAAATTGTCACCTCCAAAATTTAACGACTAAAATATAATTTCATCTCCAAAACAGTTTTGAGCAACGGAGAACAATGTTTTTGAAACCAGTTAAAATTTTCAGAAAAATCGAATTGACAGTTTTTTTTATAAAAAATAAAAATCTAAAAAAAACATTACTCAAAGTTGGTAAAAATTGAATATCGATTCAAATATCTTTTCAAAAACTTAAAATTTAGGCTTAAAACTTATTTTATCTTATAACAAATATTGTTTTTAACATTCGATAAAATTTTGAATAAAATCGAATTGACAGTTTTTTTTACAAAAAATTAAAAACCGAAAAAAATTAATAAAAGTTATTAAAAATTCATTTTCGACTCAAATATCTTTTCAAAAATTGTAGATATTGGCTTCAAACTAATTTTATCTTATAAGAAATATTGCTTTCAACATTCAGTAAAATTTTGAGAAAAATCGAATTGACAGTTTTTGAACAAAAAATTAAAAACCTAAAAAAATTTACCAAAGGTGGTAAAAATTGATTTTCGACTCAAATATCTTTTCAAAAATTGTAGATATTGGCTTCAAACTTATTTATTTTACAGAAAATATTGTTTTCAATATTCAATGATTTTTATATAAAAATCCAACAGTCCGTTTTTTCATAAAAAATAAAATCTACAAAAAATAGTACGCAAATTTGGTAAAATTGATACTAGTACATATAGACAAACTTTAAGGCAAGACAATTCGACAGACGGGATGGGAAGTTATCAGTGTGGGTCGCATTCCAGCCTCTTTTCTTGTTTTTTGAACTGATGAACTGATTTTTATAATTTTTTTTTGAATAAGCTCTTATATTGCTTTAACAATATTTGATTATCAAAAGTGCAATTTTTTATTGTTTGGATTTAAAAAAAATAATGATTTTTTTTTTCAAAATTCGATATCTCAGAAACGGGTGAACATTTTTTTACAAAATTCAAATGTATAGCGTATATTTTCAATTTCTAAACAACTGCGTACCAAAAATATTTTTAGAACAAAATTGAAAAATTTGTATACATACAAAATTAATTTAAAAAAAAAAAAAAACCTCTAACAATTTTCCAAACATTTTTTTTTGAAAAATCAAGGGTTTTTTTATTTATAAAATGGCATTTAAATTTTTGAAGCCGCATAGTAGACCTTATGACCGTCCTGAAAACTGATAAAAAAGTTCTATCCCAACCACAAGAAAAGTTATATGCATTTTTTTGTTCAGTGCATTATTTTTTTTCTTACTTTACACTTTTGAATACCACGACTACAAGTGAATGAGTTCTATCATTTTTTTTGCAGGAATATTTTACATTACTTGTGCCAACACATAAGTAGGAGAAAATTATTATAATTGTTGGACTTCTTAGAGAAAAAAATTATATAACATTGAATTTAATGCAAAATGTGAAAACAAATAATTTTTGAAAAAGTTAAATCATACCTGGTATAAAAAAATGCATGAATACCTGAGTGGCCAACTATTTAAAAAAAAATGCGCGTTAAATGCAAATTTCAAAATGATATTACTTATTATTATATCTAGAGTCCTTGCACGTTCACTTAGCAGTTCATTTATTCGGAGGTGCAGAACCTGTATAAGAGTGGGTGGAAAACAGTTTGAGCATTTGCTTTAAATAAAAAAAAATTAAAAATTATCTATTTTTGTTTTTGTTTTCTAACTAAGTGATCATGTGATTGAAAGCTGTCTCAAAAACTTTTTGTTTAGATAAAATAACAAATAAACTAATAGCAACCAACAAAATATTTGATGGGTTTGTTAAAGCCCAATAGAACAGTTAAAATTCAAAACAAGCTCGAAAATGTAACCGTTGTTTGCACTTTTTTGACATTTTTATCAATAATGCATTCTAGAAGTTCTAAAGCCTTTTTTCAAATCAAAAGGTTGGTTAAATTCTTTTCAACCTTTATGGCGCAGCGCGAATACTCATAGACATAGTCATCTTGAACAAAAGGACGAGTTTGACAGGGATACCAAAACTTGACAAGGTTCTATACAATTTGTCAAATAGATGTTGTCTTATACGGTCTTGAAATGTTGAGAGTCGATTTGGTGTTCTTGTTTTTTTTTTTCAGAGTGTGTCGTAATGTAAATATTTAATCCTCTGTGGACTTTCCTGCTCCAAGAACACAGTGAGGTTGTGATCTGTTATTATGCTTACGTAAAAGGGGTGTGAACTGTTATTATGCTCACGCAAAGACTTTTTGTCTAGGTGCATAGCCGTGCGGCATTATTTTTTGTCTAATTAAGGCCATGGTTTCCTCGTCGTGGCACAGGTTTTTAGCAACTGGTCTGGCTCATATCATCAGTAAGGTGATATGCCTTGCGAGGGCTCTTACACATTTCAACACTTCACATTACCGTAAGTAAGCACTGGTATGACAACGATTGCAGGACACATCTTGATCTTAGGAATAGGTGCCCAGTTTCCATCTGAGCTTTGTATAGATCGCTCTAGTGTATTTGGGCCCCAGTTCAGCTTTTTATTTAGGAGAACTTCTATGCTTAATCTGATAATTTTTGTGGAGTTTCCTTATACCAGAGTTAGAATAATCTTGGATTTTCCTTTTATTTATTAAAAGTATACTAGGTCTGTTTTAAAGGAGTTAATAGCCAAGCCGCCCAGTTGAAAATCCTAGATAAGGTTTGGTTTAATTGTTTTCTAATAGTGATTAGGAATTTCCATGTCGGTCGTAGAGCTACATCATCGGCTTAAGCTTCTAATTTGACTCAACTGTATTTAAGTTTTTTTTGTATATTGTGCGTGCACTCAAGGAGTTATGAATACTCTTACATATGTTTATACAGTGTGAGCTTAGAAAGGATTTCATTCAATACCAGGATCCAAAAGAGTGATGAAAGTACACCCCCTTGAGGTGTTCCTCAGGAAGATGAGAGTTTAATCTCTGTACCACTTAGCTATGTAAGTTAAGTTAAGTCTAATTGAAATAAATGCATTGAAAAGAAGAAGAAACCACTTTTTGAAAAACGTATAAAATCAAATAACTTAATTCAATTACTTAGGTTGGGTTAGGTTAAAGTGCATGTCCATGATGGAAACGGACACACTTAGGGCAGTTAAATGGCCAATTGTGATACCACATGAATCTTGAGGCTTCCTCCTAAGCTCAATGGAATCGATTTGAGTCCCTTACGAAACTTGAGAAGCTGATTATGCTGATATGATTTAGATCGTTTAGATTGTTAAAGAATAATTTTCCTGATAATTCTTGCGTTTTTGAGCTAGAGCAGGGCATGTTCAGAGAATGTGAAGAACTGTTTCCTCCTGTTTCTCGTCCATACAGCTTCTGCAAAACTCATTTGAGAATACGTCTAGCCGAGTGGCGCACTTTCCTATTAGACAGTGTCAGGTTATGACACCTATTATCGAGCTAATATGTTTTCTGCTTAGACATAGCAAGCACTTTGATCGCTTTAAATCTAGTGATGGCCAGATGTTTTTTGTGTCATGACACGTAATGATTTTGCTCCACCTGGTGTTTGGCTTCTTCATAGCGTCTTGCATTAGGAACAGTTTACAAGTAGCGATTGGTATGTGAGCATTTTCCAAACGTGGAGAATGGGCTGCACTGTACAGTTCCTAGCGAGTTCATCTGCCTTACAGTTACCTGGAATGTCTCTATGGCCCGGCACCCAGCAAAGGTGAATATTAAACTGTTGTGCCATCTACATTAGAGATGATCCAAAGTTATGAACTGTTATAGAGCTTGTACAGACAAAGTCCAGACATCTGAAAGCAGCCTGACTATCTGAGGAGATACGGTTATCAGATGTTGATATCACGTTTTCTTTAGTGCCGTTTGTGAAGTGATCCGCTTATACATAGCCAAACTGAAATTTAATTTGTCACGGTTTATAGCTTTCTCTAAAGCAGTCCACCATACTGCCACACCGTACGTTAAAATTAGTCTGATTACCGATGTGTATAGCCAATGCGTGATTCTGGGCTGTAAACCCCATTTATTACCAATAGCTTTTTTGCAAGAAAAGAGAGCTACAGTAGCTTTTTTGACTCTTTCCTGTACGTTGCGTTTCCAATTTAGTTTTTTGTCTAAGACAAGACCTAGGTATTTAGCCTCGTCTGAGAATTTTAAGTGGATTCTTTTAATATAAGGAGAGTTGACAAATGGAATTTTGTATCTCCTCAAAAATAAGACTAAATCGTTTTTGTGTGGTCACAAAATCAGCTCAAAGTATTAGTCTGTCTTAGACATTTTGTAACAGTTCTTTTAAGGTGTTAAGATACTTTCCTGAAATTGCTATAGCAACGTCGTCCGCATAGGTGATCACTTTGAAACCATCACTAGGTTCCAGAGAAGAGGGGAAAAAACAATACCTTGCGGTGTTCCTCTACTAACGAATCGTCTGCCTCTTTATGATGGAGGGAATATTCGGCGGTGCGTACTAAGGTATGTAACGCTGTTTCCACTGAATTACATTTACGCCATGGAAAACAATAGGCATGTTGAGACGAAGACAGAAGTTTTGTATCAATACTTGCCATTAAATGGATATCAATCAATCTTTCCAAGGTCTTAAGAAAGAATGATGATAAACTTATAGTTCGTAGATTTTAAGGATTGACTTGAGAGCATTTAATTGCTTTAGGTATAAAAACAACTTTAACTTCTCTCCATGCCGATGGAATACGGACCAGGTAAAGACAACTGGTATAAATTTCCTCAAGGATTGGTTCAATTATGTCAGAAGTCTTCTGTAGCTCGGCTGGTATTATTTCATCTGTAAATAGTTTAAAGCTGTTAAAAGTCCATTGTAGCTTGTCCCTTGTGATCAGACCTTGTGTATATATTGTATTGGGACTTGAAAGTATATAATTCTTGCATGTTTTGGTAAGAGAGCTACCAGGAAAGTGAGTATCCAGTAGTAAGTTCAGAGGTTCATTACTTGGATTTGTCCAGGAGCCGTCTTCATTTTTCAAGCAGCTTGGCATCGCTGGATTAGTTGAAAGAATTTTCCGTAACCTAGAGGCTTAGGAGTTTCTTCTACCGTGCCACAGAAGGATCACCAGGAAGATCACTTAGATTTCCTTAGTGCCTTCTTGTAAATTCTTAGGGATTCTTTGTAAGAATCCCAGTGAGAGGCTAGATTCAGTTACTTGTTTTTTTTTTCTGAAATTATTTGGACCCGTCGTTATATTTTTTAATGTATAACATTTTTCAAATAATTTTGTTCAATTTTAACGTCCTACATCTGCATGTGGCATGTCTGGTATGTTGAGCAGCTGCTTACTGAATTTGTATTCAGTTTTAGATTTTGTTTAATTAAACAAAAAAAAACAAGTATACGCCATGGAGAACAATTTAATCTTTTATTTTTATTCAAATTTCAAATTCAGTTTTAAATTATTAATTTGTAAAGTTTCCATATGGAAATGCTGAACTTCTTTAACCCCAAAAATGCCCATTTACTATGGAACGAAGCTTGCAGATTATGTTTTGCTGCATTCATCGAACGCTTCTAATATTAATTTTGAGAATATGTAATATCGACGCCGGGACGCGACGTATTATAGAAAAATAATCATAACGTATGATAGCTGCTAAACATATTATGCTGTAGCCATTTTGTTCCCAGTTCGAGTCTATGATGGGATGGTATAATCATCAATCCTATAATACATGATGTAAAATACAATTCTCCTAATCCTACTCGATGTATAGCATAATTTCATTACGCATATCTAATTTATTCATAAACTACTTCCGCGTTCATATCATGTTATGTTTGTAGATAGGTACACTTGGATATTTTGCGCGATATGTTGTCAGACAACCTAATCTCAAATTAAATCGCTGCACACACGCTGGACTAGACAACATGGTCAAATAACTTGCCAAATTTACAAATCCAATTTTCGGCTTGATGGTTTTGCTTCGAAAGCGTTGCGCGGTACGGTACGGTGGCGGCTAGCGATATTTATGCTGATGTTCTTGTACAACATTGCACTGCCACTGCCACTGCCAATTGCAATCTTTTTTGACAGTGCTTTGTAATATTCAATACTGTATTCGAATACAAGTATAGAATAATGTTGAAAACATTTTAATACCCATTTAATGCGGAACTCTAACTCGGTGTGGCGCGCGGACAAATCCATTTGAAATTAACGCTATTCGCGTGTTAGCCTTAATTAACTGTGCGCCATAGTATTTTTGCGGGAGTTTTACTGCGTGTTTAGGAAGTAGGAACATTTATGTAGTTATGTACGATGTTCCTAATTTTTGTTGTTAAATTAGCATTTTCATTTTCTCATTTGGCTATATTTGGGAGTAAAAAGATTTGAAGTACTTGTTAGAAATGCCATTTAGATATACGAATGGCAATGGCAAACATAACATGCTATTAATTTGTTCGAATATAAGAGGGCGCTGTATTGTGACTCCTTGTACAATGTCCAATTTTTATATGATTGTTTTGAGATCAATTTGGAGTTATGTTCAGAGATGACATCCTTTCTATTGCTTGTAAAACAATGACATACAATTTGATATGAATATTACTTTTTCTATATTTATTGAATTAATGTGCGTAATTTACTGAAAACAGCAAAAGTGATACTTTTTGTTAAACTAATGGCTAATTGAAATAAAAAATAATAAACGTTTCATATTTATTGATATAATCTTGAATCTCTTGAGATTTGAAGTGAAAAGAGATTATGAAATGTGTAATTTGTGAGTGCCACACAAACGTTTCTTCCTACTTATTTGCTTACCTTAATTTGTTTTAATTTATTTGTTAGAGAAATTATGTACTTAAATGCACCTATATCGTCTAATTGAAGGACCAAGCATATTAGTCTCCATATCAGAACGTCTCTCTTGAATTTTCGTAGCGTTATTCGAACAATTAAAATTGGAAACAAGAAAAGTATATTTTATTTTTGGAAAAAAATTTATTATATTTCTGCGTGAAATGCACCAAAAACCCTCTAAATTATTGTATATTAGCTTTTAAATATGGCATATTTAGAGTCTTGGATGGCTTTTATATTTTGGGAGTCATTCAAATTAAATAGGTAGACCATACCTTGCTGGACAACAGTGTTCTAAAATAATTTGATAACTGAAGTTGCCACTTTAGCCGTTGCAATCTGTACATGTTTTGTTAAAATACCAAAAACATTTTTAAGCGGTGAGTAAAAACTCATCACAACTCAAAAGTGTGGATCCGCTCTTGCCCGCTGTGTTATATTTTCAACATTTCTTTGCAACAAGGTATATTTTTAAATATTTGTTAACATCTCCGATTAATCCTGGAACATAGTGGTTAACAAACTACTAATATCCCTTAAGGGAAGGCTACAGAGTGGTTGCGTATGCCGATGATGTTGCTATCGCGCCGTCACAGGGGAACATCCTAATACACTGAGAGACCTCCCAAAAATGCACTCAATATGCTCACTAGATGGGCTGATCACTGCGGACTTAGCATTAATCCTCAAAAAACAGACCTCGTCCTTTTCACACGGAAATACAAGATCCCAGTAATTGTACCTCCTTCAATAAAAGGTATACCACTAATTTTTACCAATAAAGCCAAATACCTTGGTCTGATATTGGACAAAAAATTCAGTTGAAAATCCAATATACAGGAAAGAGTTAAAAAAGCTACAGCAGCTCTTTTCTTTTGCAAGAAAGCTATAGGAAGCAAATGGGGTTTTCAACCTCGCATAACCTACTGGCTATACACATCGGTCACCAAACCAATACTTATGTACGGGGTTGCAGTATGGTGGACTGCACTGGAGAAAGCCACATACTACGACAAACTCAGCAGAGTCCAACGCACTGCATGTCTCTGCACAAGCGGGGCATTGAGAACCACACCCTCAGCAGCGTTAGACACTCTTCTCGATCTGACACCCCTCGACATCTTCAGTAAACAAGTGGCAGCGAGTACAGCGATAAGACTCGACGCCTCATCTCAATGGAGAACAATGTGGGACACCCCATCATTTTGAACCTCTTTGGTTCTATACCAAAGTACATAGACTACACTATTCCTAAACCCCTATTTGGGAAAAACTTCCAGGTATCCATTCCATCCAGAGATGAATTGGAAGAAAAAAAACTCCTGGATTATAAAAGTATTCATTTTTATACAAATGGATCCAAGACAAATGAGGGAGTTGGTAGCGGTGTGTACTCAGAAAAGCTTAATCTAAGCATCTCTTTCCGCCTCCCTAATCATTGTAGCGTGTTCCAAGCGGAAATTTTAGCTAAAGTATTTGAAGCAATAGTGAAAAATAAATTATATTCTTTAGTTAAGAACTATTTTTCTGAATTCCAACACGGATTTATGAGTGGCAAATCGACAGCAACTAACTTATCAATTTTTACAAGCTACTGCCTTGACTGTATGGAAAAACGATTACAAGTTGACACTATCTATACCAATTTTTCGATCGTGTTCAATATAATGTTCTAATAAGAAAACTTGAATTGTTCGGATTTCACTCTGTGCTTTTTAAATGGATTCAAAGTTACTTAGTTGGGCGAAAACAATATGTTAAAATTGGTAATGTGTTTTCTAAAGAAATAATGAACTTTTCCGGCGTTCCACAAGGTAGCCATCTTGGACCGCTCCTTTTCATTATTTTTATTAACGACCTACCGCAATATCTTCTACACACAAAATGATCTAAATGAAGTACTTTTTTGGTGTAAATTAAATGGACTTTTTTAACAACGGTAAATGTAGTGTTGTTACTTATTCAAAAATCTTAAATCCCTTGTTTTTTGAATACAAACTTGGTTTTGATACTTTGCAGAGACTTGATAATCAGAAAGATTTCCAAAGCTAACTCCATGTTGGGCTTCATAATTCGAAATTCAAAACTTTTTAATGATCCTTATACACTAAAAACACTATACTTATCTCTTGTTAGACCGCTGTTAGAATATTGTTGCGTTATATGGAATCCCTACACTCAACCAAGCATTTATCGTATTGAAAAGATTGAGAAAAAATTTACAAACTTGCTTTACGTAAAATTTATAAAAATTCAGATGTTCCATGTTATGAGACTAGATGTACTCTTATAGACTTAAAACCTCTAGTTTTGAGAAGAAAATTGTATTCTGTCCTTTTTGCTTATGATGTCCTCAGTTCTAATATTGATTGTCCAATGTTGTTATCAATGTTTAATATTTACGCTCCAGCTCGTAGCTTCCGCCCAAGAGATGGAGATTTTTTACATGTTCCTTACCAAAGTACAAGTTATGCTAGACATAATCCAATCACAAATGCTTGTATAAATTTCAATGAATTTGACTCAGCTATTGACTTTAATGTAAATAGAAATGTAATTCAGAAAAATTTATTGAGTCTGTTGTAACAGTTATTTTTTTGTATTATTTAAATATCGAAGATGTATCTATATATATTATATTCTATTGTTATTAATGTAGTCTATAAAAAGTTTGTAACTTGATTGACGAAATAAATAAATAAATATTAGCTCCCTAATAGGTGTCCTTGCGGAACACTGTCTTACTAGGTGCAGCCTCAAATGACTTCTGTAGGAGCTGTATGGACGAAGAAGAAGAGCAAACAATCTCTTATTTCCTCTGCACTTGCCCTGCTCTTTCACTCAGACGCAAACTATCTGAAAAGGATATCAAATATCTTCTTCGCTTTTTAAAAAGCTCAAAATGGTTCGACTAGTAAGAAGTAATTCTCTAGATTCATGTGGTATCACAATGGGCCTTTCTCTTGGCCTAAGTGTGTGGATTTTTTTTTAATCCGCAGTCACGTTAACCTAACCTAACCTGATCAATCCTCCACACAAATCTTTGATCTGTGGAAAATTATAGTCCTATAATAAAACTTCAATGAATCCCTACAGAATTTGAAGCTATTGTTATAAATAAAATGTACAATTTAGTTCAAAACCATATTTTCCAAGATCAGCATGGTTTTATGAGATGCAGATCGACGGCAACCAATTTATCAATATTTACGAATTATTGTCTTGGTTGTATAGAAAATCGCTTGCATACGACGTTATGTACAACGATTTGATCGTGTGCAACACAATATTTTTTTTTTTTATTTATTTATTCATCAAGCAGAGACACAGCTCTTAAAGACTATTTTGAAAAAAAACTTGAGCTGCTATGGTTTCACTCGGCTCCCCCTGATTGGAGTAAAAGTTATTTGGTTGGACGTAGTCAATATGTCAAAATTGGTGATGTTTTATCAAATGAAACAAAAATCTTTTCAGTTGTACTACAAGGCAGCCACCTTGGGCCACTCCTTTTCATTCTTTTTATTAATGATTTCCCAAATTTAATTTCTTATTTAAAGTGTGAAAACTTTATTCGATACTATTTTTTTTTGATGATTTATATGATTTTTCAAATGATTTCAACAATAGTAGGTAAGATATTAAGATACATTTATTAAAATTGTTACAAAAGTTATTATTTTAAGTTAATTATGACTTCATAAAGTCATGTTACTTGATAGGCGAACAAAAAATAAGTAAATAAGAAAACAAATACTTAGTTAAAAAATGGTAATTAATCCAGTATAATTTTATGAAATTAATGTCTTTGACATCTGGTCAAATTTGAGAAAAATTTCAGAATCGATTTTTTTACAAAAAATAATAACCTAAAAAAAACACATAAGTAAATACTAATTTTCGAATCGAATATCTTGGCAAAAATTAAAGATATTAGCTTCAAACTAATTTCATCTTACAAAAAATATTGTTTTAAACATTCAGTAAAACTTTTATGAAAATCCAACAGTCTACAGAAAAATACCATACAAAATTGTATGGTATGCTGTTAGAGAAATCAAATTGACAACTCTTTTTTACAAAATACGAAAACATACAACTTAATATTTATAAGGAATTTTCCGAAATTCAGAAAAATGCAAGAAATATTTATTTGAATCAATACTACGGTCCACATAATTTAATGTTTAAAGATTATTTCGTGCAAATGTTGACCTTGACTGCGCCTCAAATGGTCCATTTTGGCATAATCTTTTCAACATTTCGACCGATATCTCACGAATAAATGCTTCAATGTTGTCGTCCAATGCGTCAATGGAAGCGGGCTTGTCTGTATAGAGCTTTAAAATAGCTCCACAAAAAATAGCCTAAAGGAGTTTGATCGCACGATCTAGGTGGCCAATTGACCGATTCCGAACGTGAAATAAAATGTTTATCGAACGCTCCTCTCAATAAGTCCATTGTTGCGCGTACTGTGTGGCATGTGGCACCACATATCATGCAAGTCAAGTCCTTGTATTTTGGCAAAAAAAAATGCGTTATCATCTCACTATTCAAAATTGCGTTACGATTCGCACCATTGTGCGACAATTCTGCTTATTTACGTACCGATTCAGCCAAAAATGATCTGTTTCGCTAGCGAGAAGAAACGCGCGATATACTTTCTTATCAGAACACGTATTTTGATAATAAAATTCAATTCGCAAGGGTTGTTCATTTGTAAGATGATTCATGGTTAAATTATAGACCAAACTGCAGATGTTTGACAGTGACACAAAACACAAAACGTGCGTCAGCTGTTATATCAACCTTTATTATGAGACTTCAAATTTTCTTATTTTGCACAAAGTATTGTTGTTAATTTTGTTTTCAGTTTTAGAAAAATCTACTTTCACTGATACGAAGTTATGAGTATGGTCGCATTCCAGCCTCTTTTTTTATTATTGATAATTTCATTGAATAGGCGTGATGTTTAAAAACAACCTATGTCTTAAACGTTATTTGGGAGAAAGTCACAAGGTAATCGGACTTTCATGAAACATCTCACAAAATTCCTAATGAAGTCCCAAAAATTTTTGACAAAATTTACACTTCAACAATGGCGATCTACCGAAGGACATTTGATTTAAAGGCTTAAACAACACAAGTTGAAATTCTGTACATTATTTATATTTATTCTTTTTATGCAAAAAATTAAAATGTATATTTTTGGGGGTCTTAATTAAAATTTTGATTTCCCTTTTAAATTAGTCTATGTTCTTTTTAAGAAATAAACCTAAATATTTTGGACCCTTCAATTAAGAAATTGAGAGGTGTTAGGACCACCTCAAGAAATAATGTTGTCACCAAAGTGATTTCGCAATAAAGAAATGGCACGTTGTATGACAAGTTGTTCTATTGTGTTGGAATCAAATTTCCTCCATGACTTTACCTTTAGAAATGACAAACCAGTAAGCATTTTTTGATAGCGCTCACCTTTCAATTTAACGACAGTTCCTTCATCACTTGGAAAGAAACGCATCAAAAAGTCAAAGTAATGCGTAATGATTATTCTTTAATGGCTTTTGAATTGTCTTCGCTCCATGAACGGCAATGTTACTTATTGTCATTTGAGCCGAAATAAGCTTTATTATAAACTATATAATGGATCAAGTGTTTTATGAACTTTACAAACAGTTTTATTTTTTAAAGTAAATTTTTACAATTGAAAAGCGTTGTTCTGGTGTTAAAAGTGTCCAAAATGTCAACAAGTTTAACATTGGGCAGGTTTTTTTTAATTTTTTAGATGTTATCAATTTCAAACTTGGAACTTCTTGGAGATGGCACAGTCGTGTAAGCTTTTGCTAAAACACGACTAAAAACAAAACCTTAATCATATGGAACAACTTCAATACCTGTCAGGCCACGAATCCAATCCAAGGTGCTTAATATCTCTAAGCAGATTGCGTATAAGCACCATTTTAGTGGTGTTATAACTGGACATTGCCTAATAACAAAACACGCCATATGACTAAGCGTATTCTAGAGGAGAAAAAAGTTCTTTAACTCTTCTGTACATGCCCTACTCTAGCTAAAAAACGTAAGACCTACCTAGGGGAATTCTTCTATAACGATTCAAGTGGTCCCAAACACATACACATGATTATTCCTTAAAGTTGGCTTCATTGAGCTCAAAATAAATCATTAGATATCACAACATGATGCCATTTCGTCTTTTTTTAGGTTTTTGGTCGCTCATTTTATCGAACTCCCGATGTTTATAACATAAAAAATATTCGTAAATTGCTAAACTCAAAAGTTTCCGTTTCTAAGCATAAATTAGACCAGGTCATGTTTATTTTTGCCCAATCTTCTTTAAAATTGATAACAACAAAATTTAACAAAATAAGAAGATCAAATTGTTATCCAGGGCGTATACTTGTTTTTTTTTTGTTCTTTAAACTAAACAAAATCTTAAATAAAAAAGCCTGGCAAATGATTTAAAGTTTATAAGGCTTGATAAAGGTAAGTATCATAATTTTCCTAACAATAAACGTTCTATTTATGTCGAAACTTACCTCCTTCCCTTCCTACATACATTATCAACATACATCCCTTTTATTTTTTGTTCGGGTGTGTAAACTTTTTTAATTAATTATAAAATTATAGATATTACTTTTTTTTTCTTTCATTTCAACCAAAAAATATTATCTGCGATTGATGTAAACTTTAAAAAACTTACAAAGCTGAAAAAAAAGTATTTGAAAAGTTATTTTTTTTCTGCTGGAGATGAAGATTATGAAAGAAACATGAGCAATGCGACAAGTTAGGTATAGCGTGACATAGACTTGTAGACAAAATAAAATTAAAAATATTAAAACTCCCAACTCCACCACCCAGAATGGACCTTCGACTTGTGTTCAAAGGTTCACACGGCACTTGCCAGAATTTGATAAAGAAAAATTAATTTTAAAACTTTATTTTCATTTTTTATCCGAATATAGTTTTGGCATAGAAAAATCCATCATCCGTGGTATAACTTTATATCGTGATATCGATAACGTGGATGATAGAAATTTAGTAAATTGTTTTTATTTTTGTTTTTGGACCAAGACACAGTAGGGAACTTCATTTCAAGAAATTCAAAAAAAAAATATTCCAGTCGTTAGAAAAGGTACAGAAGTTGGAAACTAATCAACTTTAGAAATTGAAGGGTTGATTATTTTGTGCAAAAGACCATTCTTTGAAGAAAGAAAAAAGTTAAAGGACATGACAAACTAGTTAATGGGAACAAATGTAGGAAAAATACCCCTTGACCTTTTTCATAGTATTAAAGCTTGCCTGAAATGATTTTTACGAAATTAAATTATTTTGATTTGAAAATGTAATTTCTCCTTTTTTTAAGCTGAAATACTGCAAATATCACTGAAAGGGAAAGAAATATTGTGTTAAACGAAGCAGGTATGCAAGTGGATGAGAATTTTTCGAAAGGAAATCATTAATAAACATGAGAATAAGTGTCGGAAATATGACAGCACCTTGAAGCAGTTTAAATTTGCCAGGCTTAAACCCATCTAACACGACTTATTTTTATTTGTCTAAAAGGTAAATTCAATCCAAAAAAGAAGGGATTCTTCGACACCCAAAGCACTGTTTTTTGATGAGAGAGCAGACTTTATAAAATACCTTTGAAATGTGAAGTGCAATAATCTTACATTCTCTAAAACAATGTTAAGATTTGCTCTATTGTTAAGTGACATAAACTACGGGATCACCAGTGAAAATGTTGCTTCAAACCAGTACTGTCGATCATTGAGAAGCCTTCTGTATTGAAGATGTTTCTTAAGCTGATAAACTAATAAGCTTTTCTATGGCCTTGAAATAAGACACATTCATAAGTGTAATCGTCTTTTGTCTTTTTTGGGTAAAGATTGGACAAAAGCTCTTTTCTATCTTCTCGAAACAAGACCAGTAAGTAAATTAGATGCACAAGCTTTCGCAATGGTTTTGCAAGCTTTCAATAACTTTTCTTCTGAACATTAGCGCTTGTGTTACCTATTGCTGCCAGTGGTTTTCTTTATGTCGTTACCTTTAAGGATTCTGGCTATGACAACGAGCGTAGGAATTAAGGAAGAAAAACAATCTGTCAATTTAATTGTACTTGTATTTGTATTTATATGATGAGATACAAGAGCATATGAGTTATTAAAATAAATTGTAATTTACAAAAATGTTTTTAGAATGAACAGGGTCAGTCAACATAAGGGACTTCATTTGCAGTCAACTATATTCTTGCAACGTACATTTTAACTAAAGCAGCAGTTGGTTTTTCAAGTGTCACATATTTCAAACTTGGAACTTTACTTCACTAACCTCTGCCTTAAGTTGGTCGTACAGAAACTAAAATAAGCATTATTGTCTACAAAACACTCTCAGGTAAGCTACAAGTGCATTACGATTTGTATTTTATATTGGAAAGAAATATTACTTATTTCTTTATAAATTTCATGAGGAAATCAAAACATTAATTCAACTGAACACAAAATAAATAAATTACAGAGTAATAAAGTTCAACTTTCAGTTGAATAAATAAACATGATCAACTGCCATTCCGACAAAAGTAGACTTGGCTTGATAGTTAGGGAGATTTTACTTGTCTAACTTTCCAGTCAACAAGTTGCCTTAATTGGAAGGCAATTTTTTGACAGCTAGCCAGATACGAGAAGCTTGCCTTACTTTGAAGTCTCTTATGTCGCCTGAACCTGCCCGATGGCGATACAATTGGAGGTTAATCTTAACCTCATCAATAAGCTTATTCAGAGTTCAGATAGTTCTATACCATAGCCAACTGTCTGCAGTCATCCATACTTAATTAACTTAGGTCCTAACTCCCAAGATTTGTTTCGTTCAAAGAAGCCTTAAGCGGTCTTATCCACTCTTGAAAGAACCGGGATTATGAAGGTCTTATAAATAGAAATTTTCAACTCTACCACACATAACAATTTATTTTCTACGACTCTTTTTTTTGGGGTTCGTACTACAAATCTGAAAAGGCTGTAGGTATATATTTTTTTAGGACCAGAAACAATGCTGAAATTTCATTGATGGACGTTTCCTTTATTAATCCACACTTTGCAAATAACCTGATGCATATTTTTACCCAGGGTTTGAATCGGCTTAAAGACGATAATGAATTAAAGATAAATTTGATAGTCGCAGAAATCTCCATCTCTATTAGTTAATTTAATAGATTTTAAACAAGAATTGTCAAAAGAATTTTTCCGAGGTTTAATTTATCAAATTATTCTAAATAGATATGGGGGAGATGGAGCCAGTAGTGAGCCATTCAACTTTTTTCTATGTTCGACTGATCTTCAAAACTCAGTTGTTAGAAATTTTCGATTACAAAATTAAATTTATCTGATTATTTGGATGTCTGAATCAAAAAATGTCTTGCTATTTTTAGTGAACTTGCAATTAAAAACAAACTAATTTAAAAAATTCGAATTGAAACCGTTAGTCGGTATAAAACAAAAATAAAACAAAGTTCTTTAAGTCATCTTTATTGCAATAAGAATATGGTATTTTTTTTTATTCGCTTCCAAACCCTTCTCTTTTCGACAACACTTCCTTAGCTCCAACTCCTCTGTTGTTTGGCATTTGCTTGGCGTTTTTTGTTGCTTTCCAGAGCAGGTTTGCTGGATTTGGAAATTGTTTCAGAATAATAAAGGTGCTTTCTAGCATGACTTACTCCAGAGAAATCATAACGTTTTTCTTTTGAACATTAATGCCATACAGCAGTTCGGCCATCATTATTGGGGACTTTGAGTAACGTCATGATGTCCGTGATGGTCCAGCTATGAGAAAATGAACAAAAAAAAATAAAATAAAAAAATAAAGTTTGTGTCAAGTCATACCACTTTCAAAACATGACTTTGTCCTTCCTTTAGAAGTTCAATTATAGAATTCTTTTTCTCATTTCTTATATTCTGGGGGATTGCTGATAGAGTTGGGATAGTAACTGTTGCAAAAATATCATTTAGCTCTTCTGTAGTCTAGAGTGTATAGTGAAAAAGTTTAGTGTAGGTACTCGACAGCGTTTGGAAATATTCCTGACTGAGCTACCCAGCTGTCCTAATGGTAGACATTTGCATTCAAGAGGACACAAGCGTCCACAGGTTTTTATCAAAACCCACCTCTGTCTATCAACTCCTACTCTCATCTTCCCGCGGTGAACATCAGGTGCCTAGTACCTCAACTCGAGATTGTGTTCTAATCCCAGTGGAAAGTTGTTGGGGGCAGCAAACAAGAGAGGAGAGGTGCCTCTCCCTATCCAGGCGGCAGCGGACGAATTCTCGAGATGGAATCAACGGTGTCGTCTACTGCTCCAGTAAGGTTGAACTACTTAGTGAACACCTTCTAGGGCTTCTACAACTCATTCGGAGCCCAGGCCTATAAAGAGCAGTTTATCCGGCTCCCCGTCCTTGGAGTTATACTAAGAATCTGGCCCTCCAGGTTGGGGGTTGTGCCGTCGGGGTGACTTCCTGACCACGTAGAATACCTTAGTTTCGAAGCACCAACAATCCTCGGATACGGACGGATTCACTGTTGACAACCCAAGTAAACGAAATAAGGACAAAGAACTTCGGATTTGTACGTGGAATGTTGGGTCCCTTAACAGACCACGTGCAGCCGAACAATTAGCGGAAGCCCTAAACTGCTGCAAGGCAGATATTACCGCCATTCAAGATGTCTGATGGAATGGACCAGGCAAACGCAAACATAAAGACTGCAGTGTATACTACGACTGCTACCGAGAACAAAGACAGCGTCTATTTGGGTGTGAATTTGTTGTTGGAATTAGACTCAGGCAAAAAGTCTTGAGTTTCAACAGTGTGAGCGAGCGCATCACGACTATCCGCATCAAGGCTAAATTCGCCAACATAATCCTAATATGCGCTCATGCCCTAAGAGAGGAGAAAGTAGGAGACACTAAAGCAATATTCTTCGAGCTCTTGGAAAAGACAGTGCCCTAACTAAGACACTAAAATTGTCTTAGGGGATTTTAACGCCAAGCTAGAAAGAAAAGAAATCTTTGGTGGCACAATCAGGAGACACAGTTTGCACGACACCACCTCCGACAACGGATTCAGGCTGATCGATTTCGCTGCGGGCGAGACGTTCAGGTAGCTAGTACGCAGTTCACACATCTCAATATCCACAAGAGGACATGGAAATCTCCAGATCAATCAACCATCAACCAGATTGACCACATTGCGATCGACGCACGACACTTCTTCAGTATACAGGATATCCGAACTTTCCGAGGGGCCAATATTGACTCGAACCACTACCTCGTTGTAGCCAAGGTACGGATATCCCGGTCTTAGCCAAAAAAAGGAAGTACTGTGAGAAGTTTCGACGTTATACGGCTACAATCGCAAGAGACTGCCATGTCCTTTTCCGATAGAGTCTCTAGTAACCTCTTAAGAAGTTCTAGAAAGAAACACCGGCTTCTTAAATGGAATAAAAGAGAGCGTGAGCGCAATCGAGGAGATAGAGGGCAGAGATGAGTATTTACTTCATATGTAGCAGATCTACTTCATTAATTTATTTGTATGTATCTGCTACGTAGCAACTTATTTCTGCTTCGTTTTAAAAATTTGTCTAACGCACAAAATTTCATTTAAGATGTGTTGAATTGATTCATTGTGCCTGTCATTCACTGCATTTATGTGCATCAGCGGCAATAAAGGAAATTGAATTTCAATTTATTTTGCTCACAGTTCTAAACGACAAACTGAATTTTGTGAATTTCAAGAAGCATTTAACCTTCAAATACATACAATTTTACGTCTAAGTAAGACTAGGTGGTGTATTTTGTGTTTTTTTCATTATCTGCTACATATTTTACAAATCTACTTCGTTTTTTGGGCAAAATGTTTCACTTTTCGTGCTTAGCATTCTCATCCCTGATAGAGGGGTGTCACAACAGGAATGAGGTTCGTAAATTTTACAAAAAGGTAAAAAAGAGGAAATCGACGCCGATCAACAATTCAGCCTACCCGACCTAGACGAATCGAAGATAGCTATATCTAAACTGAAGTCAAACAAAGCTGCAGACGGCATCACTATTTAAAGCAGCAGGCGATGACTTGGTAGGGAGCATGCACCAACTCATCTGCAAAATATGGTCGAAAAAGAGCATACTTAATGAGCGGAATTTCAGCATAGTGTGCCTGATACATAAGAAAGGAGACCCTCTAAATTGCGCCAACTACAGAGGCATCAGTCTTCTTAACATAACATATAAGATCCTCTCTGCCGTATTATGTGAACGTCTGAAGCCGTTCATCAACAACCTGATCGGTTCTTATCGAATGGCTTCAGACCAGAAAAGTCCACTATCGACCAAATATTCACACAACGGCAGATCTTGGAAAAACCCTGGAACTTCAAATCGATAGCCACCATTTCTTAATCGATTTTAAAGCCGCGCATGACAACATGAGCAGGGAAGAGCTCTACAGAGCAATGTCTAGTTTTGGTATCCCTGTCAAACTTATCCGTTTGTGCAGAATGATGATGGAAAATGCACGCTGCTCTATCAAGGTCGGAAAAGATCTCACCGATGCACTTTATGTCAAAAAACGTTTTAGATAAGGCGATGCACTGTCATGCGACTTCTTTATTGGGCGCATTCACAAAGCTAGTGGCTACGTAGTCAAAAATCAACTAGCTTTGTGAATGCAAAACTACACTACAAAGCTAGTCAATCTGGAACTGTCATATTGTTGACAAATGTAAACATATAAAATAAGAAACATTTTTGATTTGATAACTTTAACTTATCTTTTGTGTTTTTAAATTCAATAAAATCAAATTTAAGACACAATTTGAATGATTTATATTTGTATTTAAATACCAACCGATTTATTTTATTTTGAATTCGTAGGTTTTTACCGAGCAGCTGATTGTGAAACGTCAAAATCATTCTCCACTAACTTTGTAGCCGAAATTTTTACACTACGTCGGAGGGGAAATTTCAACTACTTTTGTAGTTAGATTTAACCAATCAGAATCCCTTGACTACGTAGCCACTAGCTTTGTGAATGCGACCATTATCGTACTGGAAAGAATTGTCAACACTAGAGGCACAATCTTCTAAACGTCCATCTAATTACTCGGATATGCAGATGATATTGACATAATTGGAAGATCAAAGCGTAATGTCAGTGGAGCGCTTTTGAGTTTTGCGACGGAAGCGAAGAAGATGGGTTTAGTGGTCAATGAGAGCAAGACCAAGTATATGCTGTCATCAAAAAAGGACACTGAACAACGACGTCTTGGACAAAACGTCACCATGGACAGCTATAACTTTGAGGTAGTTAAGGACTTTGTCTACTTAGGTACCGCTATTAAAACAAACAACGACACCAGCGCTGAAATCAAGCGAAGAATAACTCTTGCACATCTCTGCTTCTTTGGAGTAGTAAAGTTGTCTCTCGAGCATCTAAAATCACCATCTATAAGACACTCATCATCCCGATTCTCATTTATGGCGCTGATGCCTGGACCCTGTCAAAGCAAAATGAGATCGTCTTGGAATGCTTCGAGAGAAAAATTCATCGGGTGATTTTCGGTCCCGTACGCATAGATGGAGAATGGAGGAGAAGATATAACGACGAACTGTACGGGCTGTACAGCGACACTGACCTAGTTAGCAGAATTAAATTCCAACGGCTTAGATGGCTGGGTCATGTAGGTGAAGACCTCAACCAACTTGGCGTGCGAAACTGTAGACAGCTATTTAGGGACCGAGCTGGCTGGAGACGCATGTTGATTAAGGCCCAGATCCACCCCGGACTGTAGCGCCGCCTTAAGTAAGTAAGTAAGTAAGAGCTACTTACTTACTTAGTACTCGTGGCATGATGGTTAGTGCGTTGGACTGTCATGCAAAGGGTCTAGGGTTCAATCCCTGCCTGTGCCACCTTAATTTTAAAAAAATAATTTTCGCGGCTACTGCCTCTTGCGAGGAATTGACAAATCCTTCAAGAGTAATGCTTCATGAAAAAGTGCTTTCTCATACTAGCCGTTTGGATCCGGCCTTAAATTGTAGGCCCCTTCCATTCCTGACAACAGTACTCGCACACACTGTTGCGCCACCCCATTTGAAGTAAGAGCTATCCAGCACTGCCCTTAGCAGATCCGACTTTTTTCATTTAATTAACTCTTCAGTCACTTAAATGCTCCGGCATCGGGTGGCTGAGTAATATGTGATGTATTTTTAAAAACTGGACCACAGAAATCGCTGTGTTCCATGATATGATAGGATTTATGACTATCGACCAGAAGCAAGACTGGACGTTTGATATTATATTCTGTAAGATAACCAGCGAAACTTCTGGCCACGTATTTGAAAAAGGTTTTCGATCGCATCCAATCAGTCTCCCATCTTCCCACTATCCACTTGTCTGGCAAATATTTTACCAAAGCTGTTGGAGGAAGCACATAAGGGAATACTACCAAAGGTGACAATCATCGCTGAACAAAAGTGTAGTCGACAGTTATTGGGCAGGTTCAGACAACATAAGGGACTTCATTTTCAGTCAACTTCATTCTTTGAACGTAACGTTTAACCAAGGCAACTTGTTAGTTTTCAAAGTGTCATGGATTTCAAATACAGAACTTTACTTCACAAATCTCTTCTTTAAGTTGATAGTATAAAAAATGCCAAAATCATTATTTTCTACAAAGCACTCCTCAGGCAAGCTTCATTTTCATAACGATTTGTATTTTGTGTTGTAAAGCAATATTTCTTACTTTTTTCAAATTGAAAAGGAACTCTTAGAATGCATTAAATGAAGTTAGGCAGAAAATAAATAAATAATCGGCTTTCATTTGAATGAAAAAAACATCATCAAGTGTCATTTTGATAGAAGCAGACTTGACTTAATAGTTAGGGAGATTTTTCTTGACTTACTTTTCAGTCAACTTTTCATTAAAATTGCCTTAATTGGAAGGTATTTTTTTGGCAGCTGGCTAATCAGATACAAGAAACTTGCCAAACTTTTAAGTCCCTTTTGTCGTCTGAACTTGCCCATTGTCTCCTTGTCATTTCCTGCATTAACCTTTTACAGATTTTTAAATTCTTAAATGACGTTTCTTCCAAGATCTCTACAGCATTTATCTCTTACAAATATTAATGCAAATTGCAAAACCATTTTCTAACTGCTTCCTCTGTAACAAACGCTCGTCCTACATTCAGGATGCTACTTTTAAAATCCATAGTTCAAAGATTTTCATGGATTGTGTTGTTTATTGTTTTCAGAACTGTTCCACCCATGTTCTTTTCTACAACTATGTTCCCTTCTCAAACAGCTCCATGTTTAAATCTTTAAGAGATTACTTTCCCTGCTGATTTTATAAAAATGCAAATCTAAAACTTAATCACTACATAATTATGAACAAAACAAATCAATTAAATTTTCTTTTTAAACTTTTATCTGACCTTGAATGAATCCAAGACTCTATGAACATTTTCCTTATATTCTAACATATTTTCTCTTCTTAAAACAACTATATACACAAAAGGTCCATTGTATGTTATCAATTCTTTGAAATAATCAATAGCTAGAGTTTGTAAAGTTAATGGTTGTTTCTTAGACAGGTACAAAGCAACAGCTTGTGAAATACTATTGAAATGTTTTCCTCCAATGTCCATATTAACAATCAATGTAGGGAATTCCTTCAATAATTTTGATTGAAGTTTAAATTCTTGTGTTTGCCTGCAAGAATGAGAGAGAGAGAAATAAATATATTTTATTTTATAAGAATAGAATTTCCTTACGCTAAACTTTGTTCAGTTTTGCTTCTTGCCACTGAACTCGTTAGAAATCCCACAAGAAATGGAAGGACTTCCCTGCGATATAAAAAAATAAAAATAAAAATAAATTTTTTGTTACTTTATAAATTTTTCTTATAACTCACTTTAATGTCCTTCGCAGAAGGAAATCTTTGGCAAGAATTGCCAACACCTCGAGTAAGGTGAAACACCGATTGAGTATTATTGGATCTTTATCCTTGACACGTTCAACAAATGGTTGCCATATTCGATGGACTAAAGGAAGTAGTTCATTTTCGTAGTCCTTCAGTAGTGGCAATCCACTTATAAGACACTCAAGCGCAACAATTTGTTGCATTTTGTTTTGTGAAGAAACAAATTTTATAATTTGTCCAATTATTTCATTTGTGAGCTTAATGTAACGAGGTAGTTCGGGTTTCATTTCTTCGTCTTCTCTATTTTCTTCTTCATCCAACTGATGATTGGCTTCTTCGTCTTGTTCCATTGTTTCGTTTGGTACAACGTCATTAATATTCATCATCTCGAGTTTGGGTTTATTAATAATATTCATCCATTTTGTAAAGAGATCCGATTCTTCTTCTATTTGCATTTCGCTAAATTCTTCATCTGGGGTCTTTCCAACACCCTCAACATGAACTGTCCATTTGGGAACATTTTCAAAGAAGACATGAAATACCTTGAGATAGGATATGACATTGTCTTTTTGATGTGCTTTGGCACATTCATCTTGAATAACTGAGAAAATTGATTCAATGTAGGCAACAGTATTGAGAGAACTATATCGGAAGACAACTGAAAGGATATCACATGCTGATTGGGTTTCTGAGGGCTGCAATAAAATAAATTATAGGTCTTTCTCAAAAAACAACAATATTCGAGATAATTACTCTTTTCAATAAAGTTCTCATATGATAGGAAATGTAGTCCGTGTATTCTTCAAGTAGTTCGTACACCTCATTGTAACCCAAAGCTTTACGCACTGCCGAAAGCGCGTAGCTTCCACACACATACACGTTGTAATTACTGCTGCCTGAAAATAAAATGATATTCTATTTATTAAAGAAAAAAACTTATTTATTTAAGAAGCAAGCATCTTGAAGCATTATTTTTTTAAGAAATTTTGTGAGGCAATATTATTATGCTCGTAAAAGTCCAAAGTGTAGTCCACACACACACTATAGTCCTGTGTGAACTAGGGCCTCACCAAACAGACTTCTTCCAGTTGCAGTGAGGAGTTGTAGTGGTGAGGTCACTTTCCACTTGTGCGCTGCACTTGGTCAGCAGCTTTTCTCTAATACGCTGTCCTGTGACCGTCGCTCTGGCTAAGTCTCCGTCGCTGTACAGCCCGTTCAGCTCGTCATTCCATCTTCTCCTCCCCTCACCTTCTATGCATACAGATCCGCAGATCAAGAGAAGACATTTTGTCTCGAAATGTCCCAAGGTTCTTTCATTCGCTTTTGAGATAGTCCATGCTTCTGTACCAAATTGTAGGACGATGAGCGTTTTATATAACGGCACTTTCGTCTCTCGAGAGAGGGCTTTGCTACTCAATTGCTTTTTTAACCCAACAAAACAGTTAATTTTTGTTTGATCTGAGGGCTGGTGTTGTTTTTTTCGTTAAAAGCGGATCCTAAGTAGAAAAAGTTCTTAACTATCTCAAAGTTACATCTGCGGATTGTGACGTTTTGACCGCGGCGACGACGGTCGTAATTGAGGCTATTTTCTTAATTTTTCTTTCCTCTGTCTGAATACTCACAAAAGCTCCATTGACATCACAATGAGTTCTTCCGATTATGTCAATGTCATTAGCATATGTTAGTAATTGGACCTACTTTTGAAAGATAGTGAATGCATCTGGAGATCGCTTATTGCGCGAGAAATCCCTGAGAAAATTGTCGCTGTTATTAAAGAATCGTACAACTACACAGGGTGTTTTGTATTGCACAATGGACAGCTTTCCGACTCCTTCGATGTGCGGCAGGAAGTGAGACAAAGAGATGTCCTGTCACCAATTCTGTTTTTGTTGGCGATTGACAATATGATGATTTCCGCGGTGGGTATAAAAGAAAGACACGGTATCCAATGGAGTCTGTTTGACAAGCTTAGCCACATAGATTATTCTGACGATATATGTCTCATGGCAAACAACACGGCAGGCTTAAATCAGATGTGTCATTCGCTGCAATTGAATGGAAAGGTGGCTGGCTTAAGGATTAACACAAATTAGACCAAAGTATTGACTACGGGCCAAAGCATACAAGTTATTCTAAGGCAGGGGACCATAGAGAAAGTCAAACAGTTTAATTATCTGGGAAGTTTTATAGCTCTCGATGGCGAAACGGACCTGGATGTTAACAGTAGAATAAACAAAACCCGTAGTGCATTTGGAATCCTTTCTCTTGTGTGGAACTCTAGCAAAATATCGCTATGCACCAAATTGAAACTCTTTGAATCCAAATGGAAAAGCTCTGCCAACATCTCGAGCAGACTTCAAGCTTTCGTTAACCGTTGTCTGCGCTCTATTCTGAAGATCCGGTGGCCGCAAACTAACGTTGGGCTGTGGAATAGGACCGGACAGAAAAAATTGGACGCAGACATCATGCAACGGAAATGGCGTTGGATAGGCCATACACTGAGGGAACCTGACGACAATATAGCAAAACAATCCTCCCAATGGAATCCCCAGGGTAATAGAGGCGTTGGAAGACCAAAGACAACTTGGAGGTCATCAGTTTTGAAGGAGGATCAGTCTCAAGGTGTGCCACAGCTGAGGTCAGTTGCGGTGAATGGTGATAGGTGAAAGAATGTTGTTGCTGCCCTATGCTCCAGGAGGAGTAAAAGGGCTGCTGTACTTGCAGCCGGACAATATATACATATATAAAAGATAGTGCCTCTAGTGGGAGCTCCGTTTTATTCATTTAAGGATGTTGTTAAAGAAATCGCATGACCGCCCATCATATTGTCAGTACACAAGCCGACGAGCTTGGCAAGGATGCCAAAAATAGACATGACTATATACAGCTCGTCTTTGTAGATGCCGTCATATGCAGCCTTGAAATCGATGGAGAGATGATGGGTGTCGATTTGATGTTCTTGTTGACTTTCCTGGTCTAAAACCACATTGATAAGGACCTATCACGTTGTTGACGATGGGCTTTAGACGTTCACATATTACGGCAGAAAATATTTTGTAAGCGATGTTAAGTCGACGGATGCCCCCATAGTTGGTTTTCTTCGGACCATATCTTAAAGATAAGTTAGTGCATGCTCCTAACCAACTTATCTCCAGCTGCTTTAAATAGCTCGGCATTCAAGCCATCTGCTCCAACGGCTTTGTTAAACGTCAGCTTAGATATGGCAATCTTTATTTTGGCTTAGTCTGGAAGACGGGATTGTTGCCTTTCGTCGTCTATGGTGAATAGATCATCCTGCCTGACAGCGGAATTCGGTTCGTTATCGCAGTTGTACAGTCTGCAGAAGTGGTCCTTCCATATCCTCAGCATTGACTGCGGTTCCACTGTGATGTTTCCACTTTCGTCTTTGTAGCCTTTGGTTCTAGATTTATGTACCTGTGAATTTCATTTCACCTGTTCATAAAACTTTCGAACTTCATTACAGCTTTTAAACCTCTCAATATTTTCGACCGCACGCTTCTCATGCCCTCTCTTTTTACTTCTGAGAAGTCGGTGTTCCACTCACCTCTTCTGCTTATAGAGCTCATGAGCAGCTCTCGTCCTTTTATGCAGCGCCACTTTGGGTGCCTGTTGTTTGGCTGCATTTGCCTGCCGACATTCCTCATCAAAACAGGGTTTCCTTGTTGGTGGTTTCTTGAAACCTAGCACATCAGAGGCGGCTTCTCTGATTGCATCTTGGCAATGTTGCCACTGGTTTTCTATACATTGTGTTGGCGGCAGAGAACTTCAAGAGAAGATTGGCGATCTCTCGCGATTGTAGCCGTTCGACGTTGTAGCTTCTCTCAGCACCTCCCTGTTTGGAAACCCGAAGTGCTACTGAAGTGTTCTGGTACCTTTTAAAATTAAAGACACATCTTAATTCAATAATTCATTTAATTAATAGTTAAGTTAAAATATAAAAGTATGAGTCTTTCTTTAATGGCGGCTTACGATTGAATAACTGCAAGACATTACATGTCAATGTGAGCTGTCAAAGTTGACTTGACAGAATGGCTGCGTTCAAACATCACACTCCTCCCCTCTTAGATGTAACTTCCAAATTACGAAGCCTCTCGGAACGTCTAGGCTCAGGTAAGGCTTGCTCTGTTTGTGATGCAGCTTCTGGTGGTTTTGATTGTTGTTGTTCTTGTTTCGGATCCGGTTCTTTATGAGTCTCTGGACTCCTATGTCGAAGTTGGTCTGAATGTCTGCGAACCGTTTTACCATCATCAGTTCTAACTAAATATGATACTGGACCCGTTTGCTTGCTTATTTCTGTAACGTTATCTTTTTTGGATGAACGAAGCGGTTGACTATCAGGGTGGATTTTATCAAAGTATGTCATCGGTCGACGCTTGAACAAGATTTCTGCCGGAGATTTGCCAGTAACTGTTGATGGTGTAGTATGACTAAGTAGCAGGAACCTTGCCAGGCGAAGCTTAACACATCCGTTGTTATTCCGTTTGAGATAATCCTTAGTAGTACGAACCATCCTTTCTGCCTGTCCATTGGTCGATGGGTGAAAAGGAGCAGAAAGGATGTGTGAAATAAGATTACTCCTACAAAACTGACTGAAAACCTCAGAGGTGAAGGCTGTTCCATTGTCAGATACAATTGAATCTGGTAATCCATGTGTCGCGAATATAGAACGAAGACTGTCGATTGCACAGCTTGTGCTTGTAGTAGATACTAATTTGACTTCTAGCCACTTCGAATAAGAATCTACTAGAATAAAAAAGATCTTACCTTGAAAGGGACCTGCGAAGTCTACATGTAGGCGTGACCATGGCTTTGAAGTTTCTTCCCAAGGATGTATAGTTGACTTAGACTTCTCTGGTCGAGATTCTTGACAGGTGATGCACCTTTTTACCATCGCCTCAATGTCACTACCTTGGCTCCAACGAGGTAGTGGTCCGAGTCGATTTTAGCTCCTCTGAAAGTTCGGATATCCATGATGCTGAAAGCGTGTCTAGCGTCGATCGTATTATGGTCAATTTGGTTAACTGTAGATAGATCAGGAGAACTCCAAGTTCCTTTGTAGATGTTAAGGTGTGGAAAATGAGTAATGGCTACCATGACGCCCAGGATAATTTTAATAAAGTAGCTAGAACATTGATAATAATGTTTTGTCTAAGAGCTCGAAGAACATATCTCTGTCATCCTTCTCTTCCGTTGCAATTGTAGTCTTAATGCGGATGGTCATAAGGCGCTCGTTGATGCAGCTATAGCACAAGACTTTTTGCCTATGTCTGGCTCCAATGACAAAGCCGCATCCAAATAAGCGCTGTTGGTTTTCTCGGTAGCAGTCACAATAGTAAATATCGCTGTTTTTCATCCTCTTTTTGCCCGGCCCATTCCATTCCATTTCCTGGATGGCGGAGTCTAGGGCCTCCTCTAATTTTTTGGCTACACGTGGTCTATTAAGAGACCTACAATTCAATATGTATAACCAAAGTTCCTTGTCCTTAAATCGTTTGCATGGGTTGTCAACAGTTAATTCCTTCGTATCCAAGGCTTATTGATGCTTCAGAACGAGTTTTTCTTTACGTGGTCAGGAAGTCGCTCTGACGCGCATAACATTCAACCTGAAAGACTAGGTCCTTCAATGAAACTCCTACTTGCCCTTGGAGCAAGAACCGCTTCTTACAGGCCTCAGCTTCAAATATGTCATAGTAGCCCTCTAAGGTGTTCAACCTAACTGGAACTGTAGGCACCGTTCATTCCATCTCTGGAATTCCTATACTATTTAATTTGACTAAAATCCAAGGGGTGCCATTGGCCATCGGTCTGTAACAAATTTTGTATTTTTTTTTAAAATGGAACTAACCTGCTTTGAGTAGCACTTTATGGAGTGCCTGAAAAACAAAAGGTTTAAACCGTTCTCCCATCGCCACAGCTACATTCCCAAGAGCATCCAAGACAATGCAAGTATGAAGTACATTTAGTTGTGCATCCGCAACATTGACTGTATTAAGTCTACTATCTGAAATATTCAATTAAAGTAAACGTGTTTAAGAAGGTTAAGTGTTGTATTTCATTCCTAACCTTCATCATCGGAATCATCTGAATTACAGTCTTGTACTCTTATCTCAATTGCAGATTCATACAAACCAGGCGTGCGGTCAACATACCAATCTGATTTCTGCAATTTTAAAAACAAAAGCAAAACGAATTCAGTTGCAAAAATACATACAACATCTCAAACCTTCTCAATTTTACCTTTTTGACCTTAAGTCTTTGCATTTCATCCGGATGCAGTGCCAAATGCCAATGACTTTCGTCTAGAAGTTCATTCAAAAACGTCTTGACAATTTCATCTCTCTTGCTGCCTGATTTACTGCTCAGTAAGATCCCCGTTATGAGAATAATTTCATTGACAATTTCGCAGCTCGAATGAAGCAATTCCATTAAATAGTCATAGACAACGTTACAGATCTCAGGACGTGCCAAATTCTGGCAAATATCACACAACAACTTAAAAACTCTCATTGAATCAACATTCTTAAACTTTCGCCAAGTGTTTGTATGCAAGACATGTTCATCTTCGCAAATATCTCGAAGAGCATACTCCTCGGCGAGCAAACTTGGATGCATTCGCAATTCAAAGGCAGAAATCAAGCAGAGACAAAATTCCTCGAGATTCTTGGAAAATGTAAACAGTAGCTTCAATCTACGATCGCAAATGCTCTGAAAAAATCCCTTAAAGAACAAGAATTCTGAATATTGTTCTTCTTCTTCGCAGCGATTGATGACACGCGGCAGCTTTGTGAGATGCTTATCGAACAAAACATCAACCAAGTCATCGAAAATCAAGCTACATTCGGAACGTTGAAGTGAGTTTATGCAGTTCGAGCACAGTTTCTGGATTGCCACATCCTCATCTTGAGACATGGCCATGATGGATTCCAATAGCTCGATGTTGTTGTCACCCAACCGTGAGGAACATTTCTCCAATAATTGGCAACACAGCTTCGCGTATTCGAAACGAATTCTTCTCGATTGGTTCGCCCTAAGAATTGACAACTTTGGGAGTAGATTTTTCAACTTTGAGGCTGTCTCATCGAACCATGGAGCGGTCCTGCCCTCTGACTGCAGTCGATTGAGTTGTTCTTCGAGGTCTGGCTTTGAATATTTGGGACTTTTTATGAAGCGATCTTTGTTATCGTCGATAGTTTGGGAATCTAGGGATTTGGTTACAAGGTCAATGAAGGATTTCTTATCGTATTTGGGCAATGATCCACTGTCGCCCTTGTCAAACATTATGAGGAGAATACGTCCGAGGGCTTTGATGGCAGTCTGGAAAGATAGAAAAGGTATTTGATGGGTTCTTTATGAGAACAGACCATTTCTTGTCTTACTGAAATCAATGTTTCTCCCAGTTTCTCATCTGATAACGCAGTTTTAAAGAGCTGCGTTATTACTTTTGGGACAAAGACAAACAAGGTATCGGCAACTTGGTTCCGCAGAACTATATCACAAGAATCGGCTCTGTCATGGACAAAGAACACAGCCATAAGGCAGTGAATTGAAGAAATTCTGAAAAATTTTAATCCTTACTTTTAGTCAATATATTTATAAAACCAAAAAACTCAAACCTTTAGAACTTACACTAATTTTCGATATTTTTCGAAGGCCACAAATTCTACAGACGTTAAGAGTATCTGACCCATGAATAAAGCTGATTCTTTGGTGTAATATTGCTCCAAAACATCCGAAGTTGAACGTTGGAATATCTCAGTAATGCATTCGATTGTAGCTAATTTAATTTCTTCAGAAAGGTTTGATTTTATAGAAGACTTGTCACATTCCCTCACTTGTTTGATGAGAATCAATAACATAGTTTTGATGGCTTTAACATCTTTCAAATAGGTTCGCGATATGACGGTTTTCATGAGTCTGATGATACCGGCTTGTAATTCGATGTTTTCCCTAAGTGATTATACTCAAATTGTAAATAGAAATTATATGGAGAGTTTGTTGTATTTTCTTACCCATTTAATTTATCTAATTTCAACATTAAAGGCATCAAAAGACGAACTTGAAACATTTGCATTTGAATTCCGTCATATTTTTGGAGTTCATTTTCGGCAGCTTCCAGGGTTTTTTTGTTCGGGGTTCGTATGAAATTTTCAACATAGCGCTTGGCACGCATAACAAACTCTTCAAAACCAAGACCCGACATATTTTAAATTGTTTTTAAATTTAAAATAATTTTGATTTTGTTTTTAACCGCACTATTGAGTGATTGGTAGTTTTTTTAGTTTATAAACTTAAAGGTAAACAGCTGTTTTCTGCCTACTGTCATGTGTCAAGTATGATGGAGGAACTGTTTGTTTTCTTCTAATTTACTAGGTTCGTTTGGAATCTTTTTCATAAGAGTCGGGAAAATGTGATATTTCTAAAATATTGGAGAGATTTAAAGGAAAAGTAAATATATCAATTACCGAATCTGATGAGCTATCAGTAGATGGAATCAAATGTTAGCGTTCACATTGTTATAATGATAAAAATGTCAAAAATCACTACGAATACATCCGAAAGTAATACCTTGAATTCTCTAAAGAGCAGAAATAATGGAATTCATTTGTTTAAGGCTGATTATAAAAACCAAGGGGTTACATGCAATTGTAAGTAAAGACTTAAGCCTAGTACATACTTGTGAACCATCTCGTGAACCCATACAAATTTCAGTTTTTGGTTCACCCGTGAACTTGCTCGTGAAGCTGAGTGGAGAACAAAGTGGAGAGTTTTCGTTCACGGGCAATTCACATGCAAAATGTACGGGAACTGTTGGTGAAGCTTTGACATTTGGTTTCCGCATTTTAAAGTTTGTGGCTGCTTGCGCGTTGTTCTAAAAAAAAAAGTTAAAATGGTGTCATATGAAATAGAATACCTATTTGAAGATTCAGCTGTTGAAGTTGACGATGTTGGCCTCTCAAAAACAGCAACAAAAAAATGTGTAAAACATCAAATAAGAGACGAAAGCCGACATCAGATGGGGACAAAATCAAGCTCTCCGGCTTCATCAAAGACGAGGATGGACATAATGTCAAAATTACAAATACAACAATTTAAACAAATGGGTTTTGGAGGGTGATACGTACGAAGGATTTATGTCTTCATTAGAGTGTTTTTGAAACGTCAAATGTACGTCAAAAGTTCACTTTCTCCACTGGCGAACGTTCACTTCACGAGGAAGTATGTACTAGGCTTTATGATTTTAAATTTAACATTTGAAGATTGTTTCTAAGAGATAAGAATTTTTTAGTTTTATTTCCTCAATCAGATTACAATCTTGTAGACTAGATGCTAATACAAAATATAGTACAATTGTTGTTGGAAAAATACTAATATAAATAAATAAATATTACTATAAGTTACATTTTTCATTTATAATTTACCATTAATAAATACAAGTTAATGATAAAAAATGACGATTAGTTTTAAAATTTTTTAGGAGGTTATAGTTTAAATATCATTTAGAACATATTTTTTAAATGATTCTCTTAAAACATCAAGATTAAAATCAATCCTATTGCAAATTAAATTCACTTCTCTTGTGTAACGCGTAATGGGTTCATTCCTGCCATAATTTGTACGATGAAACTGCTCAAAAAAGGAAACCGGTAGCGTGTATTTCTAGAGGGTGCATTTACACAATTAACTAGTCTTCGTAAAGGAGGACAAATGATAGGAAATGTTACGATGTCTCATATAAACATTACTGAAAATAACCCCTACTATCATAAAAAGATTGCATACCAAATAATAAACATCGAGAATAATAAGAAGGCCTTACAATCCTCCAGTTCAGCTTATAAAATGCATACCTTGTAAAAAGTTTCTGAACTTTTTCAATTCTGTCTATTAAATTATTGTAATAAGGGTTCCAAATAATGCTACAGTATACAAGAACTGACCTTACCAGTGAATTGTACAGAAATTTTAAGGTTTATGAATTTAAGAATTCCTCTGTGTTTCTTTTTACACGCTCTTAATTTGCATGGTTGATAGTATAATCAAACACTATGGGATTCGAATTTCGAATTTCGGAAACGCGACAAGATTTGACATTTAGAAGCATTTAACAGCTTGCACCAGTTGTCGAGCCTTAACAGATCTTCTAAAAGAAAAGCACAGTCAGTTTGACAAGAAATCTTACGGTAAAGTTTAAGATCATCCGCGAAAAGAAGGCAATTTGAATTATGAAAAATATCAGGTATATCATTTACAAACAACAAGAATAATAATGGACCCAAATGGTTTCCTTGTGGAACACCAGATGGGACCGAGATATATTTCGAGAGTGAGCTATCAATTTTTACTATTTGAATTCTACTAGCTATATATGATTCAAGCCACTTTAGTGGGGAAGAGTAAATACATAGAGAAGTTAGTTTGTTTATTGAGATTTTATGGTTAACTCTGTCAACTGCCTTTGCAAAATCTGTAAAAATAACATCTGTTTGCCACCCTTTTTCCATATTTGTAATAATGTTATTGCTTATTAATGCTAAGTTTGTTGCGGTTGATTTCCCTGCTACAAACCCATGTTGAGAAAATGAAATAATAATATAAGAAGCAATTATATTAATAAAATTGTTTGGACTCGAGAGAATGCCACGTATAATTTTCGGTGTGACAAACATGAAGTGCACAAAGCACAAATCTAGGATGCTGGCAGGTATCGTTTGACCTTGAGACTTATTGATAATCATTGCAAATGCCAATCTAATTGGAAATTTAAGGTGTTTGAATTGAATTGGCACATCTGTGAGTATAATAAAGATTCACGGTAATAACATATTTTTACCTCGAAATTTGCCATTTACAATTATGGCTTCGATAACATTTTTCATTAATTTTTTAATTACTAATCACGTGCCGTTGCACAACCATGGGGGATTCAAATTACGAAGCAAAATCACCGGACAGTTGTAAATTTGCGGTGGCATGCCTTGTATATCCAATTAGTCAAAGAACTCATTTGGATAATTTAAAGCTTCGCTTGCATCACAAACTGTATCAATAGATTTGTTTGACACCAATGCTCCTGGTAACAAATGTTGTATCTTGAGTTTTAATTCGTTGACATCCACATTTTTTGCTGCTAAAATTTATCTTTAAGCCTAGTACATACTTCCTCGTGAAGTGAACGTTCGCCAGTGGAGAAAGTGAACTTTTGACATTGCTCACTGGTACACACTTGTGAGTACACGTTGTGAAGCTTCACCAACAGTTCCCGTACATTTTGCACGTGAATTGCCCGTGAACGAAAACTCTCCACTTTGTTCTCCACTCAGCTTCACGAGCAAGTTCACGGGTGAACCAAAAACTGAAATTTGTATGGGTTCACGAGATGGTTCACAAGTATGTATACTATGCTTTATGACGGTCACTCACGTTTAGTGTATTTTCTGTGTATACCGGGAAATATCTGGTCAATAAGAGCATCTTGTAAATAAATAATCGTGCAGAAATCGACCGGTAATTTTATAAATCCAGTTTCAGTTGTTTTTACAATGTTTCAGCTGATGGATATTGAAGCATTTAAACACGCATATTTACTTTTGTACTTTTTCAATATTATGCCACAGTGGCGATGATTTTAAGCACGCGATGATCGTACGTTTAACGCCACAATTCAATTCAGTGTCTATTAAATCAGATGCATTTCGATTTGGTGAATGCATACCGAATGACTAAGTGGTAAGTTGGCAATGATTGTACATATCGTCACAGAATATTAAGGTAAGATCGTTGCACAGTGTACAATGTTGATGCAATTAAACAATAGCACTTAGGAATATAAAAAATAGATAAAAACCTATTCTCATATCAACCAAATATATATGCAAAATTTCATTGAAATTGGTTTAGCCATTTCGAAGGAGTATGGAACTGCAAATGAAAGTTACATAAGGTATGTACTTGGAGTGCTAATGAAAGCGAAGACGAGATTCAGGAAATATGAAAGATTTGACCAATTCAGTAGGACGATATTGTCTATCGCAAATACTACCTGTGCATGCTTATTCAATATAACCTTATTCAATATAACCCGTCTTAGACCTGTCTTGAACGTCATTAGAGCGAACTTGTTTTATTGTTGTATGGGCCTCTCACAAGTATACAGATCCATAGAGAAATTGCTCTGGAGGACCTGGCAAATTATGGCATCCACAATGATCTACGTTTTTTACGTGGAAGAATTCAACCCCTTTGGCTTCGCCTGACGTTTACGAGTTCATCCATATGAATTCAATGCATGCTATCACAATGGAGCTTCGACCTCACGTTTCGTTTGACAACCGTAAGGAAAAGAACGTAATGTGGCTCCAAAAGGAAACTCTAGTTCAATTATCTGAACATTTGCTTTGTCTGACAGCTCAAAAGCTGTAAAAAAAGGTATATATTTCTAAGAATCAATTATAACCAAATCTTAAAAATGTAGACATTGGGTGCTGTAGAGGTTGGGGGGTGAGGGGTGTAGTAAGTTATTAGTACGAGTGCTCATAAAACCTGTATAGGAGGAATTTTAAATTTTATTTATTAACATCGTAACAAATTTCACCCAAAATGTTAACAAATAATCTTTCAACCATGTAACAATGAATTTATCTTTCAAAAGTGAAAGAAAAAATTGCCAGCCATTCAACTTCCTGTAATCGTTTAAAATCGTCTAAACACCACTTTTTCGTATTTTCAAATAATTGGACGATTTCGAAAGAATTTGAAAACTACGAAAACAGAAAAAAAAGTCTGTCAAAATATCAAAAATGATGTCATACAAATAAAGGTGGAAGTATTGGACGAATATAAAATTGTTTTAATTTATGCAGAATATTAAGACCAGGTTCTTTCTCTGGGATGCAGGTGGTGCTGGTGTGGAGTATAAACTATCTATGGATATGATTTATCAAGGTGTTGGAAACGCAGTTGAAATGGCCGTCAACGAATGTAATGTCAAATGGTCAAAACAATTTCCAATTATAACCTTGGGAATATGCGACCGAAACAATCTGGGCAGGGGAGAGCGACAATGTGTTAATCTTCTAGATCTTTAGATTTTATAATATCTTAAATGCTTTTATGCTACTTCTTAATTAATTTTTTACATAGACTCTCATTATCTTTCAAGAAAATTGTGTTAAAATGAATCTATCATTTTTTTTTTGTATTAAGTCTTTCAATCGTATAAACAGACAATTTTAAATTGAAAGACAAAAAGTTTTTAGCATTTTTCAATCGATTTTCTACCAAAAAAGTGTCTGATATTTGGGTAAAATATCTACAAACTGTATAAACGGACAATTTTCACTGGATAAAAAAATTAGCAGTGCATATTAATTGGAAGCTTTTATTAGACTTTTGACAGTTCGGCCATTATTGGAAAATCTTTCAGTCATATGTACTAAACTTTAGTGCTACTGAGGTTTTTAAACATTAAAATTAAATAATGACCAAAAAAGAATGAACTCATATCGGGAACAACACAAATTTTCTTTAATAAGCAACTTGGAATTGACTAGTGCGATCAGACTTTAATGCCTACTCAATTACCAGGACCCATGTTCTGTAATTTGCGAAGCGATAAAACTTGTCGAGAAACGGTGAGAATTGAAACAAAACTCATTTTATCGCATAATCGGGTTTCTGTAACTTTGACAGGCGATAACTTTATCGACTGGAACAAACGGAATAGAAATACTGGAAAAATGCGATAAAATGGGTTTCTGTATCTCTAAAAGTCGATAACTTTTTCACATTAAACTTCAAAATATATCACTTTATTAAAAGCGGCGATAAGGAAGGAAAAACAACATAAAACTTAAAAATGAGCGAAGTCGCAAAGGTAAGTACAAAGTATTAAGGTACATAAATAAATGTACATAAATTGCTTATTATTGATAGAATAATAATAAATAAATAAATAAACTGTATTTTCAGAGATGTTCCCGGGTTACAAGGGCCCAAAAAGAATGCTTGGTGCAATTTATGGAGGACCACAAAGAGTTTGCCAGGGGGCAATTCAATTGCCCAAACTCCCACCAAAGCATTGAATATGTGGGAAATATTGGCGCTAAATTTAAACGCTATGGGACCCATAACAAAATCAATTGACCAGTGGAAAAAGGTATCCAAAACATTAGGCTCATGTATTGCATGTAATTTAAACATTTATTTCTTTTCAGTGTTGGACTGACTTGAAGTCCGGGGTGCGGAAGCAATGCAACTCCCGGAAAGCATTTTTTAACAGAACGGGAGGTGGCAGCATCGGGAACGCACCCCGAGATTTAAACGAATTTGAGGAAAAAATACTCGCAATAATCTCAACACATGCTGTGGATGGAGATGGGTTGACTCCCGAATCCGGGGTAGCTTTAAACACCGTAAATAAAACATATCCCCCTTATTTATAAAGAAAAAATATTGAAATGAAATGAAATTGTTTTTTTATTTTTGTTGATAATTTTAGCCTATCATTGAAATGGAATCCGATGAGTGTCCTGAAAGCCAACCAAAAAAGGTAAGAAAGCCAGAAAATTCGGGCTACAAAAGCGCATTAGAGGAGGCTAAAATGATGCAAGAAGCATTTGAGCTCAGATTCGAAAAGCTCGAAGAATCCAATGATAAAATTTTCAAACAAAATGAAAAACTTATTCAACAAAATGAAGATTTGAAACGCCAAAACGAAGAAATTAGAGCTCAAAATGAGCATTTTGCGGCTAAACTCAATACTATTTTCACTCAGAATGAGGATATTCTTAATGTTTTTAAAAGTGTTTAGTATTGTATATATTATGTGTTTATTTGTGTTTCCTTTTTTCCTATAATTTTTCTTATTTAGTTTACCTTACTTTATTTATTTTCTCAGTGAATGTGATTTGTGAATTGTTCCTTTAAATTAATTTATGCTTTTTATTTTATTTATGTTTTTATAATGCTTTTGAAAAAAAGACAATAAATTCGATTGTGGTTTACTTTGCAACTGTTATTTTTGAAGTTCCATTTGTTTTAGTTTTATTATTGTGATTTTATAACTCTAATTTTTGTTTGTATGATAAGAGTGGTTTTTCTCCCAATTTTACTAAATCTCTACCAATATTATACTACAATGCGATAGCTGGTGGAAAGGTTAAAAAGACAATATACTAAGTTGAGAAAAAAAATAAGTAGCCGTCATTTTTTGTCAACTGTGCATATTTATTAAACAAATAACCCTTCAATACCCTTGCCCTTATTCATATATTATTTTGTTTTTTTTTTTTCACAGGAATTCTCATACAAGACACAATATCTCGGTGTGGCAGATAAATTATTCAAATTGATGAATTTGTTCTCGGTGTACCATCACCCATCCGCAAAGAAATAAGAGCATCACTTAAGGCACTTCTATCAAATGTGTGTGACCCAAGAAGAAAAGTTAAATCAACCGAATTCAATGGAAGTTACTAAAGCTGAGGAAGCTGAATTAAAAAACACTGATATACAAAATACAAATGTAATCACGTGCATCCTTCGGAGGACAAAAACTCATTCGATTTCCATTTCGGACAAAAAGTCAACACAATGCATAGTGGATAGATAATGAAATTCTAAGAATCTTACTAGTTTAAGAATGTTATCTATCTCCTACTTGTATGGAGATATAAATAATTTTAAAAATGTATCATTAAAAAATTTCGTTTGTTTTTTTACTTAAATTTAATTTCCTAAATACAAGCCAATAATGACGGTGGTTTGCATGTAACACTTAAACGAATTTCGAGCTAAATTCTTGTGTTACATACAAACCACCTTTATTTCAAATATTATTGAAATGGTGCTAAGTTTCAACTTATGTCACTTAAGTGTTTTTTACAATCATTTTGAATTTTTTTTTTGTATTAAGTCTTTCAATCGTATAAACAGACAATTTTAAATTGAAAGACAAAAAGTTTTTAGCATTTTTCAATCGATTTTCTACCAAAAAAGTGTCTGATATTTGGGTAAAATATCTACAAACTGTATAAACGGACAATTTTCACTGGATAAAAAAATTAGCAGTGCATATTAATTGGAAGCTTTTATTAGACTTTTGACAGTTCGGCCATTATTGGAAAATCTTTCAGTCATATGTACTAAACTTTAGTGCTACTGAGGTTTTTAAACATTAAAATTAAATAATGACCAAAAAAGAATGAACTCATATCGGGAACAACACAAATTTTCTTTAATAAGCAACTTGGAATTGACTAGTGCGATCAGACTTTAATGCCTACTCAATTACCAGGACCCATGTTCTGTAATTTGCGAAGCGATAAAACTTGTCGAGAAACGGTGAGAATTGAAACAAAACTCATTTTATCGCATAATCGGGTTTCTGTAACTTTGACAGGCGATAACTTTATCGACTGGAACAAACGGAATAGAAATACTGGAAAAATGCGATAAAATGGGTTTCTGTATCTCTAAAAGTCGATAACTTTTTCACATTAAACTTCAAAATATATCACTTTATTAAAAGCGGCGATAAGGAAGGAAAAACAACATAAAACTTAAAAATGAGCGAAGTCGCAAAGGTAAGTACAAAGTATTAAGGTACATAAATAAATGTACATAAATTGCTTATTATTGATAGAATAATAATAAATAAATAAATAAACTGTATTTTCAGAGATGTTCCCGGGTTACAAGGGCCCAAAAAGAATGCTTGGTGCAATTTATGGAGGACCACAAAGAGTTTGCCAGGGGGCAATTCAATTGCCCAAACTCCCACCAAAGCGCATTGAATATGTGGGAAATATTGGCGCTAAATTTAAACGCTATGGGACCCATAACAAAATCAATTGACCAGTGGAAAAAGGTATCCAAAACATTAGGCTCATGTATTGCATGTAATTTAAACATTTATTTCTTTTCAGTGTTGGACTGACTTAAAGTCCGGGGTGCGGAAGCAATGCAACTCCCGGAAAGCATTTTTTAACAGAACGGGAGGTGGCAGCATCGGGAACGCACCCCGAGATTTAAACGAATTTGAGGAAAAAATACTCGCAATAATCTCAACACATGCTGTGGATGGAGATGGGTTGACTCCCGAATCCGGGGTAGCTTTAAACACCGTAAATAAAACATATCCCCCTTATTTATAAAGAAAAAATATTGAAATGAAATGAAATTGTTTTTTTATTTTTGTTGATAATTTTAGCCTATCATTGAAATGGAATCCGATGAGTGTCCTGAAAGCCAACCAAAAAAGGTAAGAAAGCCAGAAAATTCGGGCTACAAAAGCGCATTAGAGGAGGCTAAAATGATGCAAGAAGCATTTGAGCTCAGATTCGAAAAGCTCGAAGAATCCAATGATAAAATTTTCAAACAAAATGAAAAACTTATTCAACAAAATGAAGATTTGAAACGCCAAAACGAAGAAATTAGAGCTCAAAATGAGCATTTTGCGGCTAAACTCAATACTATTTTCACTCAGAATGAGGATATTCTTAATGTTTTTAAAAGTGTTTAGTATTGTATATATTATGTGTTTATTTGTGTTTCCTTTTTTCCTATAATTTTTCTTATTTAGTTTACCTTACTTTATTTATTTTCTCAGTGAATGTGATTTGTGAATTGTTCCTTTAAATTAATTTATGCTTTTTATTTTATTTATGTTTTTATAATGCTTTTGAAAAAAAGACAATAAATTCGATTGTGGTTTACTTTGCAACTGTTATTTTTGAAGTTCCATTTGTTTTAGTTTTATTATTGTGATTTTATAACTCTAATTTTTGTTTGTATGATAAGAGTGGTTTTTCTCCCAATTTTACTAAATCTCTACCAATATTATACTACAATGCGATAGCTGGTGGAAAGGTTAAAAAGACAATATACTAAGTTGAGAAAAAAAATAAGTAGCCGTCATTTTTTGTCAACTGTGCATATTTATTAAACAAATAACCCTTCAATACCCTTGCCCTTATTCATATATTATTTTGTTTTTTTTTTTTCACAGGAATTCTCATACAAGACACAATATCTCGGTGTGGCAGATAAATTATTCAAATTGATGAATTTGTTCTCGGTGTACCATCACCCATCCGCAAAGAAATAAGAGCATCACTTAAGGCACTTCTATCAAATGTGTGTGACCCAAGAAGAAAAGTTAAATCAACCGAATTCAATGGAAGTTACTAAAGCTGAGGAAGCTGAATTAAAAAACACTGATATACAAAATACAAATGTAATCACGTGCATCCTTCGGAGGACAAAAACTCATTCGATTTCCATTTCGGACAAAAAGTCAACACAATGCATAGTGGATAGATAATGAAATTCTAAGAATCTTACTAGTTTAAGAATGTTATCTATCTCCTACTTGTATGGAGATATAAATAATTTTAAAAATGTATCATTAAAAAATTTCGTTTGTTTTTTTACTTAAATTTAATTTCCTAAATACAAGCCAATAATGACGGTGGTTTGCATGTAACACTTAAACGAATTTCGAGCTAAATTCTTGTGTTACATACAAACCACCTTTATTTCAAATATTATTGAAATGGTGCTAAGTTTCAACTTATGTCACTTAAGTGTTTTTTACAATCATTTTGAATTTAAGGAATGATTTCAAAAAATTCCCATGTAAAAGTATTTTTTTATTTTTTAAATTTCAAAAATAAATGTTGAAACGTTTTTTAGATGGAGTTTTTTTGAAATAGTTTTTTAAATTAAAAACGCTTTCCGGAACTAGTTAGAAGACACAAATAATAACTCAGAGCAGTTTCAATCATCCCAATGGAGCACGTAGTTTTGAAATGACAGTAGTTTGTATGTATCACTTACAAGAATTTCTCTCTAATTTCATACGAAATTCTTGTAAATGGTACACACAAACCACTGTCATTTCAAAACTACAAAACTAATTTTTTCCAGTGGCGATAAGTGGGGAACGAATCGTTTAATTTTTTAACGATGCGAAAAGTTATCGTCAGAGTTACAGAACATGGGTCCAATGTTATTCAGAAATAAATTTAAAATGAAACAGATCTATTCGAGCTGCAATAAAAATGACAGAATTAAAAAACAACGGTGCACTAGATGACGTCACGGTCACTCCTCCATCAAAAAACAACAAAATCGTAAACAAAGCATGTCAGTTCGTCAATTTTCGCCCGGCATATGATTTGTTTTTCCACATTTTAATTAATTTATCCAAAAGTCACAAATAATCAAAATGGGTTTCCTAACTGTTCTCAAAAAAATGCGTCAAAAGGAAAAAGAAATGCGCATCCTTTTGCTGTAAGTATAAAAAATCAAAATCCTTTAAAAGGATCCTCTCTCATAATTTGTGTTCCTCCAAACTCAAGTGGATTGGATAATGCTGGAAAAACAACAATTCTCAAGCGTTTCAATGGCGAACCAATCGATACCATTTCCCCAACTCTGGGTTTCAACATCAAGAGCTTAGAACACAATGGTTACACCTTGAATATGTGGGATGTGGGTGGTCAGAAGTCCCTGCGGTCTTATTGGAGGAACTACTTCGAATGTACCGATGGATTAGTGTGGGTTGTCGATAGTGCCGATCGAATGCGTCTCCAAACTTGCAAATCAGAGCTAGAAGTTCTGTTGCAGGAGGAAAGACTTGCAGGTGCTACTCTACTCGTCTTGGCCAACAAACAGGATCTCCCAGGAGCACTATCGTCACAGGAAATAAAAGAAGTAAGATGTTATAATGATGACCATTGTTTTTTCCTTAACTTATTTAATGATCTAATGGCTTGTAGATTCTGGAGTTGGAAAACATCACAACCCATCATTGGCTTGTGCTGGGAGTCAGCGCTGTGACCGGGGAGAAACTCCTCACTGCAGTCGATTGGCTCATTGCTGACATCGCTAAAAGAATCTTCACTTTAGATTAGAATAAATAAAGAATAGATTGGATAGGAAACTCTTGAAATATAAACATTAAAAACCCGTTTTAAAAACAAACAAAACCATTTTATTTCTCGACTAAATACATTTTGTACAATTTCTCTTCCTCTGAAGACCTGAACGCATACTTTAAATTGACTTTGGCTATCTCCGTGAAGCCCTCATCCAGCGAGGGCTCTTTGAACTTCTTCTTCATGGTGTTCATGACCATTTGATTGATTTTCGTGTGCTTGGAGTCTGTGAGTTGACGAAAAGCGATATTGTGTTGAATCTGACTGAGACTGGAATTCATAACAAAACAGCGACAAGGAACATTGAACTTCTTTGCGATTTCTACGTATTTCTTCCTAGTTTCCACGTCGACATTGGTGTTGTCTATGACACATCTCTGCGTGGCCTGGAGGGCCTTTTGACAGCGCGAAATACATGCTGCAGAACTGCCTAAAGTGTCTGCATTTAGGACGGTGTATCCCAAGGGTTCCAATGTGCTCCTGCTGAACTCACTTTTCCCAGACCCCGGCAGACCGACCATAACAATCAATTCTGATGGAGAATCTGATGGGATCTTTGTACTCGCTGGCTCCAGGTGTAGCAAAGTTGATGGCAGTTTTGTAGGATTAAATTGGGGCAAACTGAACGGCAAGGGTTTTTTGCCAAGGAAGTGCTCTTCTGGCGTGAAGAAGGGTAGTCCGATATTCAAGGCAAATAATCGATCACAGCACGAATGGTCAGGTTTCTTTTTTCCCTCAGTACCTCGTCCAGCAGCGTCGCCAACATAAATACTCTCCTTGAGGTCGATTTGGATGCCGTCATTTTCCTTTTCACACAAATGCTTCCACATGCCTGTCACAGGTTTCCTATAAAAGCCATCACCAACGGCTATGAACACTTGAATGGGGAGGTTCAGTTTGCCACAAATTCCTTTGATCTTCTGCTTGAAGTCTTCGAGTTTGGTTTTCCCTTTGGCGATTCCTCCTTGATTTGTGAAGAAACATATTTTGTAGCCATCTTCCGACAGCTTCTTCAACTTTGAAGGAACTTCTGGGTATATAATTTGCCAGTCGTCAATGTTCTTAGGGAAGACATTGCCTGATTTTGTGGTGATAATGGTTCCATCCATATCGTAGCCGGCGACTTTTTTCGAGCTTTTTACCCCTTTGGGTGTGTAAATCACAAGTTTTCCATTGTCGATACTTTGCCAAGGATCCTTCGAATCATCCGATGATGGGACAGATTCGTCATCATCGATTGCCATTGGTTTCTCCTCACTCGACAATGTTGGCGGTGGTGGTTTGAAGACAATTTCAAAAGGATGTCGACCGTAGACTATTTCGAGCACATCACCGTGCAATGCGACTACTTTGGTACCTTGGTCGGCCATAAAACCATTGAGTGCGCATGGATTTACCCCGAGGACTTCAAGTGTCACCTGGCATTTGTCCAAATCGACGTCGAGGAGCAACTGTCGTTTGGAGCAACGTACATCACGAATACCGGTTTCCTTACTTCGACCAATTTCATTCTTGCCTTTGTTTAGATGAATTGTTTGGAGTTCGGGTAGCTTAGGTTTTAACATACAAACTCGATTGAGGCTTTGAGTTTGTTCGATGGATTTTTTGAGGAATTTCGCAAGAGACATAATACGGGAATATGATTCACATATAATTAAAATAAACAATAAAGTTATATGTTCTGTTTTGTTTTGTTGGGAATGAAAGATTTGATATTGTGCTAAATGACACTGGAAACCATGGGAAAGCCATTTAGAAGGATTTCCTTATCTGAAATTTAGGCTACCGGTGATGTTATACGAATGAGATTTAAAAGTAATGACTTTTTTATTTACTTAATCTCTATAGTAGTAGTCCCCGTGGCATGATGGTTACTGCGCTGGACTGTCATGCGAGAGGTCTTGGGTTCGATCCCTGCCTATGCCATCTAAACTTTGTTTTTATGGGTACTGCCTCTTGCGGGGAATTGACAAATTCTCCAAGAGTAATTCTTGTCATGAAAAGTGCTTTCCCAAATTTGCCGTTCGGATTCGGCTTAAAACTGTAGGTCCCTTCCATCCCTGGCAACAGTACTTGCACACATGAATGGTTTAGAGTTGTCAGTCACTAGGCCCTAGTTCTCAAACGTACTGTTGCACCAGCCATTTTATTTAATCTCTATGAATTTCTGTGTTATGAAGTAAAAATTACTGTCAGTCAGAATATTATTTTTTTCCATCCAGTATAAACTAATTAGTATGAGCGAACAGGCTCAGTGGGCAGGTTCAGGCGACATTTTGCTAGAGACCATCCGTAAATAAGCTCTTCTTCGCACCTCTAACAAAATGTCACCGTCCGGTTTTTTTGCCGTACGGTCAAAGTCGTATAGTGTGGAACAAGCGTAAGAGATTTAATTAGCATTGTTTTACTATTTTTCACTTGGAGGAAGTGACAACCATAACATTATCATCTAAAAAAATCCTTAAACCTTTATAAGTCCATGATAAGTTGTGTTTTGTAATGTTAAGAAAAAAAATCCTTATTCCTTTCCAGTATGACAATGAAAACTTTTACAAAAAACTTTGAATAAAATTGTGCACTATTTAAGTAAGTTATCGAATTGTGAAGGTAGATTTTTCATGGCTTACTTGAACTTTTGAAAAAGCTTGTTGATGACAAGAAAGAAAGGTTTTGAAATTCGTTTATTATTTTTAAATCTATCTTTCCCCATATCTAGCATGCCAATGATACAACTTTTAATTTTTTTGAAGCATTCAAAGTTTTATAAACAAAATTAAGTCAAAAAAGTTTGCGCGAGTTAACTAGATGTCGCCCCCTTAAAGTCTATCCGATAGTATGGGGCGTTTTTAAAGTGTGATGGTTTTCAAAAAGAAATGAGACGCATATTATTCAATTCTATGGATAAGAATTTAGCTTTATTATAAAGATAAGAGCTTGCCATTATGTTTAAAAAGTTCTATGTGATACAAGTTAGGGTCCACATGTCAGCAAAAACATTCGGAATATTCTCGATTCCAATGCCTTATTAAAATAGACCAGCGACTTCACAAAAACCCACGAAAATAGGCCAACGACGTCAAAGTGTACGGTCTTGGTAGCTAAGACACAATCCCATGATGTGATATAGACATATAGTGCGCTCATCAAATGTTTCCTTCAAAAAATGTAAGCGTTGCTAGAACTGAGCCATTATTTTGGTAATAAATTAGCACAAGAGTATTTATTTTGGAGTAAGTTTATTCATTATAAAATGACAAACAAAACTGAGAATAATTCAAGTGACAGCTGTCGAAAAGACATACTCCCAAAAAAGTTTTGTGGGATTAAAAAACAAACGTCTTAGAAATACCCTAGGCTAGGCTTTATATACAAGACAAGTCAGTCAAAGTGGTTTATTAACTTACTTACTTAAGGTGGCGCTGCAGTCCGGGGCGGACCTGGGCCTCAACCAACATGCGTCTCCAGCCAGCTCGGTCCCTAGCTAGCTGTCTCCAGTTTCGCACGCCAAGTTGGTTGGGGTCCTCTTCCACCTGAGTGCGCCACCTGAGTCGCGGTCTTCTTCTACTGCGCCGTCCCTCGGGATTGGATTCGAAGACCTTCCGGGCTGGAGCGTTGATGTCCATCCGCTCTACATGACCTAGCCACCTGAGCCGTTGGACTTTAATTCTGCTAACTAAGTCAGTGTCGCTGTACAGCCCGTACAGTTCGTCGTTATATCTTCTCCTCCATTCTCCATCTATGCGTATGGGTCCATATCACCCGAAGAATTTTTCTATCGAAGCATCTCATCTTTCTTTGACAGGGTCCAGGCCTCAGCGCCAAAATGAGAACCGGGATGATGAGTGTCTTATAGATGGTGATTTTAGATGCTCGAGAGAGGACTTTACTTCTCAATTGCCTTCTAAGTCCAAAGAAGCAGCGATTTGCAAGAGTTATTCTTCGTTTGATTTCAGCGCTGGTGTCGTTGTCTGTGTTGATAGCGGTGCCTAGGTAGACAAAGTCCTTAACTACCTCAAAGTTATAGCTGTGCATGGTGACGTTTTGTCCAAGTCGTCGTTGTTCACTGTCCTTTTTTGATGACAGCATATACTTGGTCTTGCCCTCATTGACCACTAAACCCATCTTCTTCGCTTCCGTCGCAATGCTCAAAAACGCTCCACTGACATCACGCTTTGATCTTCCAATTATGTCAATATCATCTGCATATCCGAGTAATTGGATGGTCCTTTGGAGGATTGTGCGTCTAGTGTTGACAGTTGAGTTTTGAACAATTCTTTCCGGAACGATGTTGAAGAAGTCGCCTGACAGTGCATCGCCTTGTCTAAAACCTTTTTTGAGATCAAATGCATCGGTAAGATCTTTTCCGACCTTGATAGAGCAGCGTGTATTCTATATCGGCATTCTGCACAAACAGATAAGTTTGACAGAATTGCCAAAACTAGACAGCTCTGTAGAGCTCTTCCCCATAGATGTTGTCATACGGAGCTTTAAAATCTATAAAGAGATGGTGGGTATCGATTTGAAGGTCTTGGGTTTTTTGCAAGATCTGCCGTAGTGTGAATATTTGGTCGATAGTGGACTTTTCTGGTCTGAAGCCACACTGATAAGGACCAATCAGGTTGTTGATGAACGACTTCAGCCGTTCACATAATACGGCAGAGGTGATCTTATATATGTAATGTTAAGGAGACTGATGCCACTGTAGTTGGCGCAATGTAGAGGGTCTCCTTTCTTATGTATCAGGCACAATATGCTGGGATTCCACTCATTGGGTATGCTCTCTTTCGAACATATTTAGCAGATAAGTTGGTGCATGCTCCCTACCAAGTAATTGCCTGCTGCTTTGAATAGTTCGGCAGCGATGCCGTCAGCTCCAGCAGCTTTGTTTGACTTAAGTTTAGATATAGCTATCTTCACTTCGTCAAGGTCGGGTAGGCGGAATTGTTGATCTGCGTCGCCGAGGATGAGTGGTTCTATCTCTCTCTCAGCGGGATTCCGTTCGTCATCGCTGGTATATAATTTGGAGAAGTGATATTTCCATATTCAAAGCAGCGACTGTTCTACAACGATGTACCTCATTCCTGATGTGACATCCCTCTATCTCCTCGATAGCGCGCTTCTCATACTCTCTTTTTGCCATCTAAGAAGCCGGTGTTCCTCTCTCCTCTTCTGCTCGTAGAGCTTGCGAGCAGCTCTAGTCCTTTTATGCAGCGCCGTCTTGTTTCGCTGCTAGCTCTTGCCGGCATTCGTAGTCAAACCAGGGGTTTCGCTGTGGTGGCCGTGTGAAACCTAGTACCTCAGAGGTGACATCTCTGAGGCTGGAAGGCAATGTTGCCACTGGTTTTCAATGATTAATGCAGGCAGCATAGGACTCTTTAAGAGGTTATTAGAGACTCGATCGGAAAAGGACATGGCAGTCTCTTGTGATTGTAGTCGTCGAACGTCGAATCTTCTCACAGTACTTCCTTGTTTTGGCTTGGATCGGGATATCCTTAGCCGTACCTTGGCTTCAACGAGGCAGTGGTCCGAGTCAATGTTGGCCTCTCGGAATGTTCGGATATCCTGTATACTGGAGAAGTGTCGTGCGCCGATCGCAATGTGGTCAATTTGGTTGACGGTTGATTGATCAGGAGATTTCCATGTCCCCTTGTGGATATTAAGATGTGTGAACTGCGTACTAGCTACCAGAACGTCTCGCCCTGCTGCGAAATCGACCAGCCTGAATCCGTTGTCGGAGGTGGTGCCATGAAGGCTGTATCTCCCGATTATGCCACCAAAGATGTCTTCTCTTCCTAGCTTGGCATTAAAATTTCCTAAGACAATTTTAATGTCATAACCAGGGCACTGCTCATAAGTCTTGTCCAAGAGCTCGAAGAATATGTATTTGGTGTCTTCATCTTCTCCTTTGTTTTGGCTTGTGTGCATATTAGGCTTATGTTGGCGAATTTAGCCTTGATGCGGATTGTCGTGATGCGCTCGCTCACAGTGTTGAAACTAAAGACTTTTTGCCTGAGTAGCAGTCGCCGTAATATTTGTCACAGTCTTTTAGTTTGCGTTTGTCCGGTCCATCCCATCGCCATTCTGGCAAAATTGCATTATGGCTGATAAGCAAAATTACATTATAGCTATGCAGTAATTTGGCAAACTTAAGTGATTTTTCGTTGGGTTTTTGACATAAGCTTATGTTTGCTTAAGGCCCAACTATAATAGGCATAAGCAAACATAAGCTTATGTCAAAAACCCACCGAAAATTCACTTAAGTTTGCGAAATTACTGCATAGCCATAATGCAATTTTGCTCACGTATCTATATGTCAGATTTTACTTATGCGGCGAGCGACTGGGATCGCTCTTGCTTAAGTGTGCTTAAGTTAACGAAACTGAGAAAAATTGAACGAAACGGAGCTAGACTCCATTATGTTCACTAGTATTGAGATTCTTTGTATTCGCCCGATTACTTATGCGCGCATATGCTAGCTTATGCCTATTATAGTTGGGCCTTTAGATAGAAAAAAACGTAATAGACTCCTCCTTTTGAGTTTCTTTAATTTGCTATAAAGTCACACGTAAAGCTGGACATACACGTTCGATCAAAGAGCCAAATTGATCCAAGCCGAGCCTAAATCGACCATGTGTGGGGAAACTGAGGTGGCTCGGTTTGGTTCTGTTGATCGATTTGAGGTTTTATCAAGCAAAAAATCAACAAGCCCAAGCCAACAAGCCAAGGCTCTGTCAAATGTTGGAAATAAAGGAGTAAAGTAGTTCTTTACACAATCTTATCACGTCTCCTTACGACTATCTCCTACAAAAATTTAGGGAATCGAATCCGTAATATCTTTTTCGCGCTTTTTATTTTGTTTAACGTAAACCCATAGAACTTATCGAATTTAATAAACATGCATATACAGTTGTGTTCATCAAAATAGCAGTGCTCTCCAAATAAAACAAAAAAGCCTTCAATATCAACGGTATAATATATTTCATTAAATTTCTTAAAACAAACTAAAATATTTTATTCATAAAAACAGAAAATAAGTATTATTGATTTTTTACCGTTAGCTTTGTCACAGTTAAATACTTTTTTTAATATATGGCTGTTCATAAAAATAGCAGTGCATGGCAAAGTACTGGATCTATTACGTAAGAATTAAGAAAAATTGTAATAAGTTATATGAAATAATACAAATAATGTTAGCTTACAACTAGTACTTTGTTGCATAACCATTGTTTTTTATGACTGCTTCGCATCTACGTGGCAACGAGTCCACTAAAACCTGACACCTCTCGACTGGTATTGCGTTCCACCAATCACGCACTTCTTCCCACAATTCTTTTGAATTCTTGCGTTTTGCTTTATGAATTGCGTTCTTAACATCCTTCCACAAATTTTCGATGGGGTTAAGGTAGGGGGATTGAGTGGGTCACTCCATAACGGATAAATTCTTCATACATTCATTATTACTGGTTCGTGAGATATTTGGCATTTACAAAACATGGTCACACCTTCTTTTAGTACTGTTATACAAAAACGACTTGATGGATTTTTTAAGAAAATATTTATGCACATATTGAAGTTAAAAAAAAATCAAATGGGGTGGCGCAACAGTCCGTTGTGAACCAGGGCCTAGTGACTTACAACTCTCAACCATTCCTGTGTGCGAGTACTGTTGTCAGGAATGGAAGGGACCTACAATTTAAGGCCGAATCCGAACGGCTAGTTTGAGAAAGCACTTTTTCATGACAAGAATTACTCTTGAAGGATTTGTCAATTCCTCGCAAGAGGCAGTAGCGAAAATTATTTTTTTAAATTAAGGTGGCACAGGCAGGGATTGAACCCAAGACCTCTTGCATGACAGTTCAACGCACTAACCATCATGCTACGGGTACTACCACATATTGAAGTTATTATCTGTAAAAAAATACACTTAAAACGATACCGGTTCTTGAGATATGGAAAAAGATAAGGAGTATTTTGAACGACCGAACGTACGGACGTAAATACACATGCACACAGACATCTCTCTAAAAACTTTATATTTAGATTCTAGAGATCTTGAAACCTTAAGTAAATGCCCACATTTTGAATTCAATCACTTCCTATTTGAAGTTAATAAACTCAGAAAACTCATTTCTCTTATTTTGAACTAACATTTGCAATTAACAATAAAATTGTACATAAAAGTAAATTCAACCACTGTTGAAGAGGGAGTTTTATCTTTAATTTCTACAAACTAAATCGATTTAAACTGTATATGAATAGTCTCATATCCAACGCATATAACTATTAATTTCTTATCACGTTATAAATCAAATTTTCAATAAAAAGTAAGTCGTAAACTAAAACAAGTTATAAATCGCAGTTAGTTTAGTTCTAAAAATCAGTACAATTAAATAAAGTCTTTTTGGCATCACTTTTCTCCATAGCTCCAGGTATGCCATCTTTTCCATTAACACACATTTTTTGGAAATAATATTGTTCTGTCAAATTGATTATTCTTGTCAGAAGTTTTTCTTCCTCACGGTGCTTCACTTACCAACCAGAAATCTTTTCGGTTTTGCAAAATCAAACTCAAAATGAACGTATCAAGGGTAAGATCCTTAAAAATCCTTTATTTAATTAATAAATTCAAGAATCTTAAATTATTAATAACTATTCTACATTCATTAATTTCATATATTAAACTCTAAAATAGCATCTCGATGACATTACGTAATTTTTGCATTTTTCTTCACAGGCCGTCATTCGTCAATTTGCTACCAGCAATGTTGTCAGATCCGGAGGTGAAGTCCACAAGGGATACGCAAAGTTGAAGGACGTCCAACAGAAATTCCAACAACCCGATGGCAAGCCAGTATTCCTTAAGGGAGGCGCCATGGACCAAGTCCTCTACCGATTCACTGTTCTCTTGTGTTTGGGCGGAGTTGGAGGCATGGTCAAATTGTTCTGGGATTTGAGTGTTCCCAAAACAGAATAGATTCTAAGCATCCTTAACCAAAAACAAACAAAATCATCCATCTATTTATATTTCTATGTTTTAGTCTTGTCTGTTCAAAGTGTTCCCTTTTACCTACTTTTGTGTAAAGGCATTCCACGGAAACGAAGAATGATTGGATACATTCTATGACTGCATTTAAAACAGAGAAATATATTTTGAAATTAGTGATAAAATTAAAATGATGCTTTCTGTTTTTTAATTCAAACAATTTTGTTGAAGATAGATTTCGAAAACTCGTTGATAAACTTAAATCCAGGTAAGCCAATGGACTCGAATCGCAGTTATGTAAAATTATAGAGACCTAATAACACAAAAGGGGGAATGAACCAATACGGCGTGAATCACTAGTCTGCGATAAATTGCCAAGTCTTTAGTAAAGTGAACTTTCAAAAATTGTGATTTTCTTTCAATTGACACCCTGATTGTGGCTCTTAAAAAAGCAGTAACAGATGAGATTTGGATCAACAAACTTTGGGTTAAATAAACTACAACCTTTAGAATCAACGCACGGCTCGCTCTTATAACTGGACGAGGTGCTTATTTCACAGTTCTGCCTCTCAGTTTATCTCTTAAAGATATTAATGGGATGCTGATGCACTTCGACTTTGAAATCTTTCTTATTCTATTATGACTGGCCCTTGCAATAACGACAATCAACATCACGTTAAGTGCATCAGCAACAAGCTCTTGTAAGACGGCCACATTCGTTATGTTACCCAAAATGCCCCAATATTTTTAAGCTTTCTGTGAAAAAATATATCTACAAAACCAATAATCGCTCAAAGGTAGTGCTTAACTCACATCTCTAGACTTCAGCAACTTACTTAAGTATTTGGGCCTTTAAAATTATTGGTGTTAAGAACAACAGTAAATCCGTCCGTATCCGAGGCTTGTTGGTGCTTCGCAGCTAAGGTATTTTTACGTGGTCAGGTCATCTTTGGTGGAAAAATCGGGAAAAATAGCCTGCAGGACAAAACTTCTAACAACGGATTCAGGCTCATGGATTTTGTTGGGGGGCGAAACGTCATGGTAGCCAGTACACGTTTTTCATACCACAACAATCACAAAGGAACTTGGAGCTCTCCAAATAAATCTATTCTCCACCAGATTGACCATATTGCGATCGTATTAGACACGCTTTCGGCATCATGGACGTCCGAACTTTCCGAGGTGCTAACAATGATTTTGATCATTACATCGTTGTAGCCAAGGTAACATTTCGGGTTTCCAGACCCCATACAAAGCAGTAAGATGCTGGGAGAAGATACAACGTCGAACCGCTCCGATTGCAAGAGATCGCCAAATCCTTTTCTGACCGAGTCACAAGTAACCTCTTTTAAAGTTCTTTGCCTCCAATACATTGTATCGACAACCAGCGGCAACATTAGCAAGATGCAATTAAAGAAGCCGCCTCTGATGTTCTGGGTTTCAAGCAACCACCAACAAGGAGCCCCTGGTTTTATGAGGAATGTCTGCAGGCAAATGTAGCCAAACAACAGACACGGCACGCAAAGCGGCGCTGCATAAAAGGACGAGAGCTGCTCATGAGCTCTATGAACAGAAGAGTTGAGTGGAACATCGACTTTTCAGAAGGAAAAAGAGAGGGTATGAGAAGCGTGCGGTCGAAGATGTTGAGAGGTTTAAAAGCAGGAATGAAGTTCGAAAGTTTTTTGAATAGGTGAAACGAAATTCACAGGTAAATAAACCTAAAACCGAAGGCTGCAAAGACGAAAGTGGAAACAGCATAGTGGAACCGTAGTCAATGCTATGGATATGGAAGGACCATTTCTGCAGACTGTACAACGGCGACGACGAACCGAATTCCGCTGTCAGACAGGATGATCCATTCAACTTAGACGTCGAAAGCCAACAATCCCGTCCTCCCGACTTAGACCTTATAAAGCTGGAGCGGATGGTTTGATTGCTTGAATGCCGAGGTCTTTAAAGCAGTTGGAGATAAGTTGGTTAAGAGAATGCACCAACTTAACTGTAAGATATGGTCGGAAGAAAGCATGCCTAATAAATGGAACCTCAGTATTGTTTGCCCGATCCTGAAAAAAGCAGACCCTCTAAACTGCACCAACTATATCAGGCATCAGTCTACTTAACATCGCCTACAAAATCTTCTCTGCCGTAATATGTGAACGTCTAAAGCCCACCGTCAACAACCTGATAGGTCCTTATCAGTGTAGTTTTAGACCAGGAAAGTAAACAGTCAATCAAATATTCACATTACGGCAGATCCTGGAAAAAACCCAAGAACACCAAATCGACACCCACAATCTTTTCATCGATTACAAGGCCGCATATGACAGCATCCACAGGGTCGAGCTGTATAGAGCCATGTCTAGTTTTGGCATCCTTTCAACTTCACTGGAAAGTTTCGTTGTTTCAAGTGTCACTCTTTGATAGTGGCAAAGGTCGTAAATTACGCTTTAACGACACTATGCAGAATTGACTTTTAAATAAATTAAATTCTACCTGATTTTTTGTTTCCCATTTAACAAGGCTGTAAAGGTAAGAAACTAATGAGCTTAACATAAACTGTGGTTAAAGAAGAGCACGTGAAAATCTAAAAAAGCAAACTAGGTAAGTGGATTTGAAGTTTCAGAGAACCGATCATTATTAATCACGAACGTCTCGGGAACAACTGGCCTGGTGCAAACCAGCATTTATTTTAAGGTGGTTATTGAGAGGTCCGGAAGGCAATTTTTAATTGGTAGCGTGAATAATGTTCACCAATTTCTCACGGAATTAATCTTGCTTTTATTGCCTTCAAATGGGAGACGGGAGTAACCAAATACTCGAAAACCCAAAAATTTAAAGACCCTTAAAGCCAAAATCCCGGGATTTTTCCGGATTTTAGAATTTCTGGATTATCGCGATTTCAGATTTTTAGTTTTCGGGCTTTTGGATTTTCGGGCTTTGAGGTTTCGGGAGTCTGTCCCCGACCCTTTTAAATCTTTGAATTCTGCTTATCTTTGTAGAATATTTATTGTATGAGCTTTCATCCGTTCCCTCTAAGATATCTCTTAGGGGTTTTAATATCATTTTTGGTAGAAGGAGCATGTTTAACAATGCTAATTTGAGGATATATTAATTTCGATATTAATTCTCCTTAAAAAAGTTAGACCGATACTTCACAGTTCATGCTTCACAAAATTTCACTACGGCTGGGCTTAACATAATCGAGAACAGAGATACTTAAATCTTGCTCAACAAAAATCTGATTCTTTCTTTTACTTTATGAATAATGCTAGTTTATTCGTAGGTCGGTAGGCATTAAAACTGAGATGTTGTAAAAATGGGCTTTCACCTGGCTAATTGTCGATAAGCGTACGTTATCACCGATCCAGCAGAAAACGGGGAGAGATTTAAAGGAAGTATAAAATGATTCCGGGTTGAGGATAGGTATAGATACTATTCTTTTTCCACCATGGTACGGCATATACATTAGGAATAATGTTGCTTATCAATTCACAATATGGTCTTTGAACCAATTCTTTTTTCAATTTGATGTGGTTTAAATTTTCCGTGAATAAGCAAATCATTCACTATTGCTTTATTTATCGAAGCCTCAATCCAGACAGAGTGTGAACTTCTCGTGAATTTGATGCTTTGTCTGTTTCCATCCTATCCTTGCACTGAAATCGTAGTTACGGGCGATTTCAATGTAAACAATTCTTCATGGCTTCAACATTCGGGCCAGACAACACAAGAAGCAGAGTGAGTTCGCTGAGTTGAACCACCTAATTCAGCTAGTCAATGAGCCCACTCGAATATCGGACGTGGTAGGTCGAGCAAAAAACAATCTTGACTTGTTTCTTACCTCTGACCCTGGTAAGTACACTATTAGTGTTCTATCTCCTCTACGCACATCTGACCATTGTGTCATATAAGCAAATTTCTCATGTCAAAACTATCCGGTTAAAGAAAGAGCTCCTAAGAGAACTGCTCGGCAATACGAGAAAGCCGACTGGGACAGTCTCTCTCAATGATTATTTTAGCATCTTTAACTGGTCAATATGCTTCCTCGATAGTGATGTTGACGCGAGCGCTGATATGATCACAAGTTTGATTCTCCTGGGAATGATAACTTTTATACCGAATAGGGTTTCAGACCTAAGAAAAACGGATAGTTCGATGCGAGCTGTAACGAGGTTTCCGTTGTTTTAAAGCCAATCCAACTGAGGAAAACCAGAATAAGTTCAAGCGAGCCAAAAAGGCCTGCAACCATATTCGAGGGACCAAATTTTTGCATGACCAAAAATTACGGCAAAAAATACTGCAATTGTTCCACCTGTAATCAAGCGCAATAGTGATTCTATGGGGCTAATCATTTTTCGAACTCGTAATGTGGAGAGATTCCTAAAAGATCATAACATACATATGTAAATGTATATGGTACGGATGGTATCCCCGCTATTGTTCTGAAGAAGTGTTCTTTTACCCTGGGTCGTACTGTAAAGTACAGAGATTTGTTCTTTAGTCGTACTACGCGAATGTGGAATGCCTTGCCACACTCCGTTCTTCCTAGCCATTGCAATATTCAGGAATTCAAAACCAATGTGCACCGACATCTCCTTTCAACCCCTCTCCCCCTTTCCTAGTGCTCACACTGTGTCTAGATAATAAGGGTAGTATTATCCCCTTAAGTGTGCGCTTATTATAAAACACAACAATAAATAGAAAACTTTTAGTTTTAAGTTGTTTTTGGTTACAGAACTCATCTGGAGAATATATCTCAATACTCATTAACATTACTCAGCTTCTACAACTCGTCAAATTCGGCGCACATACAGAAAACAGGATAAATATAAATAAAAGTTATATAATTTACAGAATTTTTCTTAATTTAGTTTTGTTTTCTTTTTACATAAATTAATTAAAAACTTTATTTGTTATTTTCATCGATTTCGTCGATTACACTTTTTAAGCAATCTTTCGTTGAAATTTTATCCAAATCACAAAATTTCGTTAGATCCATCATTGAGATCTTTTCGATCATTTGTTTAATTTTTTCTTGTCTTATTATCGATTTGACAGTCATTCGATTGCGTTTTTCTCCTCCTCCTCCGCCGCCCAACTTTGACGAAGGTGTTACAGTATCATTTTTATAATGTTGCTCTTTTGAATCGTTTTCAATAACAGATCCTTTAGATCGATAATGTTGTTCGATAATTTCACGTAACTTAGATCGAGTGGATTTTGTGATCTTTCCCAGAGCTAAATTCCTTAGTTCATTGAAATTAATTTCTTTGGTTGGAGTGGCGGAGTCTTCTTCGAGAGAATCACCATTTGTTATGACAACACCATCATCTTCTTCAATTGATGTCAGAGTGGAAGTGGTGGTGTTTATCGAAGGAGAAGAAAATGTTGCATTTGGTGGTTCTTCTTTTGGCAAAATTTCTTCTTCTTGTGGAACGTCGACGACTGGGGTTGGGGTCATCTCCACCGGTTCTATCACTTCCTCAAACTCCTCGACTTTCTCGACTTTAAGTTTTCTTTCGCTTTTCTTCTCAAAATTGCTCTTCTTTTTCAAACCAGCTTTGCGTTTCATAATCCCTATGCAAGGTTTGGTTTTGACTTTCACTGGCAAGAAGGAATTATATTGTATTCCAATGCTGCTAAAGCAGTCAACAAATTCAATAGTTTCATAGTTTTCCTGGAGATAAGTCAAATCGTAGCTGAATTTACTCTTAGCTTCTACCAAAAGGTGAGTATAATTTATCAAATCACTCTCAATGAATGTTAGATTTTCTCTCTTATCATAACTCCAATCAGATCGGATCTCCATGAATCGTGACACCCCACTCTGGGCTGCCAGATTGGATATATGTATCGATACATTACTCGCTCCGGCTTCTATTCTATGCAAACGCGACAATGCTACTCCACCAGGATAGTTTGTACTTGAGACAACGAGTAGGAACAAAGTTAAGATCACATTCAAAATTATATGACCACCAGCAATTAAGGCTAGAAGTCCTTGCCATACTGATTTCCCGGAATTGATCCATCTATAGGAAATTAAAAGCACATATAAACTTTGAATTCATCATAAATTAAGGTTAAAGAAACTTACAATCTATTGCATGCACAAGCACTTGCAATATTCAGTACTGGAAATATATAAATAATAAATCTAAGCTCCTTATGAGGCAAAAACGAGTATAAAAATACAAATGCAAATGCACTAAGTACAAGTGGACGAATGCGAGGTTCCAAGACGAGTCCCACTGGAACAAAAACTAAAGAAGCACCCATTGCTCGTGGTATGGCCGAATAAAAATACCACAGAAATGGAGATGTCTGTAATAAAAAGGAAACATTTATTAACAATTTGTATTGTTTTATGGTTGGTTGGTTTAAGCTTACACCCCAGTTGGCACTTTTGTTTAAAATGGTATTAAACCAAAGAACTTGTCCTTCAGGCCATAGAGGACGCTGCCAAAAGAATGAATCTACTATAACAGTTGCAGAGAGAATTATAATACCCGCCGGAACGGCTACTTGGACTAATCTAAAAGAAAACAAAATAATACCAAAATCAGAACAAATAAAGTTTTTTTTTTAGCAATTAGCTTATTTATTTGTTACTTTCGTAAAACTATAATTTTCAACATTTTTAGAATACAAAACGGAATTGAAATTAAAACCCTTTGAGTGAAGTAGAACGTTTGGGGATATAACAAGAATTTAGTCACCGCAGTGGCAGTGTGTGTCCAAAACCCCCTAAAATCTTACTTTTTAGCTTTTTATCCAGACGCATTTAAAAAGAGAGACAGTATAAAGAGCTACAAGTACGTGACTCGAAGGTTAATTTGTAATTTTTGCCTAATAAAGTCAAATTAAATTTGGAAAAAAAAAATTATATAATCAAATCATAAGTGAGGCGCTAAAGAAAATAGAATGGAAATAATTCCTACCATATGGTAAGAAAATAGTTCTGGCAAAACTGGGAACTGCAATATTTTTCGGGAATCGGGATCTTCTCCAATTTTCTATATCTTCAAGAGAAGACGACTAGCCCAAAAAATAGTTGTCCACATTTGAACGCTTTTGAAAACAGTTCGAGAACGAATACCACAAAAATCACTTCGGAAGAGAAAGAATTGGAATTATTTACCAGATCCATTTCAATACCCATTTAAGAGCATCTACACATAAAAAACTGCCGCCTCTCTACAGATCATATTTTAACACCTCGGCTCCAAAATGTTAACGTGAGAAGAGTCAAATGGGTTTTTACTGTAGCACGCAAGAAATGGCATCTTAAAGGGTTGAGCGAAAGGCTATTTTTTCCACACCAAGATGCGAAACTATCAATGTCGGATTGTAAAAGAATACGATCATGGTGGACTTTATTATTTTAAAAATCTTCAAGTTGTCAGCAAAAATGAGAAGTTCACTTGAGCGTAGACATGACGATACATCGTTATTAGCCAGGATGAACAGAAAAGTGCCAAGATGGCTTCCCTGGGGAACACCAGATTGAGTAACAAAAAGTTCAGAATGGCAATTTCTAAATTTTACATCATAGGATCTATTTTCAAGGTATGATTTGATCCAAGCTAAGAAAAATAGTGGAAAACCAAGAGTTCAAATACTTAAGGAATGCAAGAAAGCTTTGCAATGGACCTGTATTTGCTTATATCCCCCTTGTTGCCTGTCTTGAAAATTGGTGTTAGAAATGACTTCTTCCATATACTGGGAAATTTGCCTGTTTTTAGAGAAAGTTTGAAAAAGAAAGTAAGGGGTTTAACTAAAGCATAACTACACTTTTTTAATACTATCGGGGAAATACCATCGGAACCGGCTGAACAGTCATCATTCAATGCGTATAAAAGATCAAGGACCGTTCTCTGTACAGGTATGTGACTACAGCTAGTTTGCGAAAAGGAGTTATTAACAAATGACTCACGGAAATGAAATGTTGCGAAAGCGTTACAGATATCAACAGTTTTATCTTATGAAAGGTTCTTGTAAGTGAAGTGAACTGGAGAGACATCTGATTTTTTCTTTAAGTTTACAAATTTCTAATATTTTTTAGGATTCTCTTTTAAAGAGGTGCCTATATCAGCAACATAGCTAGCATATACAAAAGTAGAAAGAGACTTAAATTGGTTAAAAAATTCAACATAAAAAGAGAAGTTGGTTGGAGACAGAGTTTTGAGATACATTTTTCATGTCTTATTTCTTTTGTTACGCAGTAAACGCAAATTTTTCGTGTACCAAGGTTAAAGTTTGTATTTCTTGATTTCATTAAAGGTAAATTTTTTTCAAACTATAAGTAGGCATCTTATAAAAAGTTGAAACTGCTTCGTCAATGTTAGAAAATGCAAATGTATCACCAATTCCAGAAATGGTTAAATCTTCACACAAGAGCTGGAAATTAGCTCTTCTGAAATCAAAATTATATAAGCAATCAAAGGAATTACTGTGATTAGTAAGGTGATTACTTAAGTCAAAAAAAATGTCCAAAGGGGGTGAGCTAACTAAAACTATCATTCTAAGGGTCAAATTAAACCATAAACACCCTTCTGTAATGATTTTATAGAAAGTCGCACTCCTAAGTGTTCCTTGACGCAAGTTTTGGAAACAAAATTGATAACGGTTGACAAGTTATGGTATAAAGAAGTGGTGGAGGGTTTGGTAAATTGTTAAACAAATAACCTTTTTAATGGAGATAGATGAATGCTTCTACAATATTCTGGTGAGAAAAACAAAGCCAGGATAACAAAAAATTGCCTTAGGTTCAAAAAAGTAGGTTTTAAAGATGCTTAAGATTTGCTCTTGGGAAGTCCATATTTTAATCCACAAGTTTATTTTTTGTAATCAGAATTTCAGAGCGTGCCTCGAAAATTTATTACAGGAATTTTAAAACTCTTTAGATAGAGTTAACAAAATATCAACATAAACAGAGCGTGCCACTATAGTTTTTGTGGCCACAACGTTTAAGAGCGTTCATTAAGTCTAAGGTCAGTCTTTTCGAGTAAAACTATTTTCTATTTTGAACTTATAAATATTATGACCAAATAAATTAAACAAAAATGAATAAAAAATATTATATTATTCTTATCTTATGGTATTTTATACTTTTAACAGGACATATGGCACGACAGGGTACTACGGAAGTCAATATAACTAACAACTGCGTTGGCTCCTAGCTAAGACACCTTGTTATTGGTCCAATATGACTATAATATAGCTTATGAAGATACTCCAATATCTCTTGTTGGAAAATATATTCTTATAAGGGACAAAAGGAAGGGAACATTTTTTTGATTTTTATTCATGTTTCTGGTAAAAATTATTTCAAAATATTTCGTCCGAGCTTTTAAAAACTAAGAACCAATTATATTATATCTGGTAGGGTAAAGAGGGTTCCTATATTTCAATAAGGTCTATAAATAACCAGCCCGGTAAAACGGTTTTGAAACCTCTCCATTTAATTTTGAGTCGATAGTATAGAAGGGGTTCCATATTACACAACAGTATTCATGGATTAGCCTTACAAAGAATAAAATAATGTTATGAGTGTATGAGGTTTGGATAAAAACCAAGTAAGGAATTTGCTTTCGTAAAAATAAAACCTATATCTTTTTTGTCCATTAATCTTTGCAATGCAATATCATCAATGTTATAATTATAAATATAGTTTGAAGGTGAAAAATTTCGGCGTAAAGATAGAAAATCACATTTGACATCATTCAGAAATAACTCATTTATAAAAAATAAATAATTTAGACCATCCTGAGGGAAAAGGCAGTCATCGATAGATTTAATGCAAGAAAATATTTGTATATCACCGGTGAACACAAGGCAATTAGAAGATCTTATACAATCGTGAATATCGTTAAAAAGGAGCAAAAAAGAGAAAGTCACAACTATGGGGTCAGATATTATTTTTAAATATTGCAATATATTGGGGTGAAATTAAATTAAATTAAATGAAACGCTTCTTAATCAAGACTATGTTATTTGCCACAATTTGGTAACCATTTTCAGTTTTTAATTATTTTATTGGTTAAGATTGTTAAGTATGTAGTAGATGACCTTCCAGAAACAAAACCCGTGCTGAGCAGGGGAAATAATTTCTCGAACGATGAAGAATAACAACTTAATTTTTCAAATAATTTAGGGATTTTGAAATTTATTTATTAAACAATAAATAGAAACACTTTGCTTAGTACCTTATTTATAAATCGGAACAATATAAGATTCCTTCCAATCATCTAAAAATGAGTCACATATAAAGAGTTGATATAAAGAGTCAAATAACGGATTTAAGGGGAAGCTAAAAGAGAAAATCCATTAGCATCTGGTTTTTTATTCTGACTTGATTCAGATAAAGCTTTTTCGAGATCATTCGAAATATTTAATAAGTTAGTTATTTGGACCCTATATTTGTCAGCCTAGTATGATCAATTACTCAGAGAGGCTTTTTAACATAATGATAATTTTTGTATGATTTAAATTGATGTTGACAATCAAGATATCCCATCTTAGCCTCAACATAAGATGTTTTAAGGTTTTAAACAGTTTTAGGTAGTTCCGCAGTTTAGACCCTTTTTGCCATTTCGTTTTTATTTTAGGTACTTACCTGATAACAACGTATAAAATAAACCTCCAAGAGAGTTTAGTAATATAATCGAAAATATGAATATTAGATTTTAGAAGCCAAGCAAAGTGGTATTGAGAAGATTTAGAATCGAAATCAAAGCCAATTACACATTTATACAACAAATTAAATGTGAAGCTTAAGGCAAGTGATTTATAATCACCGTTTTTACTAAACAACCACAAAAGGCTGCAGAATAAGAAAGTATTTACTTTTTTTGGGATCCCTAAAAATATGTGTGCAAAAGAACATGTTTAAAAAAAGTCTTAACTCCTCAGTACTCGAAGATTATTAATTTTTAGAATTCCCTAATATAATTTTGACTTGAAAATAAATATGAACTCCGGATTTTAATCAAATATGAAAAAATGGTAAAAGTGTTGGTTAGATTTCGTCAATCTCTCCGTCCTCGCTCTTACAGCTTAAATCATTGGGTCTATTGAGTTTAAACTTGGAAATAAAAGTTTTAAGCAGACTCACGTTACATTTTTTAAGATTAAAAATATTATTTTATATAATTTGAAATCATAAAATAAAGGTAACATTTTTAAACGGTTTTATTTCTAAAGAAAAATGACATCCAAGACTGCAAATTTACCTTTCAATGAAGTCATTTCATGCAAATGAAAACAACTATTTTAATGACTGTTGCTCTCTCTAGAATTCCATTTCATTTAGCATTAACATCAGCAACCTGAGAAGATAAGATAAGAGAGCTTGGTGCCAAACTCTATCAAATGCTTTTGAAATATCAAGTGCAATAATCTTACTTTCTCCAAAACGATGTAAAGATTTGTTCCACTGTTCGGTGAGATGAACCATGAGATCATCAGTGGACCTATTGCTACGAAAGCCATACTGTCGGTCATTAAGAAGCTTCAGTTCTTCAAGATATTTCTTAAGCTGAAAATTAATAGGCGTTTCCATGACCTTAGAAAGAAGGGACGTAAGTGCAATTGGACGATAGTTTGAGGGAGAGGAGGAATCGCCTTTTTTAGGGACAGGCTGGACAAATGCAGTTTTCCATCCACTCGGGAAGAGACCTGTAGAATAGGATAGATGGAAAAGCTTACACAGTGGTTTTGCGTTGAAGAACATCTTTTCAGAACAATAGGGGGAATAATATCCGGGCCAGCGGATTTGTGTATGTCAAGGTCTTTCAGTACTCTTTCGACTGCACGAGTGCGAAAGAAGATTCTTCCCATAGAATCATTTACGCTCTCATGAACAGGAGGACTCATGACACTATCCGGTAGCGTCGAATTAACAGCAAAATGTGCTGCAATCAAATTGGCTTTATCAATCGAGCTTACATAGGAAGTGTCATTGTGGACGAGCGTGGGAACCGAGGATGACGTGGTGTTTCGTACGTTTTTTACAAATGACCAGAAATTTTTACTACCTTTGGGACATTGCAGTATTTTTTGCCTTAATTTCTGATCATGCAAAAATTTTTTTCGTCGAATATGACCATTACAGGTCTTTCTACTTTGTTGTTTTCCGGTTTTCCTCAGTCGGGTTGCTTTATAACAACGGAAACTTACATCTCTGAAACTAATAACCTCTTTACAGTTCGAATCAAACCATGAGTTCTCTTTGGGTTTGATAGATTTCACCCTATTCGGGATAAAATTTCTCATTCCACAAAGGATTAAATTTGTTACCATTTCTGCGCTGGAATCCACGTCACTATCGAGGAAGCTTAGTGACCAGTTAAAGTTCCTGAAGAATTCATTAAGACCGTCCCAGTTGGCTTTCTCATATTGCCAAACGGTTCTCATAGGAGGTTTTTCTTTAACTGAGTTTTTTCGACATAAGAATTTTGCAGATACGATACAATGGTCTGATGTGCCTAGAGGCGGTAATACACTAATTGTGTATTTATTAAGGTCAGAGGTAAGAAACAAGTCTAGGATGTTGGCGGATTGACCTGCAATGTCAGGGATTCGAGTTGGCTCATCGACAAGCTGAGTTAATTCGAGTCAGCAAAGATCTCAACATACCTTCATTCCGGTGTTGACTGTCCAGAATAACGAAGCCAAGAAGAATTGTGTACATTGAAATCGCCCGCAATGGAGATTTCAGGCATATACATTTCGCAGGTCTGAGAATGTGTTTTATCTAACTAAGTACTATTTTTTAATTGCATCTACATCGTAGACGGTGAAAATATCGTCACTAAATACGATAGTATTTAGTGACGATATGTACAAAGAAGCCTTGATTGCTATTGAGGATCTTTGCATTATCATTGCCAACTCAGTCATTTCGATATGCATTCATCAAATTAAAATGCTTCTGGTTTAATAGACACTGAATTAAATCGTGAACTACAATACAATACTGCAGAAATGGCAGCGATTGTTGCTCGCAATGTCCCACTAATGATTGAAGAACAAAGAACCATTTATGACCAAATCATGCTCGCAGTTTCGGCATGAAAAGGTGTATTCTTTTTTTTATGCACCAGGTGGAACTGGCAAACATTCCTTATTTCGCTTATTTTTTCTAAAATACGATCAAATAATGGCGGTTGCATCTTCTGGGATTGCGGCAACTTTATTAGATGGAGGCAGAACAGTTCATTCAGTACTTAAACTGCCACTAGATATTCAAAATAGCACAGACGCGGTGTGCAATATCAATATATCATCCATCGCCACAGTGCTCAAAACATATATAAACCATAAGTGGCTGATGGAAAGAGCGATTTTAGCAGCAAAAATGTGGATGTCAACGAATTAAATCTTAAGATACATTTGTTACCAGGAGACTTAGTGTCATACAAATCTATTGATACAGTTTGTGATGCTACCGAAGCTATAAATTATCCAACTGAGTTTTTGAACTCATTGGATATACCAGGCATACCACCGCATAATTTTCAACTGAAGGTTGCATCTCCGTTAATTTTGCTTCGTAATTTGAACCCACGATTAGTATTAAAAAAACTGATGAAAAATATTATCGAAGCCATTATTTTAAATGGCAAATTCTGATGTGAAAATAAATTACTACCGCGAATTCCTTTTATACCCACTGGTGTGCCAATTCAATTCAGACGACTTTAATTTCCAATTAGATTGGTATTTACAATGCGAAATGATATATGTCGTCGGCTTAGATCTGAGCACTTCATGTTTTTCACACGGACAATATTAGGTGGCGTGCTCTTGAGTGGGCTAACCATCCAGTTTGTTTGTATTAGGGAAAGATGGGGTCACAAAAAATATTGTACACTATGTTCCATTAATGGATTAATATTGTTTTTTTTTTTGTAGTTTTGTCATAATAAGAGATATGTACATAAATATGTATATAATTGTAAAGAATTAATTTTAATAAATAAAAAAAATTGTTTGGTTATTTTTTTTATTACCTCTCCCACATTACCTACACCACATGCTTACAAATGTACAATAAGTTATTTATTTCCAGCAACATATTTCTAGAAATTATTTACATGACAAAACAACGTTTGTCGGGCCAGCTAGTTGCTCAATAAAATATCAAAAGGATTTCGATTTTCTTCAATATATTGCACAACCTTGAACCTAGCAAGATTACCTTTATACATAGCTTCTAAGGATAGCTTAAGTAATTTTGTTTACTTCTTTTATCAAAAACTAGGCTGATGGTAGCAATGTACAAATAACAAAATAAATTCATAATAATTTTGACTTTTTCTCCACTGTAGCATTGATAATTCGTTGTTTGTGAGCTATATTTGAAAAATGGTCTCCTAATATTTATTACAGAATAATATATAAAAATATAATCGCTATTTTGTAGAAATATGACAAATTTAAATTTCAATTCATTTTGGCGCCAAAATATTTTATGGTTCTACAATTTTGAAGAACATAATTAAAATTACTGATTTCAAACTTACTCGTTTATGCTTGTCTTCCTTGTGTACAGAGCAAATAATAAAAGCAGTCCCAAGAATATCGCAAGTTCAAATCGGAAAATAATAATTCCCATCCCAGAGTAAATGATAAAATTCTTACTATGACCCCGCATCCAATACGTGATGGCCGAAATAACTGAAAGCAGAGAATAACAAATATCCACATAATTCAAATCATATTTATTTCTAGCTTTACAAAAAGATTTATACATATATTTAAATATATACGTACCCAGTGGCAATGCCATAATATTTGGCAGAGTTCGACTCATGTAGAACATGAAATGGAACTGTGTTATGGTTATCAGGGTGAACCAAATGGCCACCATCATGCCATACTGCTTGGTGATGGTTTTTCTCAGATTATTCCATGTCACTGCAATCGTCCCAGCCAATACCAATCTAACTGAAAGACAAGTGCAGAAGATCAAAATAGTTGCAATAGTCAATGAAAATCATCCACGTTTACCTACATATTGGGCCCAAAATTTATGAATATCTAGAGCTTCGAAGAGCAAAACAAAAGGCGAAGAAACAATGGCAACAAAAAGCGGACCAATAAATGTTCGCGGCACAACTCCTGGGAACTCATGGTGATCGTACTGTATTCCAAAGACAGTTAATCATTCTGGTGTATTCATATTTGCAAAAAGAAAGAAGGTAGGTACCTGTGAGAAATTGTGTCTCAAGTATAGAATGTCATGCATCGCCTGGAGATTGAAACTCTCCTCGACTTTGGTGAACGGTGTGTAAAATAAATGCGCTGCTGCCGTTACAAAAAGTATCAAACTCATAATGCAGTCTGGTTCTTCCTCCTCCACAAAAGTGATACAAAAACAAACAAAACTATCTATAACCAAAAAAGTACTCTAGGAACTACTTAACCAAGTGTTTAAACTTTAATAAACAAAACAAAAACCACCATAGACCAAAGATTCACGCCGCAAATGTTACATAATTATTTTATTTTTACTTTGGTTTATTTAAACAAATGGCAATCCTTAGACCTATTTTAAGTTAATAGTAATTCAAATTGATTATTAACAAAAATGTAATATTTAAAAAAAAGTTTTAGTTCTCACGAAGAAATTGGCATATCGACTTCACAGCAAAGTTTACAGAAGAAGATCTTAGATACTTAAATTGTATTACTTTGAAAGGAAAGAATATACGATTAATAAAATGTATACACAGCGATTAAAAGTAATTTTTGTGGAGAGAATGCTTAAAAATAATCACTGTGCTTTTGCTGTTTATTTTTGTTTCAAAATGTGCCACCCACTCAACTCAACTTACGCACTGTTTTTTTAAGTTTTTATTTTTGCAACTGTATTTTAGTGCCGATTGGAAATGTCAAAAACATATGATTGAATTACTCCGAAAGAGATTCGCTATCATTGGATAGGTGGCGCCACAAGCAAAGAGATTTCGGGTGTGTTCATAAGAGCAGGTATCGTTTTAAGTCGCCTCAAGGCCATATATTAGGCAATTGTCGGAATTGTCAATTTTGTATATTAAAATTTTAAGTGACTTCTGCTTGGGTTTTAGTCTTAGAACGAACGTGACAGCTGTTTTGAAATTAAGTGAAACTCAGGTAGATGAAGATTAAGATCTTTCGGAATTTAATGTTAATGGGCATAATTTAGTGCCATTTTTTTTTCCCACCATTTATATAAGAAATGATGTTGCCTACCAACTCCAGACACAATGTCGTTTGTGCTCTAACACAAACTTTAATTTTACACATGCTTTCTTGACCGAAGTCTAAATCATGTCAGAAATTAAACTTTTAACAATTTGTTGATCTAACCGAATCCATTCAAAAAATTGTTGCCCATATCCTCATTGCGAGTGATTCTTTTGGCTTCTTTTAGCCAGACAATATCTAAAGAAAGGTACGTTTAAGTCTTTTCTGTCTTAAATGAATCAACTATAAGCTTTTCCGGCAGTACCCTAGACTGCTTTCTTACCCCTGATACTAATAAATAAACTATCAGTGTATCCGTTTCTGGGTATATCAGACCTTTATATCAAAAAAAATAAAATGCATGACTGAGTGGCACGAACTTGCTCAAGTATCCAAGAGTCTGTTAACAAATATTTATTTACTATTCGAAATATGCATGTTTCAAACTAAGAATGCCCGACTCTTATCATTGGACTTCTCAACTCCGTTTCTATGTGGCCTAGTGGTATAATAGTCCACGAATTTAAAAATAAGCAAATCAGCACAAGAATATCATCTTCTTACCATTTTTGCAATATCCAGACAATGCCACATCATCAAAAAAGCTGCTTCAAAAATTTTTTAATTTTAATCTATTATCAAAATGTCAATGGACTACGGACAAAGATCAATAAGGTCTACAAAAATATAACCACTCTACCACAAGACATAATCATTTTGACTGAAACTTGGCTAAACAATACATTCTTGGATACGGAACTCTTCGATTTGAATTATCAAGTGTCCGGACGTGATAGACACTGCTTTAATGGCACTGTAGGAGGTGGGAAAATTGCTTGATATGCACTTTGGTTGACGACTTTCATCAATCTGATGTAGAAATGATTTGTATAAAAGTTAAAACTTGATCTGGACTAAACAGACCCATAAGAACTATCTATCTCCTATTAACATGTCCTCTACAATAGAATTCTTGACAATTGACGATCTTTCCTCATGTGGAGTAAGCCAATTTAATGGGATTGCCAACAACTTCAACAAAATATTGGACCTTAAATTCTTCTTGGAGACACTGAATGCTGGTTAGGTTAGGCTATAGTGGCTGTCCAAGATGGAACGGACACACTTAGGCCAGTTTAATGGCCCATTGTGATACCACATGAATCTTGAGGCTTCCTCCTAAGCTCAATGGAACCAGTTAGAGTCTCTTACGAAACGTGAGAGGCTGATTATCCCGATATGATTTAGATCGTTTAGATCGTTAAAGAAGAATTCTCCTAGGTAATTCTTGCGTTTTCGAGCTAGAGCAGGGCATGTGCAGAGAAGATGAAGAACCGTTTCTTCCTCTTCCTCGTCCATACAGCTTCTGCAAAAGTCATTTGAGAATACGCCTAGTCTCATGGCGTGCTTTCCTATTAGACAGTGTCCGGTTATGAAACCTATTATCGAGCTTATATGCGATCTGCTTAGAGAGAGCAAGCACCTTGAACGTTTTAAATCCAGTGTTGGCCAGATGTTTTTTGTGGCTTGACACGTGGTGATGTTGGTCCACCTGGTGCCTGCCCTCCTCACAGCGTCTTGCATTAGTAGCAGTTTACAAGTAGCGATTGGTATGCCAGTACTTGCCAGACGTGGTAGGATGGGTTGAACTGTACCGTTCCTGGCGAGTTCATCTGCCTTACAGTTACCTGAAATGTCTCTATGGTCCGGCACCCAAGGTGATATTAAACTGTTGCGCCATCTCCATTAGAGATGATCGACAGTTATGGACTGTTATAGAGTTTGTAGAGACTGAGTCCAGAGATTTGATAACGGCCTGGCTGTCGGAGAAAATACGGATATCAGATGTTGATATCACGTTTTCTTTGAGCCAAGACAAGACTTCCTTAATCGCCAAAAGTTCCGCCTGGAACACGCTACAATGATTGGGAAGGCGGAATGAGAGACTTAATTTCAGTCGTTCAGAGTACACACCACCACCAACCCCTTCCTTGGTCTTTGAGCCATCTGTGTAAAAGTGGATTGACTCATCCTCTAAGAATGTCCTATCCTCCCAAAAAGATCTGGTAGGTATAGAAATCTGGAAATTCCTCTCGAATTGTAGTTGGGGGATGGTGTAGTCTGTGTGCTTTGGAATTGATTCTAAGTACCTTAGAATTACGGAGTGGCCAATGTTGTTGTTAGTCCACTGCGACGAAGCATTGAGGCGGATAGCAGAGCTTGCAGCTATTTGTTTACTAAATATGTCAAGAGGTGTAAGGTAGAGCAAGGTGTCCAGTGCAGCAGACGGGGTCGTGAGAAGCGATCCGCTTATACATAGGCAGGCTGAACGTTGAACTTTATTCAACTTATCCCTGTTTATACCTTTCTCTAAAGCAGTCCACCATACTGCCACACCGTACGTTAAAATCGGTCTGATTACCGATGTGTATAGCCAATGCGTGATTCTGGGTTGTAAACCCCATTTATTACCAATAGCTTTTTTGCAAGAAAAGAGAGCTACAGTAGCTTTTTTGACTCTTTCCTGTACGTTGCGTTTCCAATTTAGTTTTTTGTCTTAGACAAGACCTATGTATTTGGCCTCGTCTGAGAATTTTAATTGGATTCCTTTAATGTAAGGAGGGTTGACAAATGGAATTTTGTATCTCCTCGAAAATAAGACCAGATCGGTTTTGTGTGGGTTAACACCCAGTCCACACCGATCAGCCCAGAGTATTAGTCTGTCCAAGGCATTTTGTAAGAGTTCTTTTAGGATATTAAGATGCTTTCCTGAAACTGCTATAGCAACGTCGTCCGCATAGGCTATCACTCTGAAACCCTCCGCATCCAGACTAGTTAGGATTTCATTCACCACTAGGTTCCAGAGGAGAGGGGATAGAACACCACCTTGCGGTGTCCCTCTACTAACGAATCGTCTGCTAGAAGAGTTGCCCAGTTTTGAATTAATTATTCTGCTAGTAAGCATTAAATGAATTAACTCCCGAAGCGAACTCTCTACATTTAGAGATGTCAGTGCAGAAGTGATTGCAGATGTGTCCACGTTGTTAAAGGCACCTTCGATGTCAAGGAAAGCAACCATAGTGAACTCTTTATGATGGAGGAAATATTCGATGGTGCGTACTAAAGTGTGTAACGCTGTTTCCACCGATTTACCCTTACAGTAGGCATGTTGAGACGAAGACAGAAGTCTTGTATCGATACGTGCCCTTAAATGGATATCGATCAATCTTTCCAGGGTCTTAAGAAGGAATGATGATAGACTTATAGGTCGTAAATCTTTAGGATTAACTTGGGAGCATTTACCTGCTTTAGGTATAAAGACAACTTTAACTTCTTTCCATGCCGAGGGAACATGGACCAGGTAAAGACAGCTGGTAAAAATTGCCTCAAGGACTGGTGCAATTATATCAGAGGCTTTTTGTAATTCTGCTGGTATTATTCCATCTGGTCCTGCAGCTTTAAATGGTTTGAAGCTGTTGAGAGCCCATTGTAACTTATCCTTTGTGATCAGACCTTGTGGATATGTTGTATTTGAACTTGAACGTGCAAAGCTGTTGCAAGTTTCGGTAAGAGAACTACCAGGAAAGTGAGTGTCCAATAGTAGGTTCAGTGATTCATTACTTGAATTAGTCCAGGAGCCGTCTGCATTTTTCAAGCAACTTGGCATAGCTGGATTAGAATTTTCCGTAACCTAGAGGCTTCAGAAGTTTCTTTTATCATGCCACAGAAGGATCGCCAAGAAGATCGCTTGGATTTCCTTGGTGCCTTCTTGTAGATTCTTAGGGATTCTTTGTAGGAGTCCCAATGAGAGGCTAGTCTTGCAGCTTTGGCCCGGTTGAAAAGTTTCCTGCATTCCTTCCTGAGCGAGTCAAGCTCTGAGGCCCACCATTGTGGTTTCCTCTTTCCTCTTATGTGTATAAGTGGACAAGAAATTTCTAGCGATCTGTTCATAGCTGAGGTAAGGTCATTGACTTTGTTGTCAAGTTCGTTAGCGTAAGAGGAAGGACTAGATAGTCCAGGTTCTAGTAAACTCTGTAATAAGTTCCTGTATAGAGCCCAGTCAGTTTTCCGATAGTTTCGAAAATTCAATGGACTCGGATTATCATCCACATTTATATTGAACTGGATATATCTATGATCAGAAAACGAGTGTTCTTTGGATACTTTCCAGTCCAAGATCATATGGTGTATACTATCTGAGACAAGAGTTATGTCTAAGACTTCTTGTCGAGTTTTAGTTATGAAGGTTGGTTCATTACCAACATTACTTACTAAGAGGTTAGTACCAAGAATATAATCAAAAAGAGACTCACCTCTGTCGTTGATATTCGTACTGCCCCATACAGTATGATGAGCGTTAGCATCGCTCCCAATAATTAGGCGGATCCTTTGCCTTTCCGCTTCAGCGACGACTTTCTCCAGGGTTTTTCCAGGGAGAGGGCCAAGGTGGTCATGCCCAAGATACGCCGATACCAGCCAGAAACTTCCTTTGGTTGTTTCTAGCCTAGCTACGGTGGTATCTTTGTCACTGAAACGATGGAGTAAAAATACATTAATGCTACGTTTCACTAGTATGCAAGATCTAGGTTCACCTTTATCTGTCACACAAAGTGTGTAGTATCCAGGAGTCCTGAGTCCTCGAACAACGAATCCTGCAACCCATGGCTCTTGGATCAGGACAATATCTTCCCCGTTAGTCGCCAGACGGAGAAGAAGTGAGGCCGAGGCCTTTATGGAGTGTTGGAGATTAATCTGTACTAACTGCAGCATTTTGGCTACAATTAGGCAGATCAACCTCCACCACGGTTTTGTTTTGATCCTCTGTGTCTGAGGATGAACCCAAGAGTTCGTCCTCGCTCAAAAGGATCATGTTAAGGTCGTCCTCAGTCTCCATTAAGGATGGACTGTCCACGACTTTTGTAGAGGGTGCATTCGCGATTGGAGAGGACAAGAGTGCATCGTCACCCTCTGTTAGGAGAGAAGACGACGTCCCAGGTTCACCAACCGCTAGTTCACCTTCGGTAGTTTTTGGAGGCCCGCTTTCCGCGTTAACCTCATCTTTTTTATATATTCGAATTTTAATGGTTTCGAAACCATAGTTTATGGAGCTCTCGTTTAGGGCTAGAGGAGCCAAGGATTCTTTATTGAGTACCACAATGGCGCTCCTATAAAGACCCTTCACCTCCTCTAGCTTGGCTATTTTCCAGTTATGCGTCGGAAGGGACGGGTTACACACTTTGACCATCTCGAGAATGTCCTCGATACCAGCAGGTTCAATCGGTATCCAGATACGGGCTCTAGGTCTGCTGGGAATGTCTTCCACAGCGACAACCTCGAGCTTCGCACCTGGCCAAACTTCACCTAACCGGCTGACAGCAAGCTTGTAAAGGTCACAAGATCTCTGGTCGCCACAAACCATGAGTTTGACATGGCCTTGATGCCAACCCCCATCGCTTATGGAAGGAAGTGTTCCTGGAAGCTCTCTCAAAATGCTCAAAAAGCCACCCGAGAGCTTAACCTTGACCAACTGCCAACGATCAGCCGATATTGTGCCATCATCATCGCTCCTGTCAATGATCGCAACCACGACTTTGCCCTTCGCGACGTCACTGAAACTAGATTGTTTCCTGATGGGATTGAGGGGGGTGCTCGTGTTATGCACCCGAGGACGTTTTGGTGTCGGTGCGGCCCCCTTAAGAGATCTTTCTCTTTTGGACGTAGAGTCCTTATTGGATCTAGTTGTAGCAATTATGCTTTTGGCCCATTCGACGCTAGCGGTTTCCTGCGGTGTCTTTTCAGCCCCCGATGATGCACCAGAGGCCTTCAAGATTCTCGCCGCATGCCGCCTTTGTTTATAAAGACCTTTAGAGATTTTTCCATTTCTGGAAGTGTTCTCAGTAGTAGTGGTAGGGTCATTTTTCACAACCCTGCCACTACTGAAATTAGGTATCGCTACCTTTTTATTCTCGTTGCTACCAACAGCAGAGGAGGGTCCATGGTTAGCCACTACTCCCTTCTCTGTGTTGGCCGCAAGAGATACGACAGCAGGCTTTGACACCAAGCTGCCGCCCGGTCCTGAAGTGATACCGGTCTCACATGTGTTTTTGTTTTTGTTGTTGGTTTTGTTCATTTTGGTCCCACGAGATGCGAAGAAAAGAGGTCCATCTGCACAGAGATTCGCATGTACAGATAAGGCTAGTTAATCCGGAGGTCGCCAGGTATCCGGATACTCCGTTAGAGACTGGGCTATTTTTGAATTGGGCCCCCAGCCAGGCTGATCATCACGGGTCGTTTAACACCTTAGATCCAGCCCAATAATGATGAGAGGTGGTGGGGAGGAAGAGAAAGGGTGAGGAGTCAATTGACGTTAATTCATCATTCTGACTTGTAAGGAAAAGATTGGGATTCGGTAACAGCAATTCAGCTAGGTTGCCTAGAGTGAGAAGGAGTATAGGAGATAGGATCGTTGCTAGCTTTTTCGCCATTACAAACGTGGGAGGTGGGATGGGAGTTGGTGACATAAGCGTAGGCCGGTATGCCTTGTTTATGTAGGAATGGATGATGATTTTGGGAAGGTAGAGGGATAAGAACGTCCTTTAGTTTCAGGACTCATCTGGAGAAAATTCTCGAGAATCATTGACCTTACTCAGCTTCTACAACTCGACAAGTTCGACGTTCAGAGTAGAAGCACTGAATGCTGATATTGCTGTAAATTCAGCCAATATCCTACTTGTCGAAGAAGACCGACATCACCCAGCATTTGACATATCTTTTAATTTAAATGTACATATGTAATGTTCCTAATTGCTCCAAAGAAAATCTTGAATTTAACTTTAAAAAATGCAAACTTAATGAACTTTTCAACCTGTTATATATGTTAACTGGAATCATTTTTTTGAGAACTGTGACATTTATGCTATGTGCTATAAATTCTACTGTGCTCTTTCAACTTTTTTTATGAGACCACACCATTGCGAAAACCGCGCAATATTTCTAAATCTCCTCCGTAGTTTTACTATTGCTTAACAAACTTAAAAAATAAAAGAAACAAGGCCTGGATTAAATATAATAAAACAAAAGCTGATAATACAATGAGCTTAGAAATATGTTTATTGACTATTCAGATATTCTTTAAAATGACTTTATTTTAAATATTGAAACCGACATAAAAACAACCTTAAAAACTTTTTGGAGCTATGTTAATAGCAAGAAAAATACTGACGGGTATGTAAACTGCATGTCTTTCAACAACGAACTTAGCCATGACTCTGACAAAACTTCAAATATGTTTCCAAAGATGCTTGCGAAGTAGCGAACTCTCGTCAAACCCCTGAGTCATTGGCCCTCTCACAAAATTTCCCTCATTTGAATTCAATTAGTATTTTGATCTCTGAAGATGAAATCTTTCGCAAAGCAAAGATGGTGTACCTTCTTATATTTTGAAAAAATGCGCATCCTATTTATCCTATCCTCTTCACATTCTTTTTGATGAATTGCTCGAATCTTCAATTTTCCCTGAAATTTGGAAGAGTTTGTACATAACACCGATACATGAAAAGGGTAGCAAAAATTATCGTCCCATTGCAAAACTGTCAGTCATCCCTAAGATTTTTTAATCCATTATTTGTAAAGTCATATCGTTTAATTTTAAGTCTATAATTTGCGAAAGTCAACAAGTTTTTTGGTCAAAATACGCCAACAATTACTAACCTCTTTAATTTCAGTTCTAATTTCCGTTTTTCAAACGAAAACAAGTTGAATGTGTCTTCACAGACTTCAGTAAGGCCTTTGATAAATTGTGCCATTAAACGTTAACTTCCAAACTTAAATCCCAAGGCTTTAACGATAAATTTGTTAGTTGGGCTTCGTCGTACTTATATAATAGATCATAGTTTTTAGGAATGAGCACTCACTATATTTTTATATCAACTCTGCCGTACCACAAGGTACTTAGGACCTTTACTGTTTATTTTGAACGTTAACGACTAACCTTCTTATAAATCTAAAAATAAATGTAATATTAGTCTTAAATTCTAACGTAAGTTTGTTTAACGAATTCAATAAATAAATAAGTTTTTTAAGATTTAAAAAATCGAAGATTTAAACGCTTGATTGATTTCCCAAAAAATCCCGAATTGTCCCAAACTTTTATAAGTCTTTAAATAAAATTGAAAAAAAATCCGAATTCGCGAATAGTCTCAAATTGAAAGTCAATCCACCTAATTACGAATGCAAAATTTGTCATATATAGTTCCTAAATGTCCCAAGTAAAAACAGTTAAAGAAAAAAGCTCCTACGAGGACTGTTTGGCAATATGGGAATGCCAACTAACTCAACGAATTCTTCAGAAGCTTTAACTGCTCACTATGCTTCCTCGATATCAATTAAATCTATCAAACCCAAAGGAAACACATGGTTTTATTTGAGCTGAAAAGAGGCTCAAAGATGTAAGTTTCCGTCGTTATAAAGTTAACCCCACTTAAGACCATAATAAGTTTAAACAAGCTAGAAAGACTTTATTCGAGGAAATTATTATTTAAGAGATATTAGAAACAAATACTAGAATGTACCAAGGGTAGTGGAATAGTAGGTAACACCACATCATCCTCGGTTTCAACCTTTATCATACTAATGTTTGATGAGTAAAGCCAATTTACTTTCAGCACTTTTCGCTGTTAATTCTATCCTTCCAGAGAGTGTCATGAGTCCTTCTGTAGTTGAGGATGCAAACGATTGTATGGTACAAATCTCCTTTCGCACTCATGAAGTTGCAAGAGTACAGCATTTGATAGAGTTTGGCATCAAGCTCACTTATCGAAAATGCGTGCTTTTGGTATTGATGAATCTCTTCTTTGAAATTTTTCACTCCTTCTGATGTGGCCGTAGCTTACTAACTAACTCGCTTGTTTTGAATACCGCTAAAACTGAAGTTTAAGTTTTTTGAATAGAATCCAAAAGAGTGCTTTATAAATGATAGGCCATAGAACTTAAACAAAACATTTATAATTTTTCTTGCATTTCGTTGTTTTACAATGATCTGCCGAATAAGCCAGTTGCATTCCCCCTTAAACGATTCAGCCGTAATAGTCGTACTTCCTTAAATGCTCCTAGTTTACCCTTAATCTCAATTTTGGGCGTATTGTCAAAAATAGAGATTCTTTTTTAGTCGTACATCAAGAATATGGAATGCTTTGACTAGCTCTGTATTTTTAATATTTAAAACGTTAAGACCGTTGTGACCCACTATATTCTTTTAAATTCTGTTTCCCTAATACTTCTGTGGGTAAAACCTAAACAAACCTCGTCTATCCACGAGTGTCGAAATTTGAGTCACTAATAAAAAGATTTTCCTTTCCAAATTGACATATTGCATCCTGTACGTATGTGTATTTTTAGAGTTATTTTTGTTTTTATCTCTACTTTTAAATAAGAGATTTCAACTCCATTTTAAAAATCATACTCTGTTGAGTCCAAAAAGGTATCAATCAGGATGGTCAAAAACTATCAGTTTGTCAAAATCTAGGCTTATTTAAAAATTTAATATACAAATTTAATAACAAATTGCAATATGTACGGATGTGCTTATTATTTCTAATTCTTACCAATACAAAGTGGTCTTAACGCTTTATTTTGATAGACTACAAAATATATTTGGAAAAATAATCCCAAAAAATTGTATACAAGTTCATATTTTCAAACTAACGCAACTTGTTTCTGTTAGCAATATGCACTTTAATATGCCATGCTCTTGCTTCTCTGTTTTAATAATTTATTTAATTGTCCTTGACGAATTTAGGTAGTATATTTTTCCAACTGCTGGCATATTCGTCATTGCAAATTTCTGAAATTCAAAAAAGCGATGGAAATGGAGTCTAAATTAAGCAAAATATTTTTCGTATGTTCACAAACCCATTATATTCTTATACTTGTACTATTACTGCATCCATAAAGGCAGAGGTACACAGATGAAGCTATAAAGGGGATTGTCTGCGAGGTCGTCTGCATTTTTAATTAAGGAATGGGAAATATCCTTTCAACCGTGGCGTGTGGATGGCTGCAATTTGAAAAATACAAATTTCATGCTTTTGATAGGCCATAAGAAATGTTTGAAAACATTTGTATTTAAAACAAGAATACATACATTCGTTTCATAGTTTTGGAATTTATTTTAGGGAGAGTTGATATTTTTGGAACATTTTTAAAATATTATGCATTTTTTGTTTAACCTGGAATTTGGGAGAAAATGAAACAAAAAAGAATTCTTCCTCTAAACCGTTAAAACAAGTAAAATATTGTGTCTAAATTCACCAATCATTAATTAAGCTTCAAAACTTAAACAACTTTTGATTCTTAATGGTTAATCCTAACTCATCTCTTTCACAGTTGAATAAATAGAATACTTCTGCCTTTTTGAAAAGACTAAAGACTCGGTTTCGGTTGGTATTTAAATTTGAATGCGGACATAATAGTGTGTGTATTTTTAAAGTACGTTTTCAATTAATTGTCTGTTAACCTTAAAAAATGATATATTCTTTCAGTTCGAAAATAAAACGTCAATATAACTGTTGTCGTTTATTGGGCCAAATACTTATTTTTTATTTTTAAACTCTTTGGGGCGTATTCATAGAGAATTATACTAAAGTCGTGATTTCTTGTTCTATAGTTTAAGGATTGTTGGTTAAATAAACACAGATCTTATTCATAGTCAATTTTTCTGCTGTGTTTAGTAAAATCTCAGGTTAAGGTTGTATTCTACTACAATTATACTTCGAATGACAGGTCAAAGCAAAAAAATACTGTTATATTTTTATTTTGTGCTGTCATTCCTCAAATTGGATGTCGAAAAAGCAAGGAAAAGAAAACTATTTAATAAAAGCAACTAACAAGGTTTTTTAATATTTTAGATTAACAACAAGGAAAATATAAAACGTAAACATCAGTAAAACTGGTCTTCAATTGCGGTATCTATCGACATTTTTCAGGACAGCAAGTTGACGTAAAACTTATTTGATATGATTTACTTTTTCAATTTGAAAATAAAAATCAAATACGACATTTGGCTGTGATAATAACTACTTAAACACAGCATTTCCTATATTTATGGTTGAACCACAAGCTTAGCCTTAAACTTAGGTTTAAATTTATTAATAAATAGACTAAACTCTGGACTTGCTTATGGTAACAACTTAACAAGAGTCTAGCAACATCTATAAACATGATAATTTCTAGATCCGTTTTACTTTCAGAAACTTCTTTTAACCCAAAAGTTTTCATTTGGTTGATTTAATTAATTATTTGATAATTAACTCTTTTTTAGTGAGCTGATTTTAAGTTTCACAAATCTTTTCATTAAAGATGTTCCATTTCCTTCGTATTCCCACCTGTCAGTTCTACTAACAATGATTAACTGTAAACTAAAATGCTTGATGGTTGTCTAATGACAGAAATTTTCAATTATAGCTGTTAACCAACCTGTCAAACAAAAATGTAATGATTTGTTTTATTGATGAAAACCAATGAAAGCTAAAACTGGTGTCTTACTTAGTTTCTGGAAATTGAATTTGATGCTTTCATGGTTTTGAAGAGTGCGTTTTTAAATAAAATTAAGAATTTTTTTTTACATAACCTCAAAAACCTTACGTTACGAAATAGAGCAATTTTAAAGTTTGAAAATGTTTTGAAAAAGACTATATATTTTTGGGCTTTTCTTAATGCAAACAAACTGTATAACAAATCAGTCAGCACTTTTCAGGAAAAATCGATGTCTTTTGTTTTCTGAAAAACTCGATAACATTTTACTTGCGACATATAAAAACTATATGGTATGTTTTCAACTCAAGATTTTAATGAAACATCACGGTGTCAGAGAAGTTGACAAAAGTGGGTCTAGAGCCTTAAGACCAAAGGCTTTTAGTCACGGCGGCTAAAAGTTGAAATCTCAAGTTTAATCAATTACACTGGTCAACACTGGTTTTGCCACACGAACTTTGATAGCTAATTTTGTTTTGTCAATCTAGTTTCATTATTATCTCAAATCACAATTGTCACGTGTCAATTAGCCTCAGCTTTGTTGTGATACGGTTTAACTCAAAACTTGTACTACGCAGCAAATTAAAAGAAGCGCTTCCAAGTTAACCCTTTTAAAAATATTTGTGGTTGCATTTAAACACTTTTTTGTTTTAACATTTTTTTGTTATTAACCCTATGAACATGACGAGAAAGTGTAACAATGATCCTAATTGTTTTCGTTATGTTTGCGGAGAACTAACATTCAAAAAACAAAGACGAAACTTTACGAATCTTGTGTTGGAGTGTTATCACCAATGTTTTGGTTTTTCTGTCGCCCATCAAGACAAATCCTGGGCTCCTCATGTCTGTTGCATAACTTGTGTGAAAAGTTTAACCGACTGGAAGAAAGGCGCACGACCTATGCCGTTGGCAGTACCCATCATATGGACTGAACAGCGAATTCACGTTTCGTCTTACTGACATATACGGTATAGATTTCAAAAAAAAAAAAAATACAGTTATTTACCCTAACTTATCTTCCGCTATAAGACCAGTCTCTGATTTTAAAAAATTGCCAGAACTATTAACAGTTTCAACTACGTCTGTTGAGAATTACCATTCACAACCGTCCACTTCAGATAAATATGTTGACGTGGACGATGACTTTCAGTTTGAAGGAATTGCAAATGAGCCACATTTCATAACTCAAGGAGACTTATATAAATTGGTTCGGGATCTAAAATTGTCCAAAAACCAATCAGAACTATTAGGATCTCGTCAAAAAGAGTAACACGAAAGTTAGCTACTTTCGAAACCTTGATCAGCAATTCAGAACATGGCCAATGAACGCGTGAGTTATAAGTCGCGGCGTGCGCTTGGGTAAAAAAAAAAACAACTTATTGGGTTGAAATTCAAAATGACAATAATCTTTTATTTTCAATAACTTTACACGAAACTTATTCTATTGCTTGTTCTGATTCCAGGAATTCGAAAGGAAATGAACTAGACGCTGATTAAGCGTTATGCTTTCGAATTCCTGTTAACTTTAACAATTGTGTTGACCTAATAATAATAATTAGTATCGTCGGTCAGTGACTTGTTGTGTAAGCATTATTCCCTGTTGTTGCTGATGTTGCTGATGTTGCATGGGAATGGGGTTCGTAACTCTTCCCCCCTTAGACTGGAGCGATAGGGTTGGAGCGACAGGTTGTATACTGTGACTGGAATTGTTTCTGAAGTATCTGATGATTATGCCGATGATGAGAAGAGATAGTATAAGAACTACGGCATCAGTGAAGAAAATTCTATGGTGGGCTCGTTTGATGTTGGTTTCATTCGAAAAATGGTATTCTTTTATTTTCGCGAGGCTGATCTTCTCGATGGTCAAATTTGATATAATTTTGGCATATGAAGCGGGAATGATGTAGATTTCGTCTTGGTAAGCTATGGGGTTATTGCTGTAGGTGACATCATTTATATTGACTGAACAGTTTTTGTACTTAAGGAGCGCTGTACCTTCTATCGTACAGGTAGTGTTGCTGCATGTAGATTTGATGTTTGTTGAAGGAATATTAAGAAAAACTATATGATTCGGCTCTGGTGAAAAGATTTTTTCGATTCTTCCCAGATCGTTGAGTGTACATTCTGCGTTTTGATTTTTGAGCAGTTGTCCAATGCAAGATGAGTTGTCGAAATCTTCTATAAGACTTGGTTGCTTACATATAAATACATTTTCTATTTTTGTACATTTATTGTTATAATAATATATATAATTGTTATTTATTGCAATATAAGGTTTTGTCACAATTTCTTTACTAATATTTACGGGAAGAGGAATTAGGTGCAAAAAGGAGAAGGTGTCTTGGGAAAATATTGGAATTTTGATATTGAATATAATTTTGTTGCCATTATAATATGCCTGTAACTCTAGAAGTGCATAGATATGCTCATTTGATAAAATATTGAATGACTGTTCTTCGAAAAGTTTATTTATATGTTCGAGTTCATCTGAGTTTAAAATAAATTTTGGGATTATGTTAATTTTAGCAAGTATGATTGTTTCGGCTATATTGTTAATGTGGTTTGACAGCAGATCTATGTTATAGTTGACTTGATTTAGATATTGGGACTGTTGGATGAAATTTTCGCTTCTTCTAACGCTGTTATATGTCTGTTGAAAGTTTGTTCTAAGAAAGTCTTGAATTTTGTCTTGTTGGTCGTTAATATGTTTAGTTAAATATTGGAGTCTTTCGAAAATTTTGGTATTTAGTTTGGATTGTGTTTGGTCCTGTTCTGATGCTGTTTTCTTTATTGATTCTATTTCTTCATTTAGCTTAAGTGCGTCGTTTGCGTCCATATTTCCGGTTATGAATTTTATTGTAGTTCCTAGTCCATTAATAATTCCTCTTTTGTTTCTTTGTTTTGGCGTGAGAGATTTGATCTTTTCGGAAAGGTCTCTTAGTTTGAGTCTTAAAATCTTCGTCATTTCTGTTAATTTATGGTCTTTCTCGAATATGTCTAGTGAGTATGTAATGCTTTGAATGTTTTCGCTGTAGAGGTCTAGGTCCACTATATGTATAAGTTTACTGTAATCAGCTATAATTTTAGCCATTCCTAATTGTAAAGTCAATAAACCTTGGTTTTTGTTAAGATTTTGGATTTCTATTATTTGTGCATTTGTCAATGCGAATCTGTAAAAAATTAAAATGTTTATTAGTTTAAGTATATTTCTTTTTCTTCTTAATCCTAGATTTGTGTACTTTCTTGTTTTCTGCTGTGATAATTGTTACTTTGTTGTTATTTTTTACTCTATGCTTTGAAAATCTTGGAGTGAGTTTATTTCGTCTACACTCCTTTCTAAATATTAGCTCGTTAGAGTTTCTTTCTTCTGGTTTATTTCTAAAGGTATTAAGTTTATCTATTCTTTTACTTGTTGTGTTTTCTAAATGTTTTTTTATTTTTGGGAAAATATCTTCTTGAAACTTCGTAATTTTTGTTATGTAGTCGTGTTCTTCGTTGCAGGATATATTTTGTGTGAATGTATAGGGTCTGCCGTAGTTCAAAGGGAGTATACTTTGTGGCTGAATGAATAGCATTATTGTAAGTAAATATGGTGTCAAAGAGAATTTCGTCGTGGTCAATTTGGGTTTTCTTTTCTTTAAGTGTGGCTAGGATGATTCGATATATTTCCGTTAAGGTTGAGTGTAAGCGTTCTACAGGAGAGTTACTAGATGTTTGTTGGAATGAGGTTATATGAAGATTAATGTTGTATTTTTTGCAAAGGTCTTTGAAAATGTTGGAAGTAAATTCTGTGCCTTGGTCACAGACGATTTTCGATGGGATGCCGTGTAGGCTTATATATTGTTTAATTGATTTAACAACAAGAATACTTGTCCTAGATTGCAAGGTATATGCTGCTGCGAATTTTGAAAATTTGTCTAAGATGGTTAGTATAGTTTTATTATTGATGGTGTATATATCGATGTGTAAGATATCTAGTGGTTTCGAGGATGTTTCCGGTTTTTCGAATACTACTTTTTGGGGGTTTCTATCGTATTTAAGTAGTTGGCATTTGTCACAATTGTTAATTGTTTCTGTTATTTTTGTTTTTAAGTATGGAAAGTAATATTTTCGTTTTATATGCAATAACGTTTCGTCTATGCCTCTATGGTTGAAACTATTATGGTAATTTTTTATGAGGTTTTCTTGTTCGTCAGCAGTTCTTACGTCAGTTAGTAGTTGTTTGCATCTTACTATTTTGAATGTTTTATTGGCTGAGAAGTATTTTGAATAGACCGATTGGACTATTCGAAAGATGTCGTCGTTTGTATAGATAGCGTTTAATTTGTTTGGTGATAGGAATTTCTTGAATATATCTGTTATGGTGTCCTCTGTAAAGTCTGTTTGTTCGTCGTTGTTCGTTCGTCTTTGTTTGTTCTTAAAAATTGTTTCTAGTGTCATTGGAGATCCTTTGTCACTTTTCTCCAAGATGGTTTGGAGGCTGAATTCATTGAGCGGTCTTTCAGCTATGGGAATGCCGTCATTTAAGTCTTCTAGAGCAGAGTGTACAGTAGATCCGCTTGTGCCATGCACTGAGAAAGTATCGTTAGCATTTACGTCTATTGTTTGGATATTGGCAGGGTGATTTATTTTGATTCTACTGAGAGCATCACCATTTGTATTGGCGGTACCTTTTTTATGAACAATTTCATAGTCGTACTCCTCGAGTTTTAATCTCCAACGTGTTAATTTGGAGTTGGTATCCTTTAAGTTCATAATCCATGTAAGTGGTTTATGGTCTGTAATTATTTTGAATTTGCGTCCAAAGAGGTAGGGCCTGAAGTACTTTGTTGCCCAAACTATAGCGAGTAGTTCTTTTTCTATAGTTGAATAGTTTGTCTCTGAGGACGAAAGAGTTCTGCTGGCATAGCATATTGGCCTATCGCTTCCAATAGGGCCTTGAGATAGGACAGCACCTATTGCAAAATTGCTAGCATCTGTCGTCAGATTAAACGGTTTCGAGAAATCGGGATATTGTAGGATTGGGTCATTAGTTAAAATGTCTTTGCATGTTTCAAAGGTTTTAATGTATTCTTCCGTCAGTTCTATTTTATTATCTTTTTTTAGGCATACAGTGAGAGGTTTTACCAGTTTGGCAAAGTCTTTAATGAATTTCCTGTAATAGCCAAGTAATCCTAGGAATGACTTGATGTCTTTCTGGGTCTTGGGTATTGGAAATTTTTGAATGGCTTGGATTTTGTCTGGATTTGGTTTAACTCCATCTGTTGACACTATGTGTCCTAAGAAAGCTATTTCCTTTCTTAGAAAGTCAGACTTGTCGATTTGAATTTTTAGATTTGATTGTTTAAGTTTTGTTAGAACTTTTTCAAGGCTTTCCAGGTGTTCTTGTTAGGAGGTAGAGTAAATAATTATGTCGTCCAGATAGACTAAACAACATTTACCTACGAGGTCTTTAAGGATATTGTCCATGACTCTTTGAAAGGTGGACGGTGCGTTTTTTAAGCCGAATGGCATACGCAAATACTCGTAGTGTCCTGCATCAACGGAGAAGGCTGTTTTGGCAATGGATTTGGGGTCCATTTCGATTTGGTGAAATCCGCTTGCAAGATCAAGTGTTGAGAAATAATTACATTTTCCTAGTTTGTCCAAGATTTCATTGATGTTAGGGATAGGATATTTGTCTGAAATGGTCTTCTCGTTTAGTTTTCTGTAATCAATTACGAGATGCCATTTCTGTTTACCACTTGAGTCTTTTTTCTTGGGGACGACCCAGACGGGTGCGCTCCAAGGTGAGTAGCTTTGCCTAATTATACCCTGTTTAAGCATTTTGTCCACTTGTTGCCGTACTTCTTCCTTGTGGCAATAGGGGTATCGGTAGGTTTTTGTATAGATTGGAATGTCGTCTGTAGTTCGAATTTCGTGTTTGATTTTATTTGTGAAGGTCAAATTTTGACCGTCTTGGAAAAATAGGTCTTCGAATTTCTTGCAAATTTTTAGAAGGCCTTGTTTTTCTTCTTTATTGAGGTGTGAGATTGAAATTTGTTTTGTTATTTCGGGACTTTTTTCCGTTATGTCGCAGTTGAAATTGAAGTTATTCATTTCTATAAATTGAGAGGAAGAATAAGGATTTACTTTTAATGGTTGTTCTATTAATAGAGTTTGGTCATTTGTGGAGCTGTTGCAAATTTCCACTGGACAATACCATTCTTTGGCAGAATATATGCCCTCGGAAATTGTGAGGTTGGGTTTTATCAAAGTCTGTTTTATGAATATATCGCCATTTTGGTAATCGACAGGTATTTTCACTATGGTTTTTGTATTTGCGAAGATAGTGTATTTGCCAGAGCTTAAGTTTGGTTTGAATAAGAGAGGAATAGAAGAGTTTCTTGTTACTAAAGTTTTATTACTTAGGCCGATCTTAGCATGGAGTTTTGTAAGAATATCTAAACCTATGAGTCTATCGAAATAATTGTGGAATTTAAATATTAGAAAAGTCATAGTCCCATTTTCCTCAAATTCCTTAAAAATTGGTGTTGAGACTTTCTTATCTAGTTGATGACTTCCTAAAATGGTGGAAATTTTTATTGGAGGAGAGCTTTCTATTTTTAATCTAGCAGTGAATTCGGGGTTTATAAATGAAGCGGATGCTCCAGTGTCTATTAGAAACTTCAAAGGACGACCAAATGGTGAAGAGATATTAATATATGGGAGAATGAATCCGTGTTTGTTTATGTCTAAGTATCCAACTGGTTGTTGGAGGCAAGTGGAGGAAAATTTCCTTCGTCTAATTCTTGTAAGGCTTCCAATGCCTGTTGGTCTTCGAAACTGAGGAATTGGTCTTCAGGTTGGTCTTCATACGTATAAAATTGATTTAGGTTGTCAAGATAAGATGGTGGTTCTTGGGCGTCGACGTTATGCATTTCCGCAGTTCGTCTAGTTATATTCGATGGTTGTTTGTAATTTGTCGATGGTCGATAGTTAGTAGAGTGCTTAAAGCGTGATTGTTCCGATCCTAACTCCATAGGTTCTGGAGGTGGGAGAGGACGGTTTGTATTTGATGTTTGGTTTCTTGGTGTGTTTAAATTTTCGTTCGGTTTCGAGAGGAGATTTTGGTTGGGTATGGAATGTTTAGAGAGAGAATTTTGTGGTGTTCGGTGATAATTTTGGTTAGACATGAAAGGTCTGAAAGATAAATTAGCGTTGTTTAAGAAATTTGGGGCTTGATAGTTTTGGAAATTTTGGTGGGGCATGAAGGATCTAAAGGGAATGTTAGAATTACTTGGGAGATTTGGGGTCTGTTGGTTTTGTGTGTACTGGAAATTTTGGTAAGGCATGTAGGATCTGAAGGGAAGGTTATAAATGCTCGATAAATTTGGGCTTTGTTGGTTTTGTGCTCGATGGAAAATTTGGTTATGGGTGGGGATATGTTGTCCAAGAGGGAATGGGAAGTAGTTTGTTATTCCTTGGTATTGGGTTTGAGGTTTTTGTACTGCATTTTTCATGTAGAACATATTCTGTTCTTGATTACAGTAAGATAGGGCTAGAGCTAGCGTACTTGGCTTCATGGCTCTTATACTTGAACCTAATGGTTCTCTTAAGCCCGAGAGGAATGTATTGAGGCACATTTCGTGAAAGAGTTGCCTTTTCGCTGTAATAACGTTTTGGTTTGTCTCGTGGATACGTACGTTGTTGTTGAGCGCCGCTTGGAGTTCTACGACCTCAGAATGAAATTCTTCGATTGTTTTGGTTCCTTGTTTAAGTCGGTGTAAGTCTTTTATCAGTGACGTTTCGTTACGTTTGTCTGAATAATGGAGAACTAAATTCTCTTTCATTTCGTCCCAGTCAAGATTCGTACCGTACATGTTTAAGACTTCGTTGGCTTGTCCGCGGATTTTGTTCCTAATAGCTCTAAGAATTATATTTGCATAGGGTGTTTGGTTTAAGCCTGACAAATGTATTAAGATTTCTTCGACATTATTTATGAAGTCGTACAAAAGTCGAGGATTGCCTTCAAAATTTGGCAGGTCCTTAACCGCATCGGGAATTTTTAATGATTCGAATATTGCTTTTGAGCTGAAAGCTAAGGCAGCTTGAGTATTAGAAGCTAAGTTGTTAGTGGCGAAACTGTTATCATTAAGTTGGGCTTCTGATGTTGAAGCAATAGGAGTAGTTATGTTATTCATGCTGTCGTTTTCGATAGATTCGGGGATAGAATTAAGACTGCGAAACAAGCGGGTAAGTTTTTGGTAAGGTTTTGGTTGGGATTTAGGCATGGGATATAACTTAAAATATGATATGTAGTTTTATAATATTTGCTTTATAATATTACAATTTGTATTTAAATGTATATGTATGTATATATGAATGTATATGTATGTAAATATGATTTTCGTTCTATTTATAATAATGATATAATTGTTATAATTTTACTGTCTTATTTTATTTATTTAATACTTATTTATTGAATATATAATATATGTATAATTCTTTCTTATTTATTTTCGATTATTTTATTTCTTGTAAAAGTTTTGTATTATATTCTTTTATTGATAACTTTGCACATACGTACATATATGGTTTTGATGAAACAAAATTTTCTTATTATATATTTTTCTCTTTTTTTTTTTTTTTTTTTTTTTTTGTTTATAAATGATCAATAGAATTTGTAATTTTCATGAATTTAAGTTTTTTTTTTTTAATTTTACTTCTAATTTTACTAGAACCTACTTACATTAACCCAGATATTAGAAGGATTATCATTTCGTTGTTGTTGTAGTTGTTGTAGTTGTTGTTGTTGTAATCAATATGCTCTTGATTATTTAAATATTTGTTTCCCTTTTTTTTTTTTTTTTTTTTTTTTTTTTTGACTCGATATTCCGTCTATTAAACGAACAAAATATTTAATTTTATTATGACACTCAATTAGTCTTTGTGTTATTTTATTTCTTTATAGTCAATATACCGTTGACTTAGACGAACAAAATGTTTAATTTATTATGACACTGAACTAATCTTTTGTGTTTTTATAATTTTTTTTTTTTTTTTCGCGATGTAGGTGCACTGGTTTTAGGAGTTGAAACTCCTTGGTTTCTAAAGTTTTCTTTTCACTAACGGTAAACCTCCGTATTTAAATAACTTGTCTAAACTTTAACCAGGCCTATGCCGACTGCGCCAGTTATAAGTCGCGGCGTGCGCTTGGGTAAAAAAAAAGCAACTTATTGGGTTGAAATTCAAAATGACAATAATCTTTTATTTTCAATAACTTTACACGAAACTTATTCTATTGCTTGTTCTGATTCCAGGAATTCGAAAGGAAATGAACTAGACGCTGATTAAGCGTTATGCTTTCGAATTCCTGTTAACTTTAACAATTGTGTTGACCTAATAATAATAATTAGTATCGTCGGTCAGTGACTTGTTGTGTAAGCATTATTCCCTGTTGTTGCTGATGTTGCTGATGTTGCATGGGAATGGGGTTCGTAACTCGTGCATTGTTAATTTCTGGGCAAAAAAACTTAAAGTATTTACCCCTTGTTCAGCCAAGTAATGTGTTTCTACCACAATTGCATATCAAATTATAATTAATAAAAAAAATTGTAAAGGCAATGTATCCATGGAAGTGAATTTTTGTTTTTGAAAGAAAAATTCCCTAAAATAAGTGATGCAAAGATGAAAGAGGGTATTTTTGTTGGCCCTCAAATAAGGGTAACTCCCTTATACAAGATACAAGATTTGAAGAAAAACTTAGCGATTTAGAAAAATCTGCATGGAAGGCTTTTTAAAACGTGTTGGACATTTTTTGGGTAACCACAATAGTGACAACTACAGGGAGTTGGTTAGCGAGCTGTTAATGACATATTAAACTTTTGGTTGCAACATGTCACTTAAGACTCGCGCCTGGATTTAATTTCATGACAATCTAGGGGCTGTCAGCTACGAGCACGATGAGAGGTTCCATCAGGACATTTTGAATATGGAAAAGCGGTACCAGGGCAAATGGAATCCAAATATGTTAGCGGATTACTGCTGGACAAGTAAAAGGGAAGAACCAGAAGCGAAACATGCAAGACAATCAGTTTTAAGTCGATTCCAACGAGCACTTTTTATGTTAAGAATTACTCTTGGAGGATTTGTCAATTACCGCAAGAGGCAGTACCCATGAAAAAAACTACGCCCAACGCACTAACCATCCCGCCACTGGTACTATAGTAAGGGCGGATCCACACTTTTAATCAGAGGGTCGGGGTCATACATTTATAATAAAGACGAGTTTTTGGGCACCACTAAAAATGTTTTTTAATATTCTCCAAAGGAAGCTGATTAAAATAACATAATGTTTATCTTAACCTCACATTTACATAGTTCAAGGTGTGACAAATTTAGTCCAGCAAGGTATGGTCTCAGTCTAACTATTAAATTTGGACGACTCTCTCCAGCAGCATTGCAAGACTACAACATAAAACGTAGTTCTTTTCCAAAAATTATATATTCGAGATAGATAGATAGATACTTTATTTTTCATAGCTAAGGCTTTACAAAAATATGCGTAGTACCTACGCAACTTGTTTAGAGGTTTGAAATATATCTTGCAACTGAAAAATGTTATGAAAGTTAATACATATGTCAATACATTTGAATTAAGAAAAACTAAATTTGAAGGAAAACTATGATAAAAAACCTTCATTCGGATTATATATTCTGTTTTGAGATATTTATAAACACGAAGAACGTTACAAGACAAATTTGATCTTTTCCTATTTTAAATAAAACAGAATTTAATATGAAGAATAGTTTGGTTCTTTTTTTGGTATTTATTTTCTGACGTATCTGTTTACTCGTAGATTGGAGCTGAAGTAAGAAGACAAATTATAAAAAAAACCGTGTCTGAACCTTTTAAAAATATTTTGATCTAAAAGGAGTCAATGAATAAATTCAAAAAATTAAAAACAAACAAACTCAGAAAAAAAAGTAAGTTTGGAAAAACTATAATGTGGCACTCACAAAATACACGTTACAGAATCTCACTTCAGTTTTCTGGAAGCGTTTATAATAAATCAATAGATTTTAAACGTACATAAAGTATTTTGTTGAAAAGAATGCCACCTTTGCTGTTTTTGGGTCATTTATATTCTTGACTTTCATGTTTGAATCTCAATTCTAGAGCTTACAAGGCAAATTCATCTCAATTTAAATTTATTTCTCAAAAGTTTTTGTATTTAATAGACAATCAGTTTTGAATTGAATACTATTTTCAGGAAGCAGCTTTAGTCTGTGTTATCAAAATAAAAAATGCAGTTTTCTCGGAATATAATATCAAATTAACGGTCTCTTTTTTAAGGTTTTGTCTCAAAAATCTGAATATTTGCTCTTGGAATGACCTGGATATCCGATTCATATCAAGCTTTCGGTAAAGTCCTCAGATAAGGGTAGAACTTTTAGCTACTAAGTGAAAACTACAATATACAAATTTTATTTTTATATATGTATGAAAGGGCCAAGAAGGACTTTTATCACAAGGACTTGCTTCTAGAAAAGCTACGATGAGAATGCCCCAATTCTCATCGTTTCACTTTTCTCTAGACGAAAATTATTTATTGTTTTTGTTTCATTTTCAAACAATCCTTAACGACGCTTTCAAAGCTTATCGATCTGCTAATAACAAATTTACAAAGTGTTAATTTTGAATATCTTTATCTATCACGGCCATCCTGCAATATGCAGCGCTCTCGATGCATTTTATAAGTTTTGGTTCTTATACACAAAACCAATCATTTCAAATTTATAAATTAACAATTTATTTTGATTTCGATTTAATATATCAAACAGTTATATTGAATCAACATTAAGGATAATATGTAATTTTAAACATCATTTTAGGACAACAAAAAAAATAATCAACATTTAACAATAAAAAAAAAGTAACAATTATAATTTTTCAGCAATTTTAATCAAAAAAATTAAATTAAATTGAGTTCAGGTATAATCATCACAATGATTCGCATTCCCAGTTTGTTTTTAAATTGTTCCAAAATCTAAAACAAAACCAATTTAGTTACTATGCAACAACAACATTTTATCTTTATTAACAAAATAAAGAAAGCACAATCCAGGATTAATACAAAAGCTTGAACATATTCACCATTGAGAACAACTACAATTTACTTTTACATTAGCTCAGAGGCAATTTTAAGCTTGTCTATTACGTAAACAATGTAATTTAATCAACGATATTAACAACAATAGCTCAGAGGCAATCTTAAGCTTGACTATTGTACCAACAACTTCAAAAGTTACAATATCTAAAATGTTTGATTGCATTAAAAACAGCAAGTGTTTCCAACTCGTAACTGTGATATTTTGTCTCAAAAGGCTTAGTAGCTTTACTAAAATATGCTACAACTCGTAATTTATCTTCAATACGATGAAAAAGCACAGCTCCATAACCAAGAGCACTCGCATCTGTGTGTAATTCTGTTGGTAAATCAGGGTTGAAAATTGTAAGAACAGGTCTTTGCGTTAATTGGTTCACAATATATAACTTAGCTTCTTCACATTCTTGACTCCAATCAAATTTAACATCATTTTTAATAAGTCGTGTAATACAATGAGTTTTTGCACTAAACTCCGGAATAAATTTACGAAAATAGCTTGCAAGACCCATAAACTGTCTGACTTGTCTCACATTTGTTGGAGATGGGGCTAACATTAGTGCATATATTTTTTTGGAGCTCGGTCTTATACCTTCAACAGATACTTCTCTGCCAAGATATTCAATTTGTAACTGAAGAAATTTGCATTTTTCAATATTCAATGAAAATCCACATTCAGTCAAAGCTTTCAATACAATATCAATTCGCTTTATGCCTCATCATCATCCATATAAACCAGTGCAATTTTACTTTGTATTTCATTCCTTAAGGCGTTATCAATAGTCGCTGAAAAACTGCAGGAGCATTAGCTAATCCAAAAGGCATTCTTAAGAATTCAAAATGCCCTTCAGGAGTAACAAATGCCGTTTTTTCAATTGAATCTTCAGCTATAGGAATCTGATAAAATCCCGATGCCATGTCCAAAGACGAAAAATATTTATTCCCAGCTAATTGGTCTAAATGATCATCTATTCTTGGCAATGGATAACGGTCTTTAATTGTTATTTTATTTAATGCACGAAAATCCACATACATCCGATGTTTACCATTCTTTTTTGAAACCAATATAACAGGGCTAGCAAAAGGCGAGTAACTATCTCTTATAATATTATGTTTTTTTTTTTAAATCCGAAATGATGTCCGATAATATTTTTTTTTCTGATATTGCCATTTTATATGGGCGATAATTTACCACTGTATCCTTCATCAGGCGAATATTAAGGCAACCTGTTCTAACTTTTTTGTCCGGAAAGCCCTCTATCATATAACGAGAATATTTACTTAACATTTTGTTCAAACTTTCACTTTCATTAACTGATAATTTAGCCAAAGTGGATGAATCTACTTTTGAGAGGCAATTCACGATATGTTTTTTTCTTAAAGCTGACCCTTTAGAATCTGCTACTATTTCTAAAGAACTATCCTTGAGTACTTCTCTTCCAATAATTAAGTCAACATCTAAATATTCTTTTCCAACAACGTAAAAGGTCACCTCAAATTGAATGTCCTTGAACTCTACAAGCAATGTCAACTTTTTTGAAAGATTAATAGAATTTTGACTTATTCCTTGGATGGATTGGCTACATGGTTCCATAAATTTTTCATATTTAAAAGCGATTCTCTCATTTATGAGAGAACAATCTGAACCAGTATCAAAAAGACAACCATAATGTTCATTATTTATTACAACATCCGAATAATTTGATTGACATACTTTGTTACACGCATTAACTTTTATTTTATCCAAACGTTGCTTAGCCCAACATGAATTCTCAACATGACCAGATTTCTTACAAAAATTGCAAAGGTTTTCATTTTTATTTGTAACTTCTTTCAATTTAGTATTTGTTGTTATAATATTCGGACAATTAGTCCGAATGTGGCCTAGTTTACCGCAAGCAAAACAATTTTTTTCAATTTTGATACGTTTACTTGTAGATGCGTAAGAATCCGCAGATCGTTTGAGTGACTCGTGTGAAAATTGATTTTTAGGTTTTTGAAAACTAGACGTATTTAAAGTTTCAATACGCCTTGAAGAATTACTTATTGAGGATAAATGATCAATAAGGCTCTGAACATTGTTTGGCATAACAAAAGTTAATGAATTTCTTAAACTTAAATCAGTTATACAACCAATAACAATTCGAACTATCATATCTTCAGGAATTTCAAATGGTAACTGATGAATTTGAGCAATTTTTTCCATGACAAAATCGTTGTATGAGGTGGCTTCACAACTTTCAAAATTCGCCACCTTCTTCAAAACTGCGACAACATTTATACCACTTGCAAAGGTATGGATCAACGACGAACGTAAATCTACCCATTGATAATGCTGAAACCCATATTTTTCAAACCAGGTTTTAGCTCTTCCCAATAATGCAGATTGAATTCGTGGTATAATATCAAAATCTTACAAACTGTCTCGTTTAACCCTCAAATCCACATCTTCACACCATTTCTTAATATCTACACGAGAACGATCAGGGTCGAAGACAGGAAACCCAGTTATTATTTTTTGTCTATCATTATCTTTGACTAATCGAATAATATCTCCTACTGCTTTTAAACTGATTAAATTTTGCTGATCGTTGTGAATAGCAACTTCCTCAACACCATTCTCCCGACTTTCATTAATGTCTGTATTCATTTTGTTTTATTTATTTTTAAACACAGAACTGGACAGGACTGAACTGGACAAATAAAAATATAAGAAAAAAAATAAAAAATTACTTATCTTTTCTATCTTGAAAAAAATGTTCTTCTTCTTTTTTTCATTTTTAAACTCCAAATACCTGGACTTTTCTTCCAATTATTTCTTTAGAAATATCTCGAAATTTTTCCTCAGCAACAATTCTATGTCTTGAATTTTCTTTAGGATCCCAATAATCAAAATTCTTCTTCTGGCTTAGGATGTATCCCACTTCTGATGAAAGGGCCAAGAAGGACTTTTATAATAAATTATGTATAATTAAAAGGGCTATTAAAATGTCTAGGTCGTATTCCAATCACAATGAATATCTTTATCTATCATGTATACTAAGTTAATAATTTAGAATATAACTACTTCAAGAGTTTACACAACCTTTAAAAATACAATATAAATTTTAAAGCTATCAGTTTGATATTCAAGACCAATGTACACCAGTATCTATTTTTTAATCCATCCCTATTTTCCTAAAGCTTTGTTTAAACTTTAAACATGTTAAGGGTATTAATAACACCCTAAGTTAACTTTTAATATAAAAAGTATTATTTGATGGCCAATTACATAACATTGTTGATCAGTATTATCTATTGCCGGATACCTCCGTGACTGTCTTTTTAAAATGATAAAATAAGTTAATTCCCGTGGCTTGACGAAAAGTGCGTTGGACTGTCATGCCAGAAGTCTTCGGTTCAATCCCTGCCTGTGACTTTGAAAGTTTTTTAGCGGGGACTGCCTCTTACGGAAATTGACAAATCTTTAAGAGTAATTCTTTTCATGAAAAGTGCTTTCTCAAATGTTTAGGATAAGCTTAAAACTGTAGTCCCCTCCATTCCTAACAACATTGCTCGCACACAGGAATGGTTGGGAGTTTTCACTTCACTATTCTTATGTGGTAGCTAGTTTAATATGTTCTAAACATTTCCCTCATTTGACTCTAAACCATACAAACTCAACCGTAAAAGTAAGACCAAAATAACACAATTCAACAAAAACTAAAAAACCCTCCAAAATGATTCATTAATTCTTATTTATAGTCAGCAATTTTATGCACTTAAACCGCGTCTATCATCGGAAATCATGATGCGGAAAAGATATCAAAATGAGCTAGAAGCCATACGATACCGCGTGTATAGAAAAAGAACAGAAAAAACGGGCTTTCAAAAATAATAATAATAATTAAATTATTAATTAGCTATACTGAGATAGACCTAAAGTTGTACTTTTTTAGACAAGAAGAAATGACATAAGAAAGTCATTGGGAGCGTCGTCGTCCACCACTGCTCTATTACTCCTTGAAATAGTCAAAATGTATCTACAACGCCAACGATGAACCATCGCGCTAGCCTAGAAGCTAGCGCTCATAGCATAGGCACAGGGCGGCTGCCGTGCCGCAGGGTATAGCGCGATCACTCGACAGCATATGTAGCAACAAATCAGAATGCCGTCGAAGCGTTCATTCGTTCAAGCGCAGCATGAAGCGAACTCTCATTCTTTCGGTTTTCTTATGAACATTTTTAGAGTGTTGGTTTTATTTTGAATCTGAATCCGAATCTGAGTCCAATTGAATTGATGCTGACGCTGCTGATGTTGCTGGCTGGCTGACTGCGGATGATAGAGAGATGATGGTATTTGGCTTGGGATGGGATCTTAGCAGCGATATACCAAAACGACCCGTGCATAAGGTTTCTAATTGAACATTTTATTTGAAATGGGTAGCAAGACGCCCAGCAAAAACAAAAAAAACTAAATTAAAAATTAAGAAGATGAAATCACATTTTTGGCAGAGCCTATCGCTTAGCGATTTATGTCATTTTTGAATAAACATTGACTAGTTATACCTTGCTTTAGGCCTCTATCTCTAGAACATTTAGTATTTAAATTATCTCAGCAAGGTAATTCCAATAAACGCATAGGCGATAACAAGCCTAAATATTTTCGCACTTATGTCGAGTTGCGAACCCGAGATGAGTCCTATGTCCGCGTCCGCGTCCTTGTCCGCAGAGTAAATGACAGCTGTCATGATTTCGTTTCCGACTGATTGTATTTTTTTTATTCGTCCGTCGTTTTCTGCGAAATGCATATTTCATTGTCAGCTTTTGAGTTTTGTGTCACATATGATGCGCGCAAACATAAAACGAATTTCACATATCGCTCCCGGTCCCGCTTACAGTACGCTCGTATATGATGTCTATGCTGTTGGTGGTAATTTTTTTTTTTTGACGATAAAACTTGTTCAAAGAGCCCGCAAAAGTCGTAAAACATTTTTCGGTTTCATCACTGTCTGAAGTGTTTGAACTTTGAATGAGCACATTTGCGTTATTTTGTTTTGCATTTTCGTGTTGCTTTTATTTTTTTAACTCACGTTCACGGTGTTCTCAAAAAGCCGTAGCGAATTTTCTGCTTTCGTAGTTTTGCAAGTGAAGGAAAGAAATCACTTTGATTCGTTCTAGAAAGGAATAATTTCTTACTTAAATTACCAGTGAACGTGTAAATTGCCTCGTAAACGGTTCTTGGTGATGGAAAAGAGCACAGTTTGGAAGTAGATTTTACGATTTTCTAATATGCTGCAGGAAATTCCGCACACAAGCATGAATGATAAACTTGACACGAGAAGTATTAGAAATTGTAAGGCGGTCATTGGTTTCAATCAGCAGTTTGGAGAACTGCCATCTTGTGTCAATTTCATATTTATTTTGGAAAACAAATAGGTGTGTGGCGGAGTTTCTGATGCCTTTTTAAATCCTAAGGGGCCAATCACTTCTTCAATTCTTTAATAGTTTTAAGTTGTTCAGTATTCATCTGTCATTAAATCAAATTACTTTAGCAGACATTTTTTGGTTGTGGCATTTCATATTAACTTTAATGAAATTGACATTTCGATACAATTTTTGCAACGCAAATGACCAAAACTACGCAGAATCTATTCATACTATATTTGTAATGTTTGTTTCCTAAGTAATGGGATTGGAAATATGAAAGTTTTATCTATTCACCGCCAAGAGCGCTGTAGAAATTTACAACACAAGTGAAATTGAAAACTATCAACTGTCAAACACAACTTGTGTCAGAATGAATTCTTTATTTTATGAAAATTACAGCATAACACAGAACTTAAATTAAATAATATTCTACATTCTTATTTATCGAATTATTCCAGAGTCAAATGGAATAAAATCGAATTAAGCGGTGTCTCAAATTTTATTGTTTTTGATGCTCATATACGAGTATGAGACAATTTTTAAAAATTTACTTTTTAAATCAAATTCCATGATCTAACCATTATTGTTTTTTCTTAGCTCTTTAAACATAAGAATATTTGTTTAAAAATTACTTCATTTTCAAAAAAACATAATTAGCGCTTAAGTGTAATAATTATCCTTTCCCATCTTCTTGTCTATAATATACCTTTATATAATGTACCTTTGCTAAGATCAAATAAATCCATCGAGTTTACCTTCTGGAATGATGAAAAATAATTATATTTATCAACTCGTACATATTTTGTGGTGGGCGAAAAAAATTCTGTTTTGTTTGTAAAACAATTTACTTAAGCAATTTGAACATTAAATCGAAATTATCCAAATGTGTACTCGTATATTTCGTTATTTGAGAAATATGCCGACCAACATAATAGAATACACAAATTGATGATTTCAGAAGGTGCATTTGGGATTTCCGTCGGAAGTTTATTTATTTTCCAAATTACTAATAATTATTTTAAAAATTATTTAACAATACTTATAAAAAATCAAAGGCTTAATATAAGTACTAAAAACTCATGGTATTGATTAACTCAATGCAAATAGTAACAAAGAATTGAATAATGTCCCTACATCTGGCCTTATATTTCCAGCTTGTATTGCCATTTTGGATATGTGGTATATTTTTTTTATTTATATAAATTTAATAATGCATTATGCACTTGAACTTCAAACAAAAACAAATTTGCAGTGATATGAATATACAAATCCATTTCAAAATCATTCTGATAATATTCTAGGTTAACAAATAACAGTAACAAACATTCCAATAAATTTTCAAACTGACAGTTTATTATTTTGTATTCTATTTTGTTTAAATCCGACAAGTAGTTCCTAATCTCTTTTAATTCACACATACAATTTCAGAAAAATTAAGTCATGTAAAGATAATAATTAAAACTAATGATTTTAGAGAACGTATCTATTATACATATCGGAATTTATAAGTTTTCTTGTTAATTATACATTAAACCAGTTAATATTTCTTAGGAGATGAGGTCAAAAAACTACGAAATTAGGCGTTTAAGCGGATTTATCCTGCCTGATGCTTTAATCTATTAAGACATTCGAAAGTCGATAAAAAATAGAGAGGCAGTTCCGCTAATATACTACTTCGGCCGTAAGATTGTAGATAGGAGACTCCTTTACAGTTTAGTTGAGTGGACGGAGTTGAGAGCCTTCGGCTTAGTAGGACTATTTCCGATAGAACCCAGAGGGGTGTGAAGCAGGAGATCCTGTACCTACAGATAGATAAAAACAGAACTATCAAAAACAAAAGTATTTGTGACAAGGAATTTGCAGCATAAAAAAATGTAATAATTTGGTCATTCTGAAAAAAAACAGTATCATATACCTACAGAATTTTGATAATACAGCAATCTGAAAAACAAAAAACTATAATTTCTGTGATGTGAAAAACAACTGTGTTGTAAAAATAATTAAGGTTTCTCGTATATGTAAATTTGGACTTTTGCTGAAAAACTCTAAGAATAGGAAATCAATAGCAAATCGACCATTCCATAGGTTGCAAAAATGTTGCGAGCTTGAGTGTTCGATACAAAAATCATGGCAATTAAAAATAGGATTCAGATAACGAAGGCTTTTATCGATTGTAAATTGATGTTCTTTTTAGTTTATATTTTTTTAATGCAAAGAATAAACGTTAATCAAATAATAACCTAAGTTAAATGATTTTTTGAAGAAAATTACGATCAGGTCAAAAAGAGTTGAATATTAAAATATTAAAATGAGGAGGTAAGAGAAAAATTTGAGGCTGTTTTCAGATCGCAAATCACTTGAGAATTATTTATTATTCATGTATTTCTATTCTTCCTTCCAATAATCGGTAAGTCAATAGGTTTCAAACATTTGACACAAACGTAATTTTAACAAATCAGTTTAAAACGAAAATATCGCATCCTTAGATTTTTAAGCTCTTTTCGATATTCATTGTTTCTTATTTTTTTTTCTATTTTGTTACCCAAGAATTTCTGATTTAAGCTGATTCTAAATGTGGTTTAATTTTAAGGAATCTAAATATCGATTCCAAAAACTCGTCACATCGTTCGTCAAAAATTTTATTTTGAAATAATTTTGAACTTCAAAATTAAAATGTTTGTCTGTTCCTTGTAAACATCTGAAAGTTGTATTTATTTCTTGACAGCTATTTCTATTTACCTATCCAACTCTTATAAGCGATAAGAATTCACCTATTCAGAATTTCCTATCTAACACGAGATTGACCACAGCCATCAATTTGACTAAAAAAATTCTAATAAATATTAGAGCGTTCTGATTTACGATTTTTATGTTGGATTCTATTCAAAAAACTAATTTTGACATTTAAAATAAATTTTGCCACTTCTAATCTTTTTACATTTTTTTTGGAAAATTTAATTTAAAATGGATTTAAATGCAATAATTGAACATCAGAATTATTTGTTTTAAAATAGTCCGAATTTAATTGATATTTTCGCTTTTATAAAATAAATACAAAATTGTTGAATCTTGAATATATAAAATCGTTTCGAATTTTTGTTTTGCAGATCCACTTTTGAAAAGAAATTAGTGGTCAAAACTTAAAGAAATTTTACTAAATATTATTATTATTATTATTATCTATAACTATTTAATGCAGTAACCGATTCTAACAAATAAGCTATCAGCCAATTTTACTAAATATGTATGTACATAGATCTGATTGGCTTCTCGTTTCATAAATAATATTGAATTCTCTTGTTTCATAAACCTTTTAGTTTTAAAAGCTATACTACATCTACATATTCAAAAATGAAAATCTTTTTTCTAAGCAGCAATAAGTTGTCGAGTTGACACGTTCTGTATGTGTATTATTCCAGACTAATTTTTTATTGACAGGATTCTAGGTCATGGCTAGACTAACTCTTATCGAGAGGATTCTAGGTCAAGGCTTGAACGAATTTGATGCTCCGAATGAACGAACCAAAGAGGTTGAAATATTACAAAGTAAATTCAATGATGAAAATAAATTTCAATCAAAATAAATAATTTGTTTTAAATTAAAAACCATTAATAGCTTTCATTTAAAACATGAAAGGAATATGCAAAAAATAACATAAGGTTAACATTTTAACTTTTCATAAGAAATCGGACCGATTTATCAAATTGAAAATGTTCACATTTATCGACGTTTCAAGATGACTAGAATCTAAATCAAAGATTTTTAGAGGGGTGCATGCAACGAAAACTAGCCGTTTTGACATCTGGTAAGGAAAATCGAATTAACTTTTTTTGCAATAAATAAAAAAAAAACTAGAAAAACACTACAAAACAAGTTTGTAAAAATGTATTTTCTAGTCGAATATTTTCACAAAAATTTAAGATACTGCCTGCAAGGTAATTTTATTTTATAAAAACGTAAAATTCTTAAAAATCCAATTGAAATGTTTTTTTTTTTTAATAAAAACTAAAAAAAATGAGTACTAAAAATTGGTACAAATAGATCTTTGACCCAAATATTTCGAGAATAAAAAACGTTTACTGTCATTAAAATATTTCTGTTAATATTTTGCACTACAGGGTTAACCATTTTGATGTTTCAAAAATAAAAGTAAATAAAAAACATATAAAATACATTTTTTCATGATGATTCTTTTTTATCACAAAGTTTGAATGTTGAAATTATGTGTGAAACGATATATCATTTAAATGACCAGCACACGAATTGTTGAAAGCATCGATTTTTTTAAGGAAATTCTCGATTACTTTTTGACACATATTGACTGGTATCTAACCATAACTTGAATATGTTTGTTTTTGAGTGCTCAAGAGTTAAATATTTATCTGCATTAACACGGGCTTTTACCTTGTAGCACAAAAATAGTCCAGCTGTGTCAAATCACACGATCTTATAGAGGACAGTTGATATTGCCATGACGAGAAATTACGCGTACAGGAAATGTCTCTTGCCATATTCGCTCGAGTTGTGTGGCATGTCACACAAGTCCAAGTCGTATTCTTCAATATAAAGCAAAAAAAAGTCGGTAATCATATTATGACCATAACGCTCCGGTTGACGGTGACAGTCGTTCCATCGTCGTTTTCGAAGAAGTACAGTCCAATCACATTTCCGGACCAAACAGCGCACCAAACAGTGATTTTTATGTGAAGGTAATGACCTCTCTTCAATTATTCGAGGGTTCTCAAAATCCCAAATACGACAATTTTGCTTATTAACATACCCACCGAGTCAGAAAAGTGATTCGTCGCTGAAGAAAATTTATTTTGAAAAATCGCCGTCCACCGCCTCTTGTTCAAGCACTCATTCGCATATCTACGACGTTGTGAATGGTCAGCAGACTTCAGTTGTGTAAGCTGGACTTTATATGGGTGTACATAGGTGTAGATCCAAATGCAAAATACGATATAATGTGCCGTTAGACAGTTCTAAATCCTGAGAACGACGAGGAATCGAAACATTCGGGTCTTCGGCAACACTTTCACTTACAGCAGCGATATTTTCAGTGGTACGAGTGGAACGATGATGCACAGCCCTTATAATATCTGTCTCTTCTAATTACTTCACAATTTAGCGAATAATTGCTTGCATAGTTGGACAATTTTTTTTTAGAAACCGATGCACATTGGGTTTAAATGTCTGCACATTGCAATAAGTGGGAAATATTGAGTCTGGTAAAGCATTCTACATTAGTATAGTGCTGCTAAAGAAAGAACCTCTGTACTTAACAGTACGTCCGAAAATGGGCTCAACAGTAAACTGATGGGCATTCCTAGTAGTAAGGGTATTACGATTTAATTGTTTAAGGAATGCAACTGGCTATTTCACTAGAGTATTGTTTATAAAAATAACGATAAAACAATGACAGGCATGGTATCTTGCGTTGGTGTTCAAGAGAAGTAAATATCTCGGTAAGAGAATGATCTTCTATCATTTTTAGAGTTTTTTTAAATTCTATCCAGAAAACTCAAGTAAGATTCTGGGGCCAAAAATGAGAGTTATACTCGAGTTTTGAACGGATATAAACTTTGTAAGTGATAGCCAGATCAGAATAGGTAAACAACTTTTTGCATCGTGTCGGAGAAAACCAAAATGGTTTTATGGCCCATTGTGATGAATCTTGAGGCTTCCTCCTAAGCTCAATGGAACCAGTTTGAGTCTCTTACGAATCGTCAGAGGCTGATTATGCTGATATGATTTAGATTAGAATGGATCGACCCATCTGCTAAGAATGTCCTATATCCTCCTAGAAAGATCTGGGAGCTATAGAAATCTGGAAGTTTCTACGAATTGCAGTTGGGGGATGGTGTAGTCTGTGTGCTTTGAAATTCTAAATACCTAAGAATTACGGAGTGGCCAATGTTGTTGTAAGTCCACTGCGACAAAGCTTTGATGCGAATAGCAGTGCTTGCAGCTATTTTTTTGTTAAATATATCAAGAGGTGTTAGGTAGAGTAAGGTGATCAGTGCCGCACATGGGGTCGTGCGAAGCGATCCGTTAATACATAGGCAAGCTGAACGTTGGACTTTATTTAATTTGTCGTGGTTTATAGCTTTCTCTAAAGCAGTCCACCATACTGCTACACGCGTACATTAAAACCGGTCTGATTACCGATGTGTAGATATAGCCAATGCGTGTCTCTGAGTTGTATGCCCCATTTATTACTAATGCGACAGATAGATTTGTTGTAAAAGTAATATGATTACTTTATATTATGCAGATTACCAAAGCTTCGAAATAAAAGACGTCCAGTTCGTTTGATAGTTTACAGAGAAGAGAGAGATTTATTCATAATAATTTGACATTTGTTATTACCTACTCCGAATCTATAACTTTAAGGCTATGTACACAATGGTGAAATAAATTGGAACACTACTAACCAAAATTATGTTACAACAGCCTCACTAGTGTTACAATAATATATTAAAGAAATTCAAAAAAAAATGTTTGTATGTATTGTATACATATGTATATACTTAAAAAGATTACTCAAAATAAAAATAAAAAATCAATCAATTGCCTAATCCAAATTCAGATATAAATTTAGTTAACTTTAGAGAATTTACCGACTTTGTTAAGATGTCTGCTATCATTTCATTTGTTGGCTTATACTGCAAGTTCAGACCAATTTCTCCTTCGACATTTCGATCAAAATGCTCTTGGATAAAATATTTTCGCACATCAATATGCTTTGTTCGAGCATGATAGTTTTTATTCTTTGCCAAGTGAAGTGCTCCTTGGTTGTCACAGTACAAAGTAATTTTCTTCGATGCCTCTAAGAATATTTCACACTCGAAGCGCTTTAACCAAAGTGCTTCTTGGATAGCCGATACCATTGACATAAATTCAGCTTCGGTTGAAGATAATGCAATAGTTGGTTGACGACGAGTTGCCCAAGAAATTGCTCCACCCTGAACTCGAAACACGTAACCAGTGGTTGAACGTCGCTTGTCAAGATCTCCTGCCCAATCTGCATCGCAGAAACCAACTAGTCCATGATCTTCCTTTGGATAAAACGTTAGCTTATAACCGATGGTACCCTTTAAATATCGTAGCACTCTTTTTACAGCTTCCCAGTGTGATCTGCCATAATTGGTGTTGTATCTGCTAAGAGCGCTAACGGCAAAACATATATCCGGACGACTGATTTGTGCAGCATACATAATACACCCCACTGCTTCCTGATATGGAACATCAGCCATTTCTCGATATTCCGCATCTGTTTTGGGACACATTTCTTCTGACAGTTTTTGGTTTGGATCCATCGGTGTGCAGACAGGATTACTATTTTGCATGTTGAATCGCTTGATAATAGTAGAAATGTAGTGGTGCTGATCAATTGAAAGTGATCCATCTATGTTGTATGTAATGTTCATACCTAGTAATGATGAAGCTGCACCTAGATCCTTCATCATAAAATGTTTGGATAAATCTCTTTTTAATTTCGTGCACATAGTAGAGTTACTCGCGAATATCATTATATCGTCAACCCAAACAGCAAGAATGATGGTGTTTTGATACGAGTGCTTGAAATAAATGCATTGATCGATGGAGGATCGTTTGAACTTCATTTCTCGTACTAGAACATCATTAAGTTTATCGTTCCAGACTCGACTGGATTGCTTTAGGCCATAAAGAGCTCGTTTAAGACGACAAACCTTTGCCGATTTATCACCTACCCCCTCTGGTTGACGCATATAAACTTCATCTGATAGTTCGCCTTGAAGAAACGCTGTCACTGCATCCATCTGGTGTATTATCATCTTAAACTTGACCGCCATTGCCAACAGAAACCGAATCGACGAATAACGTGCTACAGGCGAGTATGTTTCGTCATAATCTATCCCTCTTACCTGACTATAGCCTTTGATAACGAGTCGAGCCTTGTAGCGCTCGATCACACCAGAAGCATTTCTTTTCACCTTAAACACCCATTTACTGTCTATTGCTTTTCGACCAGCAGGTAAATCACATAACTCCCAAGTATTGTTGGCTTTCAGTGATTCATATTCGGCTTTCATCGCCTTCTCCCATTCCGCCTTCTCCTCGCACTGCCTTGCTTCTTCGAAGGTTCTGGGTTCACTCACGTCTTTAGTTGCCTCTGCTAACATAGCGTATAAACTGTGGGTAACTCTCGTGTTGGAAGGACACTTCGTACTTGCATGACTTTCACTATGTGTTACTGGATATGGTACAACCAACAACTCACTAGCAGCAACATCAAAATCGGTTTCATTGACAGATGAATATGACGAATTCTCGTTGTTCACTGCCTCCACTGAACTCGTTATGTTCAATTTCCATGTCATCATTGATTTCTATTAAAGAAGTATTCTTGTTTTCCTGACTTGTGAAAATCACGGAATCATCTAAGGAATTGCTCTGATCTGGTACCGCATCCATTGGCAATTCAGTCAATTGATCTGGAACAGCCTCACTGGATTCATCATCTGAGTCACTATCATCACTGGAATCATATTGAGCCAAGTTTTGACAACTTTCCTTATGACCCTTTGTAACCTTTAAGGAAGAAACAGAAGAGTTAATTGACTTTGAAGTAACTTGCGTTTTCTTATCTTCAATGAAAGTAACATCCCTACTAATGAAAACTTTTTTAGCTTTTGGATCATATAATCTATACCCCTTCGACTCTTCGCTATATCCGACCATAATACACTCAGTCACTTTTGGAGACAGTTTGTTACGCTGAACTTTTGGCACATGTGCCATAGCCTGGCAGCCGAACACACGCAGCATAGACAAGTCAGGTTTTTGCTTCGTCCATCGCTCTTCTGGTGTATAATATAATATAGATCGACATGGAATTCGATTAATCAACTATGCAGCAGTTACGGCAGCTTCAGCCCAAAAACTACTACTACTACTACTACTACTACTACTACATGCAACGAACTTTTTCCATTATTGTGCGGTTCATGCGTTCCGCCATCCCATTTTGCTCGGGTGTATGTGGGACTGCACGTTGATGCACGATGCCATGGTCTGACGTATACTGATCAAATTGTTTATTACAGTACTCTGTACCATTGTCTGTGCGAAGACATTTTATAGTGCGACCTTGCTGGTTCTCGACAAAATTTTTAAAATTTTTGAAGATGCTAAATACCTCATTTTTGTTCTTCATTGGGTATAAGAAAACCTTACGGCTGAAGTCGTCAATAAAGGTAACAAAATATTTTGCACCACCAAACGAACGCACAGGCATAAACGCTACATCGCTGTGGATTATCTCCAACACCTCTTGTGCATGATTTTCACTGGTTCCGAACGAAAGTCGAACTTGTTTTTCCTGCACACATGTCACACATTTCTCGCCAGTACCCTCCACAAAATCTACACCTTTCACCGCTTCTTTTATCCTCCTCAAGCTAGTTTGACCTGCATGCCCCAGTCGCCGATGCCACAAACTTTTGTCAGCCGCCACCATGGCAACTGCTGTTTGATCCGTTAAACAGCTTAGTTTGTATAAATCATCGATAAGTGGTGCCGTTGCGATTAATGATTTGTTTGCATCAAAGATCTTACAACTGTCTTTGTCAAAGACTAATGTGTTACCATGCTTCGCCATCTGACTAACCGACATCAAATTCGCACAGATTTCTGGAATGTGCAAAACATCTTTGACTAGTACATTTCGGTTATAAGATGAGCTGTCGTTTCCAATGCATATCTTAATGTCCCCAGTGCGCTCAACAGCTAAATGAGAATTATCACCCACAACGATTTCCCTTTGTTTTGGTTGGCGCATGTCTAACATAAAAGCTTTATTCATCGTCATGTGTGCCGAAGCACCTGAATCTATATACCATTCCTGTGAAGATATATCTTGCGGCAAAGAGGAACATAGAAACAGCTGATCCTGCTTTTTCTTTTTGTTTGGGCACTTGTTGGCAAAATGACCAACTTCATCACATACATAGCACGTCACAGATTTGTTCCCCCTAACTTTGTGTACCTGAGGTTTCTTCCTTTGGAAATTGTTGCGCTTATTGGCAATAAAAGCAGAATCTACACTTTCATCTTTAGAAGTAACTTCTTGAAGTAAACGATTTTGAACAAAATCTAGGGTTAATTTGTCCTTTGTATTTTCTATAGCCATTACCATAGGACGATACTCATCTGGCAAACCAGCCAACATGAGTGCCGCCACAACCTCGTCTCCTATCTTCAGACCAGCCTTTTTGACCTTCATGGACATCAAGACCATTTTATGCACATACTCTTCCATTGAAGAACAGTCTGTTTGCCTAAGCCCTACCATTTGCTTTAGCAAATCGACACGACGACCAATGCCAGTGTCCTCAAATGCAGCACAAATTGACACCCAAGCATCTCTTGCACTTGTACACTTTTCTGTGTACGTGTAAAGCGAGGACGAAAGTAGCAAATTAAGCATTTGTATTGCCAAAAAGTTTTTATCAACATCTAACTCTGTCCCGTCGAAGCACTTCCAATGGCCTTTTGTAGCAAGATAGGCCTTGGCTTCCACCTTCCACTCATCAAAATTACTTCTGCCTAGAAGCTTCTTTGGTTTCCCCATTTTTTGCTCACGTTAGAATTATTCTTCCAAGACGCTTCCCCGTCTCCTTAAGAAAATTATATAAAAATTAGCAAAAAATCTTAAAATATTAATCTGAATGAATTAATTAATATTTTTTTTTGGTGCAATAGGCCCATAACCTGTTGTAAAAGTAATATGATTACTTTATATTATGCAGATTACCAAAGCTTCGAAATAAAAGACGTCCAGTTCGTTTGATAGTTTACAGAGAAGAGAGAGATTTATTCATAATAATTTGACATTTGTTATTACCTACTCCGAATCTATAACTTTAAGGCTATGTACACAATGGTGAAATAAATTGGAACACTACTAAACAAAATTATGTTACAACAAGATTTTACTGAAATTTGAAATGCGCCATATTTTTGTTTCCCCCATTTTACATTTACCCACATTGACCCGTAATGCTAACATTTAATATTTATCAATTTATAGTTGGCACTTAGAAAATGATAATTTGATATTTAAAGTCCATTCATTTTAAAACCATGGACAGTAAGTAAACCACAGGATTTGTTTTTTCCGGATAAAAACTTTAATTAAAATTATAATAGGACTATGCATTTGTTTAGTTCTTATAATTTTCCCAAGTATAGATGTTTTTGATCCTATAAGAAAAATCATTAACGAAAATGACAAATTATAACACCGTCACCCATCATTTATTTAAACAAATAACTAACCGCATTGTTAATACACAAATAACGGCGCATATAAAACACACATATGTATTAACATATATCTACCTTAAGAGACAATCATCATAAATAAAAACAAAAGGAGACAAAAAAAAACAATTAACAAAAATTTGACAACATCATCTAATAAAGCCGATGTCAAATCAGGGATTTACGAGCATCCGCACAGAAAGCAGCCCTACTACGAAGACAAAGTCTATAGTACAGTGATGCTCGAAAATCTTTATGACCCATGACGAGTGCGACACATCCAAAGTACCATCATAGATTACTTCTGTACCTAATTTTAAAGTACCTAGGCCTACAACAGAGTATTGTCTATGAGAAATACTTCCCTTTTGAGACTCCTCGGTTTTCGAGGTTGCGCAATTCAAGTGGGATACCGAAATATTGATCCAGTTAACTGAGGCTTGTATCCTCTATACATCACACATGTGTTAAGATTCTCCTTTACTCCGATGATCCGAAGTCGATTTTCACACCCATGTCTAAGTGGTTTTACTCGACTTCTTTACTGCCTTCTTATAGGTTTCGGATCAGGTGTGCGATTCCATGTCATGTTTTCTCAAGTGGTCCTGGTCATGTATGTAGGTAAAGAAAAGATTGCTTGATCCCAAGGAAGTTGGGTGATAATAATAATATTAGACAAGAAGACGCGTATGATGCAACTTATATACTGACCGATCCTAAAAGTCGGACGGACACGACTATCCGGATGCCAATAAGTCTCGTTATCGTTAGCGTAGCGATGGCAAAATAACAAATTCATCCTTGGCTCTGACATCTCACTCTTTTCAATTGATCCTTTTTATTTTTATTGCTGTGCTGCACAAACTTTTTGAGGACCGACTGAGGAGTTCAATTTCAACTTAAACCCAAAGAAGCGATCCAATGCGATGCACGGATGTTCCTTTGATATTCGAATCCGACGACGACGACGGATGAACGAACTAACGAACGGTTGACGTTTTGTTTTCTTAAGTGTGGCAATTGATTGTATCTGTCAGTTTGGTGTCGCACATGATGTCGCAACAGATCAAAGGTGTCAACTAATTTGTTAAAATGCTCAGAATAATAAGTGAATATTATGCGCGAGAATGATATTACGTATTTTGGTTGCGTCATCATAATTTTAATATAATGGAAACTAAACGTATTTCAAAATATAATATCATTTGTTTATCTTAATTCTGAATTTTAAAGATTTGTATCGTACATATATTGTGAAAACAAATAGTTTTAATTGATTTGTTTTTTCTTCTAGCAATTTATCGTTTCACTGGATTTTGTATATTTAAATAAGTAATTAATAATGTCAGCTTAACTTAATATTATATAAATACAAATTTGGTAGGATGAGAAAATCTACTTTCCAAATGACTCGAAATTGGCAGCTCATTTCTTAAAAAATTTCTGACGAAATCAATTTAAAACTCGATCTATAAATTACTAGATTATCTTTGGAGTTTTGGCTTGAAAATATTAAGTACTCGAACTTAAACACGAAGCTTTTCTAAAGTAATGTGCTAAGTAGCCATTAAGTTGCGTAATTAAGAAATGAGGAATTTAAAATGCGACAGCTACTAAAAACACCGATAAAAACCTACTGCGACGGTGCAGAAAAAGTTATTAAAGGTTTTTGCAAACCAAAGAAACATTATGTACATACGTAAAAGAAACAATCTGAAGCAAGATGAAAATGAAAATGCGATTAAACTAGGCCAAACGAAAAGTTCTAAAAACTTCTGGAATATTGTGAAGGAGATTATAGAACTAAATATAAATTAGGTACAGGGACTTCTGTACTGAAATCCTTGCCAATTTTTTTTGTCGTCTACTCTCTCACGACTCCAGACTATCATTTAATATTGTGAAACCTTTAGTCAGCGATCAAACGTTAGATGTAAATATATATAAAGATTAAAGAAAGCACCCGGTGAAGATGGCATTTCTTACGAATTATTTTTAAATTGCAACCTCTGCGTTTTCAATCCTTTGAAATCCTCTTCAATAAAATCTGTTCAAATGCCGACACACCATCTTCATTCAAAAAATATGTCATATTTCCAATACAACAAAATTAAGAATTCTATACAGGCTCCTGAACACTATAGAGGCATTTCATTTATGAATGTAAAAGTCAACATTTTCTGTTTCGTACTACTGGACAGGCTTGAAAAATGGGTAGAAAGAAATAATATTTTATCTGAACTACAAGCAGGTCTTAAAAAATTCTTTTTCAACGATTGATAAAATTTTACACTTTTATCTATGGTTAAGGCATTTCAAGCCAGGAACAAAAAAGTCTTCGTTCAGATTTAAAACTGCTCTAGATCTAGTCAACAAAAATGTACTTGGTTACAAGATATCATAGATTGGGCTGTCTACAAAATTCATAAAAGTTATCCGAGAAATGTACCCATGCACGAAGGCAGCTGTTTGGGATGGAGAATACTTTTCGGATTGGTTTAGTTCCAGTAGAGGAGTAAAACAAGGATGTCCAAGTAGTGCTCTTCTGTTCCTTTTGTTTATAAACGACATTGCAGATGATCTCCCTGGAGAAATAAGAATTATCAGGACAACTGTTAAGGTACTATTGTACGTCGATGAGGTTTCGCAATGTGTTTAAAAAACTTTTCCGGAATGTTTATGAATATCTTATTTTTCGGACGCTTTAAAGGAACAGTTCTAAGTCAATTATTTCAAAAATTATTGACTAAAATTTATTATAAAGTTTTGAATTTTAATTTTAGAAACATTTAAAAAAAAATTCAGATATGTTTCTATATTTAGTGAATATTTTTTTAATGTTTCTGAAGGGTTTTTAAATTTCTTTACATCAATACAAAGTGAAAAAAGTAAAAAATATTAAAATTAGGAATAATGACTAGTCTATTTTTAAGGCCGAATTTGAATAAAATGTGTTCTTAAAGCAGACCTAAGTTCCAAATTGAATTGCTTGTAATTATCTTATTAATTAGATAGTATAAAGATTAGGTGGTGTAACAGTCCCTAACGAACCAGGGCTTAGTGACTTACATTTTAGTATGGCTTTCGTAGCAATAGGTCCACTGGTGATCTGATGGTTTATCTCACCGAACAGTGGAACAAATCTTTACATCGTATTGGAAAAAATAAGATTATTGCACTTGTTTAGAAATAACCTTTCTAACCGTTCAATTCAAGTTGTATTGGATGGTTTCAAGTTTGAAATTCATGAAATAAATGCTGGTGTTCCCCAGGGCTCCTTTTTGACTCCGACTCTCATCCTTATCTTCATATCTTCAGAAACGATGTTTTGTCTGTTTCGCTGACAACAGTACTCTCAGCTTTTCATATTAGTTTATAGATTCATATCCTTGTCCTTCGGATGTGGAACTTCAACAGCAGTGTATATGATAAGCTCATTAAATTCCGATCTCGACAGCATTGTCCAATGAGGAATTATAAACCGTGTAGAATTTAATGCTTCAAAAACTCAATTCTGTCTCCTGCCGTTAAAGCTTAACCACCTCCGATGCCGCTATCTTTGAGTGGCACTTGCATCCAGGAAACTAATTAACTTTCAGTACTCGGTATGTGTATCACAGATCTCCTCTTATGGAATGGTATCATATTTGATATTGCCAAAAATGTTGCAAGGTGCTTAGGATTTCTCTGACGGTACAGGAAATTTTTTAATTTATAAAGCCTTCATTCGTCGAATTCTTGAACACAACTCGCATATTTGGGTGGGTGCCCCTAAAACAAGTTTAAGTTTTTTGGACAGGATACAAAAAGAGCTTTAAAAATGATAGTTGATAGAACGATAACCAACGCAATAACGTTACTCGAACACCGCCGGCCGCAATGTTTCGTTGTTCCCTCGATATTTTTATAAACAGTGTTCTGTCGAATTAGCCAATTTTATTCACCGCTTAAACAATTCAGCCGTAATACTCTTACTTCTAGGAATACACATCAGTTTAACCTTAAGCTCAATTTCGGACATACTGTCAAGTATAGAGATTCTTTTTTTAAACGTATAGCGAAAATGTGGAATACTTTACCCAACTCTATTTTTCCCTATCATTTTGATATTCAAAACTTTAAGACCATTAACATTATTCGAGTAAGTACTTTTTTTTTGTGTTCAATAGGAACTGTGACATCGGTAACGCTTCCGCTTTCTTTAAAGTTCTTCACAATTAAACCGATACTTTGTGGAGTCACCAGATAATGACGATAATAAACATCACATAAAGCACGCGCAAAAAGCGGATAGTTCGTCAATTTTGTAAAATTTTACGGCGTTATTTGCTTGGTAAATTATTATGTATCATCTTAAATACTGACTGTTTACTGTATATTATAACAATTCAAATGGCAATTGTCAGTTACCTGCGCTACCAACTTAAAACCACGAAACGAATGCTAGTATTCAACATACCAAATTGATTATATCATCTCAAGGCCAGCCAGAAAAGTTGTTGATGTGCAGCAATGTTTCAAAACAATTAAAATCAAAATATTTTGATTTGTTTGCCTTGTACAAGGCAAATATTTATATTTCTTCATTGAAATACTTCATTGAAAAACTAATAAGCCTTGATTTTAAACTAGGTTTTATCACATAATCTGCTTTCCAAATGAAAGAAAAATTATAAGCGGTTATAACTTCTTCAAATCCTTAGTTTTAAGTTCCAAACATTAGTTAGAGTTTTATAGCCATTTATTTTTACATCGAAGCAGGGGCGTCTTTAGACTTTTGGGGCCCTGGGACCAATAGAATCTGGGGGCCAAAAAAAAAATAGGTAGATATATATATTTTTTTTTATTCTTTAGGTTAAGAAAATAATTTTAAAATTAATTTGTGTATTATATATATATAAATATTTTTACTTAATTAAAGAACTAAAGATAAACAGATTTTTTTTATACTTTTTAAATTCTTAATTTAATTTACCTTCAATAGTTGAACATTGAAGTTGATTTTTGATCTTTATTGTTTTTTGGTTGATTTCTAATGTTTTTATATATTTTTTAAAATGTATGTAAGTTTATTTCTTTATATTTGTTTTGATTCAGTTTCTTTTTTACATATTATGTAAATGTAAGTTTAAGTATACAATAAAATATTATTGAAGGCATACTTTTCTGACTTTGTCAGTTGCAAAATGATGAATGAATTCATCAAATTCAATTTCCTACAGTAATTCTTCAATTGATAACATTTGATGTTTAGTTGTAGCATTGTGCTTCAAAGTTAATTTTGTATCCGATTCAATTAAAAAAATCAGGCAGTTTCCAAATGTAGGGAAATGAGTTCCCAATTTCATCCACTGTAATTAGATTCCACAATTTTGATATTGTAATAAGATCTCCATTTACATCTTTATTGAATTATTTTAAAAACTGCACGAGGTGCAGGCATTCTACCTCAAGTTTATCTGCATTGACATCTCTATGATATTTTTTGAAAACTGTTCGCAAGAATTTTGCAACTCCACTGAAGTCAAATATTGCAATCGACAAAAAAAAGCCAAACAAAGCATTAATTTCTTGATAGCAATTAGATCGTATTTTTAATTGCAACATAATAGTGTCAATAATTCGAAAAAAAAACGTTGATATTTTTAACTTTTCTTCCCCAATAAGCTGGACGGATGGTGCAGAACCATCAAAATATGTTTCACTCGAACTTCGTACTATTTTTCGTACTATTTTTCGTTGCATCAAGTCTTTATAATTAGCATCCGGATTCTAAATTTTGGCACACGTTTCAAATTTATCAAGTTTCCCCCTTAGATAATTTATAAAAGAACAAACTGAACAAACCAAATCGGCAGCAACGTCAATCGTTATTTTTTCTCTTTGAAGGCTCTTGCTATTTTTATGAATTCTTTCTAATATTGTGCTCAAATTTCTGCTAAAATAACGAACTCCAGTTTTGACATTTTAGACAGGCTTTGTCTAGAGCTTGCTCTGGATCTCTAGATGTCAAGGCTTCAGTAATTTGCTTACCCCCATGATAGAGCGCGTTAACTGCATCAGCTCGTGCAGACCATCTTGTTTCAGAAAGGCTTTTAAGTCAATTTATTTCAGCAATGGATAGAAGCAGAAAAAAAGTTGTATATTTTTGGAACACATTGAAAGAAACTTGTTGCCTTTTGCACACAACTAGCCGCATGAAGGCCTACTAAGTTAAGAGAATGTGCTGCACAAGGTACAAAGGTAGCAAATTGGCACTTCTCCTTTAAACTTGCTTGCAAACGAGAATATTTGTTCGACATATTAGTCGTGTTATCATAGCGTTGTCCTCTTCAATCCTATATTAAAATATCATGAATTTCCAGAATTGTCAATATTATTGTGTCAGCCAAATATTCAGACTTTTGCTCCTGAATAGATATATTTACATTTTAAGAAGATGGGACAACTTTGTGTTTGTTTATGGAGTGAGTTGAAAAGCCAACATGTGTGCAAAACTGTAGAGCTCAACGACAGCAGAGTTGTTAAAATAATATTGACAACGTGTGCAGGTGTTTGATTAAAGATTTATGTTACCAGAAGTTTAAGATGTTGAGGATGAGAATTTGAACGGAATGGAGAGTAAAATGAAACTCGTTTTTCTTTTACTGTCTGCTAACCTTAGTTCGTTTTTTATATAAATCACTTTGAGTTTTTGGGGGGCCTTGGGCCCTGTGGCCTGGACCACCGGGCCCATGGCTAAAGACGCCACTGCATCGAAGCCTGGCACAATTATTCTCACATATGTTTTGCTTGAAATTTAATAAAAATCCCTACAATAGTTGATAGTTGATAGCTTTACAAAATAAATTCTTTTTCATTCCGAATTGCATATATTTATGTATTGCCTTTTGAATTGATCTGATTTCCAATACAATACACACAAACATAAAAAAAAGCAGTTATTTGCATTAAAATTTTGAAATATAAAAAATTTAGTGAGAACCTCTGGCGTATACGCACCATTTCATATCTAAGTACAAACTACTTTTGTGGATCAAATTACATATTTACAAATTAAATAATTACTAATTTAGCATGAGAACAAGTAAGTAGTAGCTTACAAAATTTAAAACAACAAAATATTTTTGATCTTCCTTTACCCACGAGATTGATATAACACTTGAGATATTCAAAACTTCTATGTTTTGTCAAATGAATTTTTTGAAAAACTGGGTAGAAAATCAACAACTTCAAACACCACGACTCAACCATCTCTGAATGCCGGATGTGGATATAATACAGCTTTTTTATTTTAACAAGATTATTTTCTAATCTGTTTTCTTTACTTTTCTGAAATGAAATGGAGTTTCAATTGAAAAATAACATTTTAATGTATATTTCTTATTTATGGTCGCTTATAATGTTCACACTTATAACTTTTACTTTTACTTATTGAGAATTGATCTAATAACTCCTAAATATTCGTTACTAATGTTGTCAGAAGAAAATAAAGGTATATAGCCACAAAAATGATTTGATTTCATTTAATTAACGGCGGCCGGCACTGACACCATCTTTTTCTTCTTCGTTGCATTTAATGGTTGCAATCAAATCAAATTATCTCATAAGAGGCTTACAAAATCGAGCGAATCAAAATTGTTACGGTTCCGAAATAGACAACCTGCCGCACCCAATTACCGCGACCAGGTATAGACGATATACATAGATTACCTACCCCTACCCATAGCTAAATACAACTTAGCCTTTGCCTATTCTATAATATGTAGGTACCAACCTATCTGATGATGATGGTTCTGCAATTCAAACCAAACAGACGGACGGACGGATGGACACTTTTAATAAGAAGTCACAATCAATTTTTATTATTGTTTTGATCATGCTCATTATACGTAGCGTTGAAATCTCTCCGCCTACAGCTGACACGCTTGCTTGTTTCAGATTGGCCATTCAACCATACGAAAATTAACTCCGCCCGGTTGCCTTCATATACACATGTGTGCTGCAAAAGATACAAAACAACAACAACCTCAACAAAAAGATATCTCTCGATCTCGATCTACCTAACGACTCGCGAAGATCGCAACGGGTATACGTACGGGACCTATACGCGACACAGCGCAGCGCAGCGCAGAACATGGTGAATCTCATAGATACAGACCGCCATCGCCATAGCGCATAGCCACGGACAGATTTACTTCATTTTCTTCTTCGGCGAACCGTTTGCGTTGGCTTGGCTGTGGCTCATCCGTAAGATCGTCCGCGTCGTCGGTCGGGTCGCTGATCGACGCTCATCGCTAGTTGGATGATTTTTTAGTGATTCACCATGTGGAAGGGAGGCGGACCAGCCCTTCCTAGTTGCCTTTTTGTTGTTGTTTGACTTAATATTCCCAGATTAGCATCTCTCTGGGCTTGGCTGCCACTGGCACTTTAGTATTAGGATACCCATTCGATCGGAAGCTGTGATGCTAGAGATTTTCTCGATGTTGCATTAGTGATTTATTTGATTTGACATTAGTGCGTTGTTTTGCAGTGTTCGATCGGCTTCAGTACGTGTAACGTCAAATTAAAATTCATTTTAAAAGGCGAGTTTGTATATAGATATTGCGTTTATTATCGAATGACTATAAATCGCGCATCATAAACAGACGCGACGACGGACGCATCTTTTTGACTCGAAAGTAATTTTCTACGATCACTGATCATCAGTTACGGTTAGTTAGAGAACGAGTCAACTGGTGCACGAAGAAATAAATAAATAATCAATTTTTACGGACAAATAACTTCATCACAAATTCTCACTTTACTTGATTATTAAAAATTAAATGAGTTGATAAAAATAAAACTGAAATTGCCTATTTTTCTTTGATATTTTCAAAATATTTCTGAAATTTTTTTGAAAACAATAAAATTTGCATACTTAATGCGAATTCAAATTAGGTGTGAAGTGAGCACGCGATCTTACCTCTGCCTAGACCTACCTATACCTGATACCTAACATACAAAATATATACTTTTCCATAGCTAAACAATATTTATGGATAACTTAACATAGATAGATGTGAAAAGTGTTAATTAAATTAAAGTTTAGTAAATTAGGTGAATTCAAGTGTTAAAAATAAGTTTATGTACGTATGAAAATAAATAAATATACATAGAAATTCTATAGATACAATGTTATTTTTATGAATAAAAAAAAAAATATTTATCTGACGGAAAAAATTTCTTAAGTGTGTTCATAGATTTGGATTACGATTTTTATCTCATCAATAGACGAAAAGTTTTTATTTATTGCTGAATTTTGAAATAAAAACAATCACAAAATGGATCCAGGTTGGTATTGGACAATATTTTTTTTAATTTACACAAATACGTATAAAAATATTATATCATGTGTATATGTATTTGTTTCGTCATGAAAATGGTTTCCTGTTTTTGTTTTATATTTAAACAAATGTGTTTTTTGTAAAAGTTAATAACAATTCATTAATTCATTTTTAAAATCTATGGCATTTAATACTTAAAGAAGAGTTTTAATAGTCTATACATATGTAGCTTCTTTAATTAGTGAATTCAATTTTAAATTTGGAAATAAACAAATAGTAAGATTGCCAACAAGATTCATCCATTAAAATGTTCTAAGATTGTGTTGCTAAATACTCAAACAATAAACTTACACGTTTTTTAGTAAATATGCCAAATAAGTTATTACATGACGAATACAATTATTATTAAAATTATGAAAAATGTCAAGAAACCAGATTCAAGTCGAAATATTGTATGGGTCACAATACTGAACTTAAAATATTGTATATCAAAATTCTGTATTAACAAAATTCTGTATTCCAAAAACTGTGATTGTTCAACAATCTGTCTCTTAGCCTATTTGGAAGTACCAGAATTCTGAAAACAAAATGTTTTTTAGAATAAGGTTTCAACACATTTTTTAGTAACAATACTTTGATTAAACTTGAATTTTTTGTGTTTCTATAAATTTTTTTAGTTTCCATGTGTAAAGTGACTTTTTCATATTAATATTTTAGTATTTTCTGGTTTCGTGACCATTTTAAAAATCACACAATTTCAAGAAAAGCATTAATAGCTTAACGTCGTCTTGAATTTTACATATTGATACCTTATGTCGGAAGCCACTTAATTATTTTTGCGAACTTTTTGCAAAATTAAAATATACTTCAACTTAAATTTGAATTTTAAAAAATTATATCATAGAAAAATATGCGACGGTTTTAATTGTTTCCTGTAAGGTTTGTTGCTATGAAATGAAGTAAGCTAATTTGAGAACTCCTATATCGATTTGCTTGACTGTAATTGAAAACTATTTGTGAAAATACGATCTGAGAGTGGAAAAATAAAAAAGACTAATTGAGAGAAGCAGTGTGAACTAAATTAACTGTTTACGATTTGGAAAAGTCAATAGAACTTCGAACTGTAACTGCTAAATTTACATCATTTCTATAGTGAATTTTTACAATTTTATTAAATTGTCGATTTAAGCTTATATGGTTCCATTTTAAGTAATGGAGTAGTTTTTACTTATAAAATTTCAAAAGGTGAAAAAAATAAAATTTTCCCATAGATACAAGACTCTCTATATTCAAAATTAAATTTCTTATTGGAGAACCCTTTATAAACATTTGTACTTACTACGTCATGAAAAAGGAAAATATCACATATAACATTATAATAAGAAAAGATGCTGGGTAGCGACCCACTCTGATAATTTAAAACTCTTGCCCTTCTTTCGATATTTCTCAAAGTGTAACAAAATATTAACAATTACATTTTGTGTAAGATAAAAAAAGTTTGAAGTCAATATTTTTATTTGTTCTCGAGAAATGTCAAAATTTGTAATTCGACAAATCGGACCGATTACAATAATAATTTATTGGAATTTAATAATATAAATATTTTAAACAATTTGGAGTAAGGTTTTTTTGAATGTAATGACAACAGTCTAAATTTCGATTGCCCTAATCGGGCGATAGTTTTTGAAGTTATTACACAGCTTTTTCATGGCCAATGGTGATATATAAAAGCGATATTTATTTTTGGATTTAGACATATTTATTTGATTTAAGTGAATTAAATGCCTCATCTTAAACGACAAATATGACTCTCGGTATTCTAGAAGAAATTCAACCGAAAATTATTGTGATGCTAAAAAAAAGTCTACAAAATCTGTTATAATTTAATAGAAAATATTTGTTCGTGTTCAAACCAAACACATTTAGCTTTTAAGAGTTTTTATTAATTTATTTCTCGACGAAAATAATTTAACCGAAAAAATCTTCCATATTATTAATTAAGTTTGTAGGAATCTAGTTTTAAAACTAAAATAGTTTCCTTACTTAAAATCATGATAGAATAAGACTAATGTTAGAAGATGGAAGTAAGATGGATACATATTAAACGACACAATTCCAAACAATTTATTTTCCTATTGCTTGGATATTCAAAGCTCATGACTCAACTGACTTTTTAAAATACAAAGTGGAATAATTTATTTGACATTTGAAGTGTAAAATTGTTATTTGTTTGTCTTACATTTTTTTAAAAATAAAATAGGGCTTTATTTGCCAAGAGCGTTCATGGCCAAGAAAAGTACGCAAAATTGAAATCAATGACATGAAATTGTAATATAAATTTATAAAACATCAAAGAAGTCACATTTTTTCGCAAAAATGGATCATATCTTATCTCGTATAGCATGTTATATAATAATTTCGGTAAAAAGAAGGATAGAATATCGAATATTTTACGAACACAAAATTATATAACCTTTGGAAAATTGAATGGAATGAAGAATTATGTTTTAACACCTTTAAAATTTTAAGAAAAACAAATTCAAAAACAGCTGCTTAAAATTAGTACATAATATTATACAAAATATTGTTGTTCAATTTAAAATTTGTGTAAAAATTTTTTGTTTGAATACTTTCGTTTATGCTGCATCATACAGTTAGTATCTTGAAAAAGTTAGTGATTTCTAAGTTAATATAATATAACATCATTTCTTTATTTAATAACCATTTTTTCAAAAAACTTCTTTAAAAATGCATAATTTTGTTAAAAGTCCAACTAATATATTTTCGTGAACTGTGTGTTTATAAATATACTTCTAGAATAATAGTTGTTAAGCAGAAGTGTGTAAGCTTGTCAAATGTAAAATTTCTTTTTAACTTAATCTTAGGTTTAAAAACATGACTTTAACATAGTTTTTAATTCAGAAGCTGATGAGGCCAAAATGATCACGAACGACTTTTCTATAAAAAGCGGCAGACGGAGCATTTCAAGTACGTCGAAGATGATTTGTTCGGAAGAAAGAGGTATAAGATTTTTAAACATCGCATACAAGATCCTGTTAAGTGTATTAGATAAACGCCTGAAGCCATTTACTGACGAATTGATTGGCAGATCGCAGTGTGACTTTATGCCTGTAAAATCTACCATATCGACAAAATTTTCAGTCTATGTCAAATCCTGGAGAGGAACCATCGCTTTATATCACCTTTTCATCGATTTCAAAGCACCGTTCACAGAGTGATATACCGTTTCGCGTTGAATTTTGGTATTCCTCCCAAGCAGATATACGCCTTATCAGAATGACTTTGGAGAATGCTCGAAAATTAGAAGTAATTCAACAGATGCTCTCAAAACCATAATAGGATTACGACAATATTTCAATATTGTTTTTGAGAGAGTATGCTGCGCAACTCTAGGCCCAAATGGCATTATCTTTTAAAAATCCACACAATATCTTTTATAACTTCGACATTATTTGAGGAACCAAACGTGTTGTTACAGGTGCCTTTTCAAGCATCGAGCCTAAATCGAATAAAATGGGAATTTTCATTGAAAGATCGTTTCTTATTGTCAGACTTAGTCGGAACTTGACTATTGATATGAAATAATTCATCTACCTGGGCAGTGCTGTTTATTCTGCAAATGACATTAGTGCTGAAATCAAGCGTAGTTTAACTCTTCCTAATTGCACCAAGGAGACGTTGTAGAAGGATGTTCCTCCTTGCAGGTCGATTAAGGCTCTTTTATTATTTTATAGACCGACTTGTGTCAACTGGTAAATTAACACTTTCCGTGTTCAACTATTAAGCGAGTGAATATCGTAGCTCCAGCTTGTATGGTATATTAAACGCTAATCCAGAGGAAGCAAGAAGCAGAGTTGGACCTCATCTGCGGCGACCAAGTTAAGCGCGATAAAAATCGAGTAAGTTGGAAGAATATTTTACTTGCGAAGTTCGGAAGCACCCTGCACTGTAAACGAACAAATACATCTATTTTCTATTTTGTCGCACTCTGACAGCTGACAACAACTGTTTTGTTAATACAATTTTGTTTGATTTTTTTTAAGAGTCGTTAAGAAGCCTGTGAAAGGCTCGACCAAACTAACGCCATTTTTGGCCATTATACTTATGCAAAAATACAAACAATTGACAATAAATGCGTTTGCAAGAGATCTGAATGATGATTTTCCTATCTGATTTCTGAAGGTTCAGAAAAAAGCGATTACGTCAATTCATCATTTTATACAATATTAAATTGACGTTTATTTGACGTTTTGTAACGATACATGAATCTATGAGTATGAATCTTTGTTAGAATTGTCTGATTTTATTTAAATTTTTACTTGCATTAGGTGAATTTTTAACACTCGATTCGTGTCGATTTTACTTGTCCTTAGGTGGATAATAAGAAATGCATATCCTCTTATTTATATACTCGTTCGTAAAAAGTCAAGGTGTATACGACCATAAATAAGAAAATACTCGTTAAATATTTATTTATTTATATGTACCTAAATGACTATGGCTGTTGTGTACATGGAAAAGAAGCTACTAGGTGTACCTACTGAGTTGCTGCTCGCAAATATGTCGTTTTTGTTCATAATTTTAGTATGTAAGATTGTAAGTGGCTCCTGATGCTTAATGGCAATGCACACAAAAAGCCATAATATATTTTCTTTTAATTTTGTGTTCAGAAAAAAAGACCAAAAGATCAGACATCCACGTCTTTTAGTTTTTGTATGTCGTTTTCGTTGGCGTTGTCGAGTTGGCGGCGGCGGTCGGCGGACATATTGCTTACTTTTAATTAAAATGCTACTTCATCACGTCGTCGTCGTCACGTCACCATCACGATACCAACGATGATGCCAACTTTAAACTTGTACTTTTTGTTAATTCTTTTTTACCTCTCAACACACTGCTTTTTTACATATTAAATATGCACCATGTATCTACACCATTTTTGAGTAAATAAATGTAAAATCAAGTATGATAAGTATGAATGGAGGTTTAAATGCGATGATCGGAGTCAGAGTGATCATGGATGAGGGCAACAGGTGCCGGTAGCACTTCAGTTAACATTATGTCCGAAGCATAAAGTAATTACAAACAATGGCGGCAATCCGTTGAGGTTTAAATTTTTGAATTTATATATGAATATTATTTCTTATGTTGACATTGATTTTTGTTTGAAGTGCATGAGGCACGAACAAAAGAAGAAGTATTACTTTGTACATTAAAACATTTTTTAGATAGCTATGATGGTATATACAATACTTATCGAAATTCATGGTCCTTTTATTTCAATAAAAATAAAGTTTAATAATATTTTTATTAGATTTTCTATTAAAAATATTTGCTTGGAAAGTCTGAAGATTTAAATACCTTTAAAGATTACTAGTTTTTCTTGTTGTTAAATAAAAAGTTTGAAAATAATTAAGTTTTTCTAATAGGTGCTTTAGACAGATTCAAAAATCGTACAGCAACGCACTTTTTGGTTAGAAGTTGAGCTTCTTAGACTGAAATTTATAGGTCGTTCATCTTGTTTTTATATTTTATATTTGTATACAAATTGTAGCGTTTGGATTGTTTGCTTTTTCGTTTGTACATAAATAAGGAACATCTTATATTAAAATTATGGATGTGATCTTTTCCTTAAGGAATTTGAACAGATTTCAAAAAAGTTCCTGTCATATTTCTAATAAGTGCATTCCGTTAAAATTCTTCTATCTTGTTTGTCGTTTTGTCTTGCTTAAAAGGTTTGTTAGTTTACATGTCTTTAGTTTTTTCCTACGTCCATAGCTCAAGAACCAGTAGAGATATCGACTTCAAATAAATGTTGTAATACAGATTTAATAAAGCAGAAAGGACTTTCAAAAATATTGAGTAGGTGGTTTTTTATCAAATCAATTTAAAAAGAATGTGAACATTTTAGTTAACCCAAAATATCTCATGAACCAATAACGCTATCGACTTAAATTTAAATTTATATAATATATTATAACGTGATAGGAAAACATTTTTTTACAAAAAGAAAAAACCTAAACAAAACACTACTAAAAGTTGGTAAAAACTGATTTTCAACTCAAATATCTATAATAGTATAAGAAATATTGTTTTCAACATTCAGTAATTTTTTTTATAAAAATCCAACAGCCGGTTTTTTCATAAAAAAAATTAAAATCTACACAAAACTTAACGCAAAATTGTAAAAATTGATGTTCGGTTCTCGATATCTCGTGAGCAATAGAAGATATTGACTTCAAGTTAATTTCATTCAGGCAATTTGTATTTGTTTTTTTTTTTGAGAAAAAAAAAACTTTTAACAATTGCTACTAAAATTGGTATAAATTGGTTCTGGACTAAAAATCTCGTTAACAAAAATACATTTTGAAATCAAACCATGCATATGTTGTTTGTAATTTTGAAATTTTTTTAAAATAATTCTACTGACATTTTGTTTAACAAAACACAAAAACCTACAAACCTTTTAAGCAAGACAAATTGACAGACGATCCCATCCCGTCTGTAACTAAGTAAGTAATCAGTGTGGGTCGCATTAAAACCTTTTTTTTCATAAAGTATGACACCTAATTGAAGGAAGCAAACTGCAGATGGATCAACATCTCCTAAGAAACATTGATGCTAACTACATTTGATAGCGTACACGCTGGTCTTTTTAAGCAGTTATTAAAAAAACATAAGGTTTAATATGGCTTTGCCTTAATTTTTAAAACCATGTATCCTTAATAGAAAGCAAATGGTAGAGATAGAAAGGTATACCTCAAATATTATAGTGATTTTATAGCTATTATCTTTTTGGCAATACAGGTTTAAACAGCTGACGCACGTTTCGTGTTTTGTTTCACTTTCAAAACTCTTCAGTTTTGTCTATAATTTAACCATGAAACAATAAGTTTCATGGTTAAATTGTAATACACAAACGAACGCCGCTTGCAAGAAGTTCATTTTTGGCTCAATAAGTACGTAAATAAGCAGAATTGTCGATTTTGGAATGAATATCAGCCAGAAGCATTGCAAGCGCTACGAATGCATCCAGAAAAAGTGACAGTTTGGTGCGGTTTATGGGCTGGTGGCATCATTGGACCGTACTTCTTCAAAGATGATGCGAATCGTAATGTAACTGTGAATGGTAAGAGCTTCCGTGAATTGGAAGACAACATTGAACCAATTATTCGTACTGGCCGAAATGTTGGAAAAAGTATGACAAAATTGGACTAAGCGGATGGATCATGTGAGGAGCAGTCAAGGTCAACATTTGCATGTAATAATCTTCAAAACACTAAATTATATGGATCGTACTTTCGATTCAAATAAAGATTTTATGATTTTTTCTGAATTTTATGTGTTTTTGTTTTTTAAAACTTTCCTTTAGCTTATACAAAATCACCCTTAAGAACAGGCTCATTTGAGCAAGACAATTAAGGCCACTTTTCTTTTTATTTTTTTTGCTAATAAGTTACCGGTTGAACTAAGATATTCGAATTATATGATGCTCGCAGAGTATGTAAACATTGTTCTTTTACTATCTTTAAAAAGAGATTGCATATTATTGCATTCAGCCATTTAACAATGTTTTAAGATGGTGCAATTAGAATCACTTGAAATTGAATTATTCAAAATGGAAACATTTTTAGTGTATACAGTTTAAAGTACATACAATTTTCATTATTTTAGTTTTCTTAGAGTAAATGTTATAAATAATTTTTGATTTTTTTGATTAAAAGATGCACTTTAGAACTCCATATTAAAATTCAATATCAGGTTTCCGAAAAAGGAGTAAATATTATTTTCTAAATGGAAAGAATTCCAAAAAAGATTCACCACCTATGTCTTGAGAAAATTAAAGTACGATGTATCGTTAAGAGACTAAAAATAAGATGCCGGAGTTTTCTCCGTTGAGTGTGTTTTATTTATAAAGGAAATTTAGACAATCAGTTATTCTCTATATTAAATTGTTTTCATTAATATTCTTTTCTATTTTGAAAAACGAATCTTCCGAAATAAATATAGAGAGTATTATTTAAGAGTTGGTTAAATGAACTAAAAACTAGTTCTCTAAAACGTTTTAATGGACAATACGATTAAATTGACATTTACATTAAGAGAAATCTTTTAAAGAAAAAAATATGACTTCATTCCGACAATTCTAATTTATCATACGATTAGTAATAATCTCTAAATGGCTTAACGATTGAGAAAGCTCGAAAAAATATTTGGTATCACAACGGATCAACTACTGACCTTAGGTATTAGTATTCCATCCAACCAAAAAAACCATAAGAAAATACTGCAGTTAAAGAAACCAATAAAATTAAAAAAGGTTTATTAAGAAAAATAATAATTAAAGGAAATATTCATTTGTGTCAGATAAACACAAAATAAAAATAACATATATGAGATATTATCCATCTTAAACATTTGTATCAAATTAACAAAATGTTATTTCTAATGCGAGGGTTGCGCTTGGTTTTTTTTGAGCCATTGATGCAAATGTCAACTCAAGGTGGCAAATGGAATCAAGCACTTCAAACCTCTAATGTTAATCCAGGTTATTCTAATTTCGTTTCTAACCATAAGGTATCCAATTTGAATTGCAGCATTCGATCGGCAGATAGATCCAGCAGACATTCCTTGAGCTTGATTGCCAATTTTGCCTCATTTACAGCAGCATTTTAAAACGGATTAAAGATCCACCTTGGTCCAATATTCTTCGATATCTCTTCCATTGAGAAGTAATGACACATTTCTTCTTTCAACTTTTCAAACACTATTTTCATAACAGGTATAAATTCTTTGATATTTATCTCACATCCGACTTCTTTAACAAAAGATTGTGTCGAGAAAAATGAATCTAAGTGGTTTTGATTTAGAGACGATGACCAATATTCAATTTTGTTTGTAAAATCAAGGATTTTGTTTTTATCAAAGATGACATTTTCATCCCAGCCTTGAAGACTTTTATTCAAGATAAAAGTTCGAGATGCCAAAGTTAAAATGTATGAAAGAAAAACTCTTAAGACTGTTGCCACATTATTTTAATTGAACAAAATGCGAGCTATCGAAGTTCCAGCTATGGAAGTTCGACGGTACGGAATAAAAAGTAATGGATTGGTGGGTCGCGAAATATTTCTTCGTGTTAAAGAGTCCATTTCATGAAAAAGGTTGAAAAACACTGATCTAGGAAATTAAGATACAAAAGGTCCTTACTTCGAACAAATTTCGATTGATATGAAGTTTTGTAGAAAGATTATTACATCTTAAACTTGAACCTTCAATTTCGAGTAGAGAGAACAAATTTTAAGGGTGTAATATTCCATATTCATACATACATAATTCAACGCTCTCAAGATGATGGATTTCCCTTCTTGTTATACTTTTAAAACTGTGTCGTTCAATAGAAAATATTTTTCAAAGCGTAACTCAATAGTTGGGCTGTCATGTCAGTCCCAAAAACTTTTTGGGGATGACAAAATAAAGCTCCACTAAAAATCAGCATGGTTCATTTTTTTTTTAAATTTAGTACACAACATATTCTTTTATAGATTTCTTTGGCGTATCGTTTTTTGGTCCTTGCACTTGATATAGCGGCAAACGAAATTTATATTAAAATTGTACTTTAATTCATATAACCAACATAACTTGCAGACAAAGTAGTTAAACATTTTAATAAATATTGACAATAAAAATCAAATATATGCTTTAGTGCATTAATGATGGATAGTCATTTTTATAGAGACACACAGTTTGAAATTTTGACTTTGTAGAAGAACTGTCAAATCCCAGAGAGTGGGTGAGTTTAAAAAGTTTGTCTATAGAAGAGAAGAATACAACTTCATCAATTGTAAATAAAAACTTTTAATCAATGTTACAACACCACATTTAAATGAAATTATAACTACACCAGGCGTCTTGAAAGTATCAACAGAACCAACATTTCTTGAGTCCACAGCTGATTTACCATAGGAACATATTGTTCAAGATCCATATTTTTTATTATCAATAATTTGTTATGTTTTGAAATAAATTAAGGAAACAAAGCTTTGAAATTGTAATAATTTAAGTTAAATCATTAGTTTTGTACAAGTTTTCAAAAGTTCAGAAGATCCTGGTTCAAAAAAGCTAAAATTAAATATTAAATTAAAAACAGTTCGTTTTGAGAACTAGCGCTTAGTAACTTACAACTCTCTACCATTCATGTGTGTGAGTACAATTGTCAGAGATGGAAGTAACCTACAGTTTTCTGAATTAACTTTTTCATGACAAGAGTTACTCTTTTAGAATTTGTCAATTTCTGGCAAGAGGCAGTGCCCTTGAAAAAACTTTTGATGACACAGACAGGGATCAAACTCAAGACCTCTGGTATGACAGTCCATCGCACTTTTTAACTTCCCATAAGAAGTTATTGTAATGGGTCCGATTTATCAAATTGAAAATTTTGACATTTCTCGACGTTTCAAGGTCCTTTGAGTCGAAATAAAAGATTTTTAGAAGGGTGTCTGTGCGTGCGTGTGTTTCGCGACGTTTATTTCGTCGTCCATAGCTCAAGAACCAGAAGAGATATCGATTTCAAATAAATTTTGTTATACAGATAATAAGGCAGAAAAATGCAGAAAGGGCTCTTAAGAAAATTGTGTGGGTGGTTTTTTTACCATAGCAGTTTGAAAAAAAAGGTGAACATTTTGGTTAACCCTAAATATCTAACAAACCAAAAACGCTAGAGACTTGAATTAAATTTTATATAATATATAGTAACGTAATACCAATTAGGTATATTTATTAATAATAATACCAATTACATAGGTATATTTTTTGAAAAAAAATCAATATAACAGTGTTTTTATAAATCAATAAAACTGAAAAAATAAATTTGTCACCTCCAAAATTTTTTTTCAAAAATTTAAAATATTGGCTCCAAACTTATTTTATTTCACAGAAAATATTGTTTTTAATTTTCAGTAATTTTTTTATAAAAATCCAACAGTCCGTTTTTTCATAAAAAATAAAATCTACAAAAATAGTACGCAAATGTGGTAAAAATTGATACGAGTACATATAGACAAACTTTTAAGCATTTTTATTAATTCAATATTAAACCTATCTCAAAGCTAGACAAAAATTCATAAAACGAGCCTAATTAACCATAACTTACAACTAACTTAGTGGTCCCATACGGACACTTTAATTTAAACTATAACACTTAATACTAATGCCTTTTGTCTCTAAGATCTGTTTTACTTCAATTAAATTTTATTTCTTTTTGTATTTATTAGATAATTTGAAAAAAAAAACTAATATTAATGTCCTTTTTTATTTTTTACTTAAAAACACTTAAAATTAGGTCCTTAAATAAAACTTAAAAAGTCCATCGCACTAATTATTATGTCATAAGCACTACGGGTGTAAATTAAAAAAGTTTTATTATGTTTGACAGTTTTTATGACATTTAGCATGAGACTTCATCCTAGTGGTTCAATTTTTCATCACCTTTCTAAATTTAGACAAATTTCGAATTAACATTTAATCATCCTTTTAAGAAAGATATTCTTAAACTTATGTGTGATAAGTGTTATTAGATCAAAAATCTCTGTACAGCTTTAATTTAAAAAAAATCGATGTCAGCCAAATGCAAATAGACGCTCTTGCTACATTTGCAGGCCCATAACATTTTAGTAAAATTTTCTGTGCATGAACTCAATGTTTAAGGTTTTGAATAGGTTATGGAACATGTACATAGAGTTATACTTTGGAAAAAGTCCCAGCTTACTTAAACGCAGGTTCGTTTTGTATACTCTTACACTATAACTCTTCTTCGTGGACCTAAAGAAAAAAGTCTTAAAGTGTTTCATCTCAAGTTCGTACTAGAAAATTTAAATTTTTCTTCGAGAAATAACAAAGCCATGATACTTGTCTTGTAAAAATAAACAGTGGCTTTAAAATGTTCAATGTAATTTTTAACAATTTCAATGAAATTTTTAAGTGATTTTCGTTTCAAATTTTGTAAATCTTGTAAAATATTAAAAGATGACAGCTTCAAAAGCATAGGTTGTTAAAAACCATCTTCCTAAAAAAACTTTCGCCAAGAAATAAAATGCTTCACCTTAATAATTTCACCTAAAAATTCAAAACAAAAACAAACTTCGCTTTTCATTTTCATACAAAGTATATGAATCTATTTTTAAGTGTTTGCGTTTTTTAAAATTATATCAAAATGATAATGTCGTGCCCACAAAGTTCTGTAAATTTAATTACTTGGCAAAAAATATGTAGGCACCCTTGTTACATAAAAACTATACTTTTTTTCAAATTAATTTATACAAATGTTGTTTGTTCATCTGAACTTCATATTTCAAAACATCAGATCAATCTGCGTCTGACAGTCTGTTTCTCTGGGTTGCATTTTGTGTACAGTGTGTCGTCAGAGAAAAACAAAATAATATCTTTTTCTTCTAAATTAAAATACAGTGATTTAGCTATATTTTATTTTAGGTTTTGTTTTATTTGTCTCTATTTAAAAGGGGAATGTTTGTCTTACTGGTGATGCTGTATAGGAACGAGTATATTGAGTTTATTAATTAAACTTTCTATTTCATGCCAAATTTAAATTCAATTTGTGCTTGCTGATCCTAGGCAACTAAAAATATGTATCTAGACATAAAATATTTTGTATCTACATATGTTAGAATGTTATGAAGCCAAAATGATAAAATGTAGGAAGGTACTGCTTGTTTTTGAGAGTGCGCTTTCAAAATGATCAATAAATTGCATTTTTGCTTTTTCAAGAGACGTCTTTCTTTTTGTTTTTACATGGATGTAAGCGTAACTTTATAAATATTTATTTTTAGGTATAAGAATTTTGTAGATTTGCAAAAAGGAATTTTTATTGTTTGTTTTGTTGCTTATTTCAATTTTATAATTAAATAAAAATGTTAAAGTTGATTAATGCATTTTAATTTATTACATGCAACATTAATAAAAGAACGTGTTAATTAAAGAAGCACGAAATATTTTTGTTTCTTTTTTCTTTGAGTTAACAGAAAAAAAAGATTTATGTGTAAGAAAATAAAATGGTTTAAAATTAAATTCAAGGAAATTTTATTTTTAATACTATTTTCTTAAGTTATTTTTTTTTAAACTGTTTTCTTATACAAATTGTGTTTAAACACATTTAACACATTCCATTCGGAAATGTTATGAATTTCCTTATAGCTTAAATAAAAACAGTTTTTATGAATTTAACAAAAAATTCGTTGACATTATGAAGTATTATTCGTTGTGCAATGCATTTTTTTCATGATAACAATTTAAAAGGTTGAGAAAATTTTTAAGAAAATTTCGTATAGAATAATTACCAAAAACTCAAAATTTGAAAATTTTATATTTTATATACAAAAAAGAAGACAGAGAGGACAAGAAGAAAGAGTGGCTGATGAGGAACCTCATGGGTGTGCTCTAGATCCAATCTTAGACACAATTTAATATAATCAGTACACTCTTAGACAAAAATAATATCATGTTCTGTTTAATACAAAAATTATAAAAGACTGGAAATGAATTTAGGATTAGGAAAAATTGAGCAAACCGGGTCTTTAGGAGACGTGAAAATACCAGTGCCTGTTCGTATAGCCAGTATTGTAGAAAATATTGCTATGATTTTCGCGATAGTGTGACTGAAGAGCTGTTCCAAAACGTCGTCGTGCCCAACAATTGTACTTTTTGCACTCGTCGTTGTTAAACGTTATGCATAAAGACGTGTATTTTCACGCTTACAAGGTTCAGTTGACTGTTTGGTGGGGTATATCGGCTGTCGGCATCATCGGGCTTTGTTCTTTCTTTTTTTTTTTTAAAATAACGCCTTTTAGGAAATTACTGTGAATGGTGTTCGCTATCGTGAGAAGGTAAGAAGTTTGTATGGCTCAAATTGGAAGATATGGATGTAGACGACTATGTGACACCGGTAGACTTCTTTCTTTGATTTTATTTGAAAAAAATATGTACGTCAATAAGCCAGCAACAATTCAGCTAAAGCATGAGATAATTCGGCGCATTAATGGTATTTAATTTATGCCTCAGAGTAATCCGAGGTCGGTGCTTCCATTTTTAGTTCAGTATTAAAATAAATGACAATAATTTTCTAAATAATTTTGTATTCAAAATCGACATCACCCCTTAAAATTTAACCACCCATTACGATATTCGGATGATCAGTGGATCCATTATTGTAAAAGGAAATGGGCATGTTCAGACAACATATGGGACTTTATTTGCAGTCAACTTCATTCTTTGAACGCGAATTTTAACCAAGTCAACTAGTTATTTTATCAAATGTCATGAATTTCAAATTCAAAACTTTACTTCACAAACCTGTTATTTAAGTTCATGGTACAAAAACTACGAAAAACATTACTGCTTACAAAACACTCCTCAGATAAGGTACAAGTCTATCACGATTTGTATTTTTTGTACTGTAAAGAAATATTACTTCTTTATTTTACAAACTGACAAGGAGCCCTTTTACACAAAACATTAAATACAGCTACATATGCAGAAAATAAATAAATCATAGAGTAATAAACTTTAGCTTTCAGTTGAATAAAAAGACATGATCAACTATCACTTTGACAGAAGTAGACTTGACTTGATAGTTATGGAGATTATTCTTGACTAACTTTCCAGTCGAACTTCCAATAAAGTTGTCTTAATTGGAAGGCAATTTTTTGGCAGCTGGTCAATTAGAAGCTAGAAACTTGCCTTACTTTCAAGTCCCTTATGTCGTCTGAACCTGTCAAATATTAAACACTTCAAATGGCAGCTGAGTATAACAGGTGTCAAATGTCTGTGCTACCAACCTGAAACCAAGAAATTAATGAAAACGTAGTTTTTTGAATAAAATTGTAATGATATTCAAACCCTATAAACCCTTTCATCAATATTAATTTTAAATATTTTCAGTATTTAATAAAGTTAACAATATAGCCTCAATATTTGTAAGTTTTCATCATGTTGTATAAATAAACTTAAAGATACATTGAACAATCATTTATGCTAAAACGTTCTTAAACTTGAATTTAAGAAGACAAAATCGAAACCGTTCGTCTGAGCAGGCTATCAAATCAAGTTATTGAAATATATTGCAAAAAAAAAACACAAAAACAAGTTGAAAACGTGAACTTAAAAATCAGCACCAAGATTAATGTCTGAAATGTATTTTTTTTTAAATATAAAATCTTTACACGGAGTCTTATATGAAGACTCATAAAATCTTTTCATAATAAACATTTTTCAATTCATTCAATTCTTCTTTACTTTTTCAAACAAACTTCTTGATTTAAAACACGTTCAAATACTATAGTCTCGATATTTTTGTTCGCAAGTCATATTCAAAAAGAGACTTCGAACCTTGGCTAGCATTTGGGATGATGGGAAAATTTTGCAAAAATTGAGCCTACAGATCTCCTGTAGATCGGACATAACGCTGTAAAGTGTTATCTATAATTTTTAATCTAATACTTCTTACTTTGAAAATTAGGATCATTTAACGAAGTAAGGGGTCATTTCTAAAATAGTTTTTCACCCCCAGATTAAAAGATAGTTGAGGATGAATACTTCAAGACGATGATTCCTAGCATCGTGCTAATGCTAAAGTGATGTTTTTAACTCTTTTCGATTCCCAATTCGTATTGAGATTGCTTTTTTTGAGATTTTTGACAGGTCAACGCATTACCTTGGTTACGCAATCGGCATTTGCCTTCAGGTTTTTCAAAAATATTTGTGGAAATCCCGTTTCACGTAAATGCCATAATTTAGTATTTAGAGTGTTCCTTGGCAGTCTAAAAAATTAATCTGAACGCTTTCCAATTCTTCCAGTTTCTCGTATCCATATGGCATTTAAATACTTCACTGCTACAGTAAAGGCTTCTTTATATTTTAGCGTTAAATACTTTACATTTTAAGGCTAGATTCACCGAATTATTGAACAAATTAGACCACGTGTTGTTCAAAGCTACTTTGGCCGCTTTCGTATTTTTCTTTAACATTAATAAATAACAAAGGTATTTGAATTCTCAACTACTTCAACAGTATCGTACTCGAGAGTCTATAGTTACGATTATAACCTACTAACCTTTTACGCTATCTGAAAACCATCATTTTTGATTATAAGCTATTAATTTGTCCATGTATGACAATATTGTCGAGCTCATTAATTTGTAGCTGTAGATAAAGTGGGTTATCAGGTAAGATAACTAAAACGTCTGCGTATATGAGAATTTTAACAATTTTATTACCGACCCTTACTAACTCTATGATGTGATTTTTGAAAAGTAAAAGACTTAAGACACAACCTTAATGAACTCCAGTTTGGCATTTAAAGTTTCACGATTTTTTTTTGAACCGTTATGAACAGCTGAACTAGTGTCCTCAAGCAGCATTTCTTAAAACATTTGGAATTTGGTTGATAAACCGATTACTGAAAGCTCATATATTAAGGATTTCCTATTTAAAATTAATAACCATCGTAACTAGGTGCCTTTCTGAGTTTCATTTTAATCAAAGCAGTTTGTTTTTCCATCATTGTAAATGAAGAATCTATTGTGGTATCATTCAGGGCAAAATAGGTATCGTGAACTAATTTCGGAATCAGGGAAAAATTCCGCGAGAAATATTGACCTCGTGAACTATTTTTGTATGGGAAATTTTCTTCTCTTAACCGTGGAATTCAAGATAGGAGGAATGTATTCTCGAGAATAGTTAAATTCTGTGGGAGAAATATTTCACAATAAATTGCCCATACAGCTGATTATGTAAGGACTTGCAAAGCTAAATGATGTTTTTACGGAAGGGAGTTAAGATACCAAAATGATTTAAAATGATCCAGAATATAAACATATGTGATCTGAAATGTTTTGGTTTGAATTTAAAAATTCCGTTTTTGTTTTATCTCAGCAAAACTATAGAGCCATGTATATTTTAAAATAATAATATGAGATTCGAACTCAGGACTACTAAAAACCTTAAAAATGTCCTTCGTTAGATTTATTTGGCATAACAAACATCTGTATTTGTTTTTGGTCCTGTCTTATGATTATTATCCTTTTCATAAACTTATGGCTTTTTAATCTCAGATCATTTACATCTTAAATTATAGGAAGCAAAGCGTGCGATTTGTTCTGTGTGGAGAAGTTGCATTCTAAGAAATAGCGTTTCGCACAAGGCTTTACACAAAGTATGTCGAGCTACTGCAATTGCAATATTGTTTTACGGACCGCAAGTATGGGAGTGTCGATCGTGACAAAATAATTCCGCGAATAGTACTCACACAAGCTATCAATTCTGAAGTTTCGTGTGTTGAAGAGTGGAAGAAACTGGCAATTGAATGCTCAACTACTTTTTCAATATCAGCAGACAAAAGTATCGAGGTCCTAAGTTGAATTTTGATAACTTGCTAAAAAAAAGTCGGCAACATGATGTACGATAAGTTTAAGAGTGAAGCTGAAGCATCTATTTATAGATCTTGCTACAGTAAAGGAAACCATTTCTTTAACCAAAACACCTACTTCTTGGCAAAACAGTACCTAACAAAACAGGAAAACAGTAGGAGGTGAACTCATCAATTTGAACTACATTCCTCACCGTTCAGAATTGCCAATTTTGTGCGATTCATGCAATCGCAAAGAACGCGAAGATGTATTTCATTTCCTCGGAATGTGTGCAATACTCAAGGAGTTCCGAAAGTGCTATTTCGGGATAGATATACTCGGTTTAGAAGAAACGATCAACATCTTGAATGGAGAACTAGGTTGGGACCTTCTGTATGAATATTCATTAAACGCTCTTCGCTATAGAACCAGAATAGTTGAGGAAAATTTTTAAGGTTTTAAAGTTTAAAAATTATAAAGATTATTTTATTAAATTGTATATAATTATTTTTTTTTCGTATATATAAATTTAAAAACAAATTTTAGTCTGTTAGACGGCCTTCTGCCAACCAATTAAAGACTTGTGTAATCTTACAATTAAGAATTATAATGTTTTGTTATTGGATCTTTTGAAGTAAATAAAACTAACTAACTAACTAATCTGAGATCATGATGTGATGTAAAACATTTCCTTTTAAAATATGCACATATTTGTTTGTAAAACACTAAAGGACCCTCTCGAAGGATAAGAGCATCAATTATAATGTAACTTATCCATCATTACCCAATCAATTTTAATATTCCCCCTTTTAATTTGATTCTGGTACAGCGCAGCGTGCGCCAATTGTCATGACCTTATATGTAGTCTCATTAATCTTATCCAATTGATTCTAGGGGAACTCAATTGACAAGTGTTTCGCTTTCGTCTACATTTGGAATAATCAAATTCCCTCTTCATACAGTAGAAACTTTTGTTATAGAATCACTCTACATAGCCCATAGTCAGCTACGGCACGCGATCTGATGGCATTCCACCGGATACCATAAACATTTTTGAAATATCTCCTTTCTTCCTATTGATCCTTCCATATCGGCATATGTGGTTCTGTAAGGTTACCCTTTGGATCATATCCCATTGGGAAATACATCTACAAAAAGGTATCCTGTTTTGTGTTGTTAAAAATGTACATTTTTGGGAATGAATTTTCTTCAAAAATCACCAAATCATTCCCAACAAGTGGCATAATGTCGCATGTGTGTTGAACTGTCAACGAAAATGTTCCCAAAGTCATTTGTGGTAATGTTTCTACAATAACTCTCGTTGAGGCTCAGGCTCAGATTCAGATGCACGATGATGCTCATTAGTGACCCCCGACAAATGCCATCAGCATCAGCTTCAGGGGATTATACTCAAATCTTGTTATTGTTGTTTGCAGCTCAGAAATGTCTTCCGTTTGATTTATGAAGTCATTTATTTCGTTGACAAAGCGGTTTTTTGTATCTTTTATTTATTTTTCTTCTGATGTGTTTTATATTAGAAAACAAGAAAAGATACATTTTGAAGAACTTATGTGCGATGTAGAGTACAGAATCTTTATAGAGCACTATAGATTTTTTTGAACTTCCTTAGAGGCGGCGGCGTCAAGATCGAAAGCAGAGAGAGGAAAACTAAAAACACGATCGCACATTTAATGCAACAAATTGCAATTAGGTGTGCAGTATTATAACTGGGCGAAAAATAATAAATCGCCCACTTTTAAGGATGGGGAATGGGGATGGTTGATGGGCTAAGAAGACGAGAACAGCGAAATATCTCGTCAAGACTCCGCGGTTCGGTATAGCAGAGCGTTAATTAAATCAATTTGTAACGTGAATAAAAATTAAATTTCTCTACCTACGAGCTACGATCCATCCTTGGCACACAATATCAAGAACTCTTTTGGCGGATGGATGATTATTGTACCAATGGATTTGATTTGATCATCATTTGAGGATTTTATATTGCGCGGGGGTATTTAAATGATCAGAAAGAATTTTTCGCAGGTAATTTAAATTAATTTTTGTTTCCTCTGTGGAATTTTGTATTTTATTATTTTTTGTTTTTCCTTTCTGTAAACTTTTGTTTCGGTAAATTTAATTCAAAATGGTGTATCGAACAAAAGAATTAGGCTAAAACAATTTACCAGAATATTACAATGTAAATCAGATTATTATGTGTCGAAGGATAAAGCATCAATTTTTATTATGTGTATAATGATTTAATTGAATAAGTTTAGAAATAAGATTTGGAATTTCACGTATTTTAATTAAATTAACATAAACTGCATTATTTTGACTCAATCAAATTGAAATTTTTTGGCTCGATGCTTATTAAAGCTCTGTGATTGTTATCAACAAAAACGAATGTATCCAATTTGAGATTTCAAATATAAACGTTAATAAAACACACATTAAATACTTTTTTCATAATATTTTGTTGTTATTATAAAGTTTGAACGTTGATATTATGTTTGAAACACTATATCAGGCCAGAAAATTTCCTTTGCAATAAAGCTGGAGTTGTGTGGATTCTGGAAAAAAAATTATGTTATCAACTAAACAAAAAAATTGGTATGACAACTAAAATGTCGATCATTTTCATTATCGTCAATTTTCTTGTTGCAAATTGAAAAACTTGTTTTATAAAAAAATTGCAAGCTATAATGATGACTTTAAGCTGATACTGTTTTGAAATTAGGACATATAATAATAAATTTTGACAGGGCAGCGCACATATTTTTTTAGTAAAATTTTTTAGTATTGAATATCTTGCAGAAACCATTAATTCAAACAAACAAAGCACATAATTAAAGCTTTGTTTAATAACAGGGGTATACTATGTATCTACATATATTAAATAAGCAATAATGAAAACAATACATACAAAATCTTCTACAAGGAAAATACGTCAAAGAATAATGAATAGAGAGTTACTTACTATTTAAATATAATTTATCTGACGAAAAATGCTCTGACAGCTGGCCTTATTATTATTATTGTTCTCTTTCTCAGCTGACGTTTGATACCGAATGGCTGGATTTACTTAAAAATTTTTTTGATTGATTATCGATATGTTCACTGAAATGACTTCTGCGGTATCGGACAAACTATTTTAGAATTAGTTTTAGGTTAGTTTTAGTATTTTATTTTTTTTTGTTCTCAATTGCGGCATTAAATTGCTAGCAAAGCTAATTCTGCACCTTGATGATTTAAGGCAATATTTGTCTTTTCTCTACCTTGACTCCAATATAAGCTTAATTAGTGGAAATGTTCTTTATTTCCATAAAAGCCTTTAAACTTTTAAACCATAAAGGCGATTTTTTTCTCTACTGTTCAACTTGCTGGAAAATCAAAGTTTAAACAACTCTAAAGTTGTTTTGAACCGTTATTTTAAAGGCAATTTGAATTTTTTATTTTTGTTTTACTCTTTCAACTCACACTTTAGAAGTTAAGATTCAAAAGTAGGCCAATTTTCAGTTTTCGAAAAATTCCCCATAATAATAATAGACACACCATATATGGTTTGTTTTAATAATTTTAGAAAGATGCCACCTAAATGTCAGTCTCAATCTCAACGTTCCATTTGACTTTCTTTATTGTTTCAAATTTTATTTCTGATATGCTTTATAAACTTGAAAAATAATTTATTTAAAAAAATTGAAATGAAAATGGACTAAATAACTAAATAAAATAAAGTGTATGCACACATTAGAAAAGAAAGATTGTCTAGTGAGAACCGTATTGGAGTAAAGTTCAAATATAGAAAATAAAAAGGCGCAAGGTGCTACCTATCGCGATAAGGACAAAGCTCGAGAGAAGATTGAAAATGCATCCAATGTTGATTTTTCCTTTCACCCTAAATAGCAGGAACGAGTTTTAAAATTGTTGCGTAAAAAATAAACGCAAATTAAACAGAATTTGACAGATCAATTGTATTTGAAGAAGCCTCTAAACGCTTTATTGCACAACTGCCAGAAGTTCAAAACGGAGCCTAAGGAATTCTCAAACAAAATTCCTAAATTATGTGAAGAAAACAGCAACATACCGCAAATAAATATCCTTTTAATTCCGGTGGGGGCACCAATTCAACGATGGCTGTGTTATAGAAAACAGAACGAGCGATGATGATTGTGTTAACAGTTTCCACTCTCCAACTTAAGCCAGTTGCCATCATTGGAAAGAGCTTTATCCATCTCCTTAAGACCGTTCCACCCATTTGCGAGATAAGAATCCACCAATTTTCTTGTTGTTTCTGGAGTAGTACCCGTAGCGTGATGGTTAGTGCGTTGTCATGCAAGGGGTCTTGGATTTAATCCCTGCCTGTGCCACCTAACTTTTTTCAAGGGTGCTGCCCCTTGCGAGGAATTGACAAATCCTCCAAGAGTAATTCTTGTCACGAAAAAGTGCTTTCTCAAATTAGCCGTTCGTAGGTCCCTTCCATCCTTCCAGAGTTGTAAGGCACTATTCCCTGGTTCTTCGTGGACTGTTGCACCACCTAAATTAATTTATTTCTGGTGGGATTCTTGGCCTCTCTTTAGTCAATGCAGTTTTGAGGTCATTTTTGTTTGAAATGTGTCGTTTTCGAATGTTTGCATCCAAAATAGACCACAGGTTTTCTATAACATTCAAATCCGGAGACTGTGCTGTGGGTTTATTGACGTTGGGACAGTTATAAATAAGCCATGTTTGGACAATTCGTGAAGTATGTTTCGGGTCGTTGTTTTGATAAAACCACTTTGGAGAACATTTTTTTGAGGATATTGAGTTACACCATTTTATCCATTGTACTCTCAATGAACTCCAGAGTTTCAACTCATGGCTGCTGACATGCAGGCCCAAACCATGACATGACCACCTTCAAGCTTCACAGTTGCACTAAGATTTTTGTTATGGAGCTTTGTATTTGGCTTGCGCCAGGCATAAGATCTTTTTTTTTTTAACTTTGACTCTTCCGCCAAAATCTTTTCTAATGTGTTCTTTTGAGAACTTTAAACGACTATCTCGGTTTTTCTTGTTTATGAAAGGCTTTTTTCGAGCAACTCTTCCATTAAACTCGTAAGTCCCCAAAATGCGTCTTATCGTTTCGGGAGAGCAAGACTTTCCGAGCTTATTTTCCACCTCGCCGATAACTTGGGGTTTAGCTTTACTTTGCGCAAAAGGTATGCATCTTTCATGTGACGCAGTAAATATTTTGTTCGAAGCATTTTTCCCTCAAAAAACAAAACGGTGGATTATGGCCTTGATCGTACCGTCTGGAATATTGACAATTTCCGCCATTTTCTTCCGGGAAAGTTCATTCCTGTGATGAAACAGGAGAATTTCATGTTGTTCAATTGTTGTTCGCTTTTCCATGTTTAAAGAACGTGCTGCCGTTATTTAAATGTTTTTGATTGAGCAGTTACTGATTAAACACAGTGGATCAAATAAGCTGTTGCATTGGAAAATCTAATTATTTTGTGTTTCTTAGGTAAAATTTAAGATTTCAAAATAAAACAAGTTGGTTAAATTCTTATTTTAAAGATTAAATCTTAGCTAAAGTTCCTTTTTTAACAAATTTTATTGTATTAATTAGGATTTGATCAAAAAATTTGTGAGCTCCTGTATGTCTGCTGTAGGCCGTAGTTGAAAGCGTAAAGCCATGTTTATACATTCCTCACCAATCTTTGGAATTATTTGTTCCACAAACGAAATTACACCATATAAAGTTAAAAGCCTTTTTAAGTTTGAGTTAACATAAGAACTTAATCTGTTCAAAGCAAAACAATCGCAATTTGCAAAAACAATGATATCTGTCTATGTTATTTCTTTAAGGTTTAAAGAGTTCTTGAGAGCTGCCTTTTGTTATTGAAAAACTTCAAACTTTTTTATTTTCGGAAAACATATGGTTTATGCCAATGCTACACAGTCAATTTAAGACCTTTAAGATGGAATTCGTGGAGCAGGCCAAATATGAAAATTTGAAATAAATGTCCAACTTTACTGCATGCTCTCCTATCGGTTAGTTGGCTCTATATCATGCTTCGGTTTGCATAGAATTTCGATATTAAAGCTTTTAGTGATAGTAGATATGATGCCATATCTCTCTGGATATAATACAATCCGTTTCATAGCTCCAAGAGGAATATTTACATTTTCCGCAAGTGATCTATGAAGTGATCCTTGTTGGGCCAACTCATCAGCCCGTTCATTTCCATCAATGCCACTATGAACTGGAATCTTAGAAGAAGTTGATACTTAGGCTGGATAGTTCATCCTGACAATTAAAAAGTTAAAACTGCGGCCTGGCTGTTAGTGTAGATAGCCATGTTTCTCTTTTGGTTTCAGTTCTGTTTGAATATTTTGAATGCTTCTATAATTGATGGCAAACCAGCTTGAAATACACACTCCCGAGCCAACTCTACACTTCATCTTAGAAACGTCAGTAAAGATAGTGGTATCGAAGTTTTTCGTAACCATGATATCCTCCAAATCTGTCCTGGTAAGGGATGACTTTAAAATGTTTACTAAGGTTCAAGGAACTTCTATAAGTCGGGATCTATATAGCAAAAATATCCGCTGAAATCTTGTCATTCGTTTTTCCTTGCCACTAAAATCTGGAAGACCAATACTTTGATTTCCTAAGCCCTGGCCCACTGCTTTGTACGCCACAAAATTATCATCGATTAAATAGTGTGACCTTTTCAACAAAAGTTTTTGTACAGGTGTAAAAGGACATGCAAGCCTCTTTAATGTTTGAATCATCATTAGTTTTGCTCTAATTAATTCTACGTTTTTCCCATACCACGGTGAAAATAATGTATCGTTTATCGCTTGGTTTCAATCTGAGCTAGCGCTAGTGTTCTTAAGACTCTTCTGAAATTGTTTCTCAGTTTCCTCAAAAGAAAAACTCTTTAACTCCTATAATTTTTGAAGCATCACGTCATCGAAAACATTCCCGAAAATCTTTTTCATATTTACAATTTAAAATGTAAAGCTGTTTCTCAACAAATCAACAAATAACTAAATACATATGAATGTGTAATTTAATTCAACATTTTATATTTGCTTATGAACGATTCCCCTCTTTGTCGGTCAATAATAAAATTTCGATAAAAATTCGACAGCCCATGACAGTATAGACCACCCAAAAAGGTAAACATCATTACAAACCATTGTCAACGCGCGCTGCTTCTAACACCATACTTGAAGACTGGTTCTCAATTAGCTATTAACTATCTATACCTTCTACATTTTTACTGAATTACGCAAAACTTCAAAATATGTGAATGGGCCAGCAGCTCATCACATAGCCTAAGAATGTTTGTTAACTTGCTCTGCTGATGGGGATTTATCAAGTTCAAAGCCATTAAGAGAGTCTCTTCAAACTCTCGCTAAGATGAAATTAAAACGCCTAAAGCTTAATGGAATCAGCAAACAAACAAACTAAGTAAATCGAAATCCCCGCTTAGGTCTCTCCATTATACTGGAACTAGAAGGGCTATGAAAGAAGGTAGATCTAGACGTGTTATACCATCTTCAGAGTCTATAGATATTTCTGTAATTTAATAAAAATTGCGTAAAAGCCAGTAGCCGACAAAATTATTTGTTTAAAATTTGTTAGTTCAACAAAGATTTCATATAGATACCAAGGTTTGAGCCATATGCATCTTCGAACCATTGGAGGTCTTCTCTCCAATGATATATTATGACGAATAACAATAGCTCAAAGGGTAAAGGGATATCTCGTATCTCGTATCTATATGTGTGTCGAAGTCGAAAATAAATGAAAAAGTAGTGAAAAATCACTTATGGTGCATAAAGCGGTCATCATCACACGATGCGCATTAGTACCTAAGCTAGCTACTAGTTATGGGCTACTCGTGTTTTTCTTTTTCATCACCGAAAGATCGACCGGGCCGACGGTTTTTATTATTTACTCGGGATCGGGCTTGTGTACCAAGCTAAATAATTTTTCTTTTACCTTTCCGAATGAAAATTGACAAAAACAACAATAACAACAACAACAGCAACAAAGATTCGAAGATGATGATTCGTGGTCGAGTGTTTATAAATCTTCAGAAGCTATAACCTCTGTCTTGAAGTATCTTACCGATCCGATATGTACCTAATCCAAAAGTCGACCTCGACTTTTATGTCTGAAGAGCAAATGCAAGTGCATTGAGGGAATCGCACTACCTATGTATATGACGACGCGACTGACTCCGCCACGCCGACAACAGCATCCGCCACCGAGACCGAGATCGAGGACGACACGGATTTGTTTGCACACCTTATTAAGATTTTATGATACATGATAGCAGGAGTGAAGTCGTCGTCGTGTTTACAGCCAACGGCAACGTAAAAATGCTCCCGACGGTACATAGCCGAAATATAAATAATGTTGGGCATGGGCTTGAGTATATTTTATTCCTCCAGCAGTCACATACGAGTAGACAGACGTACAAACATCAGAGTTCGATGAAGACGACCGAAGACCAAAGACCCAAGACGACGATGACGACGCGACGACATAAAGGGATAATGGATCAACAACACGGTGGTCGATTCATCTGTTTGCGATTAATGCTGTTAAGTATTTTCTTAACTTAAAGGTTCCTTCCTAATTGATCAGTTTTTCAACATTTTGAAGCCTGAATCTCGTACTCTAAACTGAACCCGGTCCGTATTTATTTGATTCTTAATAGAATAATGTCTCAGGTCCCGCAAAAACGGATAAAAATATGTGTTTCTGTTGGGTTTGCGAATAACGGAAGTCGGACAAAATTTGTAAGTGGCTAATGGCAGGCAAATGAATGTTAAACAAGAGATTAGTAATATTGGAAGTGGGGGCTTGAATAGTGTTTGTTTTGTTTGTGCATTAATGTTTTGTGCAAACATTTATTTGGGAATTTGAATTATATGGGATGTGGGTTTTTTGTTTGAAGTTTGATTGTCATTTTCATAATTATTTTTGAGCTACTGAAACAGATGTGTTGGGATGTATAGACGTTCTTTTGTTTTTCTAGTTTTATTTCATTGAAAAGTTTAAGGGATGATTCAAAAACATGTTTCTTTTTGATAGAGCAATAAAATGAACTAAATTAAGTTTTGCCCATGTACAACGTCTATATTAATATATTTTCAAACTATACATTTTTTTAATAAGTGCGGGTAGATGATGAAAATGTCAATCGTGGCGTTTGCTGGTTGGCACATAGGGCCGTCCTGCTGGAATCACATGTCGTCTAGGTCCATATGGTTCAATTATGGGATACAAAAAATTAGTTATCATCGTTATGCCACACAAAATTAGTTATCATCGTTATGCAGAGCTCGTTGTTCTTGGTGACCGCCTCACTAATGTCATTTTCAAAAAAGTACGGACCAATTACGTCACCGAAATCCACACCAAACGCTATCTTTTTGAGGATGCATTATCAACTGGTGAACCTCGCGTGGATTAGTGTCGTCCCATAAACGACAATTTTGCTTGTCACTAAAGATTATTTTTCGGCCGAAATTGGGTTGCTCTTTCAAACGATTATTTTTATCATTTCGACGTCCTGTTCCATCGTGTAACTAGTCATGATGATTTGGCATAAGCAAATGAATAATAAACAAAAAATTTGACAGATTTCACCAAAACAAAATGGCCACCATGGGGCGCCAACATCTACCCGCACTAATTTAAAAACCCCATTGTTCAATGCTGTTTAGGTCGGAATTGAATAAGCTGATTACATTTTGTCGCTGCAGTTCCACATCCGAAAAAGCGGGATGTGATCTTCAGCGAAAAAATATGTTGGTAGAAGCTGCAGATAGGAAATCATTAATAAAAATGAGCAAGGGTGCTGGATATTGAACAGAGTCAGACACACTAGCATTTATTTTGTGGCTTTCAAAATCAATTGATTTATTTTGTGGCTTTCAGAATCAAATGCTTTTGAAATATCAAGTGCAATAATCTTACTTTCTCTAAAGCCATGTAAAGATTTGCTCCAATGTTCGGTAAGATGAACCAGGAGATCATTAGTAGATCCATCGCTGCGAAAGATGTTCTGACGGTCATTAAGAAGCATTTGATGTTCGAGATATTTCTTGAGCTGATCTTCGAGATATTTTTTGACCTGATAAGTAATCAGCGTTTCCATGACCTTGGAAAAAAGCAACTTATTATTATAGGATGAGAAAGATTCGCCTTTTTGGGGATGGGCTAGATAAATGCTGTTTTTCATCCGCTCGGAACTTTACCTGAGGAGTAAGTTTATTGTTATGGGTCGACTTCAATATTTAAGTCAGAGCATGTATCGTTTATTCAAAAGGTTCATTAGCATATAAGTCAATTTCACACAAATTTTAACCTGAACATTCAATTCTATTATTAGTAAGGCCCTTTGAATCCAAACTTTAAATAACTTCTCAAATTTTAAAAATACTTGCTTTTAAAATTATTTTTATATACACGATACATTTAAAAACGAGCTTGATGTGCCTTGGTATAGACGTGACGAATTCGTTACAAAAAAAATAAAATTACTTTCAACCGTGTTAAACTTTGCTGTTAAAAACTATTTTAACGAAAATGGTTAAGAGTTTCTTTAAGTTTTATGTAAACCAAGTGAAATATTAAAATTATGAAGATTTTTCGAAATATTGAAGATAGGGATTATAGATTCGGAAAACTATTTCGAATTTTCTTGGATACAAATTACTCCAACCGAAAACCCATATGTTTTCTTAAGATGCGTGATTTTCAAAAAGAAATAAAACACAAGTAATTTAATGTTTTGACAAAGAATTAAGACAATTAAGGCTTTATTATTAAGATGAGGGTCTGCCATTATGTTTTAAAAATGATTTCGGGCAACCTTCGCGGCTGCTTTTTACAGCAATTGGTCCGGTAAGTCAGCAAAAACGCGCTGAATATTCTTTTAGAAGACGTCAATTGTCGATTTTTAAATAGTCAAGCGGTCTTAAATCGTACGAACTTGAAATTTACGTTACAGGATCACGACGACTTGAGATAACGAGTCATCAATAATTTGATTATTTCGTTGCTCCTTTGCCCGAATCGACCCATTATTTTGGTAATAGACTTGCTTAGGAGTAAGTCTATTCATTTTAAAATACCAAACTAAACTGAGAATCAAATTTTTCCATATTATTGCCAAATCTTGGCATTTTATTTATTTGGTCTATTTTTAGCAATCCTTGGAACTTAAACCGAAAACCTTTACCAAAGTCTTGGAAAATAAGAATGACAGAATGCGCTGCATCAAGCAGATTCTTGCACGACTTTGTGTTCAGGACACATCATTTTATCTTATCTACAACGAAGAAAAAGGTTATTTTGTCTTGCACCGTTGACTAAATCGCTGTTTTAGTGTCATTTTTTGCAGAAAAAGAGTCTGCACAGTATGTGTGTGCATTGGTTTCTGAACAATAACGTGTGGAGTTTTCAAACCTTTTATGCTGTACTTTTATTATTGTTAACGTGTTAACAAATCTTCATTTGTAACTAACCTGTTAATTTTCCTGGTGGAAGATGAATTTTTCGAAACTCCTTATGTCTAGATTCTCCAGAAAGCTTTCCAATAGGGATCAGCCCCATGAACTAGAATCTTATGAACCATTGGCGGCGGTATAAAATACCAATAATAGGTTGAAACATAAATTGGATCGTATTCGTAGCTTTGAAATTCATCTGCAACTTTTTCTTCATCTGAAACCATAGTTATAAATAAAATATTTATTCTTTTAAAAAGCTTTATATCTAAATCAGTGACTTCATTTAGTCTAATATAAATAATAATAGCCTATACAAAAAATCTCTTAAACCAGACTAGGTACATAACATTTAATTAAAAGAAAAAAGAATCCCATCTCCCCTTTCGTCTTTCTTTTATGCGTGTTACTGTTCCATACTTTTTGATGTATTCATTGAAGTTATAATTTTTTGTGATGCGAAGATACACCTTATCCCCTGCTTCAGTCAACACAATTATTTTATTCAAGTTTATAGTTCTTAGCTCTAATGGAGATTTTTAAAAGCCCTTCGGAAAACGGAGTCGGATCCAATTTTTTGAAAATATGACTCCACATAAGTACAAGATTTATTTAAGATTACCTTAAATCCGATCATGTTTGAGCATTTTTTAAAAATAATCTACAAACCAGAAATAAGATTTTTTTTTTTAAATAGTCACAAAAAGTGATTTTTTTAGGGCAAAAACTACTTTTTTTTAAGGATTTTCTCAATGCTAATGCTTAAGTGAACCAATTTCACATCAAAAATTGTATTTCAAAAAGATAACAGAAAAATGCCCTGAGACAAACAAATCACAAAAATCCGTTCTTTGGCCTTAAAAATACTGCAAATGAATGTTGTTTTCGAAATCATCTGCTTGTAGTTTACTGACATTTTTATTATATGTATGTAGTATGACGAAGCTGACTTCTTTCGCAAACTATTTAATTTTAATCCTAGGTAGGTAGGTAGAAATGGCGATCTTAAGGCAACCTAGCCTGAGATCCAATTAGAGCTGTAGAGCTCCGTTTTGATACCAAAAACTTGTTTGACCTTTGATTAAAAGGGATAGATTGATAGAGAAGCATCATAGCGATTATGTTAGAGCCATTTTGTCGCATTGAGAAAAAAGATTAGGTCTCATCAAGTTCTTGAAAGAATGATTTTCCAAAGTATTTCATTCTAGTGTTTGCCAAAGCAGGACATTTGCAGAGGAAATGGATTATCGTTTCACTTTCTCTTTGGTCACTACAGCTACGCAAAAGGTGTTGTAAGAGATACCCAACTTCTCTGCATTTTAATCCACATATTCCAAAAGCATAAAGCGAAGTAATGTTTTGCTGAAAGGCGGGATGAGTTAATGATTTTGAAATACATTAACGAAAACATGAATTTTTAACTTCCCATAGGAAGTTATTGTAATGGGTCCGATTTGTCAAATTGAAAATTTTGCAATCTCGACGTTTCAAGGTCCCTAGAGTCGAAATAAAAGATTTTTAGAAAGATGTCTGTGCGTGCGTGTGTATGTACGTTTGTACGTCCGTACGTCCGCACTTTCGCGATGTTTTTTTAATCCTCCATAGCTCCAGAACCAGCAGAGATATCGACTTCAAATAAATTTTGTTATACAGATAATTAAGCAGAAAGATAAAGAAAGGGCTCTCAACAAAATTGCATGGGTGGTCTTTTTACCATAGCAGTTTGAAAAAAAGGTGAAAATTTTGGTTAACCTCAAATATCTTACGAACCAAAAACGCTAGAGACTTGAATTAAATTTTATATAATATACTGTAACGTGATACCAAACAGGTATATTTTTTGAAAAAAATAAATATAACGGTTTTTCTTATAAATCAATAAAACTGAAAACAAAATTTGTCACCTCTAAAATTTTACGACTGAAATATGATGTCATCTCTAGAACAATTTTGTGCAACGAAAAATAATGTTTTTGACATCTGATAAAATTTTGAGTAAAATCAAATTGACAGTTTTTTTTTATAAAAAATAAAAATCTAAAAAAAAACATTACTCAAAGTTGGTAAAAATTGAATATCGATTCAAATATCTTTTTAAAAACTTGAAATTTGGGCTTCAGTCTTATTTTATCTTATAAGAAATATTGTTTTCAACATTTCGAAAAATGTTGAGAAAAATCGAATTGACAGTTTTTTTACAAAAAATAAAAAACCTAAAAAGAAATGTATAAAAGTTGGTAAAAATTTTTCGACTCAAATATCTTTTCAAAACTTTGAGATATTGGCTTCAATTTACTTTTATCTTTCAAAAAATCTTGTTGTCAACATTCAGTTAAAGTTTGAAAAAAATCGAACTGACAGTTTTTTTTACAAAAAAATTAACAAAAGTTGGTAAAAAATGATTTTCGACTCAAATATCTTTAAAAAAAACTTTGAGATAATAGCTTGTAACTAATTTTTTCTTATAAGGAATATTGTTTTCAACATTATGCCAAATTCTGAGAAAAATCGAATTGACAGTTTTTTTTTTTAATAAAAACCTAAAAAAATTTTAAGTATTGGCTTCAAACTAATTTTATCTTATAAGAAATATTGCTTTCAACATTTGGTAAAATTTTTAAAAAAATCGAATTGACAGTTTTTTTGCAAAATATAAAACTCTAAAAAAAACAATACTAAAACTTGGTAAAAAATTGCTTACGACTCCAATAGCTTTTCAAAAATTAAGAATATTGTCTTCAAACTTTTTTTATTTCATAGAAAATATTGTTTTCGATATTCAGTAATTTTTATATAAAAATCCAACAGTCCGTTTTTTCATAAAAAACAAAATCTACAAAAAATAGTACGCAAATTTGGTAAAAATTGATACGAGTACATATAGACAAACTTTTAAGCAAGACAAATCGACAGACGGGATGGGAAGTTATCAGTGTGGGTCGCATCCCAGCCTCTTTTTTTTTTGGAACTGTAATACAAGTTTTTTGACATGCAAAAGAATGAAATTAAATATAAAACATTTGTATAGTGAAATATTAGAGTTTGATTTGACTATTCGAGTCACTTTTATTGAATTTTAGTGTTTAATCAAAGATTTTCAATTATATATCTGGAATCATCAAAATGAAGTTTGCGTATTAATCTGGCCACATCTGGTCACACCTGTGAGTTTTCAAAAAACAAAAGAAAACCAATTTGAATTCGTTTGTTTCAACAAAAGTAATATTTAAGCAGCAAAATGGCAATTGTTTTATTTGTGAGCAGTGAAAATAGTGAGGAACAGAGTCACAGAAGAAGAGTAAGGGATTTTTCGGTGGCATTTCTCCAAAAGCGATCAACATCAGTTCGATTTGTTTAAAAACCCCTCGCCATTTCTTTCTTTTTTTTTCCATTAATTTTATAACAATCCTTCCTTTTTTTCTCTAGTTGTCCAATTTGAGTGTGACTTGGACCTTTAATAAAAACATCAACTGATTTCCATGAAAATGAAACAATGTGTACGCCTAAGAAATTTATTTTTAATGATTAGAAAGTTAAAATTTGCTTTATTTTCGAATTAAAATGAACTTTCGAATTGTTAGAAAGTAAAAATACGTATCAAAAGAATTCGAATAACTTTCGAACGAAAGAGAAAGTCAAAATAAAGGTAATTTACAAAAATGGAAAACAAAATTTCATTTAATGCCATGTCCGGAATTTTTAGATTAGATGTTTACTGTGCGACGACGAACGGCGAGAAACATGAGTGTTGTCTTATATCAAGTATTTTGTTGCATACGAGCTTGGGTATAGCAAGAGCATAGCGGTGGGTTTTCACTTTGGCCAAACCGTTTTTCAAAATAAAAACTCAGCGTTTTCACTTTTACAACAAGTTTTCAAATTTCAAGCGAAATATTTTGTTTTTCTGTCTGAAATTGACTTCCTGTCAATGTATCGCGTGCGAAGAAGCTGTCAATGCCAAAATAACTTTAATCTAAAAAGAAACCACTAGATGGTCTACCTTGATGCACAGCATTATTAAAGTACAACTTCTTATTTATAACCTTAATTTCCTTATTTTTTCTTTATTCATTGAAATTTTAAAAATCAAATAATACCACAGACTTAATATTATAATTCTCTATATCCATATTAAATCTCTTAAGTCTACAAACATCTTTCAATACTGTCTCACAAAGCACAATCGTAAAAAGGCTAATTAAAACTGTCTTAAAGAACCATAACCGCATAAATTCTGGGAAATTGAAGAATACAATCGCGACTACTGTTTGAAATAATTCAACGGATTTATATATATATTTCTATCGAATGTTCATCAAACTTGTATAAAGCCCCTGTACACTGTTGAGGGTGAGTTTAGTATATATATAATACGAATCTGTGTATTTTTTTTAACTCAAAGGCGGTATCGTATATTCATATGTTCTTTTTGTTTCATTATTAAATTACAGTCACAGTTCATTAATATGAAAAATGTTTAAAAGTTCTGCCTATAAAAAGGTTAACAGATTTGAAATATATTTTTAACCCAAAAGGGCAGGGACGTCAAATTTATACGAATGGAGGAATTTGATTTTTATTTTTGTTTAAAACAATTTTAAAGTAAGTTTAATAACTTTAGCAAAAATAATTCTAAATTAAAAGACGATTATTTTGGACTGTCATACAATGGGTCTTGGGTTCAATCCCTGCCTGTGCCACCTTAATTTAAAAAAAAAAATATTTTCGTGGGCATTGCCTCTTGCGAGGAATTGACAAATCCTTCAAGAGTAATTCTTGTCATGAAAAAGTGCTTTCTCAAACTAGCCGTTCGAATTCGGCCTAAAACTGTAGGTCCCTTTTATTCCTGACAACAGTACTCACACACAGGAATGGTTTAGAGTTGTAAATCACTAGGCCCTGGTTCACAACAGATTGTTGCGCCACCCAATTTATATTAATTTCATACATATGTCCCTAAATAACGTTTGTTGATATTTAGTTTATTTATTTTTTTTTAATATTAAAAACAAAAATTTATGAACGGATGCTTCACACAAAAGATACAATTTAGTACATTTTGTATTTAATTAACGGGCACTCAAGGAGTTATTAATACCTTTAACATGTTCAAACTATAAAAACAGTGCGAGCTTTAGGAAAATAGGGAAGAATTAAAAAGGAGATACCGATGCACATTGGTCTTAAAGTTTTGAATATGAAAATGATAGGAAAAACAGAGCTGGATAAAGAATTCCACATTCACGATGTGCGTTTTTAAAAAGAATCTTTATACACGGACCAAAATTGAGCTCAAGGTTAAAGTGATGTGCATTCCTAGAATAACGAGTATTACAGCTGAATAGTTTGAGAGGGGTAATACAATCGGCTTATTCGACAGAATATTATTACAAATATATCGGTAAAAAAACGAAGGCATGAAACATTGCGGTAGTGTTCGAGTGACGTTATTGTGTCGGTTATAGTTCTATCGCCTATCATTTTGAAAGCTCTTTTTTGTCCAAAATACTTAAATTTGTTTTAGTGGCACCTTTATATACGCTTTAACGACAGGAGACAACATTGAGTTTTCGAAACATTCAATTCTACATGGTTTTTGATTCCCAATTGTACAATTGTACAATTCTGTCGAGATCACAATTTAATGAGCTTATCATGCACTGCCGATGAAGTTCCCCATCCGAAGGACAAGGATGTGAATCTAGAAACGAATATGAAAAGCTGAGGGTACTGCTATTAGCGAAACAGTTTAATGGATTCGAAGTGATAGTCAAGAGATCGTTTATGAATTTGAGGAAGAGAGTCGGAGGCAAAACGGAGCCCTGGGGAATACCAGCATTTATTTTATAAATTTCAGGCTTGAAACCATCCAATACAACTTTTATTGAACGGTTAGAAAGGTAATTATTAATCCAACGAAGAATAGATTCGTCAATACCAAAAGCTTGCATTTTTAATAAGAGAGTTTGGTACCAGTCTCTAATAAATACCTTTGAAATATCAAGTGCAATAATCTTACTTTCTCCAAAACGATATAAAGGTTTGTTCCACTGTTCGGTAGGATAAACTACGCAATCTACGAAAGCCATACTGATGGCTTTTTCTTTCTAAAACTGACAATTTATCAGCCTTTCCATGACCTTGGAAGGAAGGGACGCGAGCGATATTGGACTATAGTTAGAGGGAGATCAGGCTGTACAAACGCTGTTTTCCATCCGCTCGGAAAGAGACTTGTATGGTATGAAATATGGAAAAGCTTACGCAGTGGTTTTGACAGCGTTGAAGAACACCTTCGCATTTTAGTAAGTTACTAAGTAAAAAGTAGGATTTTTCTAAATTCAACGACCATAGCACGTTACTATCTCTCAATATTTTACTCAACTTTTAATAACAAAATGGCAACCTTTTCTGAGTTTTTGACATTTCAAATTAATAAGCCCGTTTCCAGTTTAGGTTTGTTTGCTTTTTTCACGAACTGTCACTATTTAGACGTGTTTAGTTGCACAGTTTTTAATAAAAGGGAATTATAATTTTACTAGTTAGCAAATTTTAAAATACCTTGTAAATTGCTAAATATCTATTGCAGAAATATCTTACTAGTAAAATGCTAAACCCTTAACTTTAGGATACTTACAATTTTGACATATGTGTTCAGAAATAAAAACAAGTGCGCAATTTGTGTTAAAATTCTCCTTATTTTCAAGTCCAATTCCTTTTTGATACCACCATATTTTTAAATGAATCTACCTCAGAATGCTAAAAAATCAAAAGAAACATTAAAATATAATCATATAATGTATGACGCCAGACAACAAGTTCGATGTTGCATTTGAAATAGATATATTTTTTTTAGTATTTCACATTGTTGATATTGGAAGTCTGTCTAGTCAATATGTCGCTCTCCGAGAGCTCCGACTTCGACTTACCCCCATCAAATGATAAGAAATCATAATAATGTACATATTTCAGAGAGATCTCATAAAAAATCTTATTAAAACAACATGTAATGATGACCTTTTTCATTTTCAAGACTCTGGAATCTCAAACTGAGATAACCTATTATGCTTTTGATAACTGCTTCCTATTTATATTATTAATTGTGTATATTCTCATAATTGACAATACTAATTATACGGTTTAATGATAAAGTTGTTCGTTTATTTGGTTCAATAAATTTAATGAGATGTTAGTATGTATGTTTGATGACATGTTATTTTGTTATTTATTTTTCATGCACTTATTTTTACCATATCCGAATAAGAAACTTTTCAATTTCATAATTATTAGAAATTATGTTCGTCTCAGACACTAAGTATGGTCTTAAAATTGAAGGAGTTTTTAGAAGAAAGTATTTTTTGCATTTACAAATATTAAAAATTTTAAACAAAATTCAAGTAGGAAACATAAATGAAAACTATTTGTTGAAAAGTAATAATATGAAAATGTAAATGGATTGGCCAGTATAAGTTTTGCCCTAATTTTCAAGACACATTCCAAAAATTGAGACGTATTAGGTTCAAATTAAATATAACAATCGATATTTTCCAAGTATTGGTCCTCTTTTAAGAAATTTATATGTGCAGACATAGTATGTTTGTACATAGGTATTAAAGTTAGGATCGGGTTACATATCTCCGGAGACAAACATTGTTACGGGCACATCGTTTAAAAACTTCGCAAAAGGAAGTGAAATTTCACCAAGAACATAAACTATGCAAGGCAAGAAGTAATTCTTTATTCTCTTATGCAGAAAAATGATCATCTATTAAAAGTAACGAGAGTTTAAAGTACAAATTCTTTAATAGCTAAAAAGTGTTCAAAAAGTACCCGGAATTTTTAATTTTGCGGGTCTGGAGAGTCCGAAGGTCAAAATTTGTTGGTATACATGTCCCTAAAGTATGGTGTCTATCGTAGTTGTTAAGGTTCGACGTGTTTTTATGAGCTAGGTGATTTTTGCTTGTTTAAACAATGTATGACCAAAAAAATAATCGCATGAACATCGCTCAGCAGGAGCTGTTAAATGACGTCAACGACGATCCAAGTTTGCTTGAAAGGGTCATAACCGGTGATGAAACATGGGTGTACGGTTATGATATCGAAACCAAAGCATAATCGAACACCTGGAAGCATCCAACGTCACCAACGAAAAAAGAACGTCAAGTCGATTAAATGTGAAAGTTTTGCTTACTGTTTTCTTGGATTATTTTGGCATAATGCATCAAGAGATCTTACCACAAGGTCGTACGGTTAATAAGGAGTACTACCTTGAAGTTACCCATTGATTGCGTGAAGTAATCTGAAAAAAAACGCTCAGATTTATAGAAACACAATTCATGGCTTTTGCATCACGATATCGCACCTGCTCACTCGTCGTTGCTTGTTCGTAATTTGTTGTCCAAAAACAATAGCGTAGTCATGCCCCAACCTCCATATTCACTAGATATGACTCCGTGTGGCTTTTTCCTGTTTCCAAAGTTGAAGTGACCCTTGAAATGACGGTTTTTTCCTCGATCGAAGCAATAAAGGCCGAATGGCTGAGAATGCTCAAGAACATATCATAAAGTGAATATCAAGACTGCTTTGAAAATTGGAAAAAAACGCTGGAATAAGTGTATTATATCTGGGGGGACTACTTTGAAGGGGACCACATTGATATAAACGAATAAATAAATACTTTTTGAAAAAAAAAAGCAAAAATTCCGGGTACTTTTTGAACACACCTCGTATATCTGTTCCACTATTATAGAAAACCGGGTTGTGTTAACATCTTTTTTTAAATGTCTACATTTTAAATTTTTTTATTAATTTGCAGATTCCGCATCACTTCTTTATTTCTGAAGTTTTAAATAAATAGGTCTTTTTCTCACTTTTAGGTTAGTTTACGTATTTTTTTGCAAAAATTGTGTCTGTTTAGACGAAACGATTTACATTTTTGAATAGCTAGTAAAATGCTTCATATTTAGAGTACTGTTAACTATGTATAGCTAAATGTTAAGAACTAAAGATTACCTTAAATTTTTGAAAATGTGCTAAAAGTCAAAATACCCTACAAGTCAACAACAAGTAATACTTTCTTTTCACGTATGATACTTCTAGAACTTCACAATTTCAATTTATTCTACTCAACTAAGCTTTGAAATAAAGAACAACATCTTACTTTATAACAAGAAAGAGCGTACCGAGGATTTGCAATGTTATGTCATACTAAAGAAAGGTTTAAGAATTTTTGCATTAGTGATGAAATTAAATATACCATCATTATTATGAGTATATAACAATACCATAAAGTTTCAGCCCAAGGGCATATAAATACCTTTTATCAGATGGGGGACCCTATACACTTAACATAACCCCTAATTTTGGGGCACCGCTTGAAAACGTTCTTTAATATTCTGTAAAGAAGGCTGAAAAAATTATGATTTTGTTAAAAAACTGTTGTATAGCAATGTAAGCCCTATTAAAGAGCTAAAATACAATGGCTTAGAGAGGTTTTTGGAAACCATAGCTTTTTAAAAAAATATTGTTAAAAAATCTTCCAGAGGACTGAGGTCATATCCCTTCTAGATCCGTAATTAATTTAAAGTTTATTGCAGAAACACCATATTGGTTAACTCAAACATAACGAAACTAAGAGATCGGACGCAGTCCATAAAACACATTCAGGCTTGTATTTAAAAAAATGGGTTAACTACGTGTTATGACAATAATCCCAAACTCCTTCTGCGTTTATTTAACTTCCCATATGAAGAATTTGTAATCGGTCCGATTTGTCGAATTGAAAATTTTTACTTTTCTCGACGTTTCAAGGTCCTAGAATCCAAACAAATGATTGTTTTGGGAGATGTCTGTGCGTGCATGTGTACACACGTTAGCGTCGTCCATATATCTAAAGAACCAGTGGTGATAACGACTCCAAATACCTAAATGTTGTTATACAGATAGTAATGCAAAAAGGTGCTAAAAGTACTCTCAAAAAATGGTTAACCCAAAATATTTCACGAACTAATAACGCTTCTTCTTCAATTAAAGTGTCTGTTATATATTGTGAAGTGATACCAACCTAACAAACTTGAAAACAATTTAACGAATGGCTTACAAAACATAATACGCAAAATTGGTAGATTCTCGATGTCTCGTGAATAAATGAAAAATGCTTTATTTTTTTTAATCCAATCTGTATTTTTTTACATGAGAAATAAAAGCTTTCAAGAAAAGCTACTAAAATTGGTAGAAATTGGTTTTCGACTAAAAATCTCAAAATTCATCATATGCAAAATATTTTTGGTAGTTTTAAGATTATTTTTTAGAAAAATCCAACTGGCATCTTTTTTAAAAAAATATTTTTATGAATATTTTAGTAAAGTTTTAAGCAAGACAAATTGGCAGACTAGATGCAAATAATCAGTGCGGGTCGCATTCCAGCTTCTTTTTTTGAATCGAATAGGGAGTTATTTGCCTTCTGACACAAAGTTTTAAATCATAACATATCTATCAACAGATTAGCTCCTTTGAACATATGAGATTATCCCAATTTGCCCTGTGGACGTATTTGATTTAAAATTTGTTTGATATTTCGGTTTTTCAGATGAAACTAATAAGCAACTAACTTTGGGGTTTGTAAACGGCTTTGAATTGTTTGACTTAAAAACAGTACATTTATTTACGTTTAAATATTATGAGAAGATTAAATGGCTTTTTAGTAGTTTTTAAAAATATAGATATCTTTTGTTGGCCTTATTCTTCTTTTTATTCTTGAGTACCTTCAAGAGCTATAAACACTCTCCTCTTTATGCAGTTTAAGGCCTGCATTATTTTTTCCTACTTAATTTTAAAATTTGAATTACTGTTCACTAAATGTGCGATGTATGTATAATATTTAATTATAGTTTTGTCAGAATCAGAATAATTTTTTTTTTCATTTGTTCAATTTAAATCCAAACAAGAAACCGATAAAAAATCAAACTGCTGTACCAATTCAAATATAATGTTAATCTTATTAGTAAAATTGCAAATCTGTTACACAATTTTTGACCTTCAGATATTAGATTTAATGTGAGCTCAACGTTTAACTTAACTTAAAAATGTAACAATGATAAATTGCACTTGAATGTACTCAATGTCACCTTATCGCAGAATGCTTCTCTATATCGAACGTTAACTAATTTTGATGGAACTGGAGTGATTTGTTAATAGCTGGCACTTTAAAAACGGTGGTACAAATGTCAAAATTGACACTTAATTACTTTTGCAGTCTATTTATGATATTCTGTAATAAACGAAATATCTTTGCTATAAAAACAGCTTTTAATTCTAAAAAATCATATAAGTTTTTAAAATGGAAGAATTAATGAATGCACATTTTTTAGCTTCTTAAATATGCGCATCATATTGAATCACATTCATAAGATGAATAGAAAACCGAATCAAATTCGTTCCTGAAGAGCATAACACATCGATGTATATGGCTGCTTCTCTTTGAGGCTACTGCACCCCATTTCAGAATAATAAGTCAGTGTAAACGGACCGTAAAAATCCTATTTTACTATATACGATATACCTATTTATTTTATTTAATGCATTGTGTTGGAGGGCGAAATACCATGTGTATTATAAGTTTGTATAGAAGACTGTCATACATTATATACTTTCAAATTTCATTGGAGTCGCGCCCTCATATTACTCAAGTCGAACGTCAACGACAGCAGAGTGGCGGCGGTATAGCCCGGCGGCAACATTTGGTTTAACAGAAAAAGTATATCTTTTGTGGGTTGTGCTGTTTTCTTTTTATTTTTGACATAGAGAATCTTTAAACGTCATATTGTGGTAAGGCTTCTATGTATTTCACATGACGAAACTCGGAAACTTCCTTTTTCTGATTGATTATTAAACTGTCATTTTTTTATCATAGAGAGATCTGTTTGTTTAAAAATATCAATATGGGAACTGTTGTTATGAGTCATTGAAAAATTAAAGAAAGTGTGTTTGTTATGTCAGAAATTTGACTTTTATCAGTCAAAAGGAATTCTTAAGTGGCGCTAGTTTCACGAAAGGTTGATAATACGATTTTCAACACAAGTCCAAAAGGATTAAAAAACCCATAAAAAAAACACAATATCGTACGAACAAGTGTCAAATGCATTCTCTTTGTCTACATTTATTAAAGAATGTGTAAAAACAAAATCCTTCAAAAGAGAAAAACACACAAAATACCAAAAGAAATGAAAAGAAAAGTATTATATATGTCACATAAACAAATTGCAAGTGACATGTTTTTCTATATATCGCAAAAAGAAACATTCAGCCATCCGAAATAAATGCAAACCTATCAACTGTGTGACATTTGTGCACTTCTTGTTTATTTATGTAACATTCACTCACGTCACTACTTGTGTTGTACAAATGAATTGCCGCCTATGGCGAATATTTGACATTTCTTGTCAAAAAAGAATTGCAAAAAAAGCAAAATACATTGGCGCGCTTCTGCTCGTTTTTGTTGGATGATAGACATTTTCTTTTTCTTGTCTTTTAAGAGTTGGCGCTTATACTGTCTAGTATTCGATCTTCGAAATGTCATGATTAATTTCTAGAACATGACTAGGAAAACAAAAATAATCATTTTTTGAAGTTGTGACTTGTGAGTTCTCCTTCTCTCGGGTGGGCGACATTTTTAGTGTTATGTTCGTTCGCTGGATAAATTATGATGCAAGTCATAAGTACCTAGATTTCATGTGCGTTCGTTCCGTGTCAACTTTATGTTGACATCAAAATCTTGTTCGCACATTATTCAGTGCATGAATTACAGAAGCTACCATCTCCCTGGAAGTAAATATATCCTAATGAAGAAAAAGAATTAAATTAAGGTTGTCCGTCTAGCAATTAATTAAAAGAAGTTGACATATTTTTGACTGGGAACATTTTAGTGATCGTTAAATGAATAAGACTTGATTTGGAAAGCTAAAAGAAATTAATAGCTGGGTAGACATTAAAACAAAATTAATGTAATTTTAAATGATGATAAATGAAACACTTATAGACGTAATATTTAGAATTAGCTACAAATTTCAGAATAGAATTAAATTTCGATATGAAAGTCATTAATTTGTTGGTTTAGAAGAAAATTTAAATAAAAAAGGTTTGGACTTAGCCCTTGAGTGTGAAAACAATATCAACCGATTTGACGACCATAACATTCACCTGATTCACGTAAAGTAGCTAAGTAATACATATTTTCATAATTATAAGGAGTTGTTCGATTTGCACGCAATCCATTATCGTAAATGGCAAACATTAAAATAATATTTTGCCTTTTCGAAGTTTGACAGGTGTCAAATGACAGCAGTAATAACTTGAAACCACCATAATTTACAAACCCTAAGTTGTTGCAAAATTGCATAATTCTATGCAAAAACGGAACTATATGAACTAAGAAAGTTACAGTCATTTTATTGCCTTTAATATTGTGACAATTATAACACTTCGTCATGCACCATTTCCAACCGCACCTAAAAGTTAAATCCGAGTCGCGTTCGTAGAGTCAAGATTCAAATTCTAATTTAATGTTTTTTTTTAACTTTTTTTTTCATTTCTGAGTCATATAATTTTTAAATGAGTTCAGTAGCAGCTAAATTGATATCCAATTTCAATTTCAATTGTTTTCTATAGAAAGTGTTCCGCGTATTATTATTCGATTAGTTCCACACACTTGTTAGTAATAAACTTGGAATTGCTCATTTTAATAACCAATGTCTATACTCTATGAGCAGTGTTATGTTAAAGGCAAGTCGAAGTCGAAACAATAATTAAAAAAACAAAACCTATGAGTGGTGTTTCGAACAAAGGGAAAAATGATTTAAAATAAAAAGAAAAACAAAAATCACACTTTGTTCAAACGTGAGAAATAAGAAGTTGCGTCCGTGACTAAGATGTATGTGGCAAGTGGCCCTTTAACAATGTACTTACATTTGTACTCCTCTACCATAGATGCAAAATAAATACAAAAACTTGTAGTAAAAGGTATAGTAAGAAATACAAACTCATGAATGACGGACCTTTGGCTGGCTTCACGTTTTGTTTTTGAATCTTTTTTTTTATTCTATCCCGTGCCTGCCAGATGGGCAGAATTAGAGTATATTTGAAATCTCTAAATAAGTAACCGAACATACCCACTATTCTATTTTCATTCTCAGAAGTTTACGGGTCAGCTTTTGTTTGCTTAAATTAAAAATTGTATTTAAGTAAAAATTGAATTTCAATTTAAACATTTTTTCAAGCCATACAGATCAGTAAAGCTATTTTTGACTTAAATTCAAAAGTTTTCCTTAAAAGGTAATTTAAAATCTGCAGTTAATAAATTAAGATAAGATACTGCTGCTATACACAGATTATGAAATAACAGAAATTGCAATGACAATACAGTTGTCAGATCGAGATCACGATATAAACGATCTAAAGCGAGCACAAAACTTGAGCCAACATTTCAGATCGGTCTCTGAACGCACATTGTGGAATTCTTTTGTAAATAGCAAACTCTTTACATTTATATTTTTTATTTCAGATGTAAGAGATGTTCAATATGTGTTGTAATGTTGAGTTAGATTGTTCATATTCCAACAAATCGAGGGTCACATTTATTTGAAAGCACAAAATTCAAGAACAATCTCAGACGATTTTTTAACTTTGGTCAGAAACTAAAAATTCCCAACATGAATGCAATTAGATATATACCATATACAAACGTATATACATAGTTCCTGTGTTATACAATTTCAAAAACCTCAAAAACCATAGCTAACTGAAGAAAGAACATAAAATTTTGTAGTGTATTTTCGAATATTATACAATTTTGAATGTAAAGTATAAAATTCACAGTTCTTAATTTCAGAGGCGTTATACTTGCCTATTTTTGCACTTTACATTTTTGTAAAACTTTGAAAACTGCCAAAGAGAATACAAGGTAAAAGTAATATCAACGGATATAATCACAAAATGCGACTTACGTGATCTTTGACCTTCCAGACACAAGATTTTTGTGAGACCTTACACAACGTTTATAACGCAAAAAGGATTGTTTAGACGAGTTTCTAGCTTATTATCATCTTTTCCAGGTGAAATCTTTATTTTACTAGACTGCAATTGGCCCGACTTTTCTCTTAAGTAAAGTGATCATGCAGAAGATGGTCTGTTTATATGAATCTTTTTCGAAAAGTTCTTATTTCAACATCAAAAGAATACAATAAAACCGAATGTTTTTAAACGATTTATTGAAATGTTAAAGACATTTTAGTAACTTAAAAAAGAATTTCAAATTGTATACGATTTTAAGAGCATAATGTGTTTTTTTTGAATGTCTACTTTTTTAAAATTGTATTAATTTAATAATTCCATCCATTGTTAATAATTTGAAGGTTTTGTGGATATTTAGCACATTTAGAAAAAATTAAAATCTCAAATTTGAGGCGATCTTAATAAGAGAGAAATTGTTAACTATAGCTACGGAGACCATATTTTCCGAGACAAAATAATGAACAGTATCCATAAAATGAAAACTGTTGACCTGTTTTCAAGTTTTTTTTTTATTTCATTGAGTAATTGTTAATAAATATAATAAAATGTAAATGAATTAATAAATATAGTATAATTATGTATATTTATGAAATAAACAAAAAAGAAACCATTAACGATAATAAACAAAACAAAAATAAAAATAACTCAGTCTCTAACTTATTAACAAAAAAAAATCTTAAACTCTTTTATATCATATTTGCTAGTTAAACACCTTTCAAATCGAATTAAAATATATTAGTATTGTTAAAATAAGTACTTTTCGTAAAAACAATTTTTTTTAAATTAATTCGGGCTTTTAGGTTTGTCCATACATTGTTTAAAATTGAGAAAACTCCCTCTGCCCCTAGCATTAAACCCAGGAAGGCATAAACAAATCTTTACGATTTTTGAAATGTTTTCATACTGTATTATTTTTTTATTGAAAAACTTGAACATTTCGACCAACCTATCTCCAGCACTTATTTGGCTCTCCTTCCATTCAATAGTCCACTATCGACCAAATATTCACACTACGGCAGATCTTAGAAAAAAACCAGGAGCTTCAAATCGATACCCACCATCTCTTTATCGATTTTAAAGCCGCTTATGACAGCATCTATAGGGAAGAGCTCTACCGAGCAATGTCTAGTTTTGGCATCCCTGTCAAACTTATCCGTTTGTGCAGAATGACGATGGAGAATGCACGCTGCTCTATCAAGGTCGGAAAAGATCTCACCGATACATTTGACGTCAAAAAAGGTTTTAGACAAGGCGATGCACTGTCATGCGACTTCTTCAACATCGTTCTGGAAAGCATTGTGAAAAACTCAACCGTCATCCTAAGGTTTTTCTGGTCAAACCGTATATCAAATAAGGTCCTACATAAAAGAACAGGCCAGGAACCTATATACACTGTAACGCCAAGGCAATGGATTGGACGTACGCTTCGAAAAGGTGGAAACCGCTCACACAAGAAGGAAGAAGAGCTGGCCGACCGAGAAGTACATCATTACTCATACGCAGATGATATTGGCATAATTGGAAGATCAAAGCGTGATGTCAGTGGAGCGTTTTTTAGCATTGCGATGGAAGCGAAGAAGATGGGTTTATTGGTCAATGAGGGCAAGACCAAGTATATGCTGTCATCAAAAAAGGACACTGAACGATAACGTCTTGGACAAAACGTCACCATGGACAGCTATAACTTTGAGGTAGTTAAGGACTTTGTCTACCTAGGCACCGCTATTAATGCAGACAACGACACCAGCGCTGAAATCAAACGAAGAAATACTCTTGCAAATCGATGCTTCTTTGGACTTAGAAGGCAAGAAGGCAGTCCTCTCGCGAGCATCTAAAATCACCATCTTTAAGACACTCATCGTCCCGGTTCTCATTTATGGCGCTGTGGCCTGGACCCTGCCAAAGAAAGATGGGACCGTCTTAGGATGCTTCGAGAGAAAAATTCTTCGGGTGATTTTTGGTCCCGTACGCATAGTAGGAGAATGGAGGAGAAGATATAACGACGAACTGTACGGGCAACGGCTTAGATGGCTAGGTCATGTAGAGCGGATAGACATCAACGCTCCAGCCCGGAATCAAATCCCGAGGGACGGCGCAGTAGAGGAAGACCGCGACTCAGGTGGTGCACCCAGGTGGGAGAGGATCTCAACCAACTTGGCGTGCGAAACTGGAGACAGCTAGCTAGGGACCGAGCTGGCTTTAGACGCATGTTGGTTGAGGCCCAGGTCCGCCCGGACTGTAGCGCCACCTTAAGTAAGTAAGTAAGGATGATCACCGTAACTATAGCGATGAATAAACCAATTAAAATGTTTGAATAAAGTAAAATTCTTGAAAATTGTTAACTATAGTTAAATAATAAGAATTAAAGGTCACCTTAAATTTTAACGCTAAAAAAAAGGTGAGACTTTTAATTTTAAAAAATGCTTTCAAATTAATAACAATGGATGGAATTATCAAATTATGAAAATTTTAAAAATGTAGACATTCAAAAAAACACAAATTTAAATTAACAACACTAATTATCTACTCACTTTTTGCGTTTTCTGACTACTCTACCTAACTTATGGTACTTCTATGACTTCACAATTTTAATATATTCTACTCAACTTAGCTTTAAAGTAAAGATGAAGGTTTTTTCACAAAAAAAAAAATTTGTTCCAAGGTAAAGCCTAAAATACCGAGGATCTGAAACGTTGTGTCACACTATTCAAAGGTTCAATGTTTTTGATAACATGTTCAAATTTATCCTCTCATTTTCCCAATATTATAAATATATTTTTATTTAAACCGAGAGCGAGAATAATTTTTTTAAGAAGATGCAAATAAATGTGTTACAAAATTTGAATTTGCCAGAAAATTCTCCAGTTGCTTTCTCAGCTTCTATTATTTTTAAAATGACGAAAACAAAAATTGATCATCTCGAAAGTTGAGAATCGAAAGTTGAGACTGTCAATTCTGTAAACTTATAGTAAAGAAAAAAGCTCTAAGGGTTGTTGCAGAAAAAATTAAATATGTTGGGTTAGGACCAACACCTGAATCCAAAATCCTTTTATGTTATTCTTCATGTTTTGGCAGATATAAACTTTGGTCTTCTTATAAGTTCAACTCAATTTGTGTGCAAGTCAAGGCAACATATATTGACAAATCATTTAAAAGTTAAGTTTCTCACTAGAGAGTGGGTCAAACTTCTATTTTTCACGATCTGGTATGATCAAATTCTGGATTTCTAAACACTGTAAACTTAGAATAATTTATACCAAAACGCTTTATGGACAAAATATCTCCGTAGGCAAGGATTAAATGCAAGAGCTCTGGCATGGCAGCCTTATGTACATATTAACCAACACACGGGTACCACATAATTTTACAAAAACCCTTGTTTAAAAGAAAATATTTAAAAAAGTCACATACAACTTGAAAACTAACAACTTTTTAGGAATATGTACAAGAAATTCATTTTCATTCGATAAATTTGACTGCCTTAGAATGTTTTGTTAATGTAGGGTTCGTAAAAAATTGTTTCAAACCTTATTTTTAAAAATATTCTGGGTTTTTAAAATTGTATGCTTATTTTTTACATTATCAAATTTCAGACTATTTAAAGCGTTTTTGAAATATAGAATTTTAACCAAACAGAATTTGAAATACAAACTTTGTCCTCCACAATTTTAACCACACAGAAATTTGTGCATATAGAATTTTGTAGCACAGAATTTTGACATACAACATTTAGTTAGAGTATTGTTCCCATGCAGTATTTCGACTCACAATACTTTCAAATCCTACTTAAAAACATTTGTCTAAACCTTATCCAGATGTCTTAACATTCAAACATTAGGGTACAAAATTCAGAAGTAAATACGCAACCTAATGCAGCAAAATAAAAAAACGAAAGTAAACACACACAAATTTCAAACTTTGCACGTTTCTGCATTTCTTCGATTCTGACGTAACTTCCTCATCTATTCCACATCCGTGATTCCTAGAACATATTCCAATTAGTTGGCATCATATACAATCGGAAACACAGATCAATTCATTACAGAAATGTACGCGAGATGTAAGCGCGCTTGTTTAACATATTTCAAACTTAAATAATAATTATAAACAAAACAACTTTTCTCCTCTTGATATTAATGATTATTTTGTTTGTTCTTCTTTGCAGAAAATCAGTGCCCTCAATATGGAGAGGTCAACCAGTTGGGTGGAGTGTTTGTGAATGGACGTCCCTTGCCGAATAATATACGTCTGCAAATAGTCGAACTGGCCCGGCGAGGAACTCGGCCCTGTGATATTTCCCGTCATCTGCGAGTCAGTCATGGTTGTGTGTCCAAGATTCTTGCAAGATACCACGAGACCGGTTCGATTCTACCGGGAGCCATTGGAGGCTCGAAGCCAAGGGTAACCACCCCAAAAGTTGTCAATTACATTCGCGATCTGAAGCAACGAGATCCGGGCATTTTCGCTTGGGAAATTCGTGACCGTTTGCTGAGCGAGGGAGTTTGTGATAAGACCAATGTTCCCAGTGTCAGTTCGATTTCGAGAATTCTCCGCAACAAATTGGGTTCGATGCCACACCATTCGCCTACAACTGCGTCGGCGGCTGCGGCACATCACCATCACCACACGCACCTGTACAACTCTCTCTATCAAACCTACAATCCTTATGGAATGCGGTCAGTTTCGTGCAATTCTCCATCCCCTCCACAAGGCCAACTCAGACCCTCGCACTGTTGGCCATCGTCGCATTCTGTCCAGGACATTCTTGCTCATCAAGCGCAGGCAGCCAACAATGCCCTGCGAAACAGCTGCAATGGCAATGTGGGAGTGGGCGTGGGAGTTGGAGTAGGCGCCCTTCCGGCTATGCCAACGGCCGGATCACCAGTTGCGACTCACCTCGGCGTAGACGAAACCAACTACTATATGTACATCCAGAACGCCAGTATGATGCATCATGGCGGAATGATGACGACTGCGACGGGATTGTGAAGTTATTTTAAATTTAAAGTTAGATTAAATATTTTATGTTTTTTTTTCTCAATTGACACTTTCAAGATTAATTAATTTAAATTTATTTTAGATATTTTTGGTAGGTTTTTTAGAATAAGATTAAGGAATAATTTTGAGTTAGGTTATTTTTAAATATGCAAGTTTTTGTTTTAGTAAATTAAAAAAAAAGTATTATGTTGAGTTATTTTCTTTATAGGAAACAAAGTGTATATTACGAATATGATGTAGTTTTTAAGGAATTTAAAATTTTGTTTAATAACAATTTACAAAAAAAAAAAAAACCATAACAGTGAAGCATTGAAAATACGTAATTTTTTAATTATATGCCCACATCAAATGTGAATTTATTATTTTAAGTGCCTATATTTACAAAAACCCTTAAATATATTATTGAGAAATTAAATATTTACAAGAAATAAAAATAAATGTTTTTGTTATTTCTTGAATTAAAAGTTTATACGAAACGGATCCGTAAATTAACTTGAAGCTGGTTTAAAAATTGGGCTTGAAATGCGAGTCCACAAACACAAACAAAACATTAATATTTTCAAATGTGAGTAAGTATTTATTTTTGTTAAAGATTGTAATTTAATGAGCTGCTGAACTTGGTGGAGATTTAATAGTTTCCCAATGCCAATCATTCCATGGGACACATTTCCTAAGGCTATCCATGAATGCTTCCTCGTCTTGGCATCTTGCAGCTGAAGCTGGTTTTCTTAACTCAGAACATACCCAGTAGGCAGTTGGATCCCAAAAATTCCTATAGAATCTAGTGTGGATTTCCTGGCTGGTTGCACATCCGGGACGACCATTACCTCGTGGGGCAGCGATGGTGGAACTTATTGCCAAGATGAGCAAAAGACTGCAAATTACTGTTTTAAAGTTTATTTCAATATAGATTCTTGCGTACAGTTTCTATAAATTTCTTACCAAAAAGTTTCATCCTGATGAAAATTTGCACAATTCTTCGAAGATAAATGATCTTGAGTTAGTGGAGTAAGTGCTATTTATAGCAAACTTTATTTTTTAAATAAATCTTATCGATAAAAATGTCTTGTTTTATTAATCGATTTACTTTTACAACTGATAACATTGATTGAACTTGAAATTGACAACATATCGTTGATAATATCTGATGTAAAAGAATTAACAATCAATTATTTATTGTCTTTCGCAAAGAGAAATCAAAACGAATATTTGTTGAAATATATTTATTTAAGATTTTGTTATGGCTTTTTTATTCGCTGATGTTTATATTCTTGTAAAACATTAATTATATTATTTCAAAAATGTTTATACACATGTAAATACTTGAGGAAACATAAATTTCAAGAATTCTTCAAAGATGAGTAAATATTGGATCATTGTATATCTAAAGGGTGTTTTTTTAGATTTGAAGTTTGTATGTAAGAAGAAATAAAATGCTATCGGATTTATATGCGTACACAAGCGACTTAACCCCATTACAAATATTTCTGAGTATTCGAGGAGTACATTTTATATCTAACATTTTATTGTGAAGTTGTTTTTAAAAAAGGAATAAAAAGTTCATCTTATCTTAGTTCAAGCTAAATTCGAAGTAAAATTAAAAGGGAAGATTAAAATATTTATAACCAAAAAGTCTTTAATGTCAAGTGCAGGAGATATGTATTTTTAGGACATTGCCAAATTAAAAATAAGTAAACTATAAGAACAAAAATGGCCCATCTGCATTTATCATTATTTTCAGTTGAACAAAAATAAGAAACAGGTTATTTTCAAACACTCGTAGTTTTAAATAAAGAAAAATAGTTTTGATTTTATGTTTGCAATATTCTCACAAAATAAAGGTTTTTATTTTGTACCATTTTACTGAAATCAATTGATTAAAATCATTTGAGACTTCTTGATTTCTTTGTATTTGTTGAAGTATTTAAGTTTTTAATATTTTTGTGTTTATTCAAAGTAGATAAAAGGTTCATAAATATAAATGAACTTCGTCGTTGAAGAAAAATTTCTTGCGAAAATTGGGCTCATTCGCCGAACGTGCGATACGATTGATGGCAACGATGCCACTTTGCCGAAAAAGCAGTAACTCTACTGCACATGTCCTAAAATCTAAATCTACTGCCACTAGATTCAATGTACTGCATTTTTTGATGTTTAATAAACCTTCTCTTGGACAGCTGTTTAAAAACGTAAATACAAATAACCGCTGTGAAAACCCGCCGAACGAGGCCAATTCATTGTATACTTGATATGATGTATGAAATTATTTTGACGATTTCGTTCATAAAACAAATCTCTGTCTTCGTTTCTAAAGTGTTCCCGTTTTCTGCGGAACTACAGGATTCTGAGAGCTTATTTAATTTGTATATTTACTGTGTGACACTGACAATTCCTCATTTTACAAGAATTATTATTATAAAAAAAAAACAAATATCTATTAAAATCAGAGTACACTCCAATATGCACATTTTTAATCTCTACGTGGATGTCATAAGAAATTTAGAAAGCTTTCAATTCATATTTTAGAATAGCATTTCATGAATAAATAAAGTAAATTCACTGAACTAGGAACTGATAAATTAAAAAGGGATGTTTTACATTTTTATGTAGACATTTGTAACCAAATAAAAAACGTTTTGATTTTAATGATACATAACTTTAACTGCTGAAATAGGTACATACATAGATTCCATCAATATATCCCCTTTTAGAATCCTTTCCCTATACTGACAGTAAAAATTAAATAACGAAACAAACAATCTGAATAATTTCAGTAAATGTCAGACTGTCCTGAGCTTTTTGAGTATGTATTTCGAAAAGTTAACTTTTAATGATAGAAAGTCTTTCAAAAAAACGTTTAGATATTTAGCAAGAATTCCTATATTAGATTTTAATACATATCCGTTTAAAAATGTACATATAAATATAGTTTTAAAATTATTTTCTTTTATATTTTTTGTTCGATAAAAACCTACTACGGAAAGTTCCAATCTATTGCTTTTGTTTTGTTATGATCCACTGCGCTCTTCCTTTTTTGAAGTGGCAACGCTGGTTCTTGCACGAGTTGGATTTTGAAAGCCACAAAACCAAGAACCAACTCCGAAAAAGTTAAACCAGATTAAAAATTACAATTTTGAAATTACGCCGCCCTGATAAGAATAATTGACAAACCATAGATTATTAAAATATCAAATTTATTAATATTATGTTCATTATATGAACATTAATTAAAATTTTAGTTCTTACACCAATATTATTGATGAAAATATTGAAAATAATTTTATGCATAAACCATAGTTTAAAAATAAATTACCACGATATTCTTTAAATATTTTCATACTTGTAAAAAAGCGTAAAATATGTTTGCATGTGTTTAGATTCAAATGTCTGATATAGTCGAAAACACGACAGTTTCACTATTCATCTTAACCAAGGATTCGACAAATGAAGTTCTTTTAGCTGACCCCTATTTGGAGCCATCGTCAAGCATCCGAAAAGTTTCATTTTACACTTGGTCTCTATCTCTCTACACTGCTAGTCATAAGGTTAGAAGCAGCCATTTTTGAGAATTAAAATTGATATTTCTCCCGTTACATAATGAATTAGAAAAAAACAACCATGGTAAATGAGGGACTATGGGGTTAACAATAAAATATAAGATTTGGCAAAATATAAATTTAGCTTACGGAACTTTCATGGCAAATTGTTAATTGAGTCAAGAATATGCGAAAATAAATCGGGTCGTTAGATTAGAAGCACATCAAATAAATGGAAATAAAATGCAAGTATTTGTATTTTGTTATGTATTTTAGCTTTTATTAGGTTTTTAATAATGTATGCTACCACCAGCCTTCATAATAACTTCAAAAATTCTATCTTGTAAACCATTTTTTCACTCGAGTTTTTTAATAAATAACCTCTCGGGCTGCGTGTATGGGAGCGTTTTCCTGCTGAAAAATCCATGAAATTGGTCCAAAAAGCTTGCTAATATTGGGAAATACTGATTCTAGCAAGACTTTGTATCTTTTTCTAGTCATTTTGTATCTTGGATTACCAAGTCGATAGCGCCATACAATAAAATCGAGCCCCATACGATAACGCCTCCTTCTTTGCTATGATGACGGTTTCAAAATCACTGTTCTCTCCTCAGGTCCTGAAAAGAATAATAACTATACATAATCATTGGGCCCATCTGGGTTAAATTTGTTCGTCCCAAAGAATAACCTTCCGCCAATCATTTTCTGTAATTCCATTTTGCACTCTAGCTCATGTGATCTTTCACGGATCACAAGCGTTGTTTCTGCCTTGCGTCGTTTATTGGTGGTTTTTTCTTAAGCTTCAGGCGATTTAGTACCCGTGGCATGATGGTTAGTGCGTTGGACTGTCATGCTAGAGGTCTTGGGTTCGATCCCTGCCTATGCCATCTAAAGTCTTTTCACGGGTACTGCCTCTTGCGAGGAATTGACAAATTCTGCAAGAGTAACTCTTGTCATGAAAAAGTGCTTTCTCAAAAATTAGCCGTTCGGAGTCGGCATATAAACTGTAGGTCCCCCCAATTTATTAAATTCAGGCGATTTAAGTGTTTAGCATGGCGAATCGTGCATTTAACAGTAAATAATTGGGCCTTAACATAAGCTTTCTCCCTAGTTTTAGCTGCCTAAAGAGCTGAATTTAACGCTATTCATAAGGCAGAGGAAGTTCGTTTTTTAAATATTTTTTGTTTATAATAATTGCTGACACAATAATTAGTCGACTTTTTTCGGGCCATAGCAAAGCACTAAAGACCTTTAGAGTAATTATTGCCCTTTTCTCCACTGTCAAACATTTGTTGTTGTCCATTTCTCTTAACACTCAATCAAGAACAATTACTTTATAAATTGTACCGTTTTTCCGAAAAAAAAAATGTATGCACTTCACAAAACAACGTTGATTTATCCACTGCTTCAAATCCAATGACCCGATTTATTTCCGCTTAATTCTTGACTCTACTAACAATAAGCTAAATCTCTTCTTTACCCAAATTTTATATTTTGTTGTTGACAAAATAGTTCCTTATATACCTTAGTTGTTTTTTTTTTCTAATTCATCATATAACGGCCGAAATATCATATTTTAATTCTCGAAAATGCCTGCTTCTAACCTTATGAACGTCAGTGCATATTAGATAAATTAGATACATAATTTACATTAGTTACGCGGAAAATTAAATGCAACTAGTTACACGTGACTAATGGGTAACTTACTGTTGCCAGTGCCACTTACGTTGCCATTGCCAATTGAACTTTCCTGCATACAATTGCATACTTTAAGCTTCTTGGAATTCATCATAAAGCATTTTATTTTGTTAAAATAAGGAATACATTTAGGCGTTAATTTAAATTGTCTACGTAGTAATAAAAGCATTTTATTTTTTGAAATAATAAAACATTTTTCCACGGTTACAACTTATTACACGATGATGGGGAATATAAATTCACATGAAAAATAACCTAACTCATTTTAATTGAATGTAAAAGGTTTAATTTTGTTTAAAGTTTAAATATAAGAGTTAGAACAAAGAGGTGGCCCATTCTGAGACTAGAATAACCCAATGAAAGCTTACATTTAGCCAAATCTTTCTGCCGAATATGTTTTAATTCTAACGTGAGGATTTTGATTGTACTTGAAGTTGAGCGTCGAAAATCTGAAAATCCTGGAAAAACCTCAAATAATTCCGTATACATACTTCAAAAAGTATAGCACGTAGGATAATGATTTAGGTATCATATGAAAGACCATAAAAACATCTTTCATTTTTGAAAGATTTTCGGCATGTTCTGTGTTCAAGCACACCTAGAAACATCTCTAAAAATCTTTGATTTATATTCTATAAGGGATTTAAACGTCAAGTAATATCAACATTTTTAGTTCGACCAATTAGACCAAAGCAATGACTTCCTATGGAAAAGCGGTTATGGAACGAAACGTCGTCGATTTCTAGCTGATTAAGTTTTGGAAACAACAATTCATCAACTGGACTCGTGAACTAAAACGGCAGCTTCCTTCCTTTCTCATTTCAAAAGAAATACACGGACCGATGATGACGTCGTTAGCATGTTAACCGTACCAAACTGTAATGACTTCAAGTTTCTCTATCCAATGTTTAAGTCGGAACTATTTTGCTCCGACTCCTGGACAGGGTACATAAACCTTGACCAGAATGAAGATATACAAAAAGGTGTTACTGTTGTCATTGATTAAACAGAGAAGCTGTTGTAGGGTAAATGTTACTAAGTGTTGGTATATGATAATCGGATGGATTAAAATATACAACGACAAATTCGCCCCTTGTCGAAACTATTTAACCAGAAATAAAATTAAAACTATTTTTCTAACAAAGTTTTCTATGAATTTCTTAAACAGATTAATTTAGTTCAATGTGCATTTCCACAATATGGAAGCGTTGTATTAGCATTAATGATGAATTATTAAACCTGACTCATAAGAAATGTCAATACAAGAGTCAACTGTCAAATTATAGTCAAGAACCATTGAAACTTCTCTATACAAAAAAAAAACACCCTATTCATAACATTGTCGATAACTTAACGAATTCCCAATCTGTAATCGGACAACTTTGTACATAAAATTTCTTCAGGAAACATATGTTACTCAATTACATATGTTTTATAATTAAGTTATATTTCGGTATATTGTTTGCTTTTTAAAAAGGTTTTTTGTAGCGATGTGTCAAATACATCTTGGATCTGGTAAAAATATTTGTTTATGAAACTTCTTTTACAATGTTCTGACATTTTCTGAGATATCCATATTTCTAGATCGTTTGACTTCAAATTTGGAAATTAAGCTTTTAAACTCCTTCGCGTTAGTCGTATTTGTAAATTGTGTGTTTCAAGTTTTAAAATGACAATAGTCCCCATATAACCGTTATTAAGTTTTAAAGTTTTGTTAAAAACTAAACAACTGATTTTGCTAATACTTTTTCGGCACAAGTCATTTAACTTTTTCAATAACATTTGATGACTAAAAATGTCATTGTTTTATTTTTTTTTTTGATTTTTGAAAAAATATTAATATAATATTATTTTTTCAAAATCCAAAAAATAGGACGTATCTTTTTACCAAATTGAAATGTATAACGTATATCAATAACCTCTAAATAACTGCATACCAAAAATATTTTTAAACTACAATTGAAAAATTGTATATACATACATACAAAATTTATTTAAAAAAAAAACAGCTTTACGAAATTTAAATAAAAAAAATGAAAATTTTGTCATTTCTCGACGTTTCAAGGTCCCTACAGTCGAAATAAAAGATTTTTAAAAAGATGTCTGTGCGTGCGTGTATACGTACGTTCGTACGTTCGTATGTCCGTACGTCCGTATGTCCGTACGTCCGTATGTCCGTACGTCCGTAAGTTCGCGACGTTTTTCGTCGTCCATAGCGAAAGAACCAGAAGAGATATCGACTTCAAATAAATGTTGTTATACAGATATTAAGCCAGAAAGATGCAGAAGAGGCTCTTAAAAAAATTGCGAGAGTGGTTATTTTACCATAGCAGTTTAAAAAAAGGTGAACATTTTGGTTAACCCTAAATATCTCACTAACCAATGACGCTAGAGACTTAAATTAAATTGTATATTATATATTGTAACGTAATGCCAAACGTAATCCAATTAACGGTTTTTTAATAAATCAAAGAAACTGAAAAAATCTTACGAATACAAAATGATTTTATCTCCAAAAAAAATTTGTGCAACGAAAAATAGAAAATGAGAAAAATTTTAATTAACAGTTTTTTTTTATAAAAAATAAAAACCTAAGAAAAACATTACTCAAAGTTGGTAAAAACTGAATTTCGACTCAAATATCTTTTCAAAAATTTGGATTATGGCTTCCAATTAATTTTAGCTTATAAGAAATATTGTTTTCAACATTTTGAAAAAAATTGAGAACAATCAAATTGACAGTTTTTTTTACAAAAAATAAAAACTTAAAAGAAAATTTAACAAAAGTTGGTAAAAATTTACTTTCAACTCAAATAGCTTTTCAGAAATTTAAAATATCGTCTTCAATTTTTTTATTTCACAGAAAACATTGTTCTCGATATTCATTAGTCCTTTTTTTCGTAAAAAAATTAAATCTACAAATAATTACATGCAAATATGGTAAAAATTGATATTCGGTTCTTGATATCTCTCAAATTAATTTCATTCATCCAATTTGTAAAAAAATTAAGAAATGCTACTAAAATCAGTAAAAATTAGTTTTCGACTAAAAATATATTTAACAAAACTAGATTTTTAAACTAAACTATTTCCTTATATGAAAATATTGTTGGTAATTTTTAAGAATAATTCAACTGACAACTTTCTTACCCAACACGAAAACCTACAAACTTTTAAGCAAGACAAAACGATCCCAGCCTCTTTTTAAATCTTAAAATACAGACAATTTTTTAGCCAGACTCTCTGGATGCATATGCAAGTTCGTACGACCCAGTCGGGTATTTTATTACTTCTCGGAAATCACATTCGTTATACAAAAGTCATCCTTAACCATCATCACTGGCTGATTTTAAAATTTTAAGTAACTACGAACATTTAAAAATATACATAGCTTCATCCTTTGGTATATGGCTGAAAATTTACTGTCTCATTTGAACATCGAATCTAAAAATATCTTTAATCTGCAATCAGCCCCAGTCCTAGAATTCTAGTCCGATTTTAGTTCTGAATACCTTGACAATGCAGTGGATGGTGTTTTATTTCAAAAGTCACCCGCTTAAACATTAATCAAGCATGGCGAGAAATTTCACAGAACATAATACCAACCTACTTTTTCACGAGTGTCACATTTATGAGTGTCCTTTCATTGAACTGCTGCGGTGTCCTTTGCATAGGAGCATATTCAAAAAGGCGTATTAAGTTGGCTTCTCCTTATTTTACATATCTTATTGTTTGTTTTTCACAGGACACACATATGACACAAAGAATACAATTTCGTAAATTTTGTTTTTATTTAATTTTTATTAAAAACTACTCAATAAAGCAAAATTAAGGTAATTATCGTTGGTATACATAACATTTTAAATACTGAACTTGTTTTTTAAGTAAGTACATACAATTGTTCAGCTCTTTGTTTTTTAATTCAGTGACAACATTCTGTCTCGTAAACATCTTGTTTTATCCAACCAAAAACAAAATAGCCCAAACCCAGGCCGAGTATAACTGCCAGACAGAGCCAGTAATTGAAAGTCATGAAGATCAACATCAACAAATAGGACAGGATAATCTGGACTAGATTGAGGCACGTTTGAAGAATGTGAGGAGTATTGAAGATTCGTTGGAAATAGTTGAGTTGATAAGCTACATGGAGTGGAGTATTTGAAGAGGAACCCTCATTGGTCATACAATTTTTTGAATTTAATGCTCTCAGACGGTCGCTTTCTTCTTTGAGAACTTTGCGCAGGTGATATTCGCGAACGAATTTGATTCCTTCATAGGCGAAGGCAACAGCAAAAATTGCCAGCGCTGAGAATATGAACTCGGTAAGGGTGTATGCTAGCCAACTCTTCCATAGGATTCTCTCACAATGGCCACCGTGGAACTGGAATGAAATTAAAAATAAAACAATACAATTAAAAATAAAACAATAAAGTTAGATACGTTTGGAGCAATAAAATAAAATATATTAGATGGCGCAGTAGTCGGTAGAGAACAAGGCCACCTAGCGGCTTACAGCTCTCAACCATTTTGGTATGCGACCATAATTTGGGGAATAAAAGGAACCTACACTTTTTATACTGGTACCCTTTATATGTTTATATATAAAAACATTCCGAGCGTTAGGAAAATAGGTAAGGATTTAACAGGAGATGTACATTGGTCTTATAAAGTTTTTAACATCAAAATGGGAGGGAGAAACAAAGTTGGTCAAAGTATTCCACATTCTCGATGTGTGGTTTAAAAAAAGAATCTCTATAATTGACAGTACGCTTGAAATTGAGTTTAAGGGTAAACTGATGAGCATTCCTGGAAGTGCGAGTATAACGGCTGAATTGTTTAAGGAGTGAAATGCAATTGGCTAATTCGACAGAACAATGTTTGTAAAAATATCTATTAAACAACGAAAGATATGAAACAATATATTTCGGTTATAATTCTATCGCCAATTATTTTTAAGGCCCGTTTTTAATTTCTATCCAAGAGATTTTAACTTGTTTTAGGGGCACCTGCTCAGATATGCGATTTAATTTAAGCTTTTGGCAGATAAAGGCTTTGTAAATTACAGCCAGATCAGAAGGAGTGAAAAATGTCTTACATCGTGGTCGGAGAAAGCCTAAGCATGTAGCAGCATTTTTGGCAATATCGAATGATCAGAATAAGCTTATCATATACCCTGCCGTTGAAGTTCCACATCCGGAGTACAAGTAAGTGAATCTGGAAACTAATATGAAAAGCTGAGGGTTTTGTTTTCAGAGAAACAGTTTAATGGATTAGAAGTGGCATACAAGAGATCATTTATGAATGTAAGGAAGCGAGTAGGTGACAAAACGGAGCCCTGGGGGACACCAGGGTTTATGAGTTTCAGATTTGAAACCATCCAATACAACTTGTATTGAACAGTTAGAAAGATAGTTTGTAATCTATCGAAAAAGAGATTCATCAATACCAAAAGCACAAATTTTCGTTAAGAGAGATTGGTGCTTACTGAGGAAAATATCGATGCTCTATCAGCTATTGTTAGAGATAGCCGTTAACTATCGATTCGATGCCGTTCGTAGCGATTACGACTCTAATACTCCATAACATATGGAAAATAGACAAATTATGTTCAGCGACGAAGGTCATTTCTGTTTGAATAAATAAGTGAACAAGCAAAACTGCGGTATTTGGATTGAAGAGCTGCCAGAATCCTTGTAAGAGCTATCAGTGCATTCTGAAAAGGTTACTTATTGGGGCGGATTATCAAATGGCGGAATCATTGGGCCGTATCTCTTTACCGTGTTTTTTGGTATTCCATGTATAGTACAGTGGGAAATTAAAACGATCCGCAGTAGTCCGGTTTTTATATTTGAAAGTTGATACAACTGAATATTTGCAAGAATAATTTATCAAAACATTCCAACAAAAAATAGCAAAATTCAACCCAGGGGTGAAAACGTGTAAGCTGATTTTGATAGTCTGTGTAATGTGATAGTCGATTTCAAAGATTTAACCAAACAATTTGACATAAAATAAAACTTCAAGAAGGGGGTTTGTTCGTAGACTACTAAATTTACATGTGGTGTTGAAGCGAGCTTAAACCTCTTCTCAATTCTCTATATACCTGAATCGAGTTGAAATGAGCTTGATTTGCCTCGATTTGCTTTAATCAAATTTAAAAAAAAAAACTTACACATGGAGTAGGTAGCATATTCTTATATGGTGCTGGACTATCCAGTGGAAACACCAAAAAGATTTATTTAATCTAAACTGAGATACCCCTTTGGTGGAAACATAGCAAAACATAAATATCTTTTATATTGTTTTCTCTTGCAAAATAAGCCCAGTTAGTCCATTTTCACTAACAAACTAAATAATATCAACAGTAATTGATTAATTTGTTTCCCCAATGGAAAACACATGTTTCCAAATGCACAACTACTCAACGAACACAGCGATTGAGATACAAATGCAATATAAATCGTAGCGAAATCACAAAAGATCCTTTCGAGACTCATATAAATGTCAAGAACCCATCCGTAGTGAAATTCTACTTTAACTTTCATCGGTAGTATTTATATTACGGATATTGTTTTTGTTATTCGTGAAAAATCCTACTATACTATTCATAGATTTTCCAACAAAATACGGATATTGTTAAGCGCAACCGCGGTGATAAGAATGACTAGACTTGCGTGACATGTGGTTTCAACAACACGGTACCATATGCCACACAACACCCGTAACAATGAACCAGGCTGTTTCGGTGAATGGGTTATTCCACGAAAAAGCAGAAAATAACGCCTTATTTGATTTTCCAAAAAGAATCCAATTGGAGGAGCTACAGATATTTTGAGAGAGCTTTATTTTCCTTGCGTTGTCCCTACTGTAAGAAGTCGTTTAAAAGGTATTACAGTCTGAATGCTCGCAGTCCACGAAAATTTCCAAATTAAAAAAGATGATAGAACCAAAAGATTAAAGTTTTCTCGGGATCTTTTTGAATGTGCTTCTGAAAAGTGGAAGAATGTTCTCTAGACCGACGAAAATAGTATCGATAGTATGTGAAACATCTACCAAATACCGGATATGATTCTAAATTTACAGTAAAATCCCTTACACACGGATGGCCAAGTATTGTGGTACGGGAATGCTTTTTTTCTATGGTGTTGCCGCTGTCGGCCGTAGTTGAGAATGCTTAGAAATCGATACCACTTGGAACATGTGAGAATCTTATCAACTCAATGAGTCATCGTCGTAATGAAGCCGTAATCAATCATAAGGGCTATGCTACAATTACTAAATTTTTTGAAATAAAATAAATAAGATATGTCATTGCTATTATTTTGCTCTTTTTGTTATTGTGAATTTTTCATAATAGTTATAATAATATTATTATAATCTTATTTCATATTAAATTTTTAACTAGTGAAATTATAAGCAGCTTGTACTGTTTAGGAAGTAAAATAAGTCAAATAAAAATATGTAACCACAAAATAAATTGGTCAAATTTTTTGTTACAAATGAGTTGACTCATGTGATTTTTCCAGTATTTATACGTATTTGAACTTGATTATTTGCGGTTTGTTTGTCTTTATAATAGTTTTATTTTAGAACATTCAAATATATTATTTTAATGGTGCATTATACAACTTTACCTTTTACACGTTTCTTTTTTGTCAAGGCTAAGTATTTTCTTGGGTTTAACCAGTTTTTTTTATTTTTGATAAGGACTTATGCAATCAATAATTAGATATGGACATATATTTTAACCACAAGTTGTATTGCAACTTTGAGAGTTCCAAAAATTAATAATATCCAAATGAAAGATTGATTTTAAATTAAGCCTTCAGGCAGAAAAATTAAATTAAAATTTGGTAAGTTAATTCTCAAAAAAGTAAGCCGTACCAACGACGGCTCTGAACTAAAGCTTAGCTTGTCAAATGACAATTCGTATACCTACCCTTTGCTCATAAGGTGTAATTCATTGACATACCAGATATGGACTGATAAAAACCTACTTTGCGTTCTATTCCTTAATGCTACTTTCTTTGGGTTGAACGGAAATATGGAGAAACTTTTAAACTTTTTGTATGGCAACTAAAATAGACTAGCAGTTCAAATCTAGTATGTCAATGGAATAAGACTTTGAATACACACATTTGTTATGGCCGAATTTTTTGAAGCTGTTGTTTTACATTAAAACCATTCTATTTAATGTTCAATAAGCTCGCAACTTTTTATATTTCACAATTAAAAATTACGCCATTACTAATAGACCGATACCCGCTTTCAATGCAAAGACGTCGAAAATTTCTTAGTTTTGCAAGAAAAGTGACAATTAAACACTGAGTCTTTTTTGCTGAAAGCCAAGAGAAATTTAAGGCCTTAAAGATGGAATTCGTGAATTCATCGAGGACATTATATTTATCTCAAATGTACGGATTGATCATGACAAAATTTCATAATGTGTATATGGTCCTGAAACCTTAGTCGTAGTTTCCACAAGTCTGACAATGTTTACCGTTGATTTCTCTACCCCATCTTAAATGTATCCTTTAATTTAAATTAAAAAGAACTTATATGTGCCCCAGGTATTGCGGATTAATTACATATATAATTGAAATTATTATTTAATATTGATATTAAATAAAAAAATGTAATACAAATTTTTCACAGCAGTCTAATGACAAGTCCAAAAAACCCCCTTTCAAATTATAATACTCAATTAATATAATAATTAGGCAATTTATAATTTTATAAATGGATTGCAGGCACCTTTTTTGAGCAATTTGTTTTTGTTTTGGGTATTCGTAAAGGTTTTGAAAATATTGACAAATACGTTGGAGTCTCATGAGATGTGATAACAAAGGGCATATTATTTTTATGTTCCATCAAAGAATATAAAGTTGCTTAACTTAAGCTAAGTATACACGATTAGAATATCTTCCGATATTAGCAGATTTTTGCAAAACATTTTAACCAATTTTCTATCAAACACTCAATAGTGTCTGTCTAAAATGACAGTGACATCAAAAATTGGCCGACCTTTTGCAATCATTTGTGCTCTTCTAAACACGTTTGTATTTTCAAATAATTCGACGATTGTCCACTAATTGGATATTGGATGATTGGCAGAAAGTTTTTGAGCAAGAAACAACAACAAAAGCTTGCAGAATTTTGAAAGAATTCAAAAACTCAGAAAATCAAAAGAAATAAGAAGTCACCGTTTGGCAAACTGACGAAAAAGAAGTTATACAGACAAACGTTGAAATCGATGAAAGTATGAACAAGTTTAAGAAGATGGTCGTTATTGCCTAATGTATTCAAAAAAGTAAGGCGCCAGTTATAGATAGCTATCATTGAAATCGATCCGGAAAAAATGTTTGAATCGATATTATATACTGATCGAATTTATCGATCGGAAATCACACAAAGAAGTTTTTTTGAGAAAAAAGTGTAATTGCGCATTTATTGTTCTCCATAAATATGTTTTTATGTTTTCCGGACGGAAATTCATTTTCTTGAACAGCTGATACTTTTATGTTCAAAAGTGAAACTAGTCGTTCCACTGATTTGTGTTCTAATTTCACACAATTCCAATGACAGATTTCTGTCAGTAAAAATTTTTCGGTGGCTTTGAATCAGGAATTTTTTTCAATGACAGAAATGAAAGCTATAAACCTGCCAAAAAAAAACTCCAATATTCGTTTCCAGTTATGAAAATTAATGATAGCTATAACTGGTGCCTAAAAGACATTTCTTTTTATGTTTTTTTTTACTTTGTTTACATGACCTGTTGTTTTCACTTCTAAAATAAATTTTCATATTCTCTGTCATTTGTCGAGAAAAACACTAACTAAATTTTCCGACTCAATTTGACCTCATGCTCTGCTTGACAGATTGTATAGTTAATAAAAAAGCTAACTTGAAGTTACTTGATAAGCTCAAAGATCAACAAATTGTTTGCATGTAGTTATTTACCATACAAATAATATTAGTTATTTGTATTTATATTTTTTTTAAATTACATCCAATTTGGTTAAAATCGTCTTAATTTTGAAATCAAGTTAATAACATCAGCGAACAAGATTATAAAGTCTATTTTTGACTCTGCAGAGCAATTTCAAAGATAAAATTCATTAAATAATTAAAACTTTTGTTTTTTAGCAAGAGTTAAATTTATGGTCGTATGTACGATAGGGTGTTTTTTTTTAGCTGCACGGAAAGTTTCGATGCTTATTACTTACCTATTGTTGACATTTATCGAAATGAACAAATAAATATGTATGTTCTCGAAGTTTATAGACAAATTCATTAACGGAGCTTAGTCAATAAACTATATTGTTGTATATGGAGGGAAGACAATTCACAAGCCACATAGTAATGAAGTACCATTTAATCCATTAAAATTGTCTGCTTGGTGCGGTTTTCACACTAGTAGAAACATTGGTCCTTATTTCTTTCGAAATGTGGAGGGAGCTGCAATCCGTTCTCTAACATCGAAACGTGCTGAATGTTTTTAAAAACTAATCAGCCAAAAATCAACTTCCATAAAAAGAAATTGGACTGCTGTAATAGACTATCACCTAGTTTACAAGGACAATTAAATGAAAATTGAATCAGGATTTAGCGCGGCATATATGTAACTGGATCGGATTGAAATAGGATTACCAAATCTGATCTCACAAAATGAGGTTTTTGTTAAAGCATTATTGTATTTGAATTTTAAAACTACACAATTTGTTATTTTGTATCTATAAAAGTTACTCTCAACACAGTACGCACATAAAAAAAACTCAAATTTCATTTTGAATCCAATTCAATTCGATTCGTCGATCCACTGACTTGGATCGAAATCTCAATTCAATTTCGATTTGATTCCACAATCTCCTCGTGTAACTCGTAGCCACGGTGGATTTTACGGTGGGAATCATTTTTAAAATATAAGTACCTTTAAATTATCTACCAAACCATAATACCCACAGTATATAGTTTTTGTCTTGCTTTTAAAAATCAAAAAAGAAGACAGTTTTGGATGCAAACAATTGAAAAGCTTATATGTAAATATTTTATTTTGTTTGAAAAACAAGCAACAACAAATTAGGTTTATATTAGTAAGTTTAAAAAAAAATAAAAAAATAAAATGTCGACATACATATATATTTCCTTATGATATATACATACATATGTATATATATCTACATAATGTACATACATTCGTCACATTATTTTGAGTTTATACCATTCACCTTACACAGGTGGCTGAAAATGTATTCAGTACAGTATTTTACGGATATAAGAAACACTTATAAATATTCAGAGTAGTTCATTTTGTGGTTTCCAACTAATATAGTGCTGGCATTTATAAACTGTCAAGCTCAATTGTCATTTGAAGTGTCAAAACATCAGTTAAATATTTGTTATGTTATTAATTAAATTGACCTTTTAGCAATTATATGACGCGTCAAAAACATCAAAATATATACTATCAAAAGAATAGAATGCTACAAAGCTCCTCGACGACGACGCGACCATTTGATTGACTTTTACACTTAATGACGGAGCTTGCTTACTTACATAGGAAGTTATTGTAATCAGTACGATTTTTTAATTTTGACATTTCTGGACTTTTCAAAGTCCTTAAAATAGAATATTTTTTTTTTTTACGTGTTATCCCAATGGAAATAGAAGAACACCAAACAATTGAACAATACTCAAGGATCGGACGAACTAATGACATGTACACTGATTTCAGAGCATAAGGGTTAGAAAACTCGTTGCAGTTTCGCTTGACGAAACCAAGCATTGAATTAACCCTTGCAATTACATAATCTATATGTAACGAAAAAGACAACTCGGATCAAAAATGACTCCAAGATCACGAATCTTAGATTTGCGATCAAGAATCTGGTTGAACGTATGGTAGTTGTGGATCATGGGAACTAAAATACGATGTGCCGTAAACACATTACACTTTGTGATATTTAAAGGAAGGATATTCGTATCACATCAATCAGATAAAACATTTAAATAATTTTCAAGATTTTGCTGATCAATTCTATTTTTGTAACAAAGATAAATGGTCATGTCATCAGCATACATCAAACAAGATGCATTTTTAAGAAGAGAGGGGATATCATTAACAAATATATTGAAAAGAAGTGATCCCAGATGGGTACCTTGAGGAACTCCTAATGAAGCTTGTATGATATTAGAGAAGAATTTCCCCAATTTCACACATTGTGTTCTTTTATAAAGATAGCTGGAAATCCATTTCAGAAGCAATCCGTGAATGCCAAAAGCTCGAAGTTTAGCTAGAAGAATTTCATGACAAATAGAATCAAATGCTTTTATAAAGTCTGTGTAAGTAGTATCTACCTGATAACCAGATTCTAATGAATAGACGACATATTTACAATAAAGCATGATTTTATACGCTCAAATAATTTAGGTGTTGCCGAGAGCTTAGTTATAGAGCGGTAATTTGTTACAAGATTTTTTGCACCAGCTTTGTAAATAGGACTTATATGAGAACTTCCACTCATCAAGAAATTCGTCAGTACAGATAAATTTATTAAAAATTATTAATAGTGGGAACACTAATGTGAATTGACATTGCTTCAGAACCAGAGATGGAATTCTATCTGGACCAGGATTTGAGCTTGATTTTAATTTAGAGAAACCATTAAGAATGTCAGACTCAAAAAGATGAAGTTTTGAGACATTACCATTGTTAATGCAAACATTTTCTGTTTGATGAAGCTTGAATTCGGAATGTTGAACATAAACCAACTTAAAAAATTTTAAATTACAGAAAATTGGTAAATAGACAGATTGTTGGCTGGAATATCCCGAGAATCAATGAAGGTATTGACTTTAAAATCAATTCATTCTATACAAGTATTGTTGTTAACATAAGGTTATTTTCTTAGAAAATCCAATCAGCATTTTTTTATAAGAAATTAAACCTTAAAAAAATTACTATTCAAACTTTGTAAAAATTGGTTTTGCACTAAAACTCTCGTTAACAAAATCAGGTTTCAATGATTTTGTTAACGAGAGTTTCAAACTTATTTTATCATATTCAAAATATCGTTGTTAACGTTAAGTTATTTGTTAAGCAAATCCAATTGACAGCTTTTCTACAAAAAGGAAACAAGACCTCCAAAAACAATTATAAGAAATGGTTCCTTTAGAACAAGAAAAGATATTGACTTTGTTTAAAATATTGTTATTAATAAATTGTGAAAGAAAAATAGACAGACGGGCACGGATGGTAAGTTCTAATTGTAAGTCGCACCCCAGCCTCTTTTAAGCTTTATTTACGAAACAGACAAATGGACGACTCTATATATGAAACAAAATCAAAAACACTTTATTTCTTTTTATATTTCCAAAGATATTTCTGAATGGCTAGACTTTCATATATCCGTGTTGGACTGTTTAAATCACTCAAAGATCATTGACACCTTTTTCTCCAATTACAAAATATTTACCTACTTTTATTTTGATTGAAACCATATCACAAAAAAAGAGCAAATATTAACACAAAAGATAAACATGAACTCAAAATTTATGATAAATTCAAATAAAATTTTATCGTCACCACAAGCCAAGCATTTTTGTATTATTTTGATTGATTTCAATTTTTAACTACTTTAAGATTAAGTTAATTTATATTTCTCAATATATGTATGTAATATTTTAGAATTTTAAACTCACTGTCATGATCATTGGACAAGTTCTTGAGTCGGAAGAACCATCTCCATGTCCACCATGGTCCATACCCCCGTGATCCATGCCCCCATGATCCATACCATGATCACCGTGATCCATATTTTTTAATCAATCAAAAATAACAAAAATAAATATAAATTATCAGAATAAAAAAGTTTTTGTTTCGCCGTGTTTTAAAACTGCACTCCAAGCGTTGTCGTTGTATTTCACGCGACTAAATTAAATTAATTTCCAGAGCCGTGTATAAATATTAAACATAAAAATGTTATCAGAAGTCCAAACAAAGTGTTATCGCAAAGTATGTACAATGGCAGATTCACTGGTTGTATATCTTATCACCAGTTTTGGATTAAACTGAAACCGCAGACACTCGTATTTCATTTTTTAAATGAAATTATTTTAAAATACAGAAAAGAAAAACAGGTGAAAATCGATCAAGTTATTCAAAAGACAAATATTCATTTTCCAATAAAATGCATTTGCAACCTTTTTGATTTTTGTTAACCTATTTTAAAATAAAGTACTTGCACCTACAGCTGGACTTTTATCTTTTTATATATTTAAAACAAAATTGCAACAAACAATGGAAAAAAATAATATAAAATATTGGTAGCAATAAAAGAAATAAGCTGATGCATTATAATTTAACAATCTTCAATCATACTTTTGCAGGTACCTATACTTTACCTACCTACCTACAATCCTACATATCTAGATTATTTAATTATATGTTCAAAGGTAAATTAGTTTATTTTTTTGTTAAATGTTTTTCTTTTTTTCTTTTTTGCCATCTAAATTGAGGTAGCAACTGTTTGAGTACAAAGACGTGTCTTCAGAAAATACCATACGTTTTAATAAACAATTTTAGGTCTTCAACAGCTCTATAAGTTCATCATAAACGCTGAATATAAGACGTGTGCAAAAAAGCTTATTTCAGAAAAATCAATTATTATTGGAGGTTTCGGGTGCAAAATGAAATACAAAGAAATTGGAACAATAATAAAATATTAATTGAAAAATATACAATTAAAGCTTTCTATATTCAAAGTTCTGTTCTAGATTTGTATTAATGAAGGGTTCATCATCATCTATCTTGAAAATGATAATTAAAATGAAGGTGGATTGATATCTTTATTTAAGTTTCGGTGGCTTTCTATTAATGGTTTCCTTTTAATTATGATGAAAGATTAAATACCGTTTTTTGTAAGAATCATGGTCTAAAATCTCAGATTGACAAATGATGATTACATCAACAATTTAGAAATCTTAATTTGATTGAATAGGAATTTATTAAGGTATTTTATTTATTAAATGAAGATACAAAAGTTTAAAAGAAAAGTCGAAATCTTACTTAATATTATAAAGGCGAAAGTAACTCTGTCTGTCTGTCTGTTACTCAATGACGCCTTAACAACTAAACCAATTTGCATGAAATTTGGTATGAAGATATTTTGATACCCGAGAAAGGGCATAGGCTACTTTTTACCCCGGAAAAATGACGCATTCCCATGGGAAAATTCAGGTGGGCCGGTGGCTTTTACGCCTAAACTACTGAACAGATTTAATTCAATTTGGTAAGGAGATAGTTTGAAACTTAAAAAAGGACATGTGTTACTTTTGACCTCGGGAAAACAACGCATTCCCATGGGAAAAATTACTTTTTTGCGAATCTGATCGCTTTCACTCTTAAATTACCAAAAATCTGAATAATATTCGGTTACAAATGATATTACGGGAAAAGAACGCATTCCCAACCCTTATGAAATAAGTTGTCGAACATGTTAAACTCATCATACACGTATTTAGCGCCGGCTTCGCCAGACCAAATACACAAAATCATCAGTGCTGAAAAACCAGATGCTAATAGTGACCTGACACTTCATGACATTATTGTCAAAAATATGATTCATGGTCCATGTGGTCCCGAAAACCCTCAAATCCCTTGCATGAAGGATGGAAAGTTGACCAAAAAATCCCCTCGCCAGCTAATCAAAGAGACTGTCCACAACGAGGAATTACCCATCCTTTATGCAAGTTATTAGTATGGATTTTATCAAAACTGTTCAACGCCCACATAAACATTAAGGCTTGAAGTTCAGTACGTGCTTAATTGAGGACAGACAGCGCGCTTGGTTCTCTCTCGGCCTCAACCAACATGCGTCTCCAGCCAGTTCGGTCCATAGCTAGCTGTCTCCAGTTTCGCACGCCAAGTTGATTGAGGTCCTCTCCCACCTGGGTGCGCCACCTGAGTCACGGTCTTCCTCTACTGCACCGTCCATCGGGGCTGGAGCGTTGATGTCCATCCGCTCTACATGACCTAGCCATCTAAGCCGTTGGACTTTAATTCTGCTAACTAGGTCAGTGTCCCTGTACAGCCCGTACAGTTCGTCGTTATATATATCGGTCCCCTCTTTCTTTGACAGGGTTCAGGCCACAGCGCCATAAATGAGAACCGGGACGATGAGTGTCTTAAAGATGGTGATTTTAGATGCTGGAGAGAGGAATTTACTTCTCAATTGCCTTCTATGTCCAAAGACGCATCGATTTGCAAGAGTATTTCTTCCTTTGATTTCAGCGCTGGTGTCGTTGTCTGTATTAATAGCGGTGCCTAGGTAGACAAAGTCCTAAGCTACTTCAAAGTTATAACTGTCCATGGTGACGTTTTGTCCAAGACGTTGTCGTTTAGTGTCCTTTTGTGATGACAGCATATACTTAGTCTTGCCCTCATTGACCATTAAACCCATCTTCTTCGCTTCCATCGCAATGCTCAAAAACGCTCCACTGACATCACGCTTTGATCTTCCAATTATGTCAATATCATCTACGTATCCGAGTAATTGGATGGACCTTTGGAAGATTTTGCCTCTAGTGTTGACGGTTGAGTTTTGCACAATGCTTTCCAGAACGATGTTGAAGAAGTCGCATGACAGTGCATCGCCTTGTCTGAAACCTTTTTTGACATCAAATGCATCGGTAAGATCTTTTCCGACTTTGATAGAGCAGCGTGCATTCTCCGTCGTAATTCTGCACAGATGGATAAGTTTGACAGGGATGTCAAAACTAGACATTGCTCGGTAGAGCTCTTCCCTATAGATGCTGTCATACGCGGCTTTAAAATCCATAAGGAGATAGTGGGTATCGATTTGAAGCTCCTGGGTTTTTTCCAAGATCGGCCTTAGTGTGAATATTTGGTCGATAGTGGACTTTCCTGGTCTGAAGCCACACTGATAAGGACCAATCAGTGCGCTATTAAATTCATTAATATATTAATAAAGCCATCAAATCAGCAATATTAAATTTCAGCAACACGGAAGCTACAAATTTCGGGCACGAAGTTCAATCCTATCAGTCTGGCAGTTATGTCAGCAACAAGCTGTGTGTCGTCTGTTAGGGTTTCCCTTACATGAAAAGGAAATATTTGTCTGAATTTGGGATAATCAGACTGCAGAAAATTTGAGAAGTGAGCAGTGATTTAGTTCGAGAATTAAATTATGATACTGTCGCTCTAGAGCAGAGAATAACAGAGGATATTCCACTTTTAAATGCAGAACAAAAAATTGTTTTTGAAACAGTATAATATAGACCCTGCTGGTAATTACTAGAGGTACATACACCGGCAGATGAAATAAACGCATGTTTGAAAGCATCTGTGTTATGGGTACATGTAAAAAAGTTTTGTCTGACTACGAATATGCGAGTACCTCTACACAATGATTTTTAAGCAGGAAAATATGCCGCTGCTCTTCTTAAAATCGCGTTGCTTCATTCCATACGATGTCGTTTTTCTCTTTATTGGAAGATATGCTGGTTAGAGCCTTTTCAATTTCCGAATAGCCGTTGACTCAGGCTTTCGTAGCTTCAGCTCGACAAGACCAACGAGTGTCGCTGAGCTTTTTCAAGACTAAAAACTGGCCGCTTTTTTTCTCCGATAATTTCTCAATTAGAATGCGAGTTACTTAAGATGGGTAGCGAATTGGAAGTGCTTCCACTTGAGATTTTGATATTTCACTGATTGCCTGATTGGAGTGAACAAATATAGATCAATGATTTCTGTTATATATAAGATTAATATAATTAAATAATCATGTATGTACAGGTAAAGGTAAAAGAGCAAAAAAAAGAAGATATCAAAGGAAAAGATGTTTACTAGTGTTTATAAGTTGGAATTTGAAACAAAAGTCTACAAGCCTCTATTGTGTGGCCCCCAATTTGTGGAGGCCTCGGGTCTTTTGCCCCGGTTGCCCTCTCCTAAATTCGGCTCTGACTAAATAACTAACTAACTGAGCTGGTCCGCTTAAGTCATCTATTGGTTTACATTTTAATCGTAGGTGTTATTTTGAAATAAACAGCTTAACCCTTCATCAGTTTCCTAATAACCATAAAGATTTCTTAAGCCATTGATCCCTCCAAATGTCAAGTTAACTATCTGAGGCGAATGCAAATGATCGCTATGTTATGTCCCGTCTTAGAGACCGCAAAATGTACAATAATGTTTGTCTTTACCTGGATTTCCTGCACGACAAACCAGATTCTGTTTGCTTTGAAGGTAAAACAAATACAAACATAAAAGTTTTAATCACCCAAGAAGACCTCCCTACCAAACGTGATGCACTTATGGAAATATTCTTGAAATTTCATGATGGTCTTGAAATTTCTCCTCAAAAAGTGGAGAGAACTAACCTCTTTTGCGTTATTTATCTCTTCAAAACGATTATCTCATATCTAAAAATACCGTACAGATATAAAAAAATATTATCGCTCCTAAAATGATGATAACGTAAGAGAGTTACGGTCTTAAACGTCTGCCTTCTTTAATAACTCCCAAAACCTTCCTTATGACATCTTTGCCCTTACCGAAACAAACCTCACACCTGATATCTGTAGTACCGAATTCTACACTAACGACTAACTAACTAACTAACCATCTAACGAATGGATGTCGTGGAATGTGCGAGTAATACACATGGTCGTAGTGTGCTTTTACCTATCACTAGTAATTTTGAAAGTTCATCACTCCAAATTCCTACTTCAATCGAATCTGAAGGTGTATCAGGTGTTGCACTTAAACATCTCTTTCATCTTTTGCAATAACTGAAGAAATGGTACTTGCCAAAATCGTGAACCTCAAAGAAAACTTTAGCCCTGGTCCTGATGGCGTCAAATCAGTTGTTCTAAAATAATGTATGCATTCTCCGTCAAAGCCTCTAACTGCGCTCTTTGAACTCTCTTTTTCCCAAGGTGTGTTTCCTCATATATGGAAAGATTCATTTATATTTCCCATTCATAAACAAGGCAATAAAACTGAAATTAACAATTATAGACCTATTGCTAAACTTTCATGCATTCCAAAACTTTTTGAAAGCTTAGTTTATGATTCCGTTTATTTCCATTGCAAGCCTTTATTCTACCCCGCTAAACATGGTTTTCTTAAAGGTAGATCCACCACGACTAACTTAATTGAATTTATATCCAAAGTTTTGTCAGCCCTTGAGAATGGCAAAGAAGTTGATGTCGTATACCCTGATTACAGCAAAGCCTTTGATAAAATATCCGATAACATAATTTATCTCCAACTAAGAGCCCTAGGCTTTCATCTATATTTATAAACTGGATAAGCTCCTATCTTGCGAATAGAACTTATAGAGTCCTTTTCCGTAACTCAGTCTCCATTCCTATACATGCAACTTCTGGAGTCCCACAAGGTAGTCACCTTGGCCCCCTTCTCTTCGTCTTATCTGTTAACGATGTCTGTCTTAAATTTAAAAACTCAGATATCCTATTGTTTGCGGATGATAAGAAAATGTTTAAGATTATCTCTACTCCATCTGATTCCTTACTTTTACAAAATGATAATATCTTTTTTGTTTGGTGCATGCATAATTTCATAAAGTTAAATGTAGGTAAATGTAAACAAATGAGTTTTTCCCGCAAACAAATCCCATCTCATAGTGTATACTTACTTCCTTAATGACGCCGTTAACGTAGTCGATTCTATTAGAGTTCTTGGTATGTGTGACAAACACCTGAATTTCCATTCCCATTTTGACCAAATTATTAATAAAGCTAATAGATCTCTTGGTTTTATTAAGAGATGGTCAAAAGAATTTTCCAAACCCCTTTGTAACTAAATCACATTACATTTCTTTGGTCCTTCCGCATCTTGAATATGCATGCCAAGTTGCCTTACGTGGCCTTCCCTGGAATGATACATCCAACTTGCCTATATATTAGACGCAAAAACGCTGATATATTATTTGCTCACCAATTTTTAATGGGCAATATAGATTCCCCGGCACTCCTGAGTGATATTCATCTTAACACCAACCCTCGAAATCTGCGATCTGTTTCCCTTTTCTATATCCCTCATCACCGCACTAATTACGGACACTTTGAAACAATGTCCAGAATTCTTCGTCACTGCAATTTTAATTTTAATTTTAAGTCCAATAAAATCAAAATTGTTAGTTCTTGTACATTAAAGAGCTTTTATGTGGGCCTTAGGGCAAACATAAATTAATGTTGAAAACTGATAACAAGAACTTAAAAAAAATGTTAAGTTAGTGTTAAGTTAAAGCTTGAATTATGCTGAATAAATAAATAGATGGTTCATTTTTTTTTCGAAATCTTGACAAAAAAGGGTACTATAAACAAAAACGTTGGGAAATATTGAAAACTTAAATCCTAAGTAAGTACTGTGTAGAACAAACAGTGGGCAGATTCAGACAAGATAAGGAATTTGGAGGTAGGACAAGTTTTAAACTCTGAGTAAACAGCTGTCAAAAAATGTCCTTCCGATTAAGCCAACTTTATTGGACAGCTGACTAGAAAAATTTGTTTTCTAAGTATTGGTGGAAAGAGGGGTAAATCTGCGAAAAATCCAGATCCGAAGATTTAATCTTAAATTGAAAAGAAATCAATTAATTGGGCCACCTAAAATGCAAAAACAGGGGAACTTTGTATATAATCATGTTGTTGTTTTTTCGCAAGTAAAAGTTCGTCAAGTAAAGTTGCAATGTTAAAGTTAATGGGCAGGTTCAGACAACATTAGAGACTTCATTTGCAGTGAACTCAATTTTTTTAACGCAAAATGTGATCAATGTATAACTAGTTAATTTTCCAGATGTCTCTAATTTCAAACTTGAACCTTTACTGCATTATATTTTATCTGTTGTTCGTGCAAAAAGCACCAAAACCATTATTATCAACAAAATACCAACACCTTACCTGAGGTACAAATCCATAATAAGGTGTATTTTATACGTTAACAAAAAAGTCCTTATTCCTCTTCCGATATGACAAGGAAACCTTTTAAATAAAATTGTGCAAATAAATCACACTTTCAAGTCAACTTTTCAATAAAGTTGCCTTAATTTAAAGGCATAGTTTTGGCAGCTAGATGATAGAAACTACCTTTACCTTCAAGTCCCTTATGTCGCCTAAGCCTGCCCAATGACATCTGAAAAATTAACCAGCTTTCTTGGTCTTATTTCGCGTTCAAGAAATTCAGTTGACTTCAAATGAAATGTTTTTTTTTGTTACAATTTACTTTAACCGCCTGAATACGATGAAGCTTAAAAAACGCTTAGAGCAGGAGCTGTCGTTAAAAACGGACATTTTGAAGCAAAGGACTTCCACAATAGTGAAGCGCGACAAAAATTAAATCAGTAGAGTATCAAGTAAATTTGTTAACTGAATATTTTTTTATTGTATTTGAAGACGTAGATTTAGACGACCTCTGGACCCTGCCGTAAGACGCGCCATGCCACTCGATCTTTCACTCATTAAATTTTCAAATCGTGTTATCAGACACCCAACAGATGGAAAAATAGATGGTACACTGTTTATTACACATAAAGAATGTAGAAGATGCTCAGGATGTACAAAGAAAATGTTGTTGCGGTCTTTAATAACAACGTACACCCATCACCTGAGTTGCCCATTTCGTCCACAAGTTTTTCCCAAAACCCACCTCTATCCGCGGTGAACATTGGGTTCTAACCCCAGTGGAAATTTGTTGGGGGCAGCAAACGAGAGAGGATGAGAGGTGTATTTTCACTAAAGCACCTCTCCTTCTCCAGACGGCAGCGGACGAATTCTCGCGATGGAATCATCGGTGGCGTCTACAGTGTCAGTAATTTTGAACTACATAGTGAACACTTTTTAGGGCTTCTACGCCTCATTCGGAGCCCAGGCCTTTTAGGAGTGGTTTATCCGGCTCCCTGTCCTTGGAATTATACTACGGATCTGACCCTCCAGGTTGGGGATGTGCCGTCGGGGTGGCTTCCTGACCAAGTAAAAAATACCTTCGTTGCCAAGCTCCAACAAGCCTCGGATACGGACGGATTCACTGTTGACAACCCACGCGAACGAAATAAGGACAACGAACTTCGGATCTGTACGTGGAATGTTAGGTTCCTTTACAGACCACGTGCAGCCAAACAATTAGCGGAAGCCCTAAACTGCTGTAAGGCAGATATGCGCGCATGCCCCAACAGGGGAGAAAGATGAAGACCCCAAAGACATATTCTTCGAGGTCTTGGACAAGAGCAGGTCCCTGGCTCTAAGGAGATTTTAATGCCAAGCTAGAAAGAGAAGACATCATTGGTGGCACAATCGGGAGATACAGCCTGCACTGCATCACCTCCGACAACGGATTCAGGCTAATCGATTTCGCTGCGGGACGAGACGTTCTGGTAGCTAGTTGGATCACTACCTCGTTGTAGCCAAGGTACGGCTTCGGATATCCCGGTCCAAGCCAAAACAAAGAAGTATTGTGAGAAGTTTTGACGTTAAACGGCTACAATCGCAAGAGACTGCCATGTCCTTTTCCGATAGAGTCTCTAGTAACCTCTTAAGGAGTCATATACTATCTGCATTAAGCATTGAAAACCAGTGGCAACATTGCCTTGCAGCCATCAGAAAACGGCGCTGCACATCAGAAGTACCAGAGCTGCTCGCGAGCTCTACGAGCAGAAGAGGAGAGAGGAACACCGGCTTCTTAGATGAAAAACAAAGAGCACGAGAAGCGCGCAATAGAGGAGATAGAGGTATGTCACAACAGGTATGAGGTTCTTAAATTTTACCAAAAGGTAAAAAAAACCTTCCAAGGGTACCAGCAACGAACCGAAGCCTGTAAAGACGATCAGGGGAACATCGTAGTAGAACCGCAGTATATGTTGAGAATATGAAAAGACCATTTCTCCAAATTATAAAACGGCGATGACGAACAAAATTCCGCTGTAAGGGAAATAGAACCACTCAACCTAGACGACGCAGATCAACAATTCCGCCTACCCGACCCCGACAAAGTGAAGATAGCTATATCTAAACTGAAGTCAAAAAAGCTGCTGGAGCTGATGGCATCGCTTCCGAACTATTTAAAGCAGCAGGCGATGACTTGGTACGGAGCATGGACCAAGTCATTGCAAAATATGGTTTGAAGAAAGCATACCCGATGAGTGGAATCTCAGCATAGTTTGCCCGATACAAACAAAAGGAGACCCTCTCAACTGCGCCAACTACAGAGGCATCAGTCTCCTCAACATTGCATATAAGATCCTTTCTGCCGTATTATGTGAACGTCTGAAGCCGTTCGTCAATAACCTGATAGCTCCACATTAGTGTGACTGTTGCTTCAGATTTGAAAAGTCCACCATTTACAAAGTATTTACATTATGGCAGATCATCTTGGCAAAATCTCAGAAACTTCAAATCGATATCTACCATCTCTTTATCGACTTCAATGCCCGTATGACAGAATCTTCATGGAAGAGCTTAACAGAATAGTGTCTAGGTTTGGTATCCCTGTAAAACTTCTCCGTTTGTGGAGAATGACAATGGAGAATGCACGCTGCTCTAACAAGCTCGGAAAAAAGGTGTTAGACAAGGCGATGCACTATCATGCGACTTCTTCAACATCGTTCTTTAAAGAATTGTGCAAAATTCAACCGTCAACACTAGATTCACAATCTTCCAAACGTACATCCAATACGGATACGTCGATTGTATTGACATATTTGGAAGATCAAGGCATGATGTAAGTTGTGGGCTTAGGAGCATTGCAACGGAAGCTGAGAAGGTGGGTTTAGTAATTAAAGCTGTCATCAAAAAAGGACATTGGACGACGACGTCTTGGACAAAACGTCACAATGATCAGCTTTAACTTTGAGGTAGTTAAGGACTTTGCATATGTACCTAGTCGCCGTTATAAATTGAGATAACTACACCAGCGCTGAAATGAATCGGAGAGTAACTTTTGCAAATCGCTACTTCTGTGGACTTAAGAGCCATAAGAGCCAACCAACTTGGCTGGTGAAACTGCAGACAACTAGCTAGGGACCGAGCTGGCTGAAGACGCATGTTTGTTGAGGCCCAAATCGGTCTGGATTGTAGCGCCATCTTAAGTAAGTGGGTACGTAACAGAAGATGTTTAGTTAAGCCCTTCCTGGCTACTACTGAAAAAGAAATGAGTTCATACTTTGAATATCTCTGAATCCCGATTAGATTGCTTTTTTAATTATGTCGACATTTCACTTCCAATTACAAAAAAAAATCCTTTTTAGTTTCACATAACACAATTTTTACAGCTTTAAGTAGAGATGGAGGAGTTAGAGGAATTATCCGATGAAAGCGCTCGTGACATTCAAACAAGCCGTACAAGAACTTTTAATTTAACTGATGAGAATGAAACTTCACGTTCAAACACAGCCAGAACAAATGATATCAACTCCATACCCATTCCAAAATTCAATACGTTCGAAGATTCATTACATCAAAGAAATAATCGGAGTAACAGTAAGTTTAGCAACCTTTAAAAAATGCATTTTCGAATTTATGTATGTAATATTTTTTAGCTCGTATAAATACGCCAGATGAAGTTGAATATATTGCACAAAACCTAAACTTAAAACAAGCCATTTCAACTGACAGTATCGTCTCCAGGGGATCGAGAAATTTTCCACGACGTCACAGTCCCTTAGGAAGTTTTCGAAGCATTCGAAATTCAACAAGAAGAGATTCTAATCGAAATAGTCAAAATAATGGAATCAATATAATTATGGTTATCGGATTTGGATTTGTAATTGGTCTCGGTTGGGTATTTAACAATATTGAAATATTTTTAAAATGGTTTCAATTTAAATTAAACGAATTTGAATTGCAATTGTTTAAAGGGAAATCAATAAGAGAATTTTATGCTAAAGAGAAATCGATGTCAAGGAAGTGTCTACTTAGTCCTTTGGGTGGACTATGTTATCTGTTACAAATGTTAGTTTTTGTGTTTTTAAAATCCTTTGAAATTCTTAAAAAACCAGCTCCAAAGGGTTTGGTTAATAATGTCTTTAATCGGTATATAAAAGATTGAAATGTTACTGTATTTATTTAGTTTGAGCTAATAAATTGTAAGTTTTGTTGGCTCTGAAAATGAACCTTAACTAACTCAAGAAGATTATTTCTAAGTGTTTATTATTTATGAATTTGATAGAAAGAAGACTTGATTATTGAGCATTTTAAAAATTGATTAATGTTTAATACCTGACTTATATCTTTTGGAACCCTACGTATGCTGTTTTGAAGATATACATTACCCAATATAAATTAGAATACCTTCTTCTTTTAAATGTTTTGATGTCATAATATTGTTGCATAATAATTGTCGTACGCATTTGATTTAATATTTTTTAATCTTATCACTTGTGGTTTCTTTCCTTTAGTTGTTAATTAATGTGTTTCCTGTAAATTCAACCTTATCATAAGATTTTACAGTATACGAAGTGCCTTACGTACATAGGGTCTTGATTCGTACTCTTTTTTATAACTGAACATTTTTTAGAAGTCAAGAACTGCAAAAGACAGGTTATCAATTTTAGATTTTAAAAGGTAGCTATTTTGGATTAATTTCGATCATAAAATTAAAACAATTTATCTGAAGGAAATCATGTAGATTATTTAATTAGGGTAGGCACAAATATACAAAAAATAATAAATATAATAATATCTTACCTACCCTCACTCCAACCCTCTTAATTTTGTTTGTATGTAAATATTTATACACGGCTGCCAGTCAACTAAATTTTAATATTCTATTATACTTTGAAGTTCTGATAAAAACTAATTTCTTGTGTAATAAAGTGGGTGAATACTACGCCCCTTTTTAATTGTTTGCTCTACAAAGCATATCTTTATATAGAATCTTAAGATTTTAAGATCTCAGTAAGTGTTTCATCAATTTGATAACCATTCAGTCAGTCCGTTACAGTTTTTACGATTTTTGAAGTTTGTTTAGTGTCAGAATTCCGCTTATGTATATTACCTAAAAAGTGATGTTGCTTTCCTTGAGCATTTGTTTCATAGCCCAACTTACCATTTATGAAAAAGAAACTTTCCGAATTAAAATAAAAACACAACGCTTTTTTTAGAGTGTAAAAAATATAAAAAAAAACACTATCCATATTTATTTAATATTAGAATTCCTGCGAACCGTACTGTTTGCGTGACTTATAATAAGACTAAAAAAAAAACTATAAAACGTTTAATGGCTTTCGTTCGCAGAATTCCGGGCCCGGGATGGACAAATCTCAGGCCCCCCATTTTTACTATTTTTTTCAAAGTTCATTCCTACTGATATGGAACGTTTTTATTTCAATTACAAATAGCATGTAATAAGTGTAGCAAGTCCGGAAACACGATCTTGTGATCAGCACGAGAGATGAAACTTCTTTGTTCCTAGCTACCGTTACAGGTATGGAGAGCAACACAAATGCTGAAGAAAATTGTCTCCAAGTTCAGGGAATAAATAGCATTGAACAAACTCAATGACGGAAGTTCTGCTTTCAACTCTTGAGACAGATCCGATAAACCTTGTTACGGAGTTTTCGTCCATAGTTGAACAATGCCATAAAAATTAAATTCTAGATATAATTGAATCAACTATGACGTAAAAGGTGTTTCTCTTAAAATGTATTTCTTCGTTTGTTTCAATTTGCTCTCCGGCTCCTCGAATTTCTCCGAAATGTCTCTTAAATTGCCTTTTTCGGTTCGTTCGGAATGATTCTGGAACATCCCACAATCCAGTAGGAAATGCTTTGAGTTCAAATAAAATTTGATCCCATCCGATTCGAATAATGTTCAAATCGGAGATCTAGTTGTCGAGATTTCGAATTTCAACGTCAATAGTCTGTTTTTGGCTTGAAGAATGATACTTCTTTCATTTATAGCACTAAAAACCTTGCATCAAATCGAAGACATCATCAGAAAGCATTCAAATGTCTGCATATATTTTTAAACACCATTTAAATCTCTTCGAGCTTCAGCAATTACATTAATATCACTTATGGCTTCTTATGATGTTCTAAGGTAAGGTATCGGATAGTTTGTGAAGGGTTCCGGGCACATTTTTCTTAAGAATTTCCGAACGTTGCGCACTGCTGCTAAACAAGTTGAAACACTTTTGAAGAACACCAACAAATGTGATTGCATCAGTACAACATTCAGCTGAATTTCTTATATGGCTTGTTTGATATACACACTTTGGAGTGATTTAATATCCTTCAAATCTTTAGTATACAACTTATTCAAAATATTTATTAATTAATGTTACGGAAACCACAATTATTGAAAAATGTTTGCGTGGGATTTTCCGCTCCCCCGAAACCGAATCAAAAATGTCGTTCCCAAAAACAAAAATAGAAGAAAAGAACCTTTATAAAAACAGAAACCGAAATAAATATTTGTTTTGTTTTAAGTTTCCGGGTCCCCTATTTTTACATCACAAATTTTCAAAATAAAATAAATTTGAAGTTTACATTAAATTAAATAAGAAAAGCAAAACAATATATTGCAACTTTCTTTTAATAGTTCAGAGTTATGCAAGTCAATAATAATATAATATAGATAACATGCAAACAGGGGCCCGATTGCGAAAGCATGAATGATTTGTAATTTTCGGGCGCCTAAAAAGAAGTAGTTGATGATGAATATTGAAAAACAACACCACTCTCCTCATTACTTTTAATTTTACGGGTCCCTAGAAAATCAGGGGCCATGGGGTTATCCCCCCTTTCCCTCTCCCTCTCGATGGACTACTGACTACTCTTGCTTACCACTGTTTCTATGGGCTAAGAAAGCAAGTGAGGATAGTAAACGCCTCTTTTAAAAAACCAAAGTTTCATCATCCCCGTCCTGCTATATGGTACAGAAGCATGGTCTATCTCAAAAAATTGTCGTTTCGAGATAAAATTTCTTTTCAGGAAAGAAGGTAAGTGGGAGAGAAGATGGAACAACGAGCTGTACGGGCTGTACAGCGATGTAGACTTAGCCAGGAGCATAAAAGTCAGACGACTGAGATGGCTTGGTCACGTAGAACTTATGAAAACCAATGCAACGGCCCGTAAAGTCATCGAATCGCCTCCCACAGAACAGCGCAGCAGAGAAAGACCGAGGATCATGATAGATCTAGTTAGGGTCCGAGCCAGATAAAGAAGTTTGTTTGATAAGGCCCTAGTTAACACTGACTGAAGCTTTACCTTAAGTTACTAAGTCACATACAATTTCACGGACTTAAAATGATTATTTTTGCTTTGATCTAGCGCTAAACAACATTGAACTCTTTATTTAGTAATCTTCTAAAGGGTTCTGCTGTAATTTTCCTTTTCAAGTCTAAGCGTTGGTATGACTGCATTTGTCACGTCTTACAATGCATTGGACTTCCTATGTCTTCATGAAGTTAGTGAAATTCAGTTAATTTCTATCTTCTTCCTATACCACTGATATATAGGAGCCTTAAAGTTTTTTCTTTTGTTGACCTTGGCCTAAGTCTCATCTAACAGCTGAGTGTGGTTTCTACTTGCTTGCACAGGCCCAAATATAAATTTTATTCCAATATAGGCTTGACAGTTTATTTTTTTAAACGTAAACCATTTGACATATTTCAAGATCTATACTATAGACTAGATCAACACATTTATGAGTATTGTCAGGTTCGGGCAACATAAGGGACTTCATTTGCACGTACATTTTGACCAAAGAAACTAGTTAGTTTCAAGTGTCATGAATTTAAAATTCAAAACCTTACTTCGCAAACCTTTACTATGCTCATAGTACAAAATGTACCAGCAAAATCATTGCTACAAAATGTTCCTCAGGCAAGTTACAAGTCCATTAGGATTTGTATTTTGTATTGTAAAGAAATATTATTTATTTCTTTTCCAAATTGACAAGGAACCCTTTTACAGAACGCAATAAATGAAGTTGTGAAGAAAATAAATCTGACTTGAATGAAAAAACATAACAAACTGTCATTTTGATAGAAGTAGACTTGACTTAATAGTATGGGAGATTTTTCTTGACTAACTTTCCAGTCATCTTTCCATTAAAGTTGCCTTTTATAAGGTAATTTTTTGCCAATCAGATACAAGAAACTTGCCTTACTTTCAAGTCCCTTATGTCGTCTTAACCTTCCCTATGGAGCTCGACTTCATTCATATTTGATTCGTTGAAACTAATTTTTGACAATTTGGCTACATATGTATTTCAGCGAAAACGACCCCTTTTTTTCCTTCAATGTTGGTAATGTAGTCGTTTTTTGACCAACTACTTAGCTTTTCAAGCATCAGAAACTACAAAGTGGAAACTTTGCTTCACTAACCTCTACTTTAAGATGATCAGGCAAAATAATAGTAATAAAGTTCAGCTTTCAGTTGAATATAAAAACATGATCAACTGTCATTCTCACATAAGTAGACTTGACTGGATAGTAAGGGAAATTTGTTTTTACTAACTTTTCAGTCAATTTTCCAATAAAGTTGAAAATCAGATACTAGAAACTTGTTCTTTCAAATCCTTTATGTCGGCTGAACCTGTGCAATTACTAAAGCCCATAAGAAAATAGTTTTGAGGCGTTAAATCTGAAGAACGATGCGGCTAATGGAATGGCTTATTTCTTGAAATAACACACTTATCAAGCGTACTCTTCAATAAATTGATTGTAAAGGTGTGCTGCGTGGCGTGTGGCATCTTGTCTAACACTCTATTGTTTGTACCTTAATTTTCATGGCCATTTTGATGTCTAACTTAAGCACAATTCATATGAGCACGACCAACGAATGAACGAATATTCGTCGATTTTGACTTTTCATTCACATGAGAGTTTTTAATTCGTCGCGAATGAAGTTTGACAAGGAGCCACAGCCAAATATGTCTTCAAACGTATATAAACTCACATTTTGTAAGTCATTCGTCGTTTGTTGGTCGCGCTCATGTGAATGCTGCTTAACCCTTTGTTGTTTGTACCTTCGTTTTGAAGTCTTTCATGGTAATTTTGATGCCTATAGCTGACTCAAAAAGTTCTTCTCATCGTATGAGACGAAGGTTACGCTTTGTACTCTTGTCCTATATCTGTCGCCTAGAATCGTTTCACTTAGTTGTTCAAATGACATAAGACTTCTGGTATCAACCACTGTCAGCAACAATATAACTTCGTTGGGCCTCTTTTGAAAAAAGTGGTGTTTGTAGAGTACAGATGCACAGTGTGGTGCGATGAAGACTTATATACTTGCCCTATCCCAACTATTATACTTTACAACAAACCTTAGATATTCATTACCGCATGAACTCAAAGAAGAACGAATGCAAAGGCAATGAAAAACGATGTTTATCAAATGTTCATATCCGTTTTCAAACAAATTTCCATGGCCAAACCGGCCTCGATAACTTCACGATTTCCATCTTCTTCCTAAATTGATTCGGCATAGATCTTATCTTTCACATGACTCCAATCAATACCATGATGACCTTAAGTTAACCATTTTCGTATTAAATTTCAAGTAATTTTTGAGTAATAGCGTAGTTTTTACTTGTAAAATGTCAAAAAGCGACAACTTTAAAAGCCAACGCGTGCTTTTCAAAATTAAACTTGGGGGGACTTTCCATAACCGCAGCACGCAGCAAAGAAATCCCCAAAAAAAAAGCAATTATGGCAACACTGAACAAAAAACAGGAAAGAAATGTCAAAATCAACCATTTTTTGTATATAAAAAAGTGAACTTTGAAAATTAATTAAAAATAGAAATAAATGTTTCTAGCTATCAAATAAAAAAACCGCAAGTCGAAATTCGTGCTGCGGCAATGGAATGTTGTGCCTTAAACTTCTCAATGAATGACCCTTTACTTTGATCGTTTTTAGATCAAATCAAACAAAAACTGTTAACAAGTTTTTTGAATTAGAAATTCAATAGAAACTCATCTTATCCAATACACCCACCATGTCTATCCACTCCGAACCACTTCGATTTTCGGAGTTCCGAAAAAACAAAACGTCAAAACCACTTGTCACTTGTCCTACACTCCGTACATCATTTTTGTTTTGAATCAATCAGCTGGCTGTGCGAGGTCAAATGAGGAAAAAAGGAAAAGAATCGTAAAAGTAGTAAAAATCTCACACTGACTCGACGACGATTACAAAATAAAATCTACAAAAATATCACTCATTTCATTAATATTCAATCAAAAAGCTGGACAGAAAAGCCGAAAAATGTCCAAAGTCGTCAACTACATGGGCATGAGCATAGTTGAGCCCCAGGCGAGAATCAAACATTTGGCCAACTATGGCAACATGGTCGAAGTTGATCCAAATATGCCTGTCCAGAGGTGAGTCACATTGAAAATCCCTTCCAAATTCCATGCCATACCGAAAATGTTTGTTTTTATTTTGCAGATACTTTCGTTCAGGCACAGAAATCCTTCGAATGGCCAATGTCTATCTGACCGAGGGCAATCATGAAAATGCATACATTCTGTATATAAAATTCATGACCTTGTTCATCGAGAAAATCCGAACTCACCCCGATTATAGTAGCGTGCCTGCAGCAGTGAAGCAACCCATTCGGGTGAAACTCAAAGAAATCATTCCAGTTGCTGAGAAACTCAAGGAAAAGCTCCTCGTTCGCTATCAGAAAGAGTATGAACAGTTTTTGGCCAATAAGGAGGCGGAGAAAGCGCGTGAAATGGAAAGAGAAAAACAACGTTTGCTTCAGGAACAGAAGGACAAATCGAACAGAGCCATGCCGATGGGTTTGCAAGTTCAAATCGACCCGAAAGTACAGCCTAGTGCTCCCGATTTAAGTTTACTCGATCAAGTGGTTTATCCTAACGATTTTCCAAGTGGTACCGGTGGCAGGTCGAACCTACCATCGTCGGGGCTGCTTTTACCGGATTCTGATAAGAAAACGGGAAAGTATGTTTAAAGTATTTTTTGAAATTAAATGAATTCTGGAATTTTACTTAATTGTCTTTTCCAGACCTGCTTTTGATCGAAGTCAAAAGCCAGCTAACGACTCTTCTTCGGAATCGCTACTGGCTTCAGGCTCTCTGCGAACTGTTGTTATTCCACATAACACCATGATGCTATTTCTTAGTCTAGCAAGTAAAAACACGGCGAATAATGTTGAGACATGCGGCATTCTAGCTGGAAGATTGGCTCACAATCGTTTGCTCATCACTCATGTTATAATTCCAAAACAGCAGGGCACAGCTGATAGTTGTAATACGATGAAAGAAGAGGAAATTTTCGATGTACAGGATCAACAAAATCTCATTACTTTAGGTTGGATTCATGTGAGTTTCGTGATTGCAATTTTTTCTAAAACTTTAAAACTTAGAATATAATAATCTTAAGTTTTTCATGGAATTTCAAGACAAAGATTAATGTCTGCTTTTATGTTAGAACCCTTAGATGTTTTAGCTAAGCATATGTCTAACATTTTAAAAGATCAATTAGTAAAAATTGAGGATAAAGTGTCAGAAAAAATCTTAGTCCCTCTTGGGACCACTATTATTCCTTTTGTTTATCATGGGACTTCCCGTGGTTAAAACTAATCAATTTATTTTATTTATTTAGGGCATAAAAAATGGATTTATTTTTGATTTAAGAACATGTCTACGGATCTAGATTTTTTGGCAGATTTACTCATCTTTGCACTTTTACTAATCTTCTTAAATATAAAAATGAATCGGAAAATGTGTTGGTTACCGCATAACTCAAAAAGCCTGGATCTATTTGGCCAATTCTTTTTTTTAAATGTTCGTTGAAGTTTAAGGATGGTTTTTACGGCGAGAAAAATTCCAATAATTGCCGGAAAAACCATAAAAATAGCCCTTTTCTTTTACCCATACAAATAGTCGGCTTAAAGAATTTGACTTCAAGTCATATCAATTTAAAAAAAAAAAAGAAAAATTGTTGATGTCGATTTGATGTTGTTTTTCTTGGATTTTCTGTTACCTTATCTACTGAGTTTGCTTTTGTCAACCGATAAACGGCTGAAACAAGTCTGTATATCGTGTTTTGTGCTTCTTCATAGCGTCCTGTATTAACAATAGTTTACATACACAGAACGAAAAAAGTCATTCTATTGACTATTTTGGTAGTCAATATGACTATTTGGTAGTCAATTTTCACCCGATAACCGCGGTAGTCAATAGAACAATTTTCGGTTGTCAATTTTGGGATCCGAAATTTTTGTACAATTTGGTAGTCAATATGACAACTGCGGTAGTCAATATTACAACGTTGGTTGCAAGAAATTGAAACTACGGTTGTCGTGTTGACTAATGCGGTAGTCAATACGACAACTGAGGTAGTCAATGTGACAACTGCGGTAGTCAATAGGACAACTGCGGTAGTCAAAATGACAACTGCGGTAGTCAATAGGACAACTGCGGTAGTCAATAGGACAACTGCGGTAGTCAATTTTGGGTAGTCAATATGACAACCAAATTGTCGTATTGACTACCGAAGTTGTTCTATAGACTACCGGAGTGGCTAATGTTGTTGTTAATCCACTGCGACGAAGCTTTAAGGCGGATAGCAGAGTTTGCAGCTATTTGTTTGCTAAATATGTCAAGAGTTGTTAGTTAGAGTAAGGTGTACAGTGCAGCAGATGGGGTTATGCCGCAGATTGGGTCGTGCGAAGCGATTCGCTTATACATAGGCAAGCTGAACGTTGGACTTTATCTAATTTGTGGGTTTATAGCTTACTCTAAAGTAGTCCACCATACTGCCACACCGTACATTAAAATGGGTCTAATTACCGATGTGTATAGCCAATGCTATACACGTACCCGAACGAGTCAAACCTTGAGGCCCACCATTGCTGTTTCCTCTTTCCTCTTATGAGTATAAGTGGACAATCAATTTCTAGCGATCAATTCATAGCTGAGGTGAGCTCATTGACTTTGTTGTCAATGTAGTTATCGTTAGAGAAAGGCCTAGATAGTCCAGGTTCTAGTAAACTCTGTAATTAGTTGCTTTATGAAGCCCAGTCAGTTTTTCAATGATTTCGAAAAGTCACTGGACCATCCACATTGATATTGGACTGGATATATCTATGATCAGAGAACGAATGTTCTTTGGCTACTTGAACTTCTTGTCGAGTTTTAGTAATAAAGGTCAGTTCATTTCCAACATTAGTTACTAAGAGGTTAGTACCAGAGTGTCAGTGTTAGTGTTTGTTTATTTAGTGTTTAGTGACAAAATAATTTATATTTGATATGCCTCCCATAAGACAAAGCAATTTAGGTAGAAGAACCCGAACTGCTACAAAACAAGTTAATTACCGATCTAATCGTACTGCGCAAGAACGTGAAGACTAAATTGAACTTGGTCTGCTTTCAGTTTCGATGTCTTAATTGACTACAGTAACTACCTATGTGTTGTTATTGGTTATATGATCTCGGTTTTCTCACTCTGTAAGGCATTGAAATACAAAAACAAAGCCAATGGATTGTGTTGCGCAAGTGCGCGTTAAGTGAAAATGATTATCATTGGATCCACCACCAGAGCCCTTGAACTCATTGGTTTCAGGAATAATAACAGATTCCATACATTTCTTGACATTTTTTGCTTTCGAATGTCTTCATTTGGGGCACAAAATATAGTTCGGGAAAATTTTATGCAACCTTTTAAGTTATGTATCATAGCAGTTACTCATAATTATTTTAGCGAATAAAATTTTTCTTCACTTAAGTTAGGATGCGTCACTAATCTTCAATTTCTTAATCATTATGAAATCAGTGATTCCACTATCAACGCCAACTGATGAAGTCAATGCATGTCTAAAGTCCTCCAATTGGTGGAAACATGTCAAAGTACTTTATTTAAGCATGAATATGCGAGTTGTAAAATATTTAAACATATTTTCTAAACAAATTATTGGTAACGGCAAATTTCCTGTAGATATTTTGACTGACTGCATTATCTTTCTTCAAAGTTTTTGTCAGTTAACACATCTCAAAAGTACAGAAACCGTGATTGGTTGAGCGAACGAGCTATATTATTTGTAAGAAACGTAGATGTAAATAAATTAAATTTCAAAATTCAAGAACAAATTACAGGCGAATCGAGGATATATAAATCAGTTGATTCGGCTACTAACCAAGATGATGTAGTCAACTATCCAACGGAATTTTTAAACTCGCTGGATTTGCCAGGATTGCCACATCGCAATCATCAATTAAAGATTGGCTCAATAGTTACAATGTTGCGAAATATCAACCAACGGCGTCTTTGCAACGGGACATGGTTAGCAAGAAAAAAAATTACTAAGCAACGTGATAGAAGCAACTTTTCTTAAAGGAAAGTATATAAGAGAAGATGTTCTCATACCGCTCAACCCGATGATTCGGATTGATGTGCCATTTGAGTTTAAGCGACAACAGTCTCCAGGGCGGCTTGCTTTTGCATAAACAAGTCCCAGGGACAATCACTAGGTGTTTGTGGTATTAATTTAGAAAACCCATGTTTCTCACATGGTTAATTGTATTTTGCATGTTCCCGTGTTGGAAACCCATCAGATTTGTTTGTCTATGCACCAAGTAAAGAACACAACGCCCATTCACCAGGGTGACGGTTCTGTTCAGGAGTATTTTTAGCCACGGTTATAAAATATCTTATTCTTTTATCTTAATTTATCTTCTTCGTTGGATTAGAAATTACCTTTCTAACCGTTCAATACAAGTTGTATTGGATGGTTTCAAGTCTGAAATTCATAAAATAAATGCTGGTGTACCCCAGGGCTCCGTTTTGTCTCCGACTCTCTTCCTTATATTCATAAACGATCTTTTGTATGTCATTTCTAATCCATTAAAATGTTTCGCCGACGACAGTACCCTCAGCTTTTCATATTCGTTTCTAGATTCACATCCTTGTCCTTCGGATGTGGAATTTAAACGGCAGCGTATGATAAGCTCATTAAATTTTGATCTTGACAGCATTGTCCAATGAGGAATCAAATCGAATACTCAATGCTGTCTCTTGTCTTTAAAGCGTAACCCACCCCTATCCATGAGCGGCACTTGCATCCAGGAAACTAATCAACTTTCAGTACTCGGTATGAATATCACAGATCACCTCTTATGGAATGATCACATATTCGATATCGCAAAAAATGCTGCCAGGTGCTTAGGATTTCTCCGAAGATGCAAGAAATTTTTCACCCCTTCTGATCTGGCTATAATCTACAAAGCTTTTATCCGTCCAAAGCTTGAGTATAATTCGCATATCTGAGCAGGTGCCCCCAAAATCTCTTGGATAGAATTCAAAAAAGGGCTTTAAAAATGTTAGGCGACAGAACTATAATCGAAACATTTACATCGCTAGAACACCGTCGCAATGTTTCATGTCTTTCGTTATTTTATAGATATTTTTACAAACAATGTTCTGTCGAATTAGCCAGTTGCATGTGGAATGCTTTGGCCAACTCTGTTTTTCCCTCCCATTTTGATGTTCAGAACTTTAAGACCAATGTGCTCCGGTATCTCCTTTTAAATCCTTCCCTATTTTCCTAAGGCTCGCACTGTGTTTAAATATAAACATATAAAGGGTACTAATAACCCCATTAGTGCTTGTGAATATAAAAAAAAAAAAAAACGTAGGAGCAAAAAACTGCCATATTACAAATCTTTATGACAGGACCAGAGAGAAAAAACTAATCGAGAGAGCCAAATTTCCTCGTCTCCGTCCCTTTGAAACCTCTTACTCTCATTTTTTTATAGCGTGTTGAATTCGTAACGGTGTATACATCAGAGAGAAAAATATAAATGAGAGAGCCAAATTTCCTCGTCTCCGTCCTCTTGGAACCTCTTACTCTCATTTTTTATAGCGTGTTGAATTCGTATCGGTGTATACATGTTTTCACCTCGAAGAGCAGAGAAAATCGAGATATTTGATATTTCTTTCTCTCTCTGGTTTTCACGAATTAATTCTAGCAAACAATTTTCGTTTGTCAATGAATTACGGTAAACGTTAAAACGGAAGATTGTGGTGAATTTGTTTTTCTTTTCTCTTTCTTTGAGTTACAGATAGATGGCATTAACAACCAAAACCAGAAAAGATGTGTTCAGAAAGAGTGTATAACAAGGTTAAGGTTTTTTAAACTAGACTTTATTTGTTATGAAACTGAAAGATAAGATATAAATAAATAATAGAACTGGAAAACTTATAAAAATGATGCATAAGACTTAAATTTTGGTTGAAAATTTGACAAATTTGTATATTCCCTTCCCAAAACCACTGACCTAGCGAGAATACAAATAATTTTACTTTTGTACAAAAGTACTTTTCGGCTTAGATATGTAGTTAAGCTTTTAAAAACAGCACACTAGCTAAGTAGAAAGCATAGCTTATCGCCAATTCACAAATCTTATGCGATGAAAATTGGCAACAGAAGTTCACGGTTTTTTTTATTTAGTCTCTACTTAAATCACTTATTTTCAGCATTTTGGAAATGTCGGTAACGTAAAGAAAATAAACAACGAGTACACACAAATACAATAGGAATGTAAAAAAGAGATGAGTTTATAAAAATGTTTTCAATGTTTCTGCGTTGTTTTATTTTAATGATCCATGTTTACATTCTTTAACTCTCGTTGTTAATGTTCCAGCAACTCTCGCAGCCAAAATTAAGTCGATGAACTCTGAAAATTGAAACAAATCTCAGTTTTTTTTGCATATTTTAACGGTCTGAGCGAAAATTAAACGCATAAACGCAGCTAATAATAAAACAAATAATAGTTGTAGTGCTTCATATTCGAATGATATTACTTCCAAAGTAACACAATAAGAGTACCAAAAAATTGTTCATCCACAATTTTGAATTTTCTTTGAACACCTCTGAACAACATGGCATCCGCCATTTTTCAAAGGTGGACGCCATTTTTTTTTAATGTGGGGAGTATGCACATCTTCTTGCATCAGTATTCGTTCCCCATATTTTTTTTCATATGGAGTTAATACATATGCAAAAGAGAGCAACCGTCGAATTTGGTTCTCTCGTTTAGTTTTTTTCTCTCTGACAGGACGAGGTCTGTCGGGTCCGGTAGTACGATTATTAAAATAAGTTTAACTTAAAATTTCAAAGCTCGATCGCACTCGTTGACAAGGTACGAAGTTACACAAAAAATACAATGGGCAGGTTCTTGTGACATAAGGGACTTGAAAGTAAGGCAAGTTTTTAGCACCTGATTGGCCAGCTGCCAAAAAATTACCTTCCAATTAAGACAACAATGGAAAGTTGACTTGAAAGTTAATCAAGGGAAATCTCCCTAACTATGTTGTCAAAAACATATGTTGTCCATTGTAGTTTTTGATGTGAATTTATTATTTTTTGTATTTATAATTCTTTGTTACTTTTGGAAAAAAAAAGTTATGCTTACCAGTTCGCAATACATCTATATTTTCGGCGGTATCGATGAAAAGATATTGCACCCCGTCGACCTCAAAAATTTGCTGAACTTCTTCACTCATGTTAATTAATTTATAAAAATGTTTAAATTTGTATTTCTTTTCTTAAAAATAATTTAAATTACGCGCCACACCAGACAAATGACAACTGAACAGCTGTTTTGGGTGAACAAGCAAATTGAGAAATGAATCCATGAATTTTTTGTCTCACTTAAAAAATAGTTGAGCGCTCGGAGCGCTCAGTTGATGGTACACGCCTATCAAGTCAAGTTTACTTCGACCAAAATCAGCAGTTTGTCATGCTTTTTATGCTATGAACTTAAAGCAGAGGTTTGCGAGGAAAAGGTCTGAATTTGAAAAAGTTGCATTGGTCTAAATTTACGTTCAAAGAATGAAGATAACTGCAAATGTTACGAAAAACAATTCCAATGGAGTTCCAAGACGAAAAAAACTCAATATTGCACGGAAATTTGTATAAAGCCACTAGTGTCAACTTTGTCCCTCAGGGAAGCCATTTACTTACTTAAGGTGGCGCTACAGTCCGGGGCGGACCTGGACCTCAACCAACATGCGTCTTCAGCCAGCTCGGTCTCTAGCTAGCTGTCTCCAGTTTCGCACGCCAAGTTGGTTGAAGTCCTCTCCCACCTGGGTGCGCCACCTGAGTCGCGGTCTTCCTCTACTGCGCCGTCCCTCGGGATTGGATTCGAAGACCTTTCGGGCTGGAGCGTTAATGTCCATCCGCTCTACATGACCTAGCCATCTAAGCCGTTGGACTTTAATTCTGCTAACTAGGTCAGTGTCGCTGTACAGCCCGTACAGTTCGTCATTATATCTTCTCCTCCATTCTCTTTCTATGCGTATGGGACCAAAAATCACCCGAAGAATTTTTCTCTCGAAGCATCCTACGACGCTCTCATCTTTCTTTTCTTCTTCTTCTTTCTTTCCAGGGCTCAGCGCCATTAATGAGAACGGGGATGATGAATTTCTTATAAATGGTGACTTAGATGCTCGAGAGAGGACTTTACTTCTCAGTCCAAAGAAACAGCGGTTCCTAGGTAGAAGAAGTCCTTATCTATCTCAAAGTTATAGCTGTTCATGGTGACGTTTCGTCCAAGACGTCGTTGTTCAGTGTCCTTTTTTGTGTAGTTGGCGCAATTTAGAGGGTCTCCTTTTTTATGTATTGGGCAAACTATGCTGAGATTCCACTCATCGGGTATGCTTTCTTCCAACAATATTTTGGTGACTTGGTGCATGCTCCCTGTCAAGTCATAGTCTGCTGCTTTAAAAAGTTCGGTAGCGTGCCATCAGCTCCAGCAGCTTTGTTTGACTTAAGTTTAGATATAGCAATCTTCACTTCGTCTAGGTCGGGTAGGCGGAATTGTTGATCTGCGTCGCGTAGGTTGAGTGGTTATATCTCCCTTACAGCGGAATTTGGTTTGTCATCGCCATTATTTAATTTAGAGAATTGGTATTTCCATATTCTCAACATCGACTGCGGTTCTACTACGATGTTCCCCTGATCGTCTTTACAGGTTTCGTTTCGTGGCTGGTACCCTTGGGAGGTTTTTTTTACCTTTTGGTAAAATTTACGAGCCTCATTCCTGCTGTGACATCCCTCTATCTCTTCGATCGCTCTCTTCTCGAGCTCTCTTCTTTTCAATCTTCCATTCTGTACAGGGCCGTTTTGTATGCCTGTTGTTTCGTTGTGCGCTTGCCGGCATTCGTCGTCAAACCAGGGGCTTCGCTGTGGTGGCCGTGTGAAACCTAGCACTTCAGAGGCGGCATTTCTGATGGCTGCAAGGCAATGATGCCACTGGTTTTCAATGCTTAATGCAGGCAGCATAGGACTCCTTAAGAGGTTATTAGAGACTCGATCGGAAAAGGACATGGCAGTCTCTTGCGATTGTAGCCGGCTAACGTCGAATCTTTTCACAGTACTTCCTTGTTTTGGCTTGGATCGGGATATCCGTAGAACAAGGTATTGGTCGGAGTCATTTTTTGTCACTCGGAATGTTCAGATATACTCTATACTGGAGAAGTGTCGTGTGTCGATCGCAATCAATCAATCCGGTTGATGGTTGATTGATCAGGAGATTTCCATGTCCCCTTGTGGATATTGATAACTTCTCGCCCGCAGCGAAATCGATCAGCCTGAATTCGTTGTCGGAGGTGGTGTCGTGCAGTCTGTACTTCCCGATTATGCCACCAAAGATATCTTCTGTTCTTAGCTTGGCATTGAAATCTCCTAAGACAATTTTTATGTCATAACCAGGGCACTACTCATATGTCTTGCTCGAAGAATATGTCTTTGGTGTCTTCATATTTCTCCTCTGTTGGGGAATGCGCGCATATTAGGCTTATGTTGGCGAATTTAGCCTTAATGCAATATGTCGTGATGCGCTCGCTCACGATGTTGAAACTCGAGACTTTTTGCATGAGTCTAGTTCCAACAACAAATCCACACCCAAATAGTCGCTGTCTATGTTTTTGGTAGTAGTCGCCGCAGTACATATATATCGCAGTCATTTAGTTTGCGATTGCCCGGTCCATCCCATCGCACTTCTTGGATGGCTGTAATATCTGCCTTGCAGCAGTTTAGGTCTGTTAAGGGACCTAACATTCCACGTACATATCCGAAGTTCGTTGTCCTTATTTCGTTTGCTTGGGTTGTCAACAGTGAATCCGTCCGTATCCGAGGCTTGTTGGTGCTTCGCAACTAAGGTATTTCTTACGTGGTCAGGAAGTCACCCCGACGGCACAACCCCCAGCCTGGAGGGCCAGATCTTTAGTATAAATCCATTGACGGGAAGCCAGATAAACCGCTAGTCATAGAAGCCCTATAAGGTGTTCACTAAGTAGTTGAACTTTACTGGAACTGTAGACACCACCGTTGATTCCATCGCGAGAATTGGTCCGCTGTCGTCTGGATAGAGAGAGGTGCCTTAGTGGAAACACCTTTCCCCTCTCTCTTGTTTGCTGCCACCAACAACTTTCCACTGGGGTTAGAACCCAATTTCCAGTTGAGGTACAAGGCACCCGATGTTCACCGCGGGGAGGTGATTTTGGAAATATTTTTGTCCTGTTTTCAAAAATTTTCCATTTACGTTTTTTTTGTTTTAATAAACATAATATTTATACATTTTGCGTACCTGTTGTAAAGTTCTTTTATTAAAAAGTAATGAGTTCAAGGCAGGCGACTTCGTTAAGGAGGATCACAAAATCCGCTTAAAGTTAAAGTTGGTTAATTATTTTTCTGCTAACTTTCTAAATAAAGTTTCAAAAACAAAAATATAACTTTTAATTTCTAAAAAATAATAAACAAATACGTTTCTTAACTTTCAGACTCATCCAACTCAGACGGCTTTTCTTTCTTCGGTCGATCTACACACTCATTGCTCCTATCAAATGATGATGCCCGAAGCTATTGCCATTGTATGTGCTCCCAAATACCAAACGTAAGTTAAATTAATTCGTAACAACTTTTTAAATATTTTCTAAATTCTTTATATTTTCTTATTTCTAAATTCACAGATCTGGTTTCTTTTGTTTAACCCCGAATTATGGCCTGGATTATATTGCCCAATGTCGTCAAGCTGGATTTCATCCACATCCAAATGATCCTCCTTTGTTTATGGTTTGTTTTCATTTCTTAATTTTTTAAAAATTCATAAAATTTAAACCTTTTCTGTCCTCGCTGCTTATAGGAAGCAACTCATATCCATATTGATGAACATTTAAATGTGGAATTTGTTGATCTTAGAAGATAGTCTGAAAACAATATTTGACACAAAAGATCTCTTCAAGTTTATACCAAAAAGGAAAAACAAATGCTACTAAAGGTCAAAAATTACATGCCCTTTTCATGTTCAATGTTGTTTGCTTAGCTGGAGCTAAAAAATTTACAAAACAAACAAAAATTCAACATATATATATACAAACAAAAATTAAGTGCTTTATAAAGGCGGCTTCTACACCAAATACCTAAATAATATTATATTTTAATGAAAAATTGATAAAACAAAAGAGTAAGAAAGAGCTTGAATAATTAGGATATTGGTTTTTAAATGATGATATATGCAATTGCATTTAAATAATTTAATATTGTTTTTTTAAGTAATTTTTGAAAATAGAGCTTTTTGTTTTTGAAACATCCTAGTTTTTTTTTAATTTGTATGTTAATTAGATGCGTTTTTCAATTCACTTTAAGTCGATGCATTAACTTTTAAAAGAAAAGACAGTTTGGCATTTTAATGAAATTAATATACATTACATATATATATATATATACATAACATACTATTTTTATCTATATTATAAAAATAAAATAAAATATGTATGTAAAAATAATAACAATGAAGTTACGATTTAATTGATTTTACTAGAAGTGTCAACGAAAATAGTGGACAAAATTTAACTTTGCACTCGAGAATCATCACCTTTTAAGAGTGAAAACAATTTAAACATTTATTCTGTGTTTCGAAAATGTGCTGGTTGCATAGCCAAAAAAGTCGGTAGAAAACCCACCGTCGCTTAAAAACCCATGGAAACTTTTTACAGAGCTTAGCGTACACAGCAAGCGAAGAAGAACGAAATGGTTAAACTTGTGTTTAATACCGGAGTGAAGTTACGTGAAACCCGAAAATCACATGCTTCAAGAAAACTTAAAGAAACCATCGACTCTCTGTTGTGTCTTGGAACTCTGGATTGAATGAAAAGCGGATTCCTTTAACTCAATTATGAAACGTCTTTATTATAATATAAACGAAAATCGAATAATATTTTATTTTGATAACAGGAAAATATTAAATCAATTGATAACTTGATTAAGTTGATATTTAAAGTAATAATTCAGTACAGTTGCTCATATATATGAATATTTATATACAACAATCTCCCACACTATTTTATTCATAATCTTGAAGATATCCTGGCCGCCGTCGGTTTCTATTCGTTCTTCGATTTGGAACAGGAATGTTGCTTGGTTCTATGTCTGTGTGTATTCGATTTTCAGGAATGTTCATTGTCTCTATTCCTGATTGTCTTCGAACTTCAAAACTTCCTGGAATTACTGGAACTTACTCAAACTGAATTTGTATTTCATCTATACTTGGATCACTTCTTTTCGGTTGATCTTCTTGAATAGTATTTTCCTTTTCGGGTAAAACCACTTCTGATTTGTATAATTGGTTTATATGGCGTTTTAATACATATCCATTGTCGAGCTCGATTTCATAATGCAGTTGACCAAACTTTTTCTTAACAACTCCAAATTTCCAAGCTGGCTTTCCGTTTAAGTAAAATCTTGACTGAACTCTATCTCCCACACTTAAATTTCGAATTGAGTTTACTTTTTCGTTGGAAGATTTTTCATATTTAACAGGACGTAGGCAATCTAATTTGATTCTCATCTCTCTTCCAAGATATTGTTGTGCTGGACTTTTACCATTTGATAAAGGTGTTGCTCTATAACGATATAATATTTCACGTACTTTATTATGTATTGAGCCTTCTTCTTCTGACATCGCGTTTAATTTTGATTTTAATGTTTTAATATATCGTTCGGCTAACCCGTTTGTAGCTGGATGTCCTGGCGCTATAAATTTTTGCATTATACCATTTTCCTTACAGTATGCTTTGAATTCATTGCTTTGAAAAATCGAAGCGTTATCTGATACAATAACTTTTAGTAGACCATGTGTTGCTACAATGTCTTGAAGAAATTTGATAGTTACCTCTGATGTAGGAGCTGAATTTGTAACTTTGATTTCTGGCCACTTTGATTTTGCATCGATTAGAACGAAGAAATTATAACCTTGCAATGGACCAGCGTAATCAATATGTACTCTATCGAAATTAGCATTTGGTTCATCCCAATGATGAGTAGTGATCTGAGGAGGACTATTCTTACAAAGAGCACATTTTGCACAAGACCTGACGAGTTTTTCTATGCTTGAGTCTATTCCATTCCAATAGCAATATTTACGAGCCAGTTGTTTCATTTTCACAATTCCGATATGAGTACGATGCAATTCTTTAAGGACTTCGTCTTGAAGAGTGTTTGGAATAACGACGCGATTTCCTTTAAAAATAACACCATCTTGTAAAGAATAATCTGGGTTTTCTATTTGGCCTTTAAGTAAATCCTGTTTAAGTTTCGACAATTTTGAATCTTTTTCTGTTTCCTTCGCTATAGATGTTGCTGTTAACGACACGGTTGATATTTGATTGATAATTTGGTCTTGAAGGTCTTTGATTTCGTCGTCTAGGAAAAATTTAAATTTTTGAAATGAATCGGTTGAAAGGTTTCGCGACAAGCAATCTACATGAAGATGTTCCTCTGCTTTTTTATGTTGAATTTTGTAGTTAAATCCTTGAAGGAACGAAGCATACCTTAGAAGTCTAGATGATGTCATTGCTGGGATTTTTGAATGTTGATGAAAAATTCTGGTTAATGGTTTATTATCTGTGATCAAAATAAATTCTCTTCCATATAGATACATGTAAAATTTATCAATGGCAAAAACAATAGCTAGTGCTTCGCGGTCGAGTTGGCTATAATTTTGTTCTGACAGTGGTAGTGATCGAGATATAAATGCAATTGGTCGTTCTACACCCTCATCAATCTGTGACAAAACAGCTGCTATTCCAACAGGACTCGCATCACATGCTAAAGTAGTCTGTAACTGTGGATCATAAGGAGTTAATACACGATTGCTCATAATTTCCTCTTTGAGTTTAATAAATGCTAATTCGCACGATTTTGACCACTTAAATTTATAATTTTTTTGAAGTAATTGTCGCAAAGGAAAAGTTATTGTCGAAAGATCAGGAATGAATTTTGAATAGTAAGTAATCATACCCAAAAATGCACGTACTTCATCTGAATTCTTGGGCCGTGACATATCTTTAATAGCTTGAACTTTATCTGGTGACTTTAGAATTTCATTTTTACGTATAACATAGCCTAAATATCGAATTTCTGTTTTGAAAAATTCACATTTATTTTTGTTTACATGTAAATCGTACTTTTGTAATTTTTCGAAACAATTAATTAATCGTTCTTTGCATTCAGTAACTATTGCACCATGAATAATAATATCATCAAAATAAGATAACGTACCTTCTAATCCTTGAAGTATTTGGTCTAGTATTCTATTGAATTCACTAGGAGCTGTTTTAATGCCAAAAGATAAACGGTTCATTCGATACGTGCCTCTGTGTGTTGATATAGTTTGTACTTGCTTGCTTTCTTCATCGACTAAAACGTGTAAATATGCTTTGTATAAATCCAAACGACAAAAATATTTTGAATTTCGTAACTGATTCAAAAGTTCATCGATTCGTTTAATCGGATAATGAGCTGTTTCGAGCTGAGGGTTTACACCAACTTTGTAATCCACACATAGTCGCACCTTACCATCGGGTTTTGGAATTATCACCAACGGTGAATATTTGTTCATTTGCTCTGTTACTGAATCGATAGTGCAAATTTCGTTTTTGACAGTACGTGTAGGTTGATCGATCGTTTGTAAATTTATGTTAAGATGTCGTATCCATACTCTGCCTATAAGCGGTGCGTATTTTGAAGGAACTATATACATTTCCTCGTTCGATACTGTATCTTGATATTGGACCTGTACTTCAACCTTTCCTATTGGAGCAAATATCTCACCAGTATAGGATCGAAAACCAATATCTGACTTTTTTACGGGAACATTTAAATTCAATTTGTTGAAATCTTTCTCTGGAAGTAACGTGAAGCCTGCCCCAGAGTCCACTTCGAATTCTTGACGTTTCCCATTTATTGAAACATTTATGTAAAATTTGCGACCATCTATTGAAAATATTTCAGATTTTCCATAAACATCAATTATTTTATTTAAATGATGTATGTTATCTGAATAATCGTACTCTGCGTTATCTGTTGCATTTGTAATAGCGTTTGTGTTCTGGTTTGATTTATTTAATAAGAATTTCAAACAAACTCGCTTCACATGACCATGTTTCTTGCAGAATTCACAACTTAGTTGATTTCGATTAGATTTACAATCATTTGACAGGTGATTATTTCTACCACATCGTAGACACAGTCCTTCGATTCCCAAACTTTTGTAATCTATAAAAGATTTCGATTTTTTCGTTTTTGAATATTCTTGAGATCGAGGTTTTGGACCATGGTTGTGAATTTTATTTTGAGATTGAAAATTTGAATTTGATATTTTATTTATTTCTATGTTCGAAGAGTTGTTCGTAATTGAAATGAGTTTGCAATTAATTTTTGATGCTTCGAGTTTAATCGCCTGTTCAACAATTTTGTCGAATTCTAAGTTTTCTTCCTGAAGTAGTTTTTCTCTTATGTTGTTGTCCCTAAGCCCTCGAATAAATTGAGCTCGTAGAAAAATGTTGGCTATGGACAAACCACATGTGCAGTTGAAGTTGCTGTATAGTACCCTTTGTCGAAGTTTTGCTAAGTAATCATTTATGGAATCCTTTTCATTTTGATATTCCGATAAAAAATAATGTTGTTCTACCAATGAATTTTTTTTCGGACAAAAATGCTTCTCTAATTTTTCAATCAATTCATCATTATTTCAATTCGTTAATATTTTTGGGAGCTGAGAGTGACGTCAGTAACGAATAATTTGAAGAACCAATAAATTGAAGCAATAATTTAGCGCACATCTCTTTATCTTCGAATATCTTTTTTATCTGAAAATGATTTTCTAAACGTTCTTTATAATTATTGAATTGTTCAACCTTGGGGTTGAATGGGTCGAAATTTGAAATTATGCTTATATTTGCCGTTCGATGTTCCTGTTGATTTTGCAAGGCCGTCGTCATATTCGACATAGCTTGAATCAAGGAATTGAGTTGCTCGGAATTCATTTTTATGTTCGATGATCTTCTGTTTTTGAAAATAAGTGTTCACCTCGTCGCCAATACTGTTGTGTCTTGGAACTCTGGATTGAATGAAAAGCGGATTCCTTTAACTCAATTATGAAACGTCTTTATTATAATATAAACGAAAATCGAATAATATTTTATTTTGATAACAGGAAAATATTAAATCAATTGATAACTTGATTAAGTTGATATTTAAAGTAATAATTCAGTACAGTTGCTCATATATATGAATATTTATATACAACACTCTCCTAGGAGCACAACGAGATAAAAAGGCTTTATACGATAGTTTCCAATGGAAAAGAATCCATCGATTTTCCTAGGAGCACAACGAGATAAAAAGGCTTTATACGATAGTTTCCAATGGAAACGTGAAAAATTATCCATTCTTAAAGTTAAAAATCATTAATTTTGCATCAAAGGATAAGGTTTTTTTTGAAAGCATTCTTTATCTTGCTTTTAAAATTCCGTGGAAGAAATGGCATCTAAGAGTTCTTTCCGAAAAAAAATATTCTACAAGAAAGAAACATTTATCACAAGAAAAGTATGAATTAAAACTTGGACTCATCGTTGATATAACCCAACCTAGTTTTTGAATTACTAATGATGGCAATGCAAGTCGAAGGTTTTCAAGCAGTCCTAAACTCGTTGATGAAATAACTGATGTTGGTTTGTAAAATAAAGCATTTGCTTTTGATACGGCAAAGTTGTATGTTCAGATTCATCCGTGACATCCCATGACTCCAACGATGTCATAATCTTAACAATTTTTGAATGCTTATTTCCCTGATTTCTGATTTATCAACATTATAAAATTTTGATGAGACAACAATATCTAACGAAAGTGAACACGAAAAAACAGCTGAAGAACTATTGATGACGAAGATACTAATCCGCGGTCTTCCTCTACTGCACCGCCCTCTGGGTGTGGAATCGAAGACTTACCGGGCCGAAGCATTGGTTTCTATGCGCTCTACGTGACTCAGCCATCTAAGTCATTGGACTTTTAAGCTTCTGGCTAAGTTTGTTTTGCTTATAATAAGCGCACACTCAAAGAGATATACTACCCTTATTATGTAGACACAGTGTGAGCACTAGAAAAGGGAGAGTGGTGTTGAAAGGAGATGTCGGTGCACATTGGTTTTGAAAATTGCAATAGCTGGGAAAGACAGAGTGTGGCAAGGTATTCCACATTCACATAATACGGCTAAAGAACGAATCTCTGTACTTGACAGTACAACCGAAGTTGGGCTCGAGGTTATATTGATGAGCATTCCTAGAAGCGCGAGTATTACGGTTAAACTGTTTAGGGGAGGAATGCAGCTGGCTATTTCTCTAGAGCATAAATAATTAAAATAACGGTAAAAGAGTGTGAGACAAGAAATATTTCGACGATGTTGAAGTGACGTAAATGATCTTATGATGGTAATATCACCAATAAATCTAAATGCTCTACGTTCAATACTATCCAAGAGGCTTAAGTAAGTAACAGGAGCACCAGCCCAGATATGGGAGTTATACTTAAGCTTTGGACGTATGTAAGTCTTGTAGATAACAGCCAGATCAGAGGGGGAGAAAAACTTCTTGCATCGCCTTAGAACACCCAAATATCTTGCGGCATTTTTGGCGACATCTACGTCGTAGTACAGCCCGTACGGCTTGTCGTTTCATCTTCTCCTCCACTCCCCTTCGATACATACGGGACGGACCTTAGATCACACCAAGAACTTTTCTCTCGAAACGAGCCAAGGTGCTTTTATCCGCTTTTGTCATAGTCCATGCTTCTGTGCCGTATAGCAGGACAAGGATAATGAGGGTCTTATATAGTGACACCCCGGTCCTCGAAAGAGGGCTTTACTACTCAACTGCTTTGTTAGCCCAAAGAAGCAACGGTTAGCGAGAGTAATTCTTCAATTGATCTCATAGCTTGTGTTGCTTTCTGTGTTAATAACGGAACAAGCGGATCTAAGGTAGACAAAATCTTTAACTACTTCAAAGTTACATCTGTCGATGGTGACGTTTTAATCGAGACTAGAGAGAAAGGACCTACAACACAGACGTCGTGGGTGTTGTAGGTCCTTTTTTGATGACAGCTTTTACTTTGTTATTTCCTCTTGAACCGTTAAACTCATTTTTGACACCTCTGCCTCAATACTCACACAGGCTCATTGACTGCGTTCAATCTCGTGTTGGATAGGGTATCTTGGATAAGTAGATTTTTAGATACTTTGTTGAACGAGTTGGATGGCTGTCAAAAAATAAAAACAACTTTCAGCTGTTCAAGAAAACAGAGAAACATTTTAACTTCGAAGTCAAAATTGTTATAACATAAAACATTTAATTGATAATTGAACTGAATCGTTTCGTTGGACGATGGTCATCTACAAAACGAGAACGAAATAAGTCAATTTTGAAGCTTAAAAAATAAAAATAATTATCTTCTAAAAGCCGGAAGCAAATAGCTTCTTCATCGTCGATTATGGACATAGCAACCTCAAATACAACTTAAACTAACATTTTGTATCTTTTTGTTTACCAACAAATAAAAAAAAGCTGAAATCAATTTTCAAGTTTCTTGAAATTTAACCATGTGTTGAGAATCAGCTGTTCTGTCAGATACCTACATACCCCAGAAATTCTAGGATACCATTTGGATTTCTTTTTTGAGATCTCAGCAGTTTTTGATCAGCTGTTATTTTACACCTAAAAACTTATAAAAAGGTATCCGAATAACCTATCTGTCTGAGATTGAATGCAGCCATTGATATCACACTGAGTCCTTCCGATTATGTCAATGACATCAGCATATGCTAGTATCTAGTACATTGTATCTGATAAATTTAAAAGATCTAGTTTCGGGCCACTAAGTATATCAGTTATCTATATATTTTTGCCAATTCTGTTTTTTTCGGTTTCTGCCTTATCGTGTTAATTTTTTTATAAATGTGTATTTGTATAGTTTTGTTCAAAGTTCATTCATTGGACAAAACTTATGTATATTTTACACTCAACCTAAAAAACTGTTATTGGAATCCAATGCCAGTTTTGACATTGTCACCATAAGATAATGGGCAGGTTCAGTCGACACAAGAGACTTTAAAGTAAGGCAAGTTTCAAGTTTCTGATTGCTCAGCCGCCAAAAAAAAAAGCCTGTCAATTGAAGCAACTTTATTGGAAAGTAGATTGGAAAGTTAGTCAAGAAAAATGGCAGGTTTTGAACGTAAATTTTGACCAATGCAAGTAGTTACTTTTTCTAGTGTCATGAGTTTCAAATTCAGAACTTTACTTCCCAAACCTCTACTTTAAGTTCATAGTACAAAAAGTATCAATCAAATTATTGTCTACAAAACATTATTCAGGCAAGTACTAAGTCCATCACGATTTTTATTTTGACAATTGACAAGGAATCTTTTTGCAAGACGCATTAAATAAAGTCGAACAGAAAATGAATAAATCATAGAGTGCAAAAGTTCAGCTTTCAGTTGAATGAAAAAACATGATCAACTGTCATTTTGATGGATAATTTTCCAGTCAACTTTCCATTAAAGTTGCTTAATTGGAAGGTAATTTTTTGCAGCTATCCAATAAGATACTAGAAACTTACCTAACTTTCAAGTCCCTAATGTCGTCTGAACCTGCCCAATCTCCCTAAGTATCAAGTTAAGTCTTCTTGTGTCAAAATGAAAGTTTTTTTTTACATTAAAAGCTGAACTTTATTACATAATTATTTATATATTTTGTGTACAATTCCATTCCATGTTTTGGAATAAGTAATATTTATTTAAAATACAAAATACAAGTAGGTTGCTTGCCTGATAACTTTTTTTTTGACAGTTATATTTTTAGTAATTTTTGCACGATGAACTAAAAGTAGAGGATGGTTAAGTTTTGAAGTTTACGAGTATGACACTAGGAAAATTATCTAGTTGCCTTGTTCAAAATGTACGTTCAAAGAAAGCAGTTGACTGCAAATAAAGTTCCTTACATTGTCTGAACCTGCCCAATGTGTCTAAAAATCACTCCGAAATTACCCAAAACTCATTTTTCAGATTCTTTAATTGACATGAAATCCAATTTTATTAACAAAAAGAATCAGCACAATTTTGACAACTAATTCTGATTCTTGAAGTGATTTCTAGTTTTATACGTTTTCAGAGAAAACTCGTCTTGGTATGCATACCAATTTGCGATTCCGAAAAATTAATAAGCTTGCCAAATGAAGGAAAATTCAATCGGTTTGGATTTCTAGAATATTTAAAATGCACTTAACCAAATGGCAAATGACCAGTTAAAGAAAACCAGAGTAAATCAATTAGATCAGATAACGCATATGAATATATAAGCCGCTCAAGGTAGGACAATTTTGTAACTAAAAATAAATAAATTGGGTGGCGCAACAGTCCGTTTAAGAACTAGGGCCTAGTGACTGACAACTCTCAACCATTCCTGTGTGCGAGTACTGTTGTCAGGGATGGAAGGGAACTACAGTTTTAAGCCGAATCCGAACGGCAAATTTGAGAAAACACTTTTCATGACAAGAATTACTCTTGGAGAATTTTTCAATTCCTCGCAAGAGGCAGTACCCGTGAAAAAACTTTAGGTGGCATAGGCAGGCAGGGATCGAATCCAAGACCTGTCGCATGACAGTCTATCGCACTTACCATCATGCCATGGGTACTACTTTTTTAACTAGGCACTTTATATATGAGCTAAATGTCCTACTTGTGCCAAAATATCAGATGATATATTTTGTATATTCAACTTAACTTAAAAATTCTTTGATTAATTAATGTAAAGCACATTTTCAGTGAAAATAGAAAAAAGTTTTATTTCACTGCGGAGACTGTCAGTTTTGACATTTGTGTGTATCACAGTATGAATTTAAAAAAATTACTTAGAATGGGCTCATTTACAAAGCTTGTGACTACGTAGTCAAAATTCAACTATAGCTTTGTGAAAAAAGAAGCCTCGTCCTGGCTTAAAGAAAACGTGCTATCAACATCTGATATCCGTTGCTATGAAGAAGGCACACACCAGGTGGAACAACATCACCACGTGTCAGGTCACAAAAAACATCTGGCCCACATTAGATTTAAAGCGCTCAAGGTACATGCTCTCTCTAAGCAGATCGCATATATGTAAGCTCGATAATAGGTGTCATAACCGGAAACTGTGTAATAGGAAAGCAGGCCACGTGAATAGGCGTATTCTCAAATGATTTCAACAGAAGCTGTATGGATGAGGAAGAGGAGGAAAGAGTTCAATTATATTAATATAATCAGCCTCTCATGTTTTGTAAGGAATTCAAACTGTTTTCATTGAGCTTAGAAGAAAGCCTTAAGATTCATGTGGTGCCAAAATTGGCTATTAAACTATCCTTTTTTTGATTTTTGATTTTTTGAAGAAAAGTAGCCAACATGGGTTCTGCAAATCTCTCTTATTCCCAGCTCCGAAAATACGGACAAGGTTCTCGTTGCTGCCGGTCATGCTCTAACCGACATGGTCTCATCCGCAAATACGGTTTGAATATCTGCCGTCAGTGCTTCAGGGAGTACGCCAACGATATTGGCTTCAAGAAGCTCGATTAGTCATTCCCTTGGAAGAAGAAGAAAGAGATTCACCATCCAAGCATCTCTCACCTGACAGATTAAATAAGAACAAATTAATGTACTTTGGTTAACCTTAAAGACTGACTATTTTTATACACAATTGGAATGCATCTAAATCTTATTTAAGCTCTCAGGCGAATAAAAGAGCAAAATAAGATCTAAGTGTGTCCTCCTCCATCACGGACAGCCACTATAACTTAACCTAACCTAACGTACATGAGAAATCAAATATTGGCTTAAAATACTTCAAGCGTTGCTCGTTTGTCGTCACAAACTATACCGACAAACATATATCCGAAACAGTCATCAAAAGGCGTTATGTAAAACGAACACGGGGGCTAGTTTATCAAACGTCAATTAGCGGATTATTTACGGAATCAGTAATCATGGCTGCATATCGCTCGCTATCCACTGCCTCTCCCAACAACTGTCAAACCATATAAAACTGTAATGCAGCTACAAAAGCAACAAATTTAACCTATTTTATAAACTCAAAACCTTTAACTTAATAGATCCAATGGAATATATACATTTAAATTGCGGCACCATAGAATAAGAATATTAAACTAGTATGTCTTTCATTCACTCCGAAAACTTTCGTAAGAGCTCACCACGTTACCAAACGTGCCAAGTATCTAATCTCTGAACGTAGCCCTTCACTTCAGCTTTATGTTGTACATCTCTGCTCATGACCACCCCATGACATTACATCAACAACTGTCAAATCAACCACCAGCTCCAAGCTCCTCGGATCCACGTCAAGAAAACACGGTTTTTTTATACCTCCCTTTACCAGTGACCCACAAATCACAACAACAAAAGTCAACAAATATCTGACGTTCCGTCATTCCACTTGGCCACAGTTTGGAACAGGCAGAAGCCAGAAGCTCCCCCCAAGCCCCAACGAAACGACAATTGTACCTATTTTTCTTGATACTTCGTTTTGCACAACGTGAACGTTTCTCTAACAGAAGCAAAGCAGAAGTTCCCTTGCTCATGTTCGTCGTGGATTTGCGTTTTTCATCTCTCGTCTCTTGAAATTTTGCCATTTATTGGTTCTGGACGTGGACGCGAAAACGACTACGACTAATCTGCTCCCACAGTTATTTTGTTTGCAATAAGACCAAGCGTGTGGCGTGTATGTCTTTTTTGATTATCTCCCCGAAAAAATACTGCATATCCATTAAAAATTAAAATCTATTAATTCAATATCCTTTCTCTCTTCGTTTTGATAGATTTTTATTGAATTTTTCCTCCTTCCTATCCACAAAACACAAAGAATACAAAAAGAAGAAAAGAAAACGTGAGTGCGCTAAGTCAGTCAAGAAAGAAGAATCGGATTTCCGTAATTGGTTTTGCTTTAGAAATACAAAATAAAAAGAGAAAAAATAAAATTCAAGTGTGTTTTGCCTATTCGTGATAATGAGAAGTGCATTTTCTTCACCAGCTCAATGGATTTTACCCGCAGTCCAATGTCAAGAGGTGAGTTTCATTCAATACCTTCATACGCGTCAACCTAGAATAACCCATCTCATCAATCTCATGTCCAAGCTCAACCCGAAATCGTTTAGGGTGTTGTAGTTATTGCTTCATCGGTCAACAGGATTTGTCATCATCTTTTCGTTTCGTTCTCAGATGTTTTCCTGGGCTTTGAACGATTAAGTTTAATTTTTTTTATTTATTTATCCGGTGCTGCTAAATTCGTGAGCGGTGACACAATCCCAATTATGAAAATATATACCTACTTACTTAGCCACATATTTATAAATGAACCTATGTACATACAAAATGTGCAAACCGAGCTTAAACATGTGGATTAATGACTTCTATTTGACTTCGTGGTGCAAATTATTGTCGGGAGAAGCTCGAGGCCGAGGCAGGGTTGGGACTGGGAGGCACAACTATTATACAATTTTTACTTTGAGTAAAATATCTATGAAAGGTTGGGATATGAAATATAAGACCATGACGATGGAGCGTGCTCGACTCCAACTCGACTCCAGTGAATACAAATTAATGTGACCTTGAATGGGTTCTCAGTCAAGGTCAATCACGTGACACTTGATAATTTTATTTTTCAACTGAATGAAAACATATTTTTAATTTCTTTTTCTATGTTTGCTTTTTAATAAATTAAAAAGAAAATATGATGAAAGAATATGCCACGTTAAAGATACAAAAGAAGTGTTTTATTTGAGCTGTTGTGAGATTATGAGACATTGCCTTTTTTACTATACAAAAAGCTCCGCATCCGCACCATTGAAGTCTTCACTGACTTTGCTTTTGCAACTTGCTTTCTTTATAATTGTAATTTCATACAAAAAAGATATCCACAGGGAGTTTGTGTCGCTCGTGGTCCTAGATTTCGCAATTATAGCTTTATTGGAATTTTGAAGTCTGTGTTCTCTTTCTTAAACGAATAGAAAATAAAGGGTGTTTCTTTTGCACGAGAAGTTTCGATTTTTGTTGTCAATGGTTTGACAGTTAATAATGTCAAACTGTGTTCACCTTTCTTTTCGGTAAGGTTCGATAGTAAAGGGTGATTTTTTTTGAGGTTAGGATTTTCATGCATTAGTATTTGACAGATCACGCGGGATTTCAGACATGGTGTCAAAGAGAAAGATGCTCAGTATGCTTTGACATTTCATCATGAATAGACTTACTAACGAGCAACGCTTGCAAATCATTGAATTTTATTACCAAAATCAGTGTTCGGTTCGAAATGTGTTTCGCGCTTTACGTCCGATTTATGGTCTACATAATCGAACAAGTGAGCAAACAATTAATGCGATTGTGACCAAGTTTCGCACTCAGTTTACTTTATTGGACATTAAAGCAACCACACTAATGCGTACAGTGCGTACAGAAGAGAATATTGCGTCTGTTTCTGAGAGTGTCACGGTGAAATGTCGATTCGTCGCCGTTCGCAGCAATTGGGTTTGTGTTATTCGACCACATGGAAGATTTTACGCAAAGATCTTGGTGTAAAACCGTATAAAATACAGCTCGTGCAAGAACTGAAGCCGAACGATCTGCCACAACGTCGAATTTTCAGTGAATGGGCTCTAGAAAAGTTTGCAGAAAATCCTCTTTTTTATCGACAAATTTTGTTCAGCGATGAGGCTCATTTCTGGTTGAATGGCTACGTAAATAAGCAAAATTGCCGCATTTGGAGTGAAGAGCAACCAGAAGCCGTTCAAGAACTGCCCATGCATCCCGAAAAATGCACTGTTTGGTGTGGTTTGTACGCTGGTGGAATCATTGGACCGTATTTTTTCAAAGATGCTGTTGGACGCAACGTTACGGTGAATGGCGATCGCTATCGTTCGATGCTAACAAACTTTTTGTTGCCAAAAATGGAAGAACTGAACTTGGTTGACATGTGGTTTCACCAAGATGGCGCTACATGCCACACAGCTCGCGATTCTATGGCCATTTTGAGGGAAAACTTCGGAGAACAATTCATCTCGAGGAATGGACCGGTAAGTTGGCCACCAAGATCATGCGATTTGACGCCTTTAGACTATTTTTTGTGGGGCTACGTCAAGTCTAAAGTCTACACAAATAAGCCAGCAACTATTCCAGCTTTGGAAGACAACATTTCCGAAGAAATTCGGGCTATTCCGGCCGAAATGCTCGAAAAAGTTACCCAAAATTGGACTTTCCGAATGGACCACCGTTCAACATTTAAATGAAATTATCTTCAAAAAGTAAATGTCATGGACCAATCTAACGTTTCAAATAAAGAATCGATGATATTTTGCAAATTTTATGCGTTTTTTTTTTAAAAAAGTTCTCAAGCTCTTAAAACATCACCGTTTACATTAGCTGCGTTCAAGACGGATAGGGTATACCTAAATACATTTTTGTTAGTTCTTACGTGTAAAAGAAAAGCTGATTACAAACAAATCCAAAGGTATCCGAGAATTGTTGGTAAATGAAAAGCTGATTCAACATATGGTTGAATTTAAAGGAGGCTTACCATTGATTTTAAATTTGTATGGTTTTGGTAAAAATTAAATAAATTATTACAATTTTTATTTTACAATAATTTTTAACACGTAAATCTTAATGGGCGCATTCACAAAGCTAGTCACTGGGTAGTCAAAATTCAACTTGCTTTGTGAATGCAAAATTGATGACAAATACAAATATATAAAATAAGAAACATTTGCGTTTTTAGAACCTTAAATAGTTTTTTTTCTATTTAAATAAATAGAAGACAAACTTTGATTGATTTATCCGAAAGATTCACTTCAATTTGAATTTTTGTGAAACGTCAAAACCAGTGTGCACTAATTGGCTGCGTTCAATCTCATACGATAGGGTATCCGGATACCTTTTTGTTAGTATTTTACGTGTAAAACAACAGCTGATCAAAAACAGATAAGTTGTCAAAAAATACAAGCAATTTGGTTAACAGATGCAATTACAAAAATTTTACTTATTTATTTAAAATATAAATTTATACAATAATTCAATTTTGAATTTATCTCGAGATAAATGAAAATCAAAAATAACACATACTCCATTGAACGAGGAAATTGTTCGTGATATTGTTCTATGCAGTATTATGCAGATGGTACATAAATGGAAATCTGAGAAAGCAAAAACGGACTTTTTATATGATAGCAAAGTATATCTCTCACAAACATTACATCATAAATTATTCTTCTAGATTCTAGGGATTTTATTCGAGCAATTGGCTTTATAGTTTGTACTAAAATTGCAACGCATTTAACGAAACACAAATTTAGTAAACCGCCTTTGGACCTGTTCAATTCTATCAGAATGAATTCTATAGCATGGGTTCCAAGCACATCAGCATATTCGATTGTTGACCTAACTAGTATAAAGGGTTAGTAAAACATAAGGATCCGTAAAATCCTTTTAATAAAATCCAATGATGGTGGCATCATTGGACCGTACTTCTTCAAAGATGATGTGAATCGCAAACGTAACTGTGAATGGTTAGCGCTACCGTGAAACTTATTTTTGCCTGAAATGCAAGAGCTTGACTTGCATGACATGTGGTTTCAACAAGACGGTGCCACACAACCGCCGCCTAGATCGTGCGATTTTACGCCTTTAGACTATTTTTTGTAAGGCCATGTTAAAGATCATGTCTATACAGACAAGCCCACTTCAATTGACGCATTGAAAGACAACATTGAAGCATTTATTGGTGAGATACCAGCCGAAATGTTGAAAAGAGTATGCCAAAATTGGACTATGCGGATGGACCATTTGAGCCGCACTAAAGGTCAACATATGCATGAAATAATCTTCAAACATAAAAATATATGGACCGTACTATCGATTCAAATAAACATTTTATGCATTTTTCTGAATTGTATGTGTTTTTTTTTTTAATTTTCCTATAGCTTTTAAAACATCACCTTATATTATTTAAAAGGTTCTAGTGAAATTGGAAAAGTTATATCTGATTTCGTTTTTAAATATAATTGAATGTAGAGGTTAGTAAAGTGAAGTAACAAGTTTGAAGTTCATGACACTTGGCCTTGTTCAAATTTTACGTTCAAAGAATGCAGTTTCTACGTTTGATACTTTCTCGAGGCTCAATGGATACGTTCGTAAAGTAGTATTTGACATACAATCTAATATGAAGTCCTTTTAAAATTCTAGACAAATTCTTGCTTGTTGCTTTGCCAACATTATAAATTAAGATATCTTCGCCTTTGTACTTGTTCTTGCTTCGCTGACGTTGTTCTTTAATTTTTTAAAGCACCTGGCTCATTTACACTCCGTAACATAGTTAGTACCGATACGATTTTTAATTGCAGTTTATTAGGTGCATTTTTAGGAGTATAAATCACCTTGGTTAATCCATTTGTATATCATAAATGTCCCCAATTGCCTTTTTTTGATTTTGAGAATTAATTTTGTGGTCATAAATGTTTTTAGCAGAAAACTTAACCAAAAAAAATATTAACAGGGTTTTATATAATAAGACCGATTCTCTGCCCTGCCAAACAAGCACTGAAAAATTGTAATAAGACAAAATCTATCAACTTTTTAAAAAAGTTTGTCAGGGTCAGTTAGTTCCCACCGAGGCCAAAAAGTCCAAAAACTAAAGATACAAAATCAGACATATAGCTCAGATAGGATCCTTTTTCTAGTCTGTAAGGGACTTGAAAACAGCATTGTCCCAAAAAGATATGGAATGCCTCTACTTACTTTTAAGATAATGAAAACGCGCGTAAATTATTTTGTAAACAAAATTGTTTTAAAGACATTAATGTGTTCGTTGAAAACTCATGGTAGCGAAACATTAGGCGAAAGCTTTCCAATGGTTCTGCCAGTACTCACATATGAATCGGAGATCTGGCTTATTGGTTGATTGCATTGTTGGCTCGGTATGTGAAGAAGGACTATTCCGGAGACGCTACAATTTTGAAAAAATGAACATCAGTAGACACAACTGTATATTGGTAACCCAGTTTGCAGCCCGAAAAGTCTTTTATAGTAGGTAGATACACTTTATGTATCTATGTGAAATTCAAAAACTAAAAAAGAGGCTGGGATGCGACCCACACTAATAACTTCCCACCCCGTCTGTCGATTTGACTGCCTTAAAGCTTTGTAGGTTTTCATGTTTTGTTAAAAAAGTTAAAAAGTTAAATTATTCTACAAAAATTTAAAATTACCAACAATATTATTCATACATCAAAGAGTTCGATTTATTGTGGGTAACGAGATTTTTATTTGAAAACAGATTTTTACCAATTTTAGTAGTATTTCTTAAAAGATTTCATTTCTAGTATAAACAAATACAAATCGGATGAATGAAATTAATTTGGAGTTAAAGTTTTCTATTGTTCAAGAGATATCAAGAACCGAACATCCGAACCGAAAACTTGCGTACTATTTTTTATAGATTTTATTTTTTTATGAAAAAACTGACTGTTAGATTTTTATAAAATGTTGAAAACAATATTTTTTATTAGATAAAATTGATTTGAAGCCTATATCTTAAACTTTTGAAAAGATATTTGTGTTGAAAATCAATTTTTATCAACTTTTGTAAATTATTGTAGGTTTTTATTCTTTGTAAAAAAAACTCTCAATTCGATTTTTTTCAAAATTTGTCCTAATGTTGAAAACAATATTTCTTATAAGCTAAAATTAGTTGGAAGCCATAATCTCAAATTTTTGAGAAGATATTTAATTCGTAAATCAATTTTTACCAACTTTTGTTAATTTTTTTTAGGTTTTTAATTGTTTGTAAAAAAAACTGTCGATTGGATTTTTCTCAAAATTTTTTTGTATGTTGACAACAATATTTTGAAAAGATAAAAGTACTCGTAGTTTAAAAGCATTATCTCAAAGTTTTGAAAGGATATTTGAGTCGAAAATCAATGTTTACTTACTTTTATTATTTCTTTTTGGTAGGTTCTTATAAGTAAGAAAACTGTCAATTCTATTTTTCTCAAAATTTTACCGAATGCTGAAAACAATATTTATTATAAGATAAAATAAGTTGGTAGAGACAATCTCAAAGTTTTGAAAAGATATTTGCGTCAAAAATCAATTTTTACGAACTTTGAGTAATGTTGTTTTAGGCAAAAGCAACTTTGAATAAAAGGCCAAGGTCGTAAAGCAGTTCATAGGTGGCAAACAAAATATTAAAAAGGCAACAGTTAATTATTGAAAATCCATGGTTAAATGACCAATTCCCAACGACCTTCAGAAAAATTCTCTTGTTATTGCCACGCATGAAATATTTTGATGTTTTCCGCTTTATGGTGGAAAGGAAGTACAACAGCCCATTGACTATTTTAACCATTTGCCCACCATCATCGATTTCCAGCCACCCATTAACACTGTGTTGTGTATAGTAATCGATAAGCAATGTTCATTTTTATGTACATTCCATCCTCCCCAATTTTTTGTAGCCATAGTTAAGACTTATTATGTATGTATACTTTATTCTATTCGAGTTCAAATGCCTATGTACATAATGTTGACTATAAAAATAAAATAAAATAAAATAACTTAAAAGATTTAAATAGGCGACACGTAAAGTACACATTTTAATCCTTTGTTTGATATTTTTTTTGTGTCACTAAAGCAAATTTTGTGTCTGACATTTAAAACAATTTACATTAGCTATGTAGTTATTTTAACTATTGTGGTCTTTCTGTTTTAAACTTATTTTTTAGCCAATGCTTTTTGTTTCACTAACCTGCATGTCAAGTTTTAATTCTTTAACAAATGTGAACCTTATTGTCGGTATCGATTTTGAAGCTAGTTTTTGACTCGACTTTCGAGAAAATAAGATTTATTCATTTTGTATATATCTCGGAAAAGACAAGGCATACAATACAACTTTAGATGCGTTTCTTCTAATTTTTAAAAATAAGACTTGACAATTTCTTCTTATTTTGATATTCACGTTAAAAATTTCCAAAAATCACGTCATGGAAATAAACTGCTTAGTTCTATATACATATGTATGTATGTATGTAGCTTACTTTCTTACTTAAGGTGGAGCGACAGTCCTGAGTGAATAGGGCCCTACTTAACAAATTTCTCCAAGTTGGTGAGGACACTTTCCACTTGTGCACGCCACATGATCCGCGGCCTTCTTCTACCACGCTGTCTTTCCGGGCCGGTGCACTGGATTTTATGCGTAGCCCAGCTATCTCAGCCATTGGATTTTATTGTTGTGGCTAAGTCTACGTCGCGGTACAGCCCGTACAGCTCGTAGTTCCCTCTTCTCGTCCACAGACCTTCTATGCCACAGTGGCTCGTTTTGACTTTTTGGTTGCAAAAATCATATCTCCTAAATGAATAAAAATATTGCCTCAATTTTTTTTTTTATCTTGAAGGAGATTTCGAAGGCTATACAAATTGTGACTTTAAAAAAATGTTAACAGGTGTTTCAGAAATGTGCGTTAAAATAAGAAGTTTTAAAAAAGGTCATAAACATAGCGGTATTTTAATATACAATCGTCAAAATCAATTTTGTATTTTTCTGAGTGAATTGAATAAGTTGATCAAAAAGAAAAAGGACCAATTCGAGTGAAATAGGGGGAACATTTTTTTTTTTAATTTTAATGCATTTTTTTTCCAGTATGCAAGAGTACATAATGTATTTTGGTGATATATCGAAAGTAAAACAGTGGGAAAAGAAATAAAGACCAAACAAATTAATATATAAACACTACATTTCTTGAAACCTATCATCCAAGTCCGGGAAAATGTGTAATAAACTCATCATTTCTGGAGAGTATCGTTCTTTCAGATCATTTTGACTTCTCAAAAGCCTTAAGGAAGAAATAAGTGGATCCGAAGAGGTTGCAAATATTTATGTTAAATAGGTCATCATTCTACCGAATTCTTGAAATTTTACACGTATTCTGATATCGATATTTCTTGTAGTCTTTATTTTGGCATTCCTGGGCTTCTTCTGACAGTTCTCCAAGTGGTAGTGATTGATTTTCAATGATATTTTGACTATGAACCAATATTTTATTTAGAGTAGGTGTGAGTAGTGATTTTCAAATGGTAGACATGTGCATTCAAGAGGACACAAGCGTCCACAGGTTTTTCTTAAAACAAACCTCTGTCTATCAACTCCAACTCTCACCTCCCCGTAGTGAACATCGAGTGCCTAGTACCTCAACTGGAGATTGGGTTCCAACCCCAGTCGAAAGTCGTTGGGGGCAGCAAACGAGAGAGGTGGGGAAAGGTGTTTCCACTAAGGCACCTCTCCTTATCCAGACGGCAGCGGAGGAATTCCCGAGATGGAATCAACAGTGGCGTCTACAGTTCCAGTAAGGTTGAACTACTTAGTGAACACCTTATAGGGCTTCTTCGACTTATTCGGAGTAGAGGTCTATAAGGAGCGGTTTTATCCGGGTCCCCATCCTTGGAGTTATACTTAGGATCTGGCCCTCCAGGTTGGGTTTTGTGCGTCGGGGTGACTTCCTGGTCACGTAAAAGCTTTCATAGTTGCGAAGCACCAACAAGCCCCGGATACGGACGGATTTACTGTTGACAACCAACGCAAACGAATAAAGGACAACAAACTTGGGATATGTACGTGGAATGTTAGGTCCCTTAACAGAACATGTGCAGCCGAAGAATTAGCGGAGGCCCTAGACCGCAGATATCACCGCCATCCAGGAAATACGATGGGATGGGCCGGGCAAAAAGAGGATGAAAAACTGCGATATTTACTATGGTGACTGCTACCACAAGAACCAACAGCGCTTATTTGAATGCGGCTTCGTCATTGGAGCCAGACTTAGGCAATAAGTCTTGAGCTATAGGTGCAACAATGAGCACCTCATGTACAAACGCATCAAGGCTAAATTCGGCAACATTAGCCTGATATGCGCGCACTCCCCCACAGAAGAGAAAGACGGCAACACCAAAGATATGTTCTTCGAGCTCCTAGACAAAACATATGAGCAGTGCCCTAGCTACGATATTAAAATAGTCCTGGGCGATTTTAATGCCAAGCTAGGAAGGGAAGACATCTTTGGTGGAATAATCGGGAAGAACAGCCTGCACGACCACACTTCCGACAATGGATTCAGGCACATAGATTTTGCTGCGGGGTGAAACGTCATGGTAGCCAGTACGCGTTTTCCACACCTCAACATCCACAAAGGAACTTGGACCTCTCCAGATCAATCTACCGTCAACCAGATTGACCATATTGCGATCGACGCCAGACACGCTTCCAGCATTATGGATGTACGAACTTTCCGAAGAGCTTACATCGACTCGGACCACTACCTCGTTGTAGCCAAGGTAGCACTTCGGATTTCCAGAACCAAGGCAAAACAGGAAGGTGCTGGGAGAAGGTACAACGTCGAACGGCTACAATCGCCAGTGATCGCCAAATCCTTTTTCGACCGAGTTACAAGTAACCTGTCTCGAAGTACTCCGCCGCCAACACAATGTATTGAAAACTAGTGGCAACAACAGCCACCAACAAGGACCCCCTGTTTGATGAGGAATGTCGGCAGGCAAATGCAGCCAAACAACAGGCACGCAAAGCGGCGCTGCATAAAAGGACGAGAGCTGCTCTATGAGCAGAAGAGGCGAGAGGAACACCAACATCTCAGAAGGAAGAAGAGACGGCATGAGAAGCGTAAGAAGATGTTAAGAGGTTTAAAAGCAGGAATGAAGTTCGAAAGTTTTATGAACAGGTGAAACGAAATTCACAGGTACATAAACCTAGCACCGAAGGCTGCAAAGACGAAAGTGGAAACATCATAGTGGAACCGCAGTCAATGCTGAGGATATGGAAGGACCACTTCTGCAGACTGTATAACGGCGATGAAGAACTGAATTCCGCTGTCAGGCAGGATGACCCATTCGATATAGACGACGAAAGCCAACAATCCCGTCCTCCCGACTTAGACGAAGTAAAAATTGCCATATCTAAGCTGAAGTCTAATCAAGCCGCTGGAGCGGATGGCTTGAATCATCTTTTCATCGATTTCAAGGCCGCATATGACAGCATCCACAGGGACGAGCAGTATAGAGCCATGTCTAGCTTTGGCATTCCTGCCAAACTCGTCCGTTTGTGCAGGATGACCATGGAGAATTCACGCTGCTCCATAAAGGTTGGAAACAACTTAACAGAGCCTTTCGATGTCAAAAAAGGTTTTAGACAAGGTGATGCGCTGTCATGCGATTTTTTTAACAACGTGCTTGAAAGAATTGTGCAGAGCTCACACGTCAACACTAGAGGCACTATCTTTCAAAAGTCTGTCCAATTACTGGCATATGCTGATGACATTGACATAATCGGAAGAACTCAGCGTGATGTCAATGGGGCTTTTGTGAGTATTGAGGCAGAGGCGGCAAAAATGGGTTTAACGGTTAATGAGGGCAAAACAAAGTACATGCTGTCGTCTAGAAAGGACATACAACACCGACGTTTTGGTCAAAACGTCACAATCGACAGACGTAACTTTGAGATAGTCAAGGACTTCGTCTACCTATAGGCTCCGCTGTAAACGCAGAAAACAACACCAGCGCTAAGATCAAACTCTTGATAATCGCTGTTTCTTTGGACTAAGAAAGCAATTGAGTGACCCTTATCATCCCCGTACTGCTATACGGTGCAGAAGCATGGACCATGACAAAAGCGGATGAAAGCACCTTGGGTCGCTTCGAGAGAAAAGTTCTTCGTGTGATCTACGGTCCCGTATGCATCGAAGGGGAGTAGAGGAGAAGATGGAACGACGAACTGTACAGGCTGTACAGCGACGTAGACTTAGCCAGAAGAATCAAAGTCCAACGACTGAGATGGCTGGGTCACGTAGAGCACATGGAAACCAATGCTCCGGCCCGGAAAGTCTTCGAATCCGCACCCACAGGATAGCGCAGTAGAGGAAGACCGCGGATCAGGTGGCGCGCACAAGTGGAAGGTGACCTCACCCAACTTGGAGCGCGAATGAAATAGATGGAGAAGTTTGTTGGGTGAGGCCCTAGTTCACACAGGACTGTAGCGCCACCTTAAGTAAGTAAGTAAGGTGTGAGTAGTTTTTCGGGATACTTTAGTTTAAAAAGCTCTGCCGTTTTCTTAGTATACTGCCCAAATTTAACTGAATTCACTACTTTTCTGCAATTCAAAACGTTCAATATTACTTTGAGCCTCATTTTAACATCTCCATTGACTCCAAGTATTCGAGCAGTTGCACCTGACTGTTCAAAAAATCTTCTTGCTGTTTTTCCGTCATAAGTGTTTCCAAACGCTTGTTTTGGTTTATCCACACCAACCAAGGCGCCAAGCTCATCGCGGAAACGCCTTTAGATCTCTTATTTTCTTCTCCTTTTCCGCCTCTTTGGACCCAATCAATTCGTCAGTACCTTCTCCTTCTTGTCGGACAGTATACACAAGCTTCAAAATAAATTCCATGCATCTGATTCTAGCGTGCAGTGGAGGGATTACTAATATGGAATATTAGTAATTATGTTCGTCCTTAATTGATTCATCTTAATTGAAGTTCTTTTGTGCCCTTTTGCATATCGGACACGACCGCGTAGACTTTGTTTCCGTTAATTCGTTTAATACTTTTCCGTCTATCATAGTTAAAAAGAACTCGTGATTCACAGTTATAGTTGTTTCTTCACTAAGTTTCGTTGGTTGAATATCTGCTATTTGACTTTTAATATTATTGACTGTCTACGTCTAGTCGTTCAAGGTGCTGTGTTCTCTACTCTGTACATTAATGTGCTGATATAAATCAAAAATGATTAACCTTTTTTAAATACATTACATTTAACTCAGCCCATAAATTTACAGAGTAGAGAACACAACACTTTGAGCGACTAGACTATGTAAGGTGATATTTTTTAAATAAAATCATATTTTTTAAATCCACAACATACAAAACAGAGAAATCGTACTTTCAAAGAATTTTCCATGTTAAAAGAGGGTGAAAAAATGACAGCTCCCTAGCTCAGTTCGATGCAAAATGACGCAGTTGATCTTTTAGAATTATGTTAAGAAATATAAAAGGATTCTAAATCAGTTATGATCTCAGCACCTTTTTTTTCTATACAATTTGAAGTCGAAAAAGTATGCAAAAAGTAGTGTTTCCAAAAACATTAAATTAAACAATTAAAAACTATTTTTTTTAATTATCGATCAAAATAATGGCACAGCATATTACGAAAACAAAAACAAAAAGCGTTTCCAAGCACTTTTTTTAGTTTTTACATTCAAAGTTAAGAAAAAAAATGATCTTCATAAAAAATCTTCAACTATGGCCTGCTCTATAAAGACACCAATAACCCAAATTGAATAATTTTTTTCGATTACTCGAGCATAGTATTTGTGAATCCAGTTAACTAAAAAGTTTTGCATTATTGACCAACCCGAAAAATGAATATTGCAAACAGTTTTGCATAAACGGGCCACTGTAACCGTAGATCCATTGAAGAACTTTTTTCTCGATACGACCCTAGTTGCTATCATCTGTTTTTATCATAGTTTTATGCGGCTGCACTATATAACAGGACGGGGATGATAAGGGTCTTATCACTTTGGTTGCTCGAGAGAGGGCTTTACTGATGAATTGTTTACTTAGCTCAAAAAAGCAGCAAGAGTTACTCTTCGTTTGATCTCAGCGCTTGTTTTTTTCTGTATTCATAGCGGAACTCATGATCGACAAGGGACTTTATCATCAGCATATGTGAGTAATTGGCTGGACTTTTGAAAGACAGTGCCTCTAGTGTTGGCGTGGGAGCTCTGCATTATTCTTTTAGGGACGATGTTAAAGGAATGATAAGACATCGCATCACCTTGCCTATAGCGTTGTTTGAAATCAAAATGTGAATTCATGGTCATCCTGCATAAAGGGATGAGCAAGCTAGGGATGCCAAAACTAAACATGGCTCAATACAGCTCGTATCTGTAGAGGCTCTAATAAGCTGCCCTGAAATCGACGAAGAGAGATGGTGAGTGTCGATTTGATGTTCTTGGGTTTTTCCCAGGATCTGTCGTAATGTGAATATTTAATCGACTGTGGACTTTTCTGGTCTAAAACCACACTGATAGGGAACTATTAGGTTGTTTATGATGGCCTTTAGACATTCATGTATTACGACAGAGAAGATTTTGTATGTGATGTTAAAGAGACTAATCCCTCTATATCTAGTGTAGTTTAGAGGTTTTCCCTTTTTTAGTAGTATGCAAACAATTCTGAGATTCCGTTCATTCCAAACTATCTAGAGATAATATTTCTCAAATATAACACATTTTTTAGTGGCGTTGTGAAAAAACCCTTAAAATAGTTTAGTTTATCAAGAACGAAAACATATATAACATAATTAAGCTATTGTTAATTCTAACGTCACTCCAGACTGACATAATTGAAAATAACTTTTAACTACGTCCTCGTATTAACGACTATAAGACCATGATGATATAACCATAAAGTAGGTACACACCTATTAATTAATTTTTATTTTTAAATTATATATATAATTTATTTTGTATGCGATTAAATCACGATCAAACCGCTCAAATCCAAATTAATTTAAAAATACAAAAAAAAAAAACATCAAACTTATTTTAATTAACAAGCAAAAAAAAAAGAAAACTACTTGCTTCAAAATGGGCTTTTGTGTATAAATAATGTAGAGGGTGCTTTTTTGAATCATCATACATATGTTTGTGTATATAAGTAAAATGCTTTTTAAGTAGTTTCGAGAGGAGGTTTAAAGTGCCAAAGCAAAGGATTATAAGTAGGTACCTAGTTTCGCGAAGATACTTCAAAAAATGTTCATAGAAAACCTAATTGATTGCACTCTTAACACAAAAATGAAAAGTTTACTTTTTTGTTTACTGAAGACTTGGATATACCTACTTAGTTGGTTGCTAAAGCCCTCAAGAGACGCAAACTTTATTTTATGATATCAAAATGTGTTTGAAGGTGTAAGGAAATCTAGGGATGAAGAAATTAATAGATGCGGGAGGCAACTTCTAGAATTTATTGACGACTTTGGTTTTATAGTACTAAATGGAATAACTAAAGCAGACGAAAATGGCGAACTCACTTTCGCATCGGATCAAGTCAGTTCAGTAATCGATTATTGTCTCGCGAGAGTAAACTGGCTAAGAATTATTAGTGACTTCGAGGTATAAAGTGCGAAATACTCTGCCAAGAGTAACTTCTCTCATAATGCCAGGGGTGACGTTGGGGACAAATAACAAAATTAAGAGCAAAAAGTGGGTTGAAAATTGCTGGGATGAGCACAAACGAAGACTTGATGCTCAGTTAAAGTACCTTCCTGCAAAAGAAAATTGGAGTAGTGATCAGGCTAGTAAAAATATTTTAAATATTGTACGGCAAGCATCTAGTATAGAAAAAAAACCCCAAGGTGATGGCATATTCGTGGCTGAATGGTTTGACTGGAAATGTATAAAACTTCGCAAAAAAGTATTCGCTCTTCTTAACCTTTTTAGGAGGAACAATTTCGTGTTTTTCAAAGCACTTTACTTAGAGGCGAACAAACAATATAAACAGCTTTTAGTTCAAAAACGGAAACTTTATTTTAGTGCTGTAGTAACCGGTCTCTCATTATGTAAGGACTCAAAAACATTTTCGTCAAAATTGGAGGTGGTGGCTGTAAAAATGTGGCATCTTCGGTTTTGGCAGTTTAAGAACTTGTTGATCACTTCAAAATTCTTCTGAACACGTTATCGGCTCACCAAACCTTTGAATATGCTCTACTTTTAGTGAAAAAACCGGAACTTGATAATCAATTTCAATGAAAAAGTTGTAAGATACTTTGAAATCAATGAAAAATGATAAGTCTGCGAGGATTGACGGTATTTCCGTTGAATTTTACAAAAACTCATCAGTTCATTTTTGGTTCATATTAATTTATTCTTTAACAGGCTTTTTGAGAGAGAATCTATTCCGAAATCTTTTTTAAGAGAATGGATTTGCGCAATATTTGAAAAAGGTTATTCCCAGCGCCGAGACAACTACAGGGGCATATCGATTTTATTGTCGCTCGGAAAATATTCACCCATCTTCTATGCCATAGGTTGACGAAATGGGTTGAAGAAGTTTTCGATCGGGTCTATTAACAGTTGATCATATATTCACTAACTTTAGGTACTTTTTTTGTCTATTTAAAAGCGGCCTTTGATACGGTTAACACGAGTTCCTTAATTTATAAAATTTCAACCTTAGGCATATCAACAAAATTTCACAACTTATATAAGCTTCTTCTAACTAATACCTCTGCTGCTGTATGGAATCGAAGTAGAATGTCAAATTTCTTTAATTCAAGTTTTGGTGTTCCACAAGGTTGTGGATTAAGTCCATTAATGTTGCAGTATATATTGATGACGTATCCAAAGATTTACCTGGTGGTATTAAGGTTGGTGAAACATTAGCCCGTCATTGGTTACGCAAATTTAACTTTGACCAATGGTGACGCCGCGCCGGTCTCACAGATCGGGTTTTTCAACTGTAGATTTTTCGAAATGTGTGACTAATATTTCGTGTTTTTTCTTTAATACATGATGCTCTTTGACAATAAAACAATGATGTTAAATCAACATAAGCTCTTTTATTATAATACATAAATTCAAATTCAACAAAAAACAATAACGGGGACGAACTTTATTCGCATTTTTTCTCACACCCGGTCTCACAGACCATAAGGTCACCATTGTCGGGTTAATAAAAATGCTTCTAAGCGTGGATGACATTGTACTATTGGCTGATACAAATTAACAAGCTTAAGCGTTTTTGTGATTTATGGGATTTAAGTGTAAATGTTGCAAAGTCGAAAATCATTTTGAAAACACTCAGCGAAGAATAACTTGCCAAGAAAAATGGGTTTTGGAACGTGAACCTATAGAAAAAGTAAATCAGTTCAAATACTTAAGTTTTTTTTATAACTCACAACCTTGATTTTCGCACACATGTAAAAAAAATGCAATGCAGCCAGAACTGCAATAAATCTTTTGTGGAGTAATTTTTTCTGTAACAAGTATGTTGATGCAACTGCTAAATTTAGAGTGTTTGATGCAACGATTAAAATATGCCTGCGCTATGCAAATCAAGTGTTTGGCTATGTTTGTCTAAAACTAAGAAGAAGCTTATTTTTCAAGCGCATCTTTAAACTGGATAACTCAACACCTACATTTGCAATCTATACTGAATCCGGTATGCCACAATTGTTTTTAAAGAATCTAAAATCAAATGCTGATTATATAAAAAAAGTTTTGAAAAAGCCTGACTCAAATCTTCAAAAACAGATATTGAAATATTCACTTAGACATCAAGTATCGCCTTTCAAAGAATGAAATGATCTATATAGCTTTTATACACAGCGTAGACTTTGACCTTAATGGCAGAAGGCATACCAATTAGCAGAACTTATTCTACAGCTGTATAGCAAAATATATGATTTTCTGTATTTGCAATGTCTGAATAGAGCGCAAACATCGACAACTAGGCTTATAATAATAAAGCATTAAACCAACGCACTTTTTATTTAAAATTATTTTAACGAAAAACTCAATCTTAATCAAATGAGTGTTATCTTTAAAGTAAGGACTGAAATAATATGTTTAAACTATAGACCTTCACCCGATATGTAATTTGTGCAATTGCAATGAAATTAAAAACGTGTATCATTTTCTAGCCGTGTGCCCAATCTTACAAAAAATCCGCAGGCTTTACTTCTCGAAGAGTTTCCTTACACTCATAGAAGATGGATCTTTTACATGGTTGCTCAGGTTGGAACATGCTTGGTATCGATGTGAATCATGCCTTAGGTTTCCGTAACAGTTTTGTTAATTGAATTTTAAACTAATTTAAGTGATGATTAGACAAAAATTAAATTTCTTTTTTTTTGTTAAAACATGTTCTTCATTTTTTTATTTTTTTTTTTATTAATTTAAAATTTATTAAATCTTATATAATAATTTGATTCTTATGCATATATATTATTTTTTATATGTGTTTGTAACTTTAACCTTTTCTTTCTATTTATTGAAAACTCGAAATAAGTCAAATAGGCAGACGGCAAAATTTTTGTCAAGGTTTACAATTCTTATATGAACAAAATGTAAACATTTATCGAGAAATAAGGAATATATTAATAATAAAAATAACATCAAAATTAAGAAGACGAGATTTGATAATGATTACTGACAAAAAATTAGTACTTTTAAATTAGAGACTTACTCAAAATAACATTGAAGATTTTAAAATATTCTTTTCAAATTCCAAGACATGTATTATTATTATAAACTTAAAAATATTGTTATCGGTCCGATTTGTCGAATTGAAAATGTTGACATTTTTCATCGTGTTATAGCACGATCGAAAATCTTTTTTCAACAGCCATATTTCAAGAACCGGAAGCTTTCAAATAAATTTTATTTTACAAATAAAAACATTAAAAGATGCAGAATCGACTTTCAAAAAAGTTGAGTGTGTGTGTTTTTTTTTTACAATAGCGATTTAAAAGCAAGTAAACACGTAATACCCGTGTCATAATGGTTGTCATACCAGAGGTTTTGGGTTCAATCCCCGCCTATGCCATCTAATATTTTACTTGAATATTCTTTAATCATTATTCTGCTATTCATTCGCAGTGAATTTATCGGTATTACTGCGCGGTATTCTTCTATTCACGTGAAAGCATTCATTCTTTACAATTCAGTTCCGGATATAAAATGCAGCGGATTTTTCATATGATGTCTGGTTTGTTAGTTTTTTTAAGCAAAATGTAACAGAAACCTAATTTATTGCTTAATTTAGAATATTTGTTTTATAAATAAAAGAGTTTTAACATTTTAAGGGGAAAGAAGACACTCTTTAACATTTCTCCGAAGCTCTCTGCATTCTCTTATTCCTCTGCTTCCAATCGAAATAAAAAGTCAAATACTGCCCATTTCTAAAAATTACACAAATTATTCTGTTTAGGTGGATTGATTACACTTAATTTTTGTATGAATCAAAACAATTTATCCAACAATCTCAAGATTTTTACATGAACAGCTGTTTATTTGAATGTCAAATTGGTTTGGGATAATGTAGTTGACCTGATGGATAGCAGAATGCAAATACAGTGTGAAAGGGAATCGAATATACGATCCACGTGAATAGCAGAATAGGGCTGATTTTTTCACGTGTAATGCCTCTTGCGAGAAATTGCCAATTCTCCAAGAGGAATTCTTGTCATGAAATATGCTTTTTCAAATTAGCCGTACGGATTCGGCTTAAAACTGTAGGTCCCTTCCATCCCTGATAACAGTACTAGAACACAGAAATGGTTAGGAGTTGGTTCTCAATGGACTGTTGCGCCACCTAATTTATTTAAACACTTTGGTTGAAAATAAATAAAAGTATTGACTTCAAAATAATTGAATTCTACACAAATTATTGTTGTTCATGTAAGGTAGGTGCCGCTGATGAAAAAAGCCAACGCACTTAGACCAATAGTTGGTTCGTTTTTATATCACATATATCTATATAGATCTATCTTACTCGTTTAACGAGTTAGAGCTAGCTATGAAGCGTTTGAGACAATACCATAGATGTAGAAATTTCATAGTTCGCTAGGATCAGTATTAGTTAAAGTCTTCAAGGTAGAATCTTTGTCTTTGTGAAAGTGAGACACTGTCTTCTCTTCTTCCCCATCCATGCAGCTTCTCCGAATCAAATTAATTAAGTTCAATGACAAGTGGTATTCTTTATTTTTGGTATCATACTTTAGCATACGCTTTAAAGTAGCTAGAGTATACCGATGTTGTATTTGTTGCCCATCAAAGGTAAAGTTCTTTAATTTTTTTCAGCTTTGCAGGTTGTTGGATTGTATCTACGACCCGAAATGTTCAGCTATCTCACAGTTTCAGCTGTTAGTGAGTTTACTGGATAAGAGCCCAATGATATATGGGTAGCTTAACTATCTGAGAAGAAACGTAGCCAACGGCCAAAAAAAGGCTTCTTTAATGACAATTAATTCTGCCTGGAACACCCTTCAGTGATTGGGAAGACGAAATGAGAGACATTGAATTAGTTCATCGGCGTACAGGTTTCCACTAATCCCGTCATCGGTTTTTGATAAATATGTATATAAGTTAATTGTTTAATTTTTCAAAAATGACTTCTTTTAGGTACACCTGGAAAGGGTGGACACTTGCAAGTTTTTATTCAATTGTGAATGAGAGTTTATGTAGTTTTAGTTGAGGACGTTACTAGGAAAAGATCAGAATGAGTTCAGAACAATGGAGTTGCAAATATTATTATTGATCAACTTTGAGTGGGTCGGGAGACCTCGGTAACGAAATGTCTCCAAAGAGACTGAAAAGTCATTGAGGGAAAGTGTCCCGAAGCAAATTCATCTCTAACCGTGTGTGCGGTAACCATCCTGTTGGAACCACGTGTGCGATGAAAACGATGGAAAGTTTGCAGGTTCGGAGAAAAGAAATCCGTTGTTATTGTAACTATTTGCATTTGTCGCCTGACCCCGAACATTCTCGAAAAAAATAGTCCAATTACTCCATGTCTGGATAAGGCACACCAGTAAAAGCAGTTTTGTTTATTAACGCAAACGTTTAAATGAAAATGAGCCTCGTCGCTCAATTCTAAGACAAAATCTCTTTCTTTGAGTTCTTCAATGATTTGAATTGTGAACGGATGGAACTTTAAATCCTTTTTTAAAACTTAATGAATAATCGCTCTTTCCGTTTCATAAGTATTGGATTGTCACGTAAACTCAATTCAGCACTTCAATGGTTTCGGGAGTCCTTGAAGAATTAAATTCAATATCGGCCCATCACTTATTCGTCGTATACCGAAGTTACGAACAAAACGTTACTCTTGAAAAATGCCTTGATGTTGAACACGCGATGCAAACTTCACCAATCTTCTTGGTAAAAAAGACAAGTTCGGTTTTTTGCAGATTGAAACCGAGTCTACAACAATTTGAACAGGGATCTGGTAGAAGTTTGAAGTTGTTCCTTCAGTGTGTTAAGGTGCTTGGCATCTGATGGTGCTATGGCAACATCGTCCACATAGCCAATCATTCTGAACCCACATAACGTGATATTTTAAGGAAAATCTAATCCGCATATTTTTATATAAAGATATAAAAGCTTTCAATATAAATGCTATCAAAAATTGGTAGAAAATCGCTTTCGGGAACAAAACCAAATGTTGAAATAAAATTTGTTTTATCATATGCAAAATATTGTTGTTAACTTTGAGTTAATTTTTTAGGAAAATCCAATTAACAACTTTTCTTTTACAAAAACATGAAAACCTATAAAAAAAACTAAAACTGATACAAAATGGTTTTCGACTCCTAAATCTTAAGAACAAATAAAGATTTTGACTTTAAGCTTTCTTTATCTGTTATTATTAATAGTTTTTAAACTTTTAAAAATATCGAGTATTTGAAGTTATCAGTGTGAGTCGCATCCCAGTATCTTCTTTCCTATATCGCATAGAAGCCTTTCAGCAATATGGGCAGGAAATTTCTATGTTCAATTCGTTCATTCACTTAAAATAATCATAAAGTCAATATCCAGCCACAAATGAAAATTAAAATGTTAACTACCCATCTTCATAATATTCCCAATATCAATAAAATCCTTAAGATAAAAAAAAAATATATTAAACAATACAACAAAAGAAAAACAGACATTTGACCTCGATACAGTAGTTATGTGCTGTGCATGCACGTGATGCCACATTATTGATTAATACAAAAGTTGGCATTGAGCTGCATTATTATTGCACAGTCATGTAGTCAATTGCCTCCTCTCTAGAGACAATCTGAGTATAGGCATTTATAGTTAGATAGTGTGGGCTTAAGCCAAAGCCAAAACCAAAGCCTCGTATACTCGTATTTTTGATTTAATCTTCCAGGTTTTTAGTTTTAGTTTCAATCTAAAAAAGAAACAAATATTTTTATCGGTTATTGGAAACAAATTGGAATGATAAATAAGAATTTGTTTTCGGTCTTTGTTTGTTTTTTTTTTTTTTTTTTGAATAGAAATGAAGGTATCCATAGATAAAAATAATTTATTCCATCGATTGAGACCTTTAAGAGATAAAAATATATGAATTGTCGCATATATTTTTGTCTAAACAAATAAAAATAAAGCAACTTTTTAATTGGCATGATAGGTATGGAAACGTGCTGAAAATAAAAGCAGTAAGTATAATAGTATAATTAATATAGAATAATAGGACAGAGAGTCGCATTGTCATGACTTAAAAGTAAAACATATTTTGTGTATCCTTTCATGGTGAGCACTTTTTTAATTTTATAAAAACAAACATAACTTAGAAGCGTACAAAAAGGACTTGCCAGTATTTCAAAGTTTTTCTACTTTGAAATGTGAGTTTATTTTTTCGTTCGCGGACAAATTCCTTAATTTCGTGGTTTGAAGATGGTATTTGACAACGGTCAGAATCAGCTGTCATTTGAAGTTACATGATTTAAGTTGAATGTTTTACCATAATGAATCATTTAACAATATGACAAAGAGTTAAAATTATAAGCGTAAAACTTTAATTGGTCCAGTCTTCAATTGGGAATTCAAATGGCTCCGTTAAGTCTTAGACATAAAGGATTTCCGGATGCCCGCATACAGCTGATAAAAAACATCTTGTATGTCATAATAAAAAGGAATGTAAAAGAATCATAAAATGTCTGTTATATATTGGTATTTGACAGCTGATTCAATAAATGGTTGAACTTGAAGGAATCAGAAAATTGATTTTAATTTCCTGTCTCTTTTTTGGAAAAAACCGATGAATTATTAAAATTATGAGTTGAAAATTTTATTATAAAATAGTTTTAGACCCTAAAATTTAACTGTTGGTTTTACCTTTTTGTGAACAACTGAAAGTTGCTTTTATTTTTTGACAGTTATCTCAATTTATTCATCCAACGCGTTCAATAAGATATTTAAAAATCCACGTATCTAAGATATCATATCGAATATGATACTAAACGAGCCGAATTAATAAGTTCCTTTAGGCGTGTTTGCTTTGTTTATTTCTACGAACTGTCACTTTTTAGACATGTTCGGATGCCCGTTTTGTAATGAAAGAGAATTAGAATTTACTATGTAGGTAGAAAATCGAAAAGAAAGGATTAAAATAAGTTGTTTAAAGTCTTGAACCATTTAAACTTGCCACAAAATTAGTAATTAAAAGAAAAGGATAAGTATGGTAACTATAATCTACCTACAATTGTAAGTTTTGTTGATGATCCGAATTCATTACAGTTATTTAACGTGTAGTACTTTGACCAATTTTATTTTTATTGTCTGAGAAGTTTCCTGTTTACATGATTCACGGTTTGAGAATGACGTTTATTGGCCACCAAGATAATGATTTATTCTGTTGGACTACGCAAAAGTCCTTGTTCACCAAAAATGTATCATCGTCTTTGTTTTATTTAATATAATATCTGACCTCTTTAAAATTAACTGCTATAACAGGTTTTGCTTGACAATTCTGCTGAAATATGTACCATTCTTAAGATAGAGGTAAGTTCCTCTGATTTTTTAAGTATCTGGGACTTTTGTCTCCATTAGAAAACTGAATTTAGTGATTTTTTACTCTTTTTAACGTAAACAAATCCATTGGCCTGCTAAAATCCATATTGGGTCTTGAAGTTCTATCAATAGCACCCCGGTCAAAGTCAATCCTGGAAGCCATTCGATTAGGTTTTGCTAGAAACAATAGACGCTTTGAAAAATCTGATAACACAAACGATTTAAAGAACCCATAAACCCACCATAAATTTTAACTAATGGATTAAGGTGAAACTAAATAGTTGTCGAGAATATAGTGTTTCAAAAACAAACAAATACAATAGAAGATGTTCGAGCTCGTAGCTTTTCTAAGGAAACGATCACCTGAATAATATTTTATAATATTAACGAAATGTTTCGGAATTCTTTTGTAAATTTCGGTAAACCCACAAAAAACGTCAACTCATTTCCCATCATATGAAAAAGTAAACTAGTTAAAATACTGTTGTCAATAACTCTCCATTTGTAAGCTCTTTAGAGAAAGCTAATCTCTTTACTAGGCTGTTCTCCTCCAATTCAACGCTGCCAGTGAGTGCAACTCGGACTGTAGCGAGAATCCTAAAAGATCTTAACATACATAAATCCACTGGTCCGGATGGTATCCGCTCTATTGTTCTGAAGAGATTTTCTTTAACGCTGGCAACACCGCTGCATAGCTTTTTTAACCGTCCTACTCCTCAGGTCTCATTACGAGCAGATGGAAAACCGCAGTTGTCCAGTCTATTCCCAAAAAAGGCGAATCTTCTTCACCCTCCGACCCTTCTTTCCAAGGTCATAGAAACGCTGATTAATTATCAGCTCAAGAATTATCTTAAAGATCGAAAGCTTCTTAATGACTGGCAATACGGCTTTCGTAGCAATAGGTCCACTGGTGATCTCATGGTTCATCTCACCGAACATAGTGGAGCAAATCTTTAGATCGTTTTGGAGAAGAAAATTATTGCACTTAATATTTCAAAGGCATTTGATAGGGTTTGGTGTCAGGCTCTCTTATCGAAAATGCGTGCTTTCGGTTCTCATGGATCTCTTCTTCATTGGATTCGTAAATACTTTTCGGATCGTTCAATACAAGTAGTATTGGATAGATTCAAGTCTAAAAACTACAAAATAAATGCTAGTGTGCCCCATGGCTCTGTTCTAACTCCAACCCCCTTTCTCATTTTTATTAATGATCTATTGTCTGCAACTGTAGTACCCGTGGCATGATGGTTAGTGCGTTGGACTGTCATGCAAGGGGTCTTGGGTTCAATCCCTGCCTGTGCCACCTTAATTTAAAAAATTAATTTTCGCGGGTACTGCCTCTTGCGAGGAATTGACAATTTCTTCAAGTGTAATTCTTGTCATGAAAAAGTGCTTTCTCAAATTAGCCGTTCGGATTCGGCCTTAAATTGTTGGTCCCTTCCATTTCTGACAAAAGTACTCGCACACAGGAATGGTTGAGAGTTGTAAGTAACTAGGCCCTGGTTCACAACGGACTGTTGCGTCACCCCATTTGATTTGATTGTCTGCAACTTCTAATCTAAGCTTTTCATATTCGTTTCCAGACTCACAAACAAAATATCACAAGCTCGTTAAATTCCGCTTTAAACAGTGTAACGGTAGTTGGTCCTATCACACCAAAAAGGGCGATCTTAAGCCATCCCAAAGAAACCCAAGGACACAGGAATCCTTGCAGGAATCTATGGGTAGTATGAAAGGTTGTTCAGTTAGCGATGCGCGGTAGGCATGCTTGCGTTATGCACGAAAAACCAGCTCTTCGGTGGGGTGGGATCTTGCGCAGGCTACTGAACATCCGTACATTTTTTATACATGCCTAGAAAAATTTAAATAGTTTTCAAAAAAATAACTCAAACAACAAAATTAAACAACAGCATGTTAATTCAAAACCTTTAAACTATGGGAAACCTTAAGGTGGTATTGGTTTCCTAGAGTGTTGCCCTCCCACTATCTATAACCAAAGATTACAGATAAGACCTTGGCTAATGCTCCACTCGATTTTAGCAAAAGCCCCTATAGTGAAAAGTGAACCCCACAGGCTCACTTGATCTTCACTCACATCACTTATTAATTTCACTTACCCACACTAACACAACGAAATCAGAATCTCATCTCAGGAAGGTAATATCATTTCAAATTAAAATAAAACTTAATTTGATTCATTTTTAAGATCTACAATCAACAAAAAATTTTATTCAATAAAAAAAAATAAATGGTTTTAGCAAACATTCTAAAAAAATGGATTCATTGTCTAAATAATGGGTGCTTAAACTAAATATTAAAATTTAAATAATGGAATGAGATTATGAAATTTTTTTTTTTTTTAACCCGAATAATTAAAATTCAAAAAAAAATATATATTTATCGATGGATTCAGAAAAGAACTTTTGTATTCACCTTTTTTATATATATATATTACTATATTACCCTTTAAAGGGTTGATGGAACCAATATAAATAATAAACAAAAAAAATAAATTCAAATAATTATAGTTCGTTCATATGTTTAAATAAAAAAAAATTAAATAAATGTATATAACGACTCACCAATTGAAGGTAATATTATGTTAAAAAAAAAAGTTGTTGTCGAATGTATAAGTTGAATATACCATGTCATTTGCGCAGCAGCGGTGGCTTCTCAATTTGTTGTGCACAGCAGATTGAATAACCGATGCTCTAGCTAAATAAAAAAATATGTAATAAAAGAAAAGTAAACAAATGAACGATCTTTACAAAAACAAAATGATAAAATTGGAAATACTCAACTTTCGGTGTTGTGAATTCGGAAAAATTAATTGAGTGGTTTCGGGATGACCGAATAAAAAAGTAAAAAGAACACAAAATTTTAACTCTTGATCATACTATGTAGATCGTCGTTGTTGTTATCTTTTTGTTTGCTTGGCTGATGATGGTGTTGTTGATGCTGGAAATGATGCTGATGATAACGATGATGCTGACATATAAGATTGCTATTATAGGGTGTTGGATGATGGATTGTAGATAGTTTTGGTGGATATGAATATGTCTATTGCAGGTCTATTGTAAGATGATGATGTGAATGCGAAATTGTCTTTGCTTCAATGTTTAGGGCACTAGGTGTCGATTATTTGGCAAAATTTCGTAGAGTGGTGTCACAGGTTAGTTTGCCACTAGGCCTTACGATAAAGTTTACCAAGCATGTGACGTACGCAGAGTATTAGCGAGAACCAAATAGGTTAACTAAAGCTAGGCCGGTGTGGAGAAAGATTTGAATGACCATGTGCACGCAGAGTATGATTGACTGCGATCTTCGAAGTGCTGTTCGGTGTCTCTGTCCACTGGAGTCGTCTGGACAGGCAAGGCACTGGCTAGAGAGACAGCGCTTTGCGTAAAAGATTTGGTATAGTTGTGCACTTGTTTTGCCGAAATGCACGATGACACACAGCTTTTTCTTCTTTTTTCTCTTTTTTTTTGTTATACAAAAATTTGATGAAAGATTAATTTAGTTTTGGCGCAATAGTTTTTTTAATTTTTTAACTTTAAATTATTAAGTTGTATGATGTTAAGTAGGGACTTAATTTTACTTAAAAAAATCAATTTAATTTAATTTTAGGTTTAGAATTATGACTTTCCTTATTAGTTCCACCACCGGCTGATATCAAGAATCAAAAGAAAGATCAAGTTGAAGGGAAGAATAATTACACCTTTCAACTTGTTTCAATTCCATGTTTTCCGCATTGAGGGAAATGGATACACTTATCGTGGTAATTTTGTACTTCGAAATATGTCGGTCATTTATTGGAAACACACAGAATTCCTTATGGGTAGAGTTCATAAACGCATCATTTATGCTGGCAGTGAAAATAAAAGAATTATTATTGGCGGTGTGATTATTTGTTTTAAGCTAAGTGTATGGGTCCCCAACAAAGCATCTCAATAGCTTTAACAGCAGGAAAAGTCTATTGAATGAAAAAGGACCTGAAGGTATGAAATCTTAAAATTTGTTTGTCTTAAAATAAGTAATGAGCATTGCTTTCGTTGTTTTTGTTATTTTATTTTCTGATATCTTTAGCATGAAAGATTCCGAGTGATGTTCCTTGCATATCTTCAAGTTCATAGAGGCTGTTACCAGCTACACTTTTTACTCTGGCTTGTACAAATGTTGGGCTAAGTTTTGCGTTAAACTTTTTAGAAGCGTCACTAAGGACGAAATTACGTTTCAAAACTAATTGCCCTACTTTGAAGGTGATGTTTTTACTTCTTGTGTTATACGTGTGTTCATATTGATCATGTGCTTTGGATAAAGAATCTTTAAGATGTTTGTGAATGATATTCATTTTTGAGGCTTTAGGCAAAAGTTCATACTCTGGGTTGTTCAAACCATTTAGTTTGCGAAGTAACGCATAGTCTGAGCCATGTTCGATTTTTGAATGCCCGAATAAAGCTTCGTGTGGCGACATGCCGATAGCCGAATGGACTGCAGAACGAAGAGACGATGTTATAGAGATTAAGTGTTTATCCCAATTTGTATGATTTGGACCTATATATGACCTAATAGCTGAAAGAATGGACCTATTTACGCGCTCACTTGCGTTGGCCTGTGGTGGCCATTTCGCTAGTTGCTTTTCTTAAGGGTGAAATAGATACAAATTTTGTTAATTGATCGAGACATATAATTATGAAGGTATTTCCAGATTTTGATCTTGGGTAAGGTCCAAGAAAATCTACAAAGAGATGTTGGAAAGGCCGTTCTACCACAAAAGCTTTCCCCATTGGCGGTCTGAGAGTAGAATTCGGAGCTTTTGAAGATTTACACACCATACAGCTTGAAATGAAAGCCTTTACTTGAGCTGCCATATTAGGCCAGTAAAAGCGCTCACGCAAACGGTAAAGTGTCTTAGCGATCCCACCATGCGAGGCTTTTGGCGGATCATGTGCCAGAAGTATCAATTGGTTGGTTAGCATGGATGGAATCCAGAGCTTCCAGATGAGGTCGTCAGCTCTAGGGTCTCCTGTGCAACATTTAACCTTTTTGTACACAAAATTTTCTGAGACACAAAGGTCAGGTAATTGTTCTTTGTTTTCCTCTATCGTTTTAATCAAGTCGACATATTCATCCGACTTAAAGGCTGGATCTGTCAAATCGATTGACAGAACATCTGAAGGGTGCACTTTCAATGATGTTTCAGGTACGATTCCATCAACCGCATACACTCTAGACAGAGCGTCTGGAACAACATTTTGTGAGCCCTTCCGATGCTCTATCTCGAAAGAGTATCGTTGAAGTCGAAGACTCCAACGAGCTAACCGTCCGCTCAGGTCTTTCTGATTCATGAGCCACTTCAGGCTCGCATGGTCAGTCACTATTTTAAATTCTTGCCCTTCTACATAAGATCGAAACTTTTCAACACCCATGACCGCTGCTAGGCATTCCAACTCAGTCACACTGTAATTTCGTTGAGCAGAGTTGAGCTTGTGTGAGAAGTAATAGATAGGCCTTTCTATACCCTCTTTATCTTTTTGGCATAAGACTGAACCTATCCCCGTTGTCGAAGCATCACACAAAATCACAAACGGTTTTTCGAAATTCGGATTTATCAGTATTGGAGCTGTGGTTAACGCAGTTTTGAGTTTTTCGAATGCTTGAATTGCCTCTGGGCCAAATACAAACGATTTTCCCTTTTTCAAAGTATCAGTAATAGGAGTGGCGATTGAAGAATAATCTTTGACGAAGCGCCTATACCATCCCGATAGTCCTAAAAATCTTCTCACTTGTCTTGGTGTTTTTGGAATGGGAAATTCCTTGATAGCTGAGACTTTGTCAGGATCCGTTTTCAGACCTCCATCTCCAACAATGAATCCTAAATATTTCAATTGTTTAAAACAAAATTTTGATTTAGCAAGATTTATCGTTAGACCTGCTGAACTTAAAAGTGAAGCCAGTTCAGTGAGAATCGCGGTGTGTTCTTCAAATGTCCCCGTAATTATCAAAAGATCGTCCAAATAAACGAAAACATTCTGTCTTAACCTGTGCGGAATCACCTTGTCCATCAATCTGCACAAACGTTGAGCAGCACCACAGAGACCAAAAGGCATCACTGTGTATTGATAAAGAGGCCTACCAGGCTCAGCAAAAGCAGTCTTTTCACGGGAGGATTTCTCCAGTGGGATTTGCCAAAAGGCGTCTTTCATATCTATACTCGATATAAAGAGTTTACCTGGAAGACGGCTGAGCAAACCCTCCATATGAGCAAATGGATAGGCGTCGTTTTTGGATACTTGGTTTACCTTTCTGGAGTCAAGGCAAAGACGATTTTTTCCCGGTTTCCTTACCAGAACAACCGGAGAGCACCATGCGCTGTTGCTTTCCTCTATGACACCAAGACTGAGCATCCTATCCAGTTCCTCATACATCAGGTTTTGCACCGCTGGAGAAACCGGGTAGTGCCTTTGTTTAATAGGTTTGGTATCCCCTGTATCAATAACATGCTCTTCTAATGTCGTTCTGCCTAGCCCTAGTTTAGCAGATGACGGAAATAAGTTTATGACATCTTCTAATTGTTTGGATTGATCCTGCGATAATTCGTGGACATTTGGATCGTCAATTTTCGGAGTATATCCCGAAGAAATTTCAGAGATAATTTGAGGTGCAATCTCGAATAACCTCCAAAAATTAACACCAAGGTATAGCTGTTGGTCTAATGAGGGAACTAAAAACAATGTCATCTCTTTCGAAACTCCCTTGTAAGTTATATTGGTTTTTACCATTCCAACCATTGGTTGAGATTGACCACTTGCTGTTCTAATGTTCGATTTAAATGGTTTAAATTCAACATTGGAATTTTTCAAAAGTTCAAAACAACCACTTCCTAAACAGCTGACGCTTGCACCACTGTCAAGGAGTCCAGGTATTCGTTTTCCAAAGACAGTAATGGTCGCATACGGTCTGGGATCATCTACATTACAAAGACTTGAAATTTTTATCTGATTTTGAACTTCTTTCTTTTTTCGAAAACGTTCTCGAAGTTTAATTATATGATTAGGTGGTTTACACTTGAATATCCGGCATCGAACTTCGTGATAATTCAGTAATCTCTCGTGAAGAGATTTAGGTTGTATTTGTCCTGAAGAAATTTTGATTGGAATTTCAGAATTCTTTAAAATTTTTGTCGTCGATTCGTTTTCATTTTTCTTTACGGAAATGTTTGGAATATTTGTGTTATTTTCGAATTTAGTTGAGTTTTCAAATTCATTGTTTTTTGGAATAGCCGGTAAAATAATCGTAGAATCAGGAATTTTTATAAGGTCAGTTGTATATGTAAAAACAGGTGAACATTGATTAGAAATAGATGTTGCATAATTTAAAGATTCGGGTTCTTTACTACAGGGCAAAACTACCCGGTTTTCGATTCGCCCTGTGTTCGGTTTCCCGAACACTTGACACAATGGGGTGTCGTGGTGTTCTCTAGTCCACATCGAAAGCAGAAAAGATTCCTCTGTGAGCTGGGACATTGGACGAATGAATGACCTTTAGTTTTGCAGTTCCAACAAACATAAGATGACTGATCGCGTTTGGGAACTGAATTTGTCTTAAGTGCGTTAATTTCAAAGTCTTGTGGATCATCTTCCACAAAATCAAGTTCATTGACCTGTTTCTTAAAATTCAACTGAGTAAATTGTTTATTGCGGATACTCTCACTTTGAAGGACATATCTTTCAATGGTTCTGCATACGTAGAGCATTTCGGGTAAACTGTTTGTTTTGTACGTAATCATTAGTTCCCCCATGCGACGTTTAACATTTTGTTTAACTAAATCGATAATCTCTTTAGCTGTTTTAGGTACTCGAAGACGAGTATTCATCAAAAGTATGGCGTTATAAAAGTCATCGAAACTTTCATTGTGCCCTTGTCGCCTGTCGAACATTTTTCTTGAAAGCTCAGAATCTGTTTCTAAGCTTCGATATTGTTCGATTAGTGCGAGCTGAAGACTTTGCCAATTTGCTGCTCTATGAGATTTAACATACATCCAGTACCAGGATTCTACGCTACCTGTTACAAACAAGTGAAAGTTTAGAAAGATATCTTCCCATGAAGCTCCATAACTTTCTTTCAACCTCTCGAGTCGAAAGACAAATTCATCAACCGTCATATTTTGGTTGTCAAATTTTAAACCCCACTTATGGAATTCAAACCTTTTGAATGGGTTACTTCGTGAAGAAGAAGAGCAAGCTGGGCGTTCATTGGAAATATCTTGATTAAGATTTAAGGCATTAATTTGAGCTATAAAATTATGAGTATTTTCACTCATATGATCGGGAGGTTCTGGTGTATTACCAACGGCGGCGTTTGGCATATTTGTTGCTAAAGGCTGAGAAATAAGTCTATTTGCAGTACTCTGAGATTGGGGAAGTCTGTTTACGTCATATTCGTCCGAATTTACTTGAGGTGTAGGAGCTTCAAGAGATTGTCGAATAGTCTCTGCTACTTTTTCTAAGGTTATTTGCCGTTCTCTTTCGATTTCTTGTCGCAAACTTATTAGATCGGCAGCTCTGGCTATACCTATAGAAGCGGTTACGACTTCCTGAATATGTTCTGTTAAAGTTCTATTGTGAGGAAATTGTTTATTGACATTCGAACCACTAGCTCCTTCTACATTATTTGTTACATTATCATTTGTAGTATCTGTGACATTTACATTATTTGAAACATTATTTACTGGGGGAATTTCGCTATTGTTTAGCTGTAAACCCGGTAATTCAAGGTCAACATCTCGTGTGTCTACTGGAGGTATAACTCCGCCATCTCTTTTAGTACGACCACTTTGGGTCCCTCCTCTTTGTTTAGAAGTCATATTATAAATTTTTGAAAACAAATTATGTATATTTGTGTATGTGTGAAAAAAAACTAATATTTTTTGTTATATAAATCATAAATATGTGTGTGGGTTCATGAAATATAATTTTGTGATGTGTAGTGCGTAAAGGTTTTATAAAACAAAATCTGCATAAAAAAAATATTGTTGGCTTGGCTCTAGAGAAAGATTTAAATATGATCGTAACGCAGCAAAGAGAAAAAGTTGTATTACATAGATTCTCTTGGTCGTTTAAATCTTTAATCACTCTCATTGACTCAATGTGAAATCCTGTGATGTAAACAAACTTCGACGCTTCAATAAATGTTTGATTTCACTGACCGCATCTTTTGGTCGTCTGTCAAGTCTGGAAACTTATCACTGAGATTTCATTTAAAGGTGTTATCGAAATGTGATTTTTTGAAAACTAATTATGGTTAAAATAAATTGGACAAGTTATATGCAACAAAAATTTAAGTAATTTTGAAAACTTTACAAAAAAAGAAAGCTCCGACGCAACTGTCAAAGATATGATCTCATGGACTTGAATCTTTCGGTCGTCTGACAAGATCTTTAAAAGAAAGAATTCTAAAAAAAAACACAAATCAAGTTGTAGCTCAAAATAGATGGTTTTATACCAAAAGACAATGCAACAGACAAGAAGTTGTTTTTTAAACAGATATCTTCCGGACATAAGAAATTTGGTATATTATCTTGCTAATAATTTTATATAAATTGTGTTGGCATATTCTTGCCCCACGTTGGGCGCCACCTGTGTAACGGTAGTTGGTCCTATCACACCAAAAAGGGCGATCTTAAGCCATCCCAAAGAAACCCAAGGACACAGGAATCCTTGCAGGAATCTATGGGTAGTATGAAAGGTTGTTCAGTTAGCGATGCGCGGTAGGCATGCTTGCGTTATGCACGAAAAACCAGCTCTTCGGTGGGGTGGGATCTTGCGCAGGCTACTGAACATCCGTACATTTTTTATACATGCCTAGAAAAATTTAAATAGTTTTCAAAAAAATAACTCAAACAACAAAATTAAACAACAGCATGTTAATTCAAAACCTTTAAACTATGGGAAACCTTAAGGTGGTATTGGTTTCCTAGAGTGTTGCCCTCCCACTATCTATAACCAAAGATTACAGATAAGACCTTGGCTAATGCTCCACTCGATTTTAGCAAAAGCCCCTATAGTGAAAAGTGAACCCCACAGGCTCACTTGATCTTCACTCACATCACTTATTAATTTCACTTACCCACACTAACACAACGAAATCAGAATCTCATCTCAGGAAGGTAATATCATTTCAAATTAAAATAAAACTTAATTTGATTCATTTTTAAGATCTACAATCAACAAAAAATTTTATTCAATAAAAAAAAATAAATGGTTTTAGCAAACATTCTAAAAAAATGGATTCATTGTCTAAATAATGGGTGCTTAAACTAAATATTAAAATTTAAATAATGGAATGAGATTATGAAATTTTTTTTTTTTTTAACCCGAATAATTAAAATTAAAAAAAAAATATATATTTATCGATGGATTCAGAAAAGAACTTTTGTATTCACCTTTTTTATATATATATATTACTATATTACCCTTTAAAGGGTTGATGGAACCAATATAAATAATAAACAAAAAAAATAAATTCAAATAATTATAGTTCGTTCATATGTTTAAATAAAAAAAAATTAAATAAATGTATATAACGACTCACCAATTGAAGGTAATATTATGTTAAAAAAAAAAGTTGTTGTCGAATGTATAAGTTGAATATACCATGTCATTTGCGCAGCAGCGGTGGCTTCTCAATTTGTTGTGCACAGCAGATTGAATAACCGATGCTCTAGCTAAATAAAAAAATATGTAATAAAAGAAAAGTAAACAAATGAACGATCTTTACAAAAACAAAATGATAAAATTGGAAATACTCAACTTTCGGTGTTGTGAATTCGGAAAAATTAATTGAGTGGTTTCGGGATGACCGAATAAAAAAGTAAAAAGAACACAAAATTTTAACTCTTGATCATACTATGTAGATCGTCGTTGTTGTTATCTTTTTGTTTGCTTGGCTGATGATGGTGTTGTTGATGCTGGAAATGATGCTGATGATAACGATGATGCTGACATATAAGATTGCTATTATAGGGTGTTGGATGATGGATTGTAGATAGTTTTGGTGGATATGAATATGTCTATTGCAGGTCTATTGTAAGATGATGATGTGAATGCGAAATTGTCTTTGCTTCAATGTTTAGGGCACGAGGTGTCGATTATTTGGCAAAATTTCGTAGAGTGGTGTCACAGGTTAGTTTGCCACTAGGCCTTACGATAAAGTTTACCAAGCATGTGACGTACGCAGAGTATTAGCGAGAACCAAATAGGTTAACTAAAGCTAGGCCGGTGTGGAGAAAGATTTGAATGACCATGTGCACGCAGAGTATGATTGACTGCGATCTTCGAAGTGCTGTTCGGTGTCTCTGTCCACTGGAGTCGTCTGGACAGGCAAGGCACTGGCTAGAGAGACAGCGCTTTGCGTAAAAGATTTGGTATAGTTGTGCACTTGTTTTGCCGAAATGCACGATGACACACAGCTTTTTCTTCTTTTTTCTCTTTTTTTTTGTTATACAAAAATTTGATGAAAGATTAATTTAGTTTTGGCGCAATAGTTTTTTTAATTTTTTAACTTTAAATTATTAAGTTGTATGATGTTAAGTAGGGACTTAATTTTACTTAAAAAAATCAATTTAATTTAATTTTAGGTTTAGAATTATGACTTTCCTTATTAGTTCCACCACCGGCTGATATCAAGAATCAAAAGAAAGATCAAGTTGAAGGGAAGAATAATTACACCTTTCAACTTGTTTCAATTCCATGTTTTCCGCATTGAGGGAAATGGATACACTTATCGTGGTAATTTTGTACTTCGAAATATGTCGGTCATTTATTGGAAACACACAGAATTCCTTATGGGTAGAGTTCATAAACGCATCATTTATGCTGGCAGTGAAAATAAAAGAATTATTATTGGCGGTGTGATTATTTGTTTTAAGCTAAGTGTATGGGTCCCCAACAACAGCATTGTGTTCATTCGAATTTTGTGTATAATTATATGGTTATGGTTAAATTTAATAGAAACTAATTTTCGGTGATTTATTTTATCAGTGAGAAAAACAAATATCCAAATAAATAAATGATAAATAAAAAGGCAAACAAGTAAATACACAAATGAATAAATAAAAAAGTAAATAAATAAGTACATAAATAAACAAATAAATAAATATATAAATATAAATTAGTAAAGGAGAAAAAATGTTTAAATAAATAAGTAGACAATAGAATGAATATGTAATAAGATACATTAATTATTAAACAAACAATATAAACATATAATGATGCATAACTAAATAATATAAAAATATCGTAAATATAAGATAATAAATAATACACAATAACAATTTGTTAAGTTAAGTTTCTAATTAGAGAGTTTTCACTTAATACAAGTTTTGTAGACATTTTTTTTACTGAGAATGGCAATTTTCTCGTCTACTTTTAAGACGTTTGTTGTCTCTATCTGCAAGGCTTGGGTTGAGAAATACCAGGGGAGCTTGAGCATCATTTTTAAAATTTTATTTTTAAGAATTTGCAATATTTTCTTCTGCTCCGTTCCAGGAGATTTTTTGTTCTTAAGATCACATATCAAATATTCAATGTCTTCAACCGAAATTTATTCCTCTTCAGATAAGCTTATTAAATTCAATGACAGAGGTATCTACAAGGCTTGTTAAAACAGGATCGTTGAAAAGGTTAATGGTAGTATCATATTGCTAGCAAAAGTATTTGCAAGTGTATTTGCTTTGTTTTTCATTACAAGTATGAATTGTGCCTGTCGATTCAAGTGGTGGTATTTGAATATTTGTATTTTAAATTATATTGTGTATGTAAGATTCAAAATGGTACGATCCGACTAAATTTTGAGGTAAACTAACAAAACAGTTCCAGTAAGGTTGAACTACTAAGTGAACACCTTATATGTAGGTCTTCTTCGACTTATTCGAAATCCAGGCCTATAAGGAGCGATTTTATCCGGCTCCCCATCCTTGGAGTTATACTTAGGATCTTGCCCTCCAGGTTGTGTTTGCCGTCAGGGTGACTTCCTAGCCGCGTAAAAACTTTATAGCTACGAAGCACCAACACGCCTCGGATACGGACGGATTTACTGTTGACAACCTACGCAAACGAATTAAGGATAACGAACTTCGGATATGCAAGTGGTATATAGGTACCTTAACAGACCACGTTCGGCCGACACGCTTTCAGCATCATGGATGTCCGAACTTTCCGAGGAGCTAACATCGACTCGGACCACTACCTCGTTGTAGCCAAGGTAGCACTTCGGGTTTCAGACCCAAGGCAAAACAGGGAGGTGCTAGTAGAAGGTACAACGTCGAACGGCTACAATCGCCAGAGATCGCCAAATCCTTTTCCGACCGAGTTACAAGTAACCTCTCTCAAAGTACTCCACCGCCAACACAATGTATCGAAAACCAGTGGCAACAACAGCCACCAACAAGGACCCCCTGTTTGATGAGGAATGTCGGCAGCAAATGCAGCCAAACAACAGGCATGTAAAGCTGCGCTGCATAAAACGACGAGAGCTGCTCATGAGCTCTATGAGCAGAAGAGGAGAGAGGAACACCAACTTCTCAGAAGAAAAAAGATAGGGCATGAGAAGCGTGAGAAGATGTTAAGAGGTTTAAAAGCAGGAATGAAGTTCGAAAGTTTTATGAACAGGTGAAACGAAATTCACAGGTACATAAACCTAGCACCGAAGGCTGCAAAGACGAAAGTGGAAACATCATAGTGGAACCGCAGTCAAAGCTGAGGATATGGAAGGACCACTTCTGCAGACTGTATAACGACTGCCATATCTAAGTTGAAGTCTAATAAAGCCGCTGGAGCGGATGGCTTGAATGCCAAACTCTTTAAAGCAGCTGGAGATAAGTTGGTTAGGAGTATGCATCAACTTATCTGTAAGATATGGTCGGAAGAAAGCGTGTCCGATTAATGGAACCTCAGTATTGTTTGCCCGATCCTGAAAAAAAGAGACCCCCTAAACTGCACCAACTATAGAGGAATCAGTCTACTTAACATCGCCTACAAAATCTTCCCTGCCGTAATATGTGAACGTCTAAAGCCCATCGTCAACAACCTTATCAGTGTGGTCTTAGACCAGGAAAGTCCACAGTCGATCAAAAATTCACATTATGGCAGATCCTGGAAAAGACCCAAGAACACCAAATCGACACCCACAATCTTTTCATCGATTTCAAGGCCGCATATGACAGCATCTACAGGGACGAGCTGTATAGAGCCATGTCTAGTTTTGACATCTCTGCCAAACTCGTCCGTTTGTGGAGGATGACCATGGAGAATTCGGACTGCTCCATTAAGGTTGGAAACAACTTAACAGAACCTTTCGATGTCAAAAAAGGTTTTAGCCAAGGTGATGCGCTGTCATGTAATTTTTTTAACATCGTGCTTGAAAGAATAGTGCAGAGCTCACACGTCAACACTAGAGGCACTGTCTATCACAAGTCTGTCCAATTACTAGCATATGCTGATGACATTGACATAATCGGAAGAACTCAGCGTGATGTCAATGGGGCTTTTGTGAGTATTGAGGCAGAGGCGCAAAAATGGGCTTAACGGTTATTGAGGGCAAAATAAAGTACATGCTGTCGTCAAGAAAGGACATACAACACCGACGTCTTGGTCAAATCTTCACCATCGACAGACGTAACTTTGAGGTAGTCAAGGACTTCGTCTACCTAGGCTCCGCTGTAAACGCAGAAAACAACACCAGCGCTGAGATCAAACGCAGAATAACTCTTGCTAACCGCTGTTTCTTTGGACTAAGAAAGCAATTGAGTGGTAAAGTCCTCTCTCGAGAGACCAAAGTGTTGCTATATACGATCCTTATCATCCCCGTCCTGCTATACAGTGCAGAAGCATGGACTATGACAAAAGCGGATGAAAGAACCTTGGGTCGGTTCGAGAGAAAAGTTTTTCGTGTGATCTACGGTCCCGTATGCATTGAAGGTGAGTGGAAGAGTAGATGGAACGACGAGCTGTACGGGATGTACAGCGACGCCAGAAGGGTAAAAGTCCAACTACTAAGATGGCTTGGTTACGTAGAGCGCTTGGAAGACCGCGGATCAGGTGGAGCGCACAAGTGGAAAGTGACCTAACCCAACTTGGAGCGCGAAACTGGAGACACCTAGCTAGGGAACTAGCTAGGGACCGAGCTAGATGGAGAAATTTGTTGGGTGAGGCCCTAGTTCACACAGGACTGTAGCGCCACCTTAAGTAAGTAAGTAAGTAACAAAACAATTACCATTGGTTTATAATTGAATCGATTTACCTTCGATTGTATGTTTAAGAGCGTAAAATGAGGTTTCAGCTTATACTTTGGTTTGCAACTCTTTGTAATGAAATCAAAATGATAAAACTTATCAGTCAAAGACAAATCTATAGATACGAAGATTTTCATCTTTTATTCTAAAATTAAATTCACAATCAATCCGCCAAATAGCAGTATACGTAGGTACCTTTCCCTTATCAGTCATCGAAATCAGACTTGGGATTCAAATCACGTTTTCGACTTGTGACTTCCTTAGAAGATTTTTTTTTTTGCTCATGATTGTTAATAATGTGTAGAATATTGATAATAAATATTATATATGACTATCATCACTGGAACCATTATTATTGCCTTATCATTCCTTGTCTGAACTTGAAGCCATCATGAGTATTTGAAGAAGAAAACGCGAATGTCAGGCACCAATAAGCTACATAAGCATGACGTGCTTGCATGTTGAATTCTATTTTAAATATTATTTTCATGTTGTACTCGTATATAGTTATGGAATTCAAAATATGTTCTCTCGCAAGTATAGATATAGAAATATATATTATTTAATTAAAATTTGTAGCGCACAATGAAATTCACGGTTATTTGTCACTACAGTGATATCAATAAGAGTGAAACAGAGAGAAATAGTGATAGAGAGAGAGAGATAAATTAAACCAAAAACCATGGAAACTTTTTCCAAATTTCCATTGGGAAAAGTTAGAATTATGAAACAAATTAAATCAATGGAAAAAGTTTTCCTTGAATTTATTATCATTTCGAGTTATGCTGTAAAAACTCATGGTTTAAATGACAACTAGTTACGAACGATGGAATACGACAACGATGGTTTAGGATTAAATTAATTCAAAACAAATAGAACAAATTTATATTTGAATTATTGAAAATCACTTTTAGGCATACAAACCAAAAATATGATTGATTATTACGCATGTATTTCTATATATTGAATATTTCTTTAAAAATAAATGCAAATCACTTCAATAAGTTTGATGTTTTTTTTTTTTAAAGAGCTTGAGAACTTGAAATAACCAAAAACACCAATCCCAAAATGTTGTTGGAATGAATTTTGTATTATTATAATCTGTTAAAAACATTAAAGTAGAACCGCTGAACCATTGCTGAAGATGTTTAAGGCACATTTTCAGATTGTACAACGGCGATGACGAACCGAATTCCGCTGTCAGACAGGATGATCCATTCAATACAGACGATGAAAGCCAAACTTCCTGGCTTCTCGGCTTCCCGACTTAGTCAAAGTCAAGATTGTCATATCTAAACGGAAGTCTGAAAAAGCCGCTGAAGCAAATGGCTTAAAAATTAAGCTTTTTAAAACAGCTGGAGAAACTTTTATTAGGACTATGCATCAACTTATCTGTTAAATATAGCCGGATTAAAGGATGCCCGATAAATGGAACCTCAATATTGTTTACCCGACACTGAAAAAAAAGACCCTCCAAACTCCACCAACTATAGAGAAATCAGGCTCTTTCACATCTCTTAAAAAATCGTCTCTGACGTAATTTGTGAACGTTTAAAGCCTATTGTCTTTATTAGTTTGGTGTTAGACCAGAAAAGTCCGCAGTCGATCAAATATTTAAATTATGACAGATCTAGGGAAAACTTTAAGAACATTAAATCGACATCCACTATTTTTTCATCCATTTCAAGACCACATATGGCAGCATTCACAGAGAGTACTCTTTCGTTTGTGCAGGATGACCATTAAGAATTCGCATTGCTCCATAAAGGTTGGAAATAACTTAACCGAACCTTTCGAAGTCAAAAAAGGCTGTAGACAAAGTGATGGGCTGTCATGTGATTTTTTTAGCATTGTTCACACTAGAAGCACAACACAGTGCAGTAGAGGAAACCCGCGGATCAGGTCACAGGTAGAAGTGGATAGTGATCTCATTCAACTAGACCCAACAAGCAAGGGACTAAGTTGGTTGGTAAAATTTGTTAAGTGAGGCCTTCGTTAACACAGGACTGTTGTATAAATACAGGGTTTTTTCAATAAAGGCGGGTAGATGATAAAAATGTCAATCGTGGCGTTTGCAGTGTGGCACGTAGCAATTTATATCATCGTTATGTACCGCTCACTGTTGACGGTGACCACCTCACTAATGTCGTTTTCAAAAAAGTACGGACCAATTACGCCGCCGTCGTCGGTCCAAAATCCAAACCAAACTGTAACTTTTTGAGGATGCATAACCTGGTGAACCTCTCGTTGGTTGATTTCCTACCATTTACGGCAATATTGCTTATTAACACAGCCTTTGATCCGAAAATGCGCATTGGCACTGAAAATGATTTTTCGGCCAAAATTGGTATTCTCTTTCAAACGATTCAAAGCCCAGTCAACGAACAAACGACGTAGTCTATGGTCATGAGCTTTGAGCTCCTGGGTCAGTTGGATCTTGTACGGGTGTAGACCCAAGACCTGACGCAAAATTCGCCAAGTAGAAGTCTGCGAAAGGCCGAGGTCTTCTACACGACGAAGAATAGACTGGCTCGGGTTGCCATTATGATTTGGCATAAGCAACTGAACAATAAACAAAATATTTGGCAATAGTCGCCTAAACAAAATGGCCGTCAGGAGGCCCTAAATCTACCCGCGCCAATTTAAAAACCCATATGTCCTCTACACTGAGCCGCGGCTATGAGTTTCATATTCTATTCGACCAGGATCAGTGCAATTTTGTTAAACTTTTTCCAATAAATCTGGTCGTGTTATGTTAATAGGCGTTTTCCTTTCTAAGCTCAACTTCTTAAGCACAGAATTGTATGTATTCCTTCAAAATAAAATAACCAAACAAAAAGCTGAGCGAAGCTGACATCGCTTTCGTTTTATGTTCTATGGAAAAGACATATTCCAAATTCTAAAACTCTTCACAGTTGAGGTCTCTAGAGTGTTTCATAAATAACTTGAGCTTACAAAGTAAAACGCCTTATGGTGACTTGAATATTGACTTTAAATGCTACAAGAGCCGGCATTAACTAATGACTTTCGAAAGCCCCATTAAAAAACTCGAAAAAAGAACCGGCCATGCCGCCAGTGTGTAAACTGCACCAAAAAGTCATTTTTAATGGATGTAATGATGAAAAGCTGATTGTCATCTTGCAATCGGTGAAAGAGTCACAAAATCTTAGCTTGAAAAAAGATACAGCGGGCAAGTAATACAAACCAGCAGGTCTAATACAGCGGCTGTAGTTACTGATGAAATATTTGATAAATATCTCCTAAGAAAGACTTGATTCTTTTAAATTTAATAAAAAAAACTCGTATTTTATTAATCTATTTTTAAAGTAATTGTGAAATGAAGGAAAAAGACACGCCCATCTATTGACCTATTAATCTTTTGAACTAAACAATGTTTCTGTTTGCTTAAACTTAATCAGGTCATCGTGTCAAGACTTTTTGTGAATTTTGACGATAATTTGTTCCCGATTAACAGGGGTTAAGTTATAAATCAATCAGTGTCATTGTACGCTCATACCCAAAAGAGGGTTACCGTGTTCGTTTTCACTCATGATTTGTCAGTTTGGTTTTTCTTGTCCTTATTTCAATTCAGCACATTTTAAGAGAAAATATATTCCACAATCTGCAAGTTAGACTGATTGAAAGCCACCGCATTATTCCGAGAACTTTAAAGGTGTACGTTTCCAACGAAACATTAGATGATAATATACAAGACTCTATTCCGTTTTGGAAAGAAAAAAAAACAACCAGTTTAAAAACTATGTTTAACCTTAACTTACGGTTTCTTATACAAAGATCTAATTAATCAAATCATAACGATCTTCTGACTTGAGAAAATTCTTATTCCATATTTTAATAGCTTTTATCTTTATCTATTCGCATTACCATATTAACACCTTGTAACTTATTACTTGATACTTGAATAACACTACAGTAAAACCAGCTTAAAAGAAACGGCTTTCCTTGTTTTTTTTAAAAGGTTATTTTTACTTCAAAAAACATTATTTGTATGTTTTTATATTTTAAAAACTTAATTAAACGACGTATTCGTCTTTACTTTTGAACTCTTTGCCGTTTTCTGTTTGAAACTGTTTAATCAAGAACAGTTAAGCGTTTCTTCTAAAGTTTAAAATCTAATTAGTATTTTTAGAAAATTGAATGAATTTCTGAGAATACAAAAATTATAATTTTTTTTTAAGGGACTAGGAAACATTTGTTGAGATTGTTTCTTATGTAGGAAGCACTGATATGAAAATGAAAAATATTATATACCTACGCATCATGACATTTTTGGGGAGACTTGCAACTAATAAGTCTAAAACGATTTTTATAAAGAATTTAGAATTATATAGCAAGAAAGACTGGACTGCATATCTAAGAAATCTAAACTATGACTAACTTATTGAAGGAGGTGCCAAACGAAACTGGTTATAAGGTTTTAGTTTTAATGTGATTTGAGAATTCTTATAACTTACGTTTTATTTTACCAATGGATAAATTGGCACATAAAATGCGCTCGAAAATTTAAATTTAAACTAGGTTACGAATGCAATATACAGATTGAATGGTAATATCTTGTAAACTGTACGTTCGGGAGGGAATATGGAATCGCTTCTGAAAAAAGTCAAGATAGCAGTATTGGAATATTAGAGTAAGATAGAATCGGATGAAGTATATTAACTTACTTATTATTATCATAGACATAAATATACAGTTGAATCATTTATAACATTAATAACATTGTTAATCAGATTGCATTCAATGACTTCACTTTCAAACTTCAGACTTCAAATTCACATGTAGAAAAAACATATATTTCACAATCAATTGAATGCAATCTTTGAGAGTTCATGCATTCTCTTGCATTCTTTGTATACTTTTGAATTCTTTTACATTCCTTGCATTCTTTTGCAATTCTTTTCGACCAAAAATTGTTTAATTTATGATTTGAACAAGTTGATGAATTCAACTTTAAACTTTCTTTAAACTTGTTTGAAAAAGTTTAATGCGATTTTAAACAAAGCAATGTAAGAGAATACATGAATTCTCAAAAGATTGCATTCAATTGATTGCAGTAAAATCAATGGAGACCAAAAATGATTGTAGTTTTTTTGCTACAAGTTATTGGCGATAGCATTATTTGAACTCTGATGTCCCAAAGTGAAATAAATAAATTAAATCTTTTTATTAGATTCAATAAATGATTTTTAAGGACTGCATTTTTTTACAAGCCTGTCTTGAGGAACTGTTGAGATTGCAAAGATATTGGCGATTGAAAACTTCTTGACAATAATAAAAAAAAAGCGCAAAATCAAGTTCTTTAAATTTAAGATAACTAAATTAGTGCAGGATTTGATCATTTATTTATTTATTTATTTTATTTTGAACGCTTAGTAACTGTAAGATACAATATCTTATAAGGTAGTAACAAGCTTATAAATGAGAATGACAATGTAATTATTATAATTAAATGACATTTCAATTATTTATATTATGATTATTATTATAATATGAAAAGTTTAATAACTTTCTATACGGTCTATGTAAGTATGTAATATAATTTTAAATTGAAAAGTAATTTATTAAGTCCTTTTTAAGTCTTGTTGTGTTTTGATTTTCTTTAATAAAGCGTGGAAGGGAGTTCCAGAGGCGAACTGAATTTACAAAAAATTGACGCTCAGAAGTTAAGCATGTATAGCGAGGGTGAACTAGTTGACGAGTCCTGTTAGAGGTGGGGAAACATATTCTGTCAAAACAATATTGTGGTTGTTTTGTGTGCAATATATCGGAGAGGAGAATTAAACAACGAAGTTTTACATAATTTTCCAAGGGCATATTTAATAACAGGGAAGAATAATTAGATATTCTGTCATACCTACGTAAACCAAAAGCATAGCGAACGATATTATTAAAAGCAGTATTAAGTTTGCGTTTACTATCATATCTACAGTTGCAATATAACTCACATCCATAAATCAAAATAGGTATAAGCAAGGTCTTTGCTAGCAGTATTCGTGTTTTTACTGGCGTAAAATACTGGGTTACCCAAAGTGTACGTAGAGCACCATACATTTTGCCGACAAGTCCGTTTATGTGATCGTCCCAAGTCAAATATCGATTAAATGTAACGCCAAGGTTCTTTGCAGTCTGTACGTATTCGATTGGACCATTACTTAACATAATTTGAGGAAAGTAAACAAGATCTAAGTTCTTTCTTGAGATAACTAAGCATTTAGATTTCTTCGGATTCAAAAAAAGACCATTTAAATGGGACCAATTTAAAATTTTCTCAAGGTCCTCATTGACATTGGAGACTCCATTGTCAATAAGTCCGAGAGGGCAGCTTAGATATAGTTGGACGTCATCGGCATACAAGTGGCAGGAACTATTATCGATCAAAGATGGTAGTTCATTTACATACATTGAGAATAGTAAAGGACCCAGTATCGATCCTTGAGGAACGCCAGATAACGTAGGTAGAAAATTGGACAAACTGTCACCAGCTTGGACTGCTTGCTTTCTATTGTTTAAATATGAATATATGAGCTTTGTGGCGCCTGTTGAAAAATTAAACTGCTGCATAAGCTTGTTACAAAGTATGACATGATTAACTGTGTCAAATGCCTTGGAGAAATCAAGTAAAACCAAAAAAGTTACATCATCCTTATCCAACGATTGCCTTATGTCTTCAGTTACGTTCAAAAGCGCAGTTATACAACTGTGCTTTTTGCGGAAACCAGATTGTTGCGAGGTAAGCATGGAGTTAGTCGTAAGAAAAGCGTTGATTTGTTTCTGCAAAATTTTCTCAAAAACTTTAGATAAATAAGAAAGAATTGAAATAGGTCTGAATTCGGTTCCTTTAGCATTTTTAGGAAGTGGTAAGATTTGTGCCACCTTCCAAATGTCAGGATAAACTCCAGACATTAAAATGGAGTTAAATGTAAACGTGATGTAGGGCAGCAAAAATGGTAATTCCGTCCAGACCAATAGCATTAGACTTGATTGAGAGTAAGCTTTCTACAACATCAGTAGAATCTACTGCTCGAAAACCGAAACCAGGATGATCTGAGTCTTCCACAAACGAGACACCCCCAGAAGTGATTGGCAAAGGCGAAAGTGACGGTCGTGAGGCAAATGCTTCGTTAAGTGTGTTTACATCAAGACCTACAGCAGTCGCATTTCTCAACTTTCCAATGCCAACGTTTCGCAAGTTTCTCCATAGTTGTCGCCCATTCAGTGAAACATTTAAATGCTTAGAGAAAATTTGAGATTTAGCTGTACGAATTTCTGCAATAACTCTGTTCCGAAGAGAACAAAATGCGAGTCGTAACTCGGGCAATCGATACCGCTTCCAATTATTAAATGCATGATCCCGTTTTTGCATTAACGATCTTATATTATTTGTAAACCAGGGCTTATCATTTTGTTTCAAAATTTTTGTTTTCAAGGGAACATGAGTGTCGTAGAGAAGATTTATCTTGTTCGTTAAGAATTGAACTTGTTCATTGGAAGAAGGCATGTAAAAAATGTTATCCCAATTGATGGCTCTTGTATCTTCCTCCAAGTGCAGAACATTAATATTCTTAAAATCACGATATGAAATCTGTTTGACGGCATATATAAGATTAAACTTTATTGTCAAAAATATTAAGTCATGCCTTGAAAAAGCCGGTGCGGAAAGTTGATCATACAAAACCACATCCCTAATCTCACTAACCAAAAATAAGTCAAGAAGTGTCGCGCCCCCGTCAAAGAAGTGAGTCGGAATCACAGTATTAACAGGGCTAAGATTGAGTGCACGCATGTTATGAATTAAAATGTTTGGGCTTAGTAGATTGCAATTAAAATCTCCACATAAAACTATATTTGGAAAGCCCAGAGAGATTTCTTCTAAAAGTTCAGAAAATTGTGAAAGTTCTATATGCTTATTTGGCCTATAAATTGCTCCTAAAAGTAGATTTGTAGTCCTTACTAACGTCCATTTTATTTACTTTCTCGAATTCAATAGAAGTTTTCAAAACAAATTATTGCATTAACATATTCTCAAAAACCCGATTATGTTTATTTTTTCTAATAGTCCTCAAAACAAGGGAATCATCTCGTATTAGATATATTAAGCTGGAAATTTGTGTATGCCTTCTTTTTAGTGTTCTAGGCATTATGTTAAAAGTCATATGAAATTTCTGTTACTGGGCTAAATGGTGATAACTCAAAAACTTGACGTAATGGGTTGCTTTTAACATAACAAAAACCTATGCAAACGTTTACTTGATTGGCAGCAACAGAACCTTGTCGACTAGTGCAATTGATCTACATATACCAACTACGAGATAAAAAAGTTGCTGTATAGAAGCGAAGTTTAAACGGGTTTTACTGTACCTACCTGTACTCGCTGCCTATATATGTTGGCCATGGAATTAGATCACTTTTATCAAAGTCAATATCACAAGTTCATTTTGTGTACATGCGTTCCACGCTTATTATTTGTTGTTGCTATTTTTCTGTATAGTTTTTGTTATTATTAAAAATACAAAACCCGCTCTCCCACACTTAGCAGACGCGAGGAAGTGAAAAACAAAAAACAAATTACAAGAGCGAGAATTTGTTGTTATTTTCCCAGAGAACTATTCAAATGAAAAAGAATCTCAAATAAAAGTTTGTTCTTATCAGTATCTACGAGTATCTCTACAAGCGGCTGATTCGAATAAAGTATTGAAATAGATAGAGACTCATGTAATTTATAGATACAAATACATCAGACGTAGTATAGACCGTCATAAATCTCCTGTAGTCACTCGCGTTTCGTTCAATCTAACGGTAGATGTGTGGTGTATCATAAGTGATGTGATTTAATTCAACCGACTGATACTGTAGTAAGTCGAATCAAGAAAACAAAAGCTCCCTGCATTATAATTATTAAGTGTGCTCTTTTTTTCCATCCGAAGAGAAAATCACAACAAATCGAAAACTTAATTTTTGATCTCTGCTGGATTCAAGAAAATATTTCTTAATTATGTTTCATCAGTACGGGTCTTCTAACTCGCTGACGAACATCTTCTAATTTTACGTTTTTCGTTGTTTTTTTATTGAACTTTTAAATTTTGTGATAGTCTACACACTCGTACCTCGAAATATTTTGCAAGGTCTTCGTGCGCGGATATTTTTAGATCTTTTGCGTGAAAAATAAAAATAAAAAAATCTAAATCAACATAATATTTTATAGAAAATAAAGAAGAAAAATCCCATTTCCTGTGTTTCCAATATATAAGTGTCAAGGATCCGGTGCGGTTGTTCGCTTTTAATGTACTGCGTTTAAAAAAAGCTCAAAGTGAAAGATCATCCTCCCTCTATATTTCTTTAAATCATGCCGGAAAAAAAGGATACGGAAAAGGTATGGCATGGCGGGCGTATGAACTAAACACTTATGTACATATTAAAACACTTCCTCTTCTTTTCTACTCAATTGAATACTTAGTAGTAGGCAGGTTAGAGTGTGTATTGTACAGTTGTGGTCATATAATTAAGTCACAAAAATACATTTACTTAGTTTTATTTTCTTTAAAAAAAATGGGCAAATACGCGTCAAAGGAAGAGTAATGTTTAATTTTTATGACATTGCAGCTATTTGTTGTGGAAGTAGTAGAAAAATAATAGATAATTATATAATTCAATTGATTTCAGTTTTTTCGTTTATGTTCTCCATCAAATTTAGTTCGTCAAAAATAAAAGCTCAACTCAATGTGACAATCAAATACTTTTAAACTTAGTTCACGTATTCAAAATCTTTTATTTTTATCATAAACTTGAAGACTTACCCTTTTAAAGTTTTACCAAACAATGATATCTACTTCTAGTGATTGGAGAAATTGTGTTACTTATCATCTCCAACACTTCATACCTAGCACCTTAAACCAACCTTACCATACGCCAATATTATATACAGGGTTATTCATTTTGTGGTTTCAAAAGTAAACGTAAATAAACAAAAAAAATATTTGTTTTCCTGATATTTCTCTTTTATTATAAAGTTTGAACGTTGACATTACGTGTGAAAGACTATATCATTTAAATAACCACCACGCAATTTAATGCTTGATTCTTTTAAGGTAATTTTTGTGGCCACTTTTTGACACATATTTTACGGTATCTCAGTTATAACTTGATGAATGTTGGTTTTAAAGTGCTCAAGAGTTAAAGGCTTATCTGCAAAAGCCGGTCTTTCGAGTAGCCCCACAAAAAAAAGTCCAGCGGTGTCAAATTGCATAATGATCTTGGTGGCCAGTTGATATCACCACGACAAGAAACTACGCGGCCAGGAAATGTCTCTTGCTATAAAGCCATATTCGGTTGAGTTGTGTGGGATGTGGCACCGTCTTGTTGTCAGTTATCATATGACCATAACGCTCCGAATGGACGGTGAGACTCTTTCGATCGCCGTTTTTGAAGAAGTAAGTCCCAATCACACCTCTGGACCAAAGAGCGGACCAAACAGTAATTTTTGTGGATGTTATGGCCTCTCTTCAATTAATTGAGGATTCTCAAAACCCCAAATACGACAATTATGTTTATTAAGATACCCATCGAGTCAGAAATGTGCTTCGGTGCTAAAGAAAATTTTGTTTGAAAAAACGCCGTCCACCGCTTGTTGATCAAGCACCCCATCACGACGCACATTGTGAATGGTCAGCTGGCATTCAATGTTGTGTGAGCTGGACTTTATATGGGTGTAGGAAATACGCCATACGTAAGAAAGTCCTAATTCCTGAGAACGACGATGAATCGACACATTCGGGTGTTCGGTAACACTTTCACTTACAGTCGTTTCAAATTTCTTCACAATTTTGCCAATTGCTTTCATAGTTGGACGATTATGTAAACCATTATTTTCTCTAAAAGCATGATATGTATACGTCGTGCGATAATTAAGCGATCCATTTTCTCAAATGTCAGATTTTCAACTGAAAAAAAATTGGCTTAACAACTTAGTTTGACAGATGTCGAATTCCAGCCCTATACTTTTGAAACCGCAGAATGCATAACCCGTTATTTCTCAAGGGTTATTTAAAAACTAGCTTTATTTCATCAAATAATAAAATTTATGAGTATTTTTAACAAACTAAGCTGGAAAAAAAACATTTCTGGTGGGGATAGAAAAACATAAGAATTATCAAATTGTATTCCTTCTTGACATCGATTCAAATTAGAGATCAAACGAAAAGCTTTTAAATTATTAGCTTAAACCATAAGATGGTATTTCCAGAATAAGAACTTGAATGGACGCTTTGCTAAAAGTAAACAAAATGTGACGAAATAAATTGTTAATAGAAGAATAATTTCGTTCTCGAAGGCATCTTCACAAAACCTCGAGTTTTTACAATTTGGTCACGAATATAATTTCAAAGTTTTTGGAAATTATAGAAGAATATTTCACCTATTATTCAGGTCAATACAAAAATTGCTGGTCAAATGTATTTTGATATAATCTGGATATTTTTTTGAACATCGAGTAGACCGTTTAGCTTCGATATTTCACCAAAATAACGAATAGAAACAGTTCTCTTGCATTGTCAAATCGTAATGTATGATAATAATTCTACTACATTTCTGGCGTAATTTAAACCCTATGAACAAATTCTGGAATATTATCTATTAAAAGAGTATTTGCCCTCGAAAACCAATGAATAAGGCCCCATTCTGTGGAATAATCCAACCGGATTTTATTAAAACATCTTCTCCTTAATGTGCATTATTCTTCGGTACAGTGTCGCAAAGATGTGCATAATTTATCCGACAAAAAGATTTCCAACCGTGTTATAAGCTGCACGAATTGCAGTCTCAAAGTTCTTTATGGAAAATGGCTGAATTTTGTGTGAGTTCCTGAAATCTCAAACAAATTTCTTCAAAAAACTAGTTTTTAATGTTCAATTTTGTTTGAATAGATGTAATTTAGGAACTGTAAGGTCAATACTTAATTTTCAACAACAAAAAGCTAACTCAAATTTCACTGGATTAACTTATATGACTGCAACTGTTCGTTTTGCTGGTGTGTTGAATGTGTTTTTGCAAATATGATGCCTCTCAACAGGGGGTTAGGGTATTAGAACTGAGGGTGGAGAAAAATAAATATAATTCGCAAAGCTTCATTTCCACTCATTCGTGATGTTTTATTTTTTCAGTATTTCATCAGTCAAAAGCTCCCCCTATACCTACCCTATCTATAAACTTAATGGTTGACTTTGAAAAAAGTCACCGAAACACAAAAATGTAAACATACTTACTCGTCTCCATAGATACACTTTTTGCATTCTACACTCATAGAGCGACATCTATATGATGACGTTCATTCCTTCATAAAAATACGACAAAAGAAAAACAACAACAACAGTGAGAGAAAAAGTGTCTTCGGTGTCAGCATTTCTTTTATTTTTTCTCTCACTTTATTTGTCGTGTAAGAAATCCTTGTTAAGGATGTGAATTCCTTTACATCATAAGCTCAACTTATATCCTTTTGTTTATAGGTTATGTAGTTTGTTGAGAAGAATGAAAAATAATTTATTGTTGTAAAGGTTCTTAGAGGTCAAAAGTTGGAAAAAATAATACAAAAATAATTTCTGCTGTTATTGTTGTCCATTATGGGAATGTGAGTGTAGGTTATTTATATTTCTATTAATTATTTTTCTAGTACATCAAATGCTTTTTAGTTAAAGGTTATATAATAATTATAAATCCAGTTTTAATATATAACTCTTCTATAGTTACGTTGATTTATAATTGCTTTGATTTTGTTTGGAAAATGTAATTAGCAACGAATAATTAATGGTAAATGCTAGATATAAAAGTGTACTTGCTTGGGCTTAGATAAAATTGTATAATTGATGATGTAAAGAAGTGTGACTTGTTTAAAACAAAAAAGTGTCAGAGGAAAATAATTAAATATTATAAAATAATTTCATAATTTCGTTTTGATTTGATAAGCATTAACTTTTTTACTATTGAATAAAAGAAAATTAAAAAGAAGGAATTTTGTTTTCGAGGTCATTTATCTAATTTTCTGAATGGATATAATTTTTTCATGTGACATATTATGAAACACATTTTTTATTCTTAGAAAACTTTTAATTAGTAATTTTGTTTGTATGTTTATTCTTATAAAAAGAATTGATTTAAATATACAAATTCAATTTCTCAAAATGCATAACATTTTTTAATATGCAATATTTTATTTTGAATAACAAATGAATAGTAAATAGGGGTTGTTTTTTTCAAGAGTTTTAAAAACTTCTAATAATAATTTAAGGCAGAAGTATTGCTGGAATGAATTTTTATTAATAAAAAAGGCTGGGATGCCACCCACGCTGATAACTTTCCATCCCGTTTGTCTATTTGTCTTTGTTCAAAACTTTAACAAAATATTCATAACAATATTTTGTGTGGATACTTGAGTTAAAAACGATGTCTTGACAAATTTTGTTGTTTTTGTACGTTTTTGTTAAAAAAGGAGTTAGTTGAATTTGTTTACAAAATTAATTTAAAATGATGAACAATATTTTGCATATTATTGAAAAGCTCGATTTCAATTTTTTTTTGTTGAAGACATTTTTAGTCGATAACTATTTTCTACCAATTTTAGTAGAATTTCTTATAAATTTTAATTTCTTACATCAACAAATACGGATTGGATATTTCTAAAAAACAATATTGACACATCAAGAATTGAACATTAATTTTTACCAATTTGGCGTAATAATTTTGTAGATTTTAATTTATTTTTGTAAAAAACGACTAATGCATTTTAATAACAAATTTACTGACTGTCAAAAAGAATGTTTTCTGTGAGATAAAATTAGTTTGAAGCCAATATTTTTAGTTTTTGAAAAGATGTTTGAGTTGAAAATAAATTTTTACCAACTTTTAGTACTGTTTATATTTTTTATACTGTCCCTTTTTTTGGAATACAGATACTTGAGTAACATCTTACCGCGACCAACAATATTTGCAGTTTCCAAATATTATAAAAACAAATTTTTCTCCAGAAAAAAGTGTAGCCGCAAAATGTTGCAGTTTGAAAAAAAATATGAAATTAAACCAAAAATTGAGGCTGTCTATTTGTCTTGCTTAAAAGTTTGTAGGTTCTCGTGTTGGGTTAAAAAAGTTGTTAATTGAATTATTGTTACAAATTTTAAAAATAGCACCAATATTTATAATATAAGATAATAGTTTGGTTTGAAAATCTAGTTTTGTTAAATAGATTTTAAGTCGAAAACAAATTTTTACCAATTTTAGTAGCATATCTAATTTTTACAAATTATATGAATGAAATTAATTTGAAGGATATCAAGAACCGAACATAAATTTTTACCAAATTTGCGTACTAATGTTTGTATATTTTATTTTCGTATTAAAAAAAAAACTTCTAAATATCGAAAACAATAACTTTTTATGGGAAGTTAAAAAAAACCTATAGATTGGTTGCAGGTCAAACAGATACCTTCATTAACTTGCCATACCAATAACATAACCTAGAGTTGAATCTTGAAAGCTCTCTCATAATAATAAGCTTTGGAAGCTGCGTCAGAAAATATTTCATTGCAAAGATATTCGAGTCGAAAATAAATTTTTACCAAGCATTAGTAATGTTTATTCTATGTTTTTATTTTTTGTACAAAAACTGTCCATTCGATTTTTCTCAAAATTTTACTAGATGTTGAAAACGTTATTCTTCGTTGCATTAATTTTTTTAAGCTAAAATCATTTTTGGTTTGTAAAATATTGGAGGTTCTAATTGTTATATTTCAGTTTTTTTTCAAAAAGCAAGCGCTATTGGTTTGTGAGATACTTTCCCTTTAAAAAAAAAACACTTAATTTTTTGAGAGTCCTTTCTGCATTATTATCTGTATAAAAAAATTATTTGTAGTCAATATCTCTACTGGTTCTTGAGATTTGGACGACAAAAAAAGGTTCCCAAACCACTACGCACGTCGAAATGTCGAGAAATGTCGAAACTTACAATTCGATAAATCGGACCGATTACGAACATTCCTATGGGATGTTATTAAGGACTAATGAAACCTTCAGCTTCTAAACAGCACCAAACGTTCGATTTCAATGAATATAATGGTGATTTGCCAATAGCTTGAGGATTGTTTTCTTGTAATGCTTCTTAGCGAATCCATTTAACCAGAAATAGCTTCATTACCATTGATTGTTAAATTGACAAGTTGCTCAATCCGAGTCATTATTGTTTAATGTAATTTTCACAATTTGGATTATTTTTTCTGGAGTCAAACAATTCATTGAATTATTAAATCTTACCAAACGAAAAAGTCAACATAGTCTGACGTTCTTAACTATGTAAAACCATCAAATTGGGTGGCGAACGAGTCTGTTGAAACCTAGGGCCTAGTGATTTACAACTCTCAACCATTCCTGAGTGCGAGTACTCTGTTATCAGGAATGGATGGAATCTACATTTTTAAGCCGAATCCGAACTGCTATTTTGAAGAATCACTCTTGCTGGATTTGTCAATTCCTCGCAAGAGGCATGACAGTCCAACGCACTTACCAACGCCACATGTACTAACTATGCCAAACCATTTACAACTAAAATTGTCATGTAGGTAAGAAAATATCATACAATTATTGTTTTAGAAAACATGTGTAGCTTCAAATAGTCCATGGGCTGCAATTCTTGAGGCAAGCTTATTCAACTGTAAACCATGATCCTTCCACAAAATGCACTATAATGTAATCTGAACTATGCCAAATTCTTAAGAACACTGTGGAGATTTTCAGTTTACTTGATAAATTGACAATGTCAGTTCGATAATTAACGAAAGAGTTGGTTCAGTTCAAATTGTGAAGTCCTTATTAAAAAACAAAAAATAAGAATATTAAAAAAAGTTCTAAAAAAGGCTTAAGTATTGTTTACTGCTTTTTGAGCAGCTGTCACTTTTAAGGATGTCATATTCTGACATTTCACAAAAAAACTAAATAATTACTGAAAATCTAACAATACACGTTTTTGAATTGATTTGGAAATAATTATTTACATAGGTATTAATTTTATTTAACTGCAAAAATTGATACTTCACATTCCATACACATAACTGCTGGTAGCTTAATATTGTTGCAATTAACTGGAATTAATATTATTAATGATATTCTGTAGCTGTGCAAACAAACACAACTTGAGACGACAATTTTTGCAAAAATAAAAACAAACTCGGAAACGCAAGAGAAATTGAGTCATTGGCTACAATACTTCTTAAAAAAATGTAATCCAAGAACTCATTTTGAAAAATCATAAACTTCTTTTCAAAGCTATATTGAAGAATTCGATTTCACGAAATGTTATCTAAGTTGAAGATCTTAATAATTAAATTTAAAAAAAAAATCATAAACGAATCTTAGTAAATTTTCACTAGTTACAAATTGATTTGTTTTTATTTTTGCAAAAATTGTCGTCTCAAGTGTTGTTTGTTTGTTATAGTAACACTTATAGCAAACTCTTAAGATAGAATAATCCTATCACTTACTTTTGTTTTTATTCCACCTATGTAACATACATTCTGTACGTGTTCTAAAATGAATTAAATTTAAATATAAACCATTAAAATACTGTTCATTTCCAGCCGAAAAATATTAACTCTTATTCTTACTTTTATCCTCCACGAGGTTTCCATTCGCGGGCTATCACTGTACGATCCAAGAGCAATTTTTGCAACAAAGAGAGTACTAAGTCAATAGATCCTGATTGTCTAGAAGCTATAGCACCACTAAATTTATTAATTTATAAAGAGTCAAGAGAAGTCAAACCGTCTGTTAACTAATAAAGTCTTCTAAAATAATGATGTGTATTAAATGAGGAATTCAGTTTTCATAATGATTCTTTCAAGTACAAAAATTCTATTGGAAGTTACGATCATTCAGTTTTGCATCTTGAATGGAACGAAACTATAGATTTTTCGGATAACCGTCATTTGAAAGACTTGCTTTTTTGTTTACAATAATAAACGCAAAAGTATTTTTTTTGTCAAACTTAGCTTTCTAAATACCTTCATGAACAACAAAATTGATTTATTAATTTTATTGTTATTATTATCTATTTTCATTGAAAATTATTATTTTTAATTACGATAATTCGTTTTTGCCTCTTTTTTAATAAGTTTAATAGAGATATGACGTCAACAAAGCTTAAAATTGTGGAAAACAATTTAACAATTGATAAGATTATTATGCTTCCTATTTCATTACAAATCCATGATATTTCGAGTAATAGAACACAAAAATAACAACAAAAAGGCATCTGATGATGTTGTCAGGCAAAAATTCAATTTGTTTGTTGTTTAATTTTAACACTAATAGCCCCCCAGCAAATTCCATTGCTTATCTGTCATAAAAATAAACAATTTAATCAAAGTTTATAAGTTTAAAAACAAGGGCAAGTCACACTGCGTAGTCGTCGACATCAATGCGACGACCAACGATGGTCACAACGACAACGACGCTGATTTTGATGATGGCACGTCATTGTTTCATTCTTAAATGGGTTGAGCTTGATATTTCGCACTCAACCGTCAGCAAAAATTATAGATTAATTTAGTTTGTTGTTAATCAATAACACATTTATATAAATTTGTTTACATAACATAGACCGACAAAAAATTAACAAAATATAGTTGAAACTATAGAAAGAAGATTGTTAATGGTGGTACCTGTATTTTAACTTTAAACACATTTCCGGCCTAAAAATATTAGCACAATATTCAATAGTATTTCATTTAAAATGCTTTTATGAATTTTTAACACAATCAAGACAAGAGACCTTACGACGATGTTCAAGCGAAGTAAATGAACTTATGATGATATTATCATCCATCAATTTAAATGCTCGACGTTCAATACTATCCAAAAGGCTTAAGTAAGTTGCAGAAGCACCAGCCCAGAGATGGGAGTTATACTCAAGCTTTGGATGTATGTAAGTCTTGTAGATAACAGGGGTGAAATATTTCTTGCATCGCCTACGGAAACCCAAACACCTTGCGGCATTTTTGGCGACATCGCGTATGTGATCATTCCACAAGAGGTGGTTGGTGACACACATACAGAGAATATCGAGGTGTTCAGTCTCATTGATGCAAGTTCCATCCATGGATAATGGCAATGGGGGTATATCTCGCTTTAACGATACAAGACAGCATTGGGTTTTCGAAGCATTAAATTCCACGCGGTTTTTTAATCCCCATTGAACAATGCTGTTTAGATCGGAATTTAATGAGCTTATCATATTTTGTCGTTGCAGTTCCACATCCGACGAAGAGGGATGTGAGTCTGAAAACGAATATAAAAAGCTAAGAGTACTATCGTCAGCGAAACAATGTATTGGATTAGATGTTGCAGACAGAAGATCATTAATAAAAATGAGAAAGAGTGTTGGAGATAAAACAGAGCCCTGGGGCACACCAGCATTTATTTTACAGTTTTCAGACTTGAATCCATCCAATACTACTTGTATTGAACGATCCGAAAGGTAATTACTAATCCAATGAAGCAGGGATTCATGAAAACCGAAAGCGCGCATTTTCGATAAGAGAGCCTGATGCCAAACGCTATCAAATGCTTTTGAAATATCAAGAGCAATAATCTTACTTTCTCCAAAACCATGTAAAGATTTGCTCCACTGTTTGGTGAGATGAACCATGAGATCACCAGTGGACCTATTGCTAAGAAGCTTTCGATCTTCAAGATATTTCTTTAGCTGATAATTAATAAGCGTTTCCATGACCTTGGAAAGAAGGGACGTAAGTGCAATCGGTCGGTAGTTAGAGGGTGAGGAAGATTCGCCTTTTTTGGGAATAGGCTGGACAAATGCCGTTTTCCATCCGCTCGGAACGAAACCTGAGGAGTAGGACAGATGAAAAAGCCTACGCAGTGGTTTTGCCTGCGTTGAAGAACACCTCTTCAGAACAATAGCGGGGATACCATCCGGACCAGCGGATTTATGTGTGTTTAGATCTCTTAGGACTCTTGCCACAGTACGAGTGCGAAAAAAGATTGGTCCAATAGAATCACTAACTCGCTCAAGTACAGGCGGAGTCATAACACTCACTGGCAGCGTAGAATTGGCGGCGAACTGTCTAGCAAAGAGATTAGCTTTCTCTAAAGAGCTAACAAAAGGAGTGTCATTCACAACGAGCGTAGGAACCGAGGATGAGGAAGAATTCCTCATATTTTTTACAAATGACCAAACATTTTTACTGCCTTTGGGACATTGCAGTATTTTTTGCCGTAAATTTTGGTCATGTAAAAATTTGGTCCGTCGAATATGGGCGTTGCAGGCCTTCCTGGCTTGTTTCTTTTTCCGGCTTTCCTCAGTACGGTTGGCTTCATAGCAACGGAAACTAACCTCTTTGGCCCTAATAACCTCTTTACAGCTCGCATCAAACCAAGCATTTTCCTTGGGTCTGATACTTTTAACCCTGTTTGGTATAACAGTTCTCATACCCAGGAGAATTAAACTTGTGATCATATCAGCGCTGGCGTCAACGTCACTATCGAGGAAGCACAGTGACCAGTTAAAGATCCTGAAGTTATTATTGAGGCCGTCCCAGTTGGCTTTCTCGTATTGCCAAGAAGAAATCTGGAATTGGTTGTTACTGTATTATGTACTAAAGTACGAACTACTTTTAGTAGGTTGGGTTCATCTTGAAACGCCCATAGGTTGACTTATGTTTAGTTTCAGACTGAATAGCATTTGAAGATCCATGATTCAACTTTCATGACGATATTGAAGACAGCTGTTTGTGTCTTACACTTCATACATACGCTTAACCGTTTCAAAGATACAGGGCGAAAATTGAGCACCGCTTAGCATTTTGTTGGTATTAAATTAAAGTTACTTCGACGTTCCTGAAAATTTCACCAGATGTCTAAAACGTTGTTCTTCGTTGCATAAAATTATTTATTATTATAATATTCGAGTTGACAAATATTATTGTATGTTTTTTGATTTTAAAAAAACCGTAAGCTTATTGTTATTCAAGTTTATTAACTTCCCATAGGAAGTTATTGTAATGGGTTCGATTTGTCGAATTGAAAATGCCGTCATTTCTCGACGTTTCAAGGTCCCTAGAGTCAAAATAAAAGATCTTTAAAAAGTGATGTCTGTGCGTGCGTGTGTACGTTCGTACGTCCGTACGTTCGTGAAGTTATTTTCGTCGTCTATAGCTTAAGAATCAGAAGAGATATCGACTTCAAATAAATGTTGTTATATAGATAATAAAGCAGAAACATAGCAATTTAAAAATTAAGGTGAACATTTTGGTTAACCCTTAATATCTTACGAACCAATAACGCTAAAGACTTGAACGTATATAAAACAAATATATTTTTGGAAAAAAATAGTATTAACGGTTTTTTTTATAAATCACCTCAACAAATTTATGAACAAAATATGATTTTATCTCCAAAATAATTTTATTGAACGAAGAATAATGTTTTTAACATCTGTAAAATTTTTAGAAAAATCGTATTGACTGTTTTTTTTACAAAAAAATAAAAACCTAAAAAAAAATTACTCTAATTTGGCAAAAGTTGATTTTTAACTCAAATATCTTTCAAAAAAATAAAAATATTGACTTCAAATCACACTATTTATCTTATAAAAATATCGCTTTCAACATTCGGTTAAATTTTAAGAAAAATCGAATTCATAGTGTTTTTTACAAAAATAAAAACCTAAAGTAAGCATTAATAAAAGTTCGTAAACATTGATTTTCGACTCAAATATCTTTTCAAAAAATAAAAATAATAACTTCAAACATATCACAGAAAATAGTTTCTCGTCATTCAGTAAGTTTTTTATAAAAATCCAACAATCACTTTTTCCATACAAAAAATAAAAACTACAAAAAATAGTACGCAAACTTGGTAAAAATTGATGTTCGGTTCTCGATATCTCGTGAACAATAAGAGATATTAATATGAAATCAGCGAAGTTCAGACCACGGGTGAAATTGTGTAAGCTGATTTTTGACTATCAGAATAAAAAAAATACGTCTGTGTAATGTGATAGTCGATTTCAAAGTTTTAACCAAACAGTTTGACATAAAATAAAAACTTCAAGAGGGGGGTCTGTTCGTAGACTACTACCTTACATTAACATGTGATGTTGAAGCGAGCTTGAAGCTCGCCTAGATTCTATATATACCTAAATCGAGTTGAAATGGGCTTGATTCGCCTCGATTCCGGTGGGGGATCGGAGTCGAGTCAAAATCTGCGAAGAAAAACTTGTGTGGAGAAGTTGGTGTTACAGATAATGCGTTATGGTCTGTTTATTTGCATGTTTGTGTACAAAAAATATAGTTGTGTTTTAATCAAATAAAAAAAAAAATTGCACATGGAGCATATTCTTATATGGTGCCAAACTATTCAGTTTTTCATTGTTTAACACGAATCAAACTATCTCACTTGCTTCACTTCATAAAAAACATCAAACACCATTTGCATTTTAAAAAGTGCAGTCAAACTTAATCATTTTTTATTCTAAAAAACTAAAAAGATTTATTTCATCAAAACAGAGATAAACCTTTGATGGAAACATAGCAAAACTTAATTATCTTTTCTATTGTTTTCTCTTGCAAAATAAGCCCAGTTAGTCCATTTTCATTAACAAAACTAAATAATATCCACAGTACCAGATTGATTTTTTTCCCCAATAAAGAACACATGATGCACAACTACTCAACAAACACAGCCATCGAGATCCAAATGCAATATCAATCGTACCATCGAGATCCAAATGCAATATCAATCGTACCAACATTTAAGAACGAAATCACATAAGATCCATTCGAGACTCGCATAAAAGTCAAAATCCCATCCTTAGTAAGATTCTACTTTAACTTTTATACTACGGATATTGTTTTTGTTAAAATCCTACTATTTTATGGATAAATTTTCCAACAAAACACGGGTATTGACTTCAAATTATAAATTTCATTCATCCAATTTGTATTTGTTAATGTAAGAAATAAAAACTTTTAAGAAATACTACTAAAATTAGTAAAAATTGGTTTTCGACAAAAAAATCTCGTTACAAAAATAGATTTTGAAATAAAACTATTTCATTAGATCCAAAATATTGTTGGTAGTTTTTAAATTTTTAAGAATAATTTAACTGACAACTTTTTTACCACAACACGAAAAGCTACAAACTTTGAAACAAAACAAATCGATAAACGGGATCGGAAGTTATCAGTGTGGGTCGCATCCCACCCTCTTTTTTCAATATAGTATTACTATAAGATTTTATTGCGGTCTCTAGGGTTGACAAACGCACAGATATCCCTCTAAAATCTTTAACGTAGATCCTAGAGACCTTGAAACGTTGAGAAATGTCAAGCAATTTAACTCGACAAATCGGACCGATTTTAATTACATCTTATCGAATATCGAAAAATAGAAAACATGGTCGTTAAAACTTAAAAAAAAATTGTCTTTACACAAAGTGAAAATAAACAAAGCAATAAGCTTAAACGGACCTTTTAATTGGAATTTCCAACTGTGACTAGACCATTCCATAAACTGCTCTTATATAAAGATGTCATATGGATTTAGCAAAGGTTTAAAACTTTGCGCTTTTAACTTTTATGTGTTTATTTTTGTTAAGTGATGTTTCAAATTTAAACTGTTTTCAATGTTTTTAACTTTTAATAGAAAAACGAATTTAGGATGTAATTAACCGATTTTTTAAAATGCTGTGTATAAAAAATGCGATTTGAAAGCTCCAAGGTTCTAGTTTCCCGAATTTTGGAAGTATCGTTGACAAAATGTTTGTTAGTTTTTTGATAAGCTCATAATTTGTTTTTTTTTTTTAATAAAATTTCCGTTTTAATTTAAAATCTTCATCTTAATGAAATGTTGAGTGGGCATTTTGCAAATAAACCATTACCCTGTGAGATTTAAATTTGATGCAATTGACCATTTCTTCGTTTTGAACTATCAAAGTTTAAAACAAAAATTAAGGACTCGGGTTTTGGCTTCAATGCGTTTTGAATAGTAGGTGGGTTTTTTTTTCACGCTTTACAAAGCAATCTTAAATAAAGATAATGTAGTTGTGAAATTGTTTTAACTACACCAAAAACTAATCATAGTTCTATTTTAGCGGAATTCAATTTAACAAATAAAATCGTTGTTTCATCCGAATAGCCTTATTTCATAATTGATACTAAATGATTTTTAAATTTTGCAAATAAATCACAAAAGCTTTAAAAAAATTATCTTGCAGTTGTTAATGTTTTAATCACTGTTTTCTTGGTTTACTTCTTGACAACAAAAATAATATTATTTATATTTTCTGATCATATTGAACACCTGCTAAATGCCAAGCTTCTTTTATTTAAACTATAAAAGACAATTTGGCGACAAGTTTTTTTTTTAATGTCACTTCAATTGAGTCAACAAAACTTTTAAGAATGTCCTAATTTATTTTATCGTATGGTTTCGTTTTATTTTCGATTGTAGCTGATGCAATATTATTCACGTGCAAAAAAAATTGGATATTTGCCTAAAATGTTTTTTTTTCTTCTATAAAATTTGACAAAAAAGTGAAAGCGTAAGTCTGTTTAAAAATAGTACGCATACAACATACACATTGGGTTTGTGTCTGAAACTGTTTCTGAAAAAAATTAGTGACGTTATAAGTTTTGAATTAAATGTTACTTAATCACTTTAGAGAAATATAAGAAATCAAAAGATTGTCAATGCAATTTCTGCCACTTCCCTTTCGAATCATCGTTACTTAGCTGATAGCGATCAAGGCTAAAATTAGTTAAAAATCAAAGAAACATTTGCAACGGAACTTCAGAATTAAACAAGTAGAAAACTATTTAGGGGACTAAAACCACATCCAACTAAATAATTTAGGTTTTTTCGCAAAACTAGACTTCCTTCTAAACGTAAACCTATGGCCTTACATGTTCTATTAAAAATAATAATTTTGTTTCTCTCAAAAAAGCCGATAGAAAAATTTGTTATTAAGTGACACTCGTATTATTCCTTTTTTTCGCATACACAAGTTGTCTTTTATGTTATTTAGAACGGTTACTAATAAAATCATTTCCTTATTCTTTCTTATATTTAGAACCAGCTATAAATCAAAAACTGTGCCACGTTATAGAAGTTGCGGTGTTATTATTTCTGTCCTTCATTATTCTATAAAACTCTTAATGTTTATATTCTTCCATAAACTTTAATTTATAATAATAAACCCCATTTCCAAGGGCTACATATGTATGTAGCTGAAGTCTTGAAATAATCGTTTTATAATAAAAATACATTTTATGGGATAAGAACACGTAATTTCGATCATCAATCATTATCAATTTAAGTTTGAATGTTTTTTGTTTAAATTTGCTAGAAATGAAAAAAAAATAAATCTTATCTTAATGTTATTGTATATTCAAACTATTTTTGATTTTATTTTTTTCAGGGACCGTCACATTTGAAACGTGCCAGTACAGATAAATTAAAAGATGTCTTCCTTAAGTACGCATCAAAACAAAAAGATGGAGAAGCTTATATGACCAGTGAAGATTTTGTCCGAAAATATTTGGGATTATTTACAGATGCTGCATTTAACGATGTAAGTTAATTTTGAAAATGACTAAGGTTAACATATAGAATCATTATAGTGCACAAAATTACGGAATTGAAAAACGACCTCCGATAAGAACCGAAATACATTTGCTTAAAATGGAGCAAGATACTAATTTAATTATAAGCCTAAATTAAATGTCTTTGTTGAAAACGTTAATTTTCAATTCAAGATTCAAATCGTCAATAACTGAAAATAAAAATTTCGCTACCATTTCGTTTAAAGCTTGAAGAAAAAATTGACAAGACCCCCAAACAAAACACTGGGTAAAATTAAATTCCACCTAATTGATGATCTATGTCGTTTGTGCAAGAAAATACATAAGCTTTTTATACGAAAGCAAATTTTTGGGAAAATGGTAGGCAAAAGAATTATAACTCAAAATTTTATATATGTAGCTTGAAAATCGCGTCAATGTTTTATGTCTTTCGCTGTCTTAAGATGTTTTTTTTTTAAATAATGTTCTGTCTTAACAGCAAGTTTAATTTCTTCCGTCAAACTATTTAATTTTCACATACAGGAATGCCCCCCAGTTTTTCCTTAAGCTCAATTGTTGTCAAGAACAAGTATTATTTTTTCAGCCGAACATCAAGAATGTAGAATTATGAACTCATTATGTTTTTCACTCTTCTTTGAACAAATGTGCCCTTAAATCCTTTTATTTTTTATTAACGTTCGCACTTTAGGAAAAAGGGGGGATATTCAAGGAGATGTTGCTGCACATTGGTTTTGAATTTCTGACAATTGCAATGACTGGGAAAGACAGAATGTGGTTAGGTATTTCAAATTTACGTAGTACGGCTTGAGACCGAATCTCTGTACTTGACAGTACGACCGTAGTTGGGATCAAGGGAATACTAATGGGCATTCCTATAAGCGCCAGTATTACAGTTAAACTGTGTAAGGGAAGGAATGAAGCTGTCTATTTTTTTAGAGTATATACTGTTAAATTACTCTATATGTCTCATGGATTTCAGTCAGATTGGAAAGGAATAAACACTTCTTGCATTGCCTTAAGAAACCCTATTTTTTTTAGAGTATATACTGTTAAATTACTCTATATGTCTCATGGATTTCAGTCAGATTGGAAAGGAATAAACACTTCTTGCATTGCCTTAAGAAACCCAAATAAGTTGCAGTATTTTTGGCGACATCGCGTATGTTTGCGTCCTAAAAGAGGTGGTTCAATATGTTCAGTCTTATTAATACAAGTGCCATTCATATCAAACACCGCCGCTATTTTAATAAACTACGGTCTAGCGAAATAGCAAGTTGCATTCCTCACCTCAAACAGCTCAACTTAATACACATAATAATGCTCATCAGATAACCCCTAACCCCAATTTCGGAGACGTACTGTCAAGTATAGATTCTTTTTTTTAGTTGCACTACACGAATGTGGAATTCTTTATCTTCCTCAATGTTTCCAACTTATTGCAATGCGCAAAGATTCAAAACGGCCAAACTTTCTGCAAACAACAAAATAAATGCTGGTGTACCACAAAGCTCTTTTCTATCTCCAACACTGTTTTTTTATATTGTATTAATGATCTTTTGTCTGAAACTTTTTATCCATTGCATTGTTTCGCTAAAGGTAGTTCGCTTAGCTTTTCGTATTCGATTTCAGACTCACGTCCCTTTTTTTCAGATTAATTCATATACCCAGAACGGAATCAAAAGCTATTTAGCAGCCTCCATGGATGGTTGCTTCTTTTCCATTCAGATGACAAAATTATTTTATTAACATCAATAAGTGATTTTATTTTGCCAAAGAGATACGATATTCTTATTCAATGCTAGACACTTTTTTTGTTCGAGGCTAAAGTAGACTCGTTATTTACAAGAACGTCAAAGAAAGCGCAGAAATTTTGAAATGTTTGCATCATAAATCTAACAATAATACATTTGTTGACAATAATTTAGCAATACCTTTTGAGCAAAGTATTTCCAGCGAATAAGGATTTGACAATTCTTAATGCTGGTTTCTCATAGCGGGCCATCTTTAATCCATGATTATTCAAGCTCGTAAATTGTTAATTGCTCTTGCAATCAAATTTTCTGCTAAAAACCATATCAAGTTTAACTCAAAACTTTTTTTTCCTACTTCCTCTGTAAATGCTACGAGTAGATCTCAATCATATTAACATAATCAGTTTTTCACGTTTCGTAAAGGACTCAAACTGGTTTCATTGAGCTTAGAAGAAAGCCTCAAGATTCATGTGGTATCACAATGGGCCATTAAACTGGCCTAAGTGTATCCTTCTCCATCAAGGACAACCGCTTTAATCTAATCTAACGTATCTGCCGTTACACCAAATCAAAAACCTTAAATCAATTTTTTGGCTTAAGTCCTATTTACCTAACGTCCAAGATTTATTTACACATAACACTTATACGAGTAACCTATATCAACTAAAATGTCGTGTGTTAAGGCAAAAAACAAGTATCCAATTTTGAATCAGTTTTTCATCACGTGATTCATCTATAAAACTATACTTTTTTAAACGTCATAGCATTTAACATAAATCACCAAAGGTCGTCAACCTCATTTATGTACTACACTAAACCCGAATTTTAAAAGTATTAATAAAATTTACAATTCAAATTTTATGATTTCTTTTGATAGTCTATTTATAGTTTGAATAGATTTTAGCAACAAAAAATACAAATAGTTAAGCGCTCTGTTTAGATAATACACTTGACATATTAGTTTAATGCTATAGCATACTCTTCAAAGATTTATGTAAACTTGTTTATCAATATACCATAAGATGATGAAGCTCACTCGATTATATTTACCAGCTTTACTAGAATTTTGGAATTTCTTTCATAAAAATGGTAAAAACATTTTCATTGAGCTATGTATGTCGCTTTGATATAGCTACCTCTGCCAATAAATAAATGTGAGTCAATTACTCATCACACAAGCTTGTTAAAACTTCATCCCGTGAATACTTCCTTTATATGCAATCCATTCCTTATGTTGAGGTTATTTGTTACATAGGGCTTTAATGTGATCCTTAGTTCAATTTCATGGCTCATGTAGACGACATTTTTCCTAAGTAGACACTCGGCTATGTAAAACGTTGGCTCAATCCTTATTATACTCGGTCAATCTTCTTCAAAACCTGTGTTTTACCCCTTTTGAAAATTCCTCTCAGGAGTGGTACCATTATCAAGTCGTACATATTTAAAAAATTAAAAAATTAATTTAGTCCTACCAGCATATTAAGACCGCCTTTATTTAAAAGGTCTGCAAAAACATAAAGCGATATATGACATATTATTTATGTACCGTCTCTTTCCAGGCTCTAAAAACTCCCAAGTTATTTACAATTCGATCTTATCTTATTTTCCCACGTACCGTAACACGTTTGACTAAAATGAACCCATTATTCATATGCTATAAAATTCCAATTTTAAAGAAAACCTTTTCAGTTTCAATTCAAGCATTAATCGTTTAAAACTTCGTCAGAACAAAATAGTAATTATACTTGTTCAAGTGCTCGACCATCAACTCGCAAAAAATCTTTCAAAAACCAAACAGAATCTATTTATGCCATCGGATCTACAAAAAGCTTTTAATCGCGTTACAATAATTCCCGTCCTAAAACAGAGGTCACAGTGGGCAGTATATTCGGATAATTCAAATTATCACGTTCTTCATAACTTCAAGAACCTTCCGAGTTAATATTGGTGGTCATAAATCCACATTCTTTAAACTTGAAAATGGAACTGCTCAAAAGTCTTCTCTCTCGGTTGCAATTTACAACACCCATGTTGATTCGCTTATAGTAAAACTCACGTCGATTAAACTTTAACTTGACTTTTTTTGAGTTTATGCGGATAATATTTATGTAGTACCATCTGGCTACCCAATGTAGGTGAACCCTAATTTAGAAACGGCAGACAGGGCTATTCACACTAAGTCAAAAGAAAAATGTACCATAATTCCAACTTCAAAAGTAGATATATTGCACCTATGCAGAAAAAGGAATTGTTATTCACTTCCATTTAATATTCGCGCTACTTGGAATCTCGGCTTCGAAAAGATTAAACATTTTAATTATTACGTTTAGATCTAATTTAAAATGGAATATTCATATTAAAACGTACTTATTCAATTAAAAAAAAACGGTACAACCTGGTTAAAACGATATGCTACATAAAAACGACTTAATCTTGAAATAGCCTTGATAATTGCTAAAAAAGACTCGTTGAAGGTAATTTATAATGAACTTACTACATGTGCACATGATTCAAAAACTGCAAGTACATCGACACTGCGATTAACAATATTGCTTTCGTTCCGCCTCAGGAGCCTACAATCAACATGTTTAGAGGCTCTAAGACTTGAAACGGAATATCACTTCTTTTATAACTTTTGCAAAAGAAGAGCTATTAACTTAGCTAGTAAGACCCTTGCTGATCAGACGCATTCCTTGTTTAACATTGCCAACGAAAGTATTAATTTTAGAAGGAAATAAACCGAAAAACTCTATACCTGCATGTGTTAAAGTATTTAGCTTGTTAAATTTTCAAATAGTTTGTTTGAACCTGGTTCAATTAAATCCAGTCCGCCTCCTTGAAAACGAAACTTGCTTTAAGTGAGATGATCGAAAACGTCAACCCTGATCCTTTCTTTTATATAGTCGGTTCATATAAAGATGATTACTCTTCATATGATGTAGTCGAGTGAGAAAAACATTCTCAAACTTTTTCGGTCTGGAAAAGACTACTACCTAAAGAAGCAGACAGCTACATATATTGGAGAATCAGCCGAAATTCAAAGAGCTATACTAGTTGCAAAGTCTTATTTTGGGCGAACTATAATATTGACAGATAACCCGGGGATAATAAAAGGTCTAACAATGATGCCCTACTCTGGAACAATATAATATCATATTAGCATATATACCGAGGCATTAAAATTGTGGATAATGTAGCCAAAGGTGCTCTTAAAATTTGTTTCTAAGAGCTAAAAATGGAGCTCAACATTGATTGGAATAACTGCAATACTTTTTTTAGGACACTTAATCCTCATCACCATAATATTCCCGTTTAAGTTCGATCCAATCAGCTTGATTTTGTGAGGATATCTTTTTTGCCAAAATTGATACACTTGCTGCTATGTCCGGTCTAATGTTAATTGCTATATATAATAAGCATCCGATTTGTCTTTGGTATTTCTTGTTTTGTAGTTACGGTTCTCTTAATTTGTTGACTTATCATTTTCAGGTTCAATAGGAACGTTTGAGTCCTTTGCATTTGTAAGTCCAAAGCCTTGAATTAGTTTATCAATGTATTGTTTTTGACTTATTCTGTAATTCATATTGCCGTCTTTGGAGACTTCAATCCCCAAGTAGTGATTAATCTCTCCCAAATTATTCAAAATGATAATTTGGCAATGCCTGTTTTCTTGATAAACGTCCTAAAATGTCATCGACATACACCAGTATTAACAATCTTCACCTTTCGTTAAACTAATGTATAGGCATAGATCTGATTTACTCTGGATAAAACCACTTCCAATGAGAACATTATGAATTACTTCGTTCCACACGTGTGCTGCTTGCTTCAAACCATATAGACTCTTCCTTAATTGGCAAACCAACCCCTGTGCTCCAACTTCAAACCTAGGCGGTTGTTTCATATAAAACTCTTCCTTGAGTTCTCCGTTTAAGAACGCTGACTTTACATCCATATGTTGAACTTTCATTTTGAATTTTCCTGCTATAGAAAGAAGAAGTCTAAAAGTTGTGTGCCTGATGACTGGTGCAAAAGTTTGGTAGTAATCTTGTCTATATTTTTGACTGAATCCCTGCGCGACAAGTCGAGCCTTGAACCTCTGAATACTTCCATCTACAACCGACTTGCTGGAAATTCTAATTCCCATGTTTGGTTTTTCACAAGTCCTTGAATTTCTTCTGTCATTGGCTGTTTCAACTCTTCTTTATTCTTACAAGTAATGGATTCCTTATAGTTTCTAAGCTCTTTCACAAGGTATTTCTGTACCATATTTGCACTGCTTATAAAGCGTTGTGGTGGGACTCCTTTACTTTGTCTGCTTGATGTTGATGGTAGATCTTCCTGTGTTGGTTCTAATTCCTCTTCTATTTTATTTTCGTCGTTATTTGTATCTTCTGGTTCTGTAGTCACGTCTTGGATTTTTGGTAAAATTGGCACTATTAGTTCTGAACTATTCGTTTTGGTACAATTACCATTTCCTTATGAACCTCCTCATTCTTTGATTACTCAAAGAACTTTGCATCTCGGCTAGTTGTAATTTTCTTGGTTCTCTTGTCCACAAACCGATAAGCTTTTGAATGCTTGTAGTAACCAACAAAAAATCCTAGCCTCAGCTCTGTCATATAACTTCCTTCGAGTTTCTTTAGGGATGTAGACAATAGCCTTTGTTCCAAAAATACAAAGATGACTAATATTTGGTGTCTTTCAGTCCATCTTATATTCTAGGTTCGCCTCCAGAAGCATACACCTACCCATCTCTACAAAAAATATTTTTAAAAGTTTCAACATACTGAATAAGCCGTTCAAATACCTCGGATTTATTTTAAGAGGTATACTACAGTATAACTACTAAAAGCCGTCAATAAATATAACGAATCACACTTAATAAAAAAAAAAGTACGCTGTTATGCTTTTAGGAAATTTAAGCCCTTCCAATATGTGTAATGGTACAAGACTATTGATCAAAGAATTAAGAGATAATGTGATTGTACCAACTTTTATTACAGGTCCTGTGGCCGGTCAACTTGGACATCTTCCGTGGATCCCGATGATACCAACTGATTTGCCCATATATTTTAAAAGGTTACAGTTCCCTTTAAAAATATCCTTTGCCCTAACAATAACTAAATCCCAGGAACAAACTTTTTCCATAGTTGGTATTGACTTAAGGAAAGAGTGCTTTTCCCACGGGCAATTGTATGAGGCACTTTCTCGAGTAGGATCTCCTAAAAATGAATACGTTTTGTTGCCGTCTATAAGGCTTTAAAATAAGGATACAATTTTTTCTAATTTAGTGATTCATGGTCGTTTTAATTACCATGCTTATAACTTAAATATCTGTACCTTTTTATGTCTACCAGTGCGAAGCCGGAACGCGCCGCTAGTGAACAATAACTTGAATGAAATATAATCTAAATAATTTTGTTTTTATAAATGTATATAAATACATTTACATATATTTTAGATATGCATAAATAACTTATAGTGTAAGGAAGATTAAGTTATCAATGCAGCTTCACTTTTGTGTGACTTTTATGAATTAATTAATTAAATAAAACAACAAACTCAACTTAAATACTTTCCATTTATTATCTTTTACAGGAATCCGTCAGACTGCTAGCTGGTATAGCAGATACAAGCAAAGATGGCCTAATTTCATTTGCTGAATTTCAAGCTTTCGAAGGCCTACTCTGTGCTCCTGATGCTTTATACAAAACAGCATTTCAATTATTCGACCGCAAAGGCAATGGATCTGTTTCTTATGGTAAATTTAAACTTTTTCATTTGAATTTAAACAAAAGTATTTTTGCTCATCTAAGTCTTAATCTCATTTTCCATTTTTCTTTCTTTTTAGCTGAATTTGCGGAAGTGGTACAAAAAACGGAACTGCATTCAAAAATTCCTTTCAGCTTAGATGGTCAATTCATAAAACGATACTTTGGAAATGTAAGTTGTCATAGAAAACTACACAAATAACTTAACTAATCCTTTTTTAAATTTATTCTACTAGGACAAACAACGAGTTATCAATTACATAGAATTCACTCAACTCCTTCATGATTTCCACGAAGAATATGCAATGGAAGCATTCCGAAGCAAAGATCCAGCTGGTTCTGGATACATTTCCCCATTGGACTTCCAAGATATAATGGTTAAAGTGAAAAGGCATTTACTTACATCAGATGTTAAGGACAATCTTGTTGCAGTAAGTTAACATTCAAGTAGCTATATGTAACCACTACATTATTTCAATTGATGTTGACTTTTAATCTAGGTGACAGAAGGACACAAAGTTAGTTTTCCATATTTCATGGCATTCACATCGCTTCTCAACAACATGGAATTGATCAAACGAATCTACCTGTATGCAACCCAAGGCAGTCGCGTCGAACCCGTCACAAAGGATGAACTCCTATTGGCAGCACAAACAATGAGCCACATCACACCACTAGAAATCGATATCCTTTTCCAGCTAACCGGTGCACTTCATCAAACGGGGTAGGCTTCACAATAACAATGTTTAAGATTTGAAGAATAATTTTTTGTTTGTGTTTCAAATTCAACTCAAGAATAATTGTTTTATGTTAGATTCATCTTCTATGTTCACACAACAAATGCGCTGAGTGGGCTGGCTACCCGCTCTGCACACAATCAATCATAAATCAATCTCAATTTAATAATTATGTACAAAAAAAAACAAAACAAATCGCGATATGTCTTAAGAAGTAAATAACCGGTCTTTTATTGTCCCGTTTTTCTGTATATTTTTCCACGCGTTCTCACATCCATTAAAGGTGGTGGAGGCGTAAAAAGATTGACATCAATAGGCAAGTTAATTAATTTGTCCTCTGTCCAGTTTAACCTTTAATCCAGGACATTTTTGTATTGAGTTTTTCTTTAAAAAATTAAAATTATTTTTTTCCGTTTCAATTGGTTGGCCATATTGTAACCTTTGACCTATATATACGTTTGATAAAGGTCAATTTCACCAGAATGAAAACCAATTTACTTGTGGTCGTGTGGTGAAATTTTCCTCCTCTCACTTATCTTGCTAGAAACAAAAACTTAAGGATTTTAATTGTTTTGGAATGTATGTTAGCTAATTTCTGATTGATAATCCTAATCTAGGCGCATTGTCTACGGTGATCTTAGCAATATTGCTCCAGAACACTATACAAAACATATCACAACGCGTCTGGCTGATATCAAGGCTGTTGATAGTCCGGCAGACCGATCGGCGTTCATTCAGATTCTTGAGAGTTCATACAGGTTCACCCTTGGTTCAGTTGCTGGAGGTGAGTTATATTTATATTCCAAATGTTACAAAATTCTCCTAACAATATTTTTGTTTTTGTTTTTTAAAGCCGTTGGTGCAACCGTGGTTTATCCGATTGATTTGGTTAAGACGAGAATGCAGAATCAACGAACTGGTTCGTTTATTGGTGAAATTGCTTATAGAAATTCATGGGATTGCTTTAAAAAGGTTTGCTAGGTTTTTGTAAAAAAAATAGGAAAAATATTTATAAATGTAAAAATCTTGTAGGTCATTCGACACGAAGGTGTGCTTGGTTTGTATCGTGGTCTGTTGCCTCAATTGATGGGTGTAGCACCTGAGAAGGCTATTAAGCTGACTGTTAACGATTTTGTTCGAGACAAGTTTACCGACAAACAAGGTGTAATTCCAAGATATGCCGAAGTCTTAGCTGGAGCATGTGTTAGTAGTTTATTTTATTTTTCATTCGCAACTTTTACATGAATTCTTTTTTTGATTTTTAATTAATTGTTGATATTTTACAATTTTCTAGGCTGGCGCATCTCAAGTTGTATTCACCAATCCACTCGAAATTGTTAAAATTCGACTTCAAGTAGCTGGAGAAATCGCGGGTAAGTTATGATATCTTCATAATATTTGGTATCTGGAAGCGAATGCAAGTTATAAAATTTTACGAGTATATAGGCATTTCCACAGAATCTTTCATTTTCAACAATTGATTTTTTTTTTATTTTGAGGCACATCTATAAACAAACATTTTCTTGATTGTTTATCATCTAAATAACAAGAAAATACTTGCGTGATTCATTTTGAAACATCGTTAATAATTATCTTCCATTCTGTGCAGTGCAGTGGAGATGTGTGCATTCAATGAAAAACCCTCATTTCATAAACAAATTTGAATTTGTACTGTCGTACAAACTTTGAAATTAAAAAATTTCGACCAACGGCTTTTTTTTACTATTGATTATTCGTAAAATTATCATTCACAATTATTTATTTTTCTGTAACATCTTATCGATAGGTGTGCCGCTAAAAAAATCACATATTCTATACCAATCACGTTTTCAATTTTAAACTTTAAAATGCCATTATTTATTTTTAAATAGAGGCACATGATCCAATTAAATTTTAATTAATTTATTGATTGATAGAGAATATTTTAAGCCTATAAAATACTTCCACAATTGATCGTTGAGAAAGTTTTATAGAGAAAAAGATCAGATTTTAATATTTGTAAAAACGGAGGTACTCTAATTTAATTGCTTTGTACTATTTTTTAAATGGTAGCACACGTTTCTTTCGAGGTTTTTCTATAAGTGTATATTATAAATAATTATAAATTAATGATGTTAAGATGTTTCAAAGGTCGTTGAAATGTTTTTTGTTTATAAAACTTAATAAATTTGCATCTGGTACGCTTGAAATTTGCAATATTTAAGCCTATTTTTTTTATTAATTTTAATGAAAAATTTTAATCCAATCAAGTCAAAGGCAAGTTATATAATTGAAATAAGTCATGATACGAAAATCTATCCACTTAGAAAGTGCCAATTTCATTTCTAAGGCTTAATATACTGTGGTAACATGAAAGCTAAAAATACTGTCGAAATGCCCATATATGCAAAAAAAATGTGGTTATGATAATAAAAAAGCAACTGAACTATAAATCCAAAGGACTTCTGAAAAATTGCGAAAGAAATAAACGGAACCTACTACAAAATAGGTGCGGGTATTTCTACCGAAACCCTTGCCACTCACTTTACGATTCTTTTCGCCAATGATTTAATCACTGACCAAATATTAGATGCAGACATTGAAAAGATATTGAAGCTGTGTTAGGTTATGTTAGGTTGGAGTGGCTGTCCAGTTGTCCTTGACGCACGTAGACCTGAAGGGTCCATTGTGACACCACTAATGAGGTTACTCATGGGAGAGAAATGAACTTAAACAAACCATTTCGTACTTTTAATAAAGTTAGAGAGACGTTTTGTGTCAATCGTTGCCAGTTCACTGGTATTTTCGAAAAAGGGATTATACCGAGAAAGTTATTCCTTCTAATGGAAAGTGCTGGACATGTACATAGAAGGTGTTGGACTGTTTCCTTTTCCTTCTCGTCCATGCAGCTTCTACAGAAGTCATTTGTGTAGACCCCTAGCCTCAGAGCATGTCTTCCTATAAGGCAGTGTCCTGTTATGACTCTAATTGTAGAGCTTATACTTTGTCTGCTCAGTGATATCAAGCCTTTTGACCGTTTTTATACTATACTTGGCCATATTTGCTTGGTTGCTAGGCAGGTGGTACTCTGTGACCATCTAGCATTTGTTGATTCTAGAGCATATTGCTTGAGAAGATATTTGCATGTAGCAAGTGGTGTTCCTATGTTATGTTTTTGTCTAACATTAGGCAGAAGTGTTCCGTTTTTGGCAAGCTCATCGGGTTACAATTTCCCGGAATGTCTGTGGGCCGGCACCAAAATGAGGTGAATGTTAAACTGTTTCGTCATCTCATTCAGACATGATCGACAATCGTGGACTGTTTGAGAGTTTGTGGAGACAGACGCGAGAGATTTAAGAGCGGCTTGGCTGTCTGAGAAGATTCGTATATCCTTACAAGATATAATGTTTTCTTTGAGCCAGGATAGTGTTTCTTTAATCGCCATTACTTCTGCCTGGAATACACTTCATTGATTGGAAAGTCTATAAGATAGACTGAGATTCAGTTGTTCCGAAAAGATACCACTTCCAACTCCGTGATCGGTCTTTGAACCATCTGTATCGAAGTGTACCGCTGTGTTAAACAAAGCAAAAAAAACTACAAGGCAACTGGTGAAGAAGGAATTCCTTACGAATTCTTCAAAAATGCAACACATATGCATCTCAACGATTTAAAAATTATTTTCAATAAAAGTTTTATGTGAATGCCGGCATACCCTCATCTTTAAAAAAATCCGTCATTTTCCCTATACATAAAAAAGACTCACTTGACTTGAATGTAATTGCAAAAATATTTTGCAGTATACTAGTTGTAAGGCTCGAAAAATGGATCGAACAGAACAATATTTTATCTGGTCTACGGGCTGGTTTCAGAAAAAACTTTTCAACAATTGATAACATTTTTACATTTTTACTATAGTCATAGCGTTTCAATGACGTAACAAAAAGGTCTTTGCATTTATCTTTGATTTTAAAGCTGCTTTTTACCTAATCAATAGGAATGCTCTTATTTATAAGTTGACACAAATTGGTATTTCTACAAAGCTCTTGAAAGCAATTAGAGAGATGTACACGGATACGAAGGCTGATGTTTGGGAAGAAGTAAGCTTTTCAGAATGGTTTAGCTACAGCACACGAGTCAAACAAGGATGCCCACTTAGCGCTCTTTTGTTCTCGTTATTTATAAATGATTTTGCAGAGGAAATTCCTGGAGGATTAAGAATATCCAGCTGCACCTTGAATGTGTTACTATACGCCGGTTTGTACTCAGAAAAGCTTAATCTAAGCATCTCATTCCGCCTCCCTAATCATTGTAGCGTCTTCCAAGCGGAAATTCTAGCGTTCAAAGAGGTTTTCTCCTAGCTAAGAGAAAACGTGATATCAACTTTTTTTATCCGCAATTTCTCTGATAGTCAGGCTGCTATTAAATCTCTAGACGGTGTCTCAACCAAATCTCAAACGGCCTTGATTGTCGATCGTTTCTTATGGAGATGGCGCTGTAATTTAACATTCACCTATGTTGGGTGCCGGGCCACAGAGACATCATGGGAAATTATAGAGCCGATATACCTATCACCTCCCGAAAGGGAGGTGATAGGTATACCGATAGCTACATGTAAACTTCTGCTAAAAGAAACAGCTTTTGCGATAGCAAACGCTAGGTGGCACAATTTACCAACATGCACAGTCACAAAACTCATATGGCCTTCACTGGACCTCAAAGCAGACTTCATATTAGCTCCCTAATGGGTGTCCTTACGGGACACTGTCTTATAGCCAGACACGCAATACGACTTGGTTTAGCCTCAAATGACTTCTTCAGGAGCTGTATGGACGAGGAAGAAGAGGAAACAATCTCTCACCTCCTTTGCACTTGCCCTGCTCTTTCACTAAGACGCAAACTTCATCTGGGAGAATACTCTTTTGAAAATCCCAGTGAACTAGCTAAAAAGGATATCAAATATCTTCATCGCTTTATAAAAAGCTCAAAATGGTTCGACTAGTAGGAAGTAATTCTCTAGATTAATTTTGTATCACAATGGTCCTTTTCTTTTGGCCTAAGTGTGTGGATTCTGAATCCGCAACCACTTTAACACCTAACCTAATCTATATGGTACTGCATCCATAGCCGTTTTTCATTTTTAATGGCATAGCATCGTTTTAATAATTAACTAAATATCCTTTTATTTATATTAAAAAAGTGCCTTAATATCAAAATGAAACCTCTTATCGCCCTTACTGCATTTATTGGAATGACAAATCTTAAAAAAAGGAACTATTCTTTTTCACATACAAATGGCACTGCCTCTTAGAAGTTAAGGCCAAAGTATCTAGACTTAGAAATGCATAATTCTTCTTTCACTAGCCTTATCGTAGTGTTCTTCTTTTTTTTTATTGCTAACAAATATTTTTGTCTTATTATTTCATTATTTAGGTGGCGCAAAAGTTCGTGCCTTATCAGTCGTTCGTGATTTAGGACTTTTTGGCTTATACAAAGGAGCTCGTGCCTGCCTTCTACGTGATGTACCCTTTTCTGCCATTTATTTCCCTACTTATGCTCACACAAAAGCTCTTTTTGCCGATGAAGACGGGTAAAATAAAATTTGTATTTATATACATATTCATTTAATTGTTTAATCTGATTTTATAGATATAATCACCCACTTACTTTGCTTGCTGCTGGTGCCATTGCTGGTGTTCCAGCTGCTTCTCTGGTCACACCTGCCGATGTCATCAAAACTCGTCTGCAAGTCGTTGCTCGAACAGGACAAACTACGTACAAAGGAGTTTGGGATGCCACAAAGAAAATAATGGCCGAAGAGGGACCTCGTGCTTTTTGGAAAGGAACTGCTGGTTAGATTTATCTAATTAAAGTCTATTTTTCTACTTTAACTTATTTTGATTTCGACAGCTCGTGTTCTGCGATCATCTCCTCAGTTTGGTGTAACTCTGGTCACTTACGAGTTACTCCAGCGTATGTTCTATGTTGATTTCGGTGGCAGCCAGCCGACAGGTTCGGAGGTTAAGAAATCCAAAGCAATTGACGATGGCGTTCAGAGAATAAATCCGGATCACATTGGCGGTTATCATGCGGCTGTGCCTTTGTTGAATGGCATTGAATCGAAATTCGGTCTTTGTTTGCCACGTTTCGGTAGACCAACACCGTCCACGGGGTCGTGATTCCCCAAATATAACAAAAAACCTATAGAAACGCCAGTTAAGGTTTTTTAAACTTTTTTTTTGTTCAGAATAACGTCTCTTTCCTTATTTTGTTAGGAAAACTATGAATTAATTAAGTAAACTAAATTATAGATCTAAACAAATTTACAAAAGCAAAAACAAAGTAAAAATTTAAATATTTCAATTTATTGTAAACTCAAACAAATTATTAGTTGAACCAAACTTCAACAGAGATCTTTGTAGGTAATTTATTTTTTTAAAAGTTTATTCTTGTTTTTTTTTTCTAATAACGAAATAATTTTTTAAAATAAACAAAACAAAAAGTGGATAATGAATAACTAGATAATATTTTTATTTCATTTATTTTTAACTGAAGAGTGTTCAATATAATTTAAAACAAACAACAACACATGAATAAAAACAAAAAAGAGAAATAAATAATCTGAGATTGTGTACTTTCAGTATATTTAGATATCTACTCGTAATATTATTAAGTTTCAGACTTTGTGAAGTTTTGTTAACTGATTTTCTTTTTTCTTTTTGTAATTGTTGATTGTGCTTAGCATTTATTTCATTATATAAGTTTTAAAGAATAATTATTAAAAGAATGTTAACAAACGTGTAAATATCTAGCTGAAACAAAAAAATACATTACGTTGTTCTTGTTCGTTGGATTTTTATTTCAGTTTTCTTAGATATGTAAACAGTACTTTCATATTATGAGGCCTTCAGATAAATTACTAATCACTTTTTTCAACCGAGCTTAAAGACATGTCTAATTTAATAAAATACATTGAATTGGTATCTTGAATTGTTATCTGGAATGCCTCATTATTGCATAATATTTTATCCGTAGCTTGAAACGACTTGAGAACGGGATTTTTATAATAAATTGGACCTTATTGGACCCAAGAATTTTGTTGGTGTAGTTCAAAATTATTATTATTGCCTTCATCAGTAGGTCATTGAACTTAGTAAAACAAAATCTTTTAAGTTTGTACATACTCGTAATTTGCATGAAAGTATTCAAACTTGATATAAGTCGTTGTTTTAAAGTTTAATAATATTTTTAAGTATTAATACCAACGAATTGTTTGTAGTTAATTGATTTGTTGTACCTAAAATTTAATTCTACTGATTTAACGTACAATATCCATTCATATCTCCAAACGGAAGGTACGTTACAATAATGACGAACAATTCCAAAAAGTGGTTGATCTGGTTTAGACGACATACTGGACTTGAAGGTAAGGTATCTGATTGTCCAGAAGCTAAATAATTCACAATTAGGGTAACTTTATTAAAAAAATGACTGGAAAGTTAGTCAAGAAAAATCTCTCTTACCATCAAGTCAAGTCTACTAATGTCAAAATGAAAGTTGATCACGTGTTTTCATTCAACTGAAAACAATGATTTTTTTATTTTTTGAACAATTACATCTAATTTTTTAGCGTAATAGGGTTCCTTGTCAAATTAAAAATGAAATAAGTAATATTCCTTTACATTACGAAATACTAATGGTGATGGGCTTGTAACTTGCCTGAGAAGTGTTTTGTAGACATTAATGTTTTTAGTAGTTTTTGTACGATGAACTGAAGGAGAAATAAATGAAGTAAAGTTCAAGTTTGAAATTTATGATACTTGAAAACTAACTAGTTGCATTGGTTTAAACTTACATTCAAATAATGCAGGGGCCTGATTATAAGGTTCGCGGCAGATCGTTTTCAATTTGACCTTTCAAATTCGACTCGCGTCGCATTTCCTTTTTAACGAATTCGCGGCGAAGTTATAAAATAGTTCTTCCTATATTCCAGTGATTTGCAATTTTGGTATGAATTTTCTTCCAATATTTCAGTATTTGGACAGTTTTGGTCTGACAGCTTTCCGCAAATATTGTTTTGTTTTGATAGAATTATTTGCGGTGATTTAGGGCAGGTTCAGACAACATAAGCGACTACAATTGCAGTCAACTGCATCCTTTGAACGTAAATTTTGACCAAGACAGCTATTTAGTTTTTCAAGTATCATGATTTTCAAATACAGAACATTACTTCACAAACCTCTACTTTTAGATTATGGTACAAAAATTATTATTAATTATAGACAAGCTACAAGTCCATCACGGTTTGTATTATCTATTGTTAAGAAATATAACTTATTTCTTTTCCAAATTGACAAGGTTCTCTTTTACAGAAAGCATCAAACAAAGTTGTGCAGAAAATAAATAAATGACAGAGTAATAAGGTTCAGCTTTCAGTTGAATGAAAAATCATGGTCAACTGTCATTTTAATAGAAGTAGACTTGACTTATTAGTAAGGGAAATTTGTATTGATTAACTTTCCAGGAACCTTATTATAAAATACGAAACGAACGGCAGAAAAAAACGAAACCCAGAAAAACGAAACTCATGGCGTAGAGCGATTATGAGAAATGAAAATGCCAGCCAAAAATGAGAAATGGAATTTTTTTTAGCAACATTAGGATTACTACCATCATGTCTATTTGTTTAGAATTAGTTGTAGGCCTAAATATTAGAAATATCATATTTTTTTTTTCACCATTATATTTATTATTTAACTTACATTTTGTCTTCCTCATCAAAATGAAAACCAAACAAAAAAAAAACAAACCAAAACACTTGACAGGAACCCGCCAAAACAAAAGCTGAGGGAGTGCTTAACCCCCCAGCCCACTTTCCATTAAATTTGCCTTAACTGGAAGGTAATTTTTTGTCAGCTGGCCAATCATACGCCAGAAACTTGCCTTACTTTCAAGTCCCTTATGTCATCTGAACCTGCCCATATTCAATAAACAATATTCAATATTAATTAAAATTGTTTTACCCTGATATTCAGGATTGCTCCCCTTATTTTTCTTCATAAACTCGACGAGAGCCAAAACCGAACAGTGAATAATAATAAACACTCTTTCGCCTGTGAACCCGCCTTAAGCTGTCGGATTTCAACTCGCCAACAAACATTATGACATTTCAAATTCGCCTTCGAATTCGTTAATTGGTCGAATTTAAAACGAAGAAGGCGAAACCGAAAGCAATTTTTGAAAAATAGCATACTCGCTAGCAAAACGATTCGCCGTGAATCCCATAATCAGGCCCCAGCTCACTGCAAGTGAAGTCTCTTATGTTGTCTGAACCTGACCAATTATGTTACCAACATTGAGACAGTTGGCAACAAATAAAACAACTTTTAGCCGCTCACAAAAAGCAGAAGAACATTTAGATTTGGAGATCCGAAATTATTGTGAAATATAATTTTCAACGGAAAATTTTAATAATTAGCTTAATTTTTATTAAAAAACGAAAACATTTGAAATCAATTTTTAGGCCCCATCAAATTGAACCATATGCACTTCTACTTTTGGAGCTTTGGTTTTGGTATATTTTTGTGCAATATCGGGTTCCTCATTCAGGAATTGATTAAGCATTTTAGGTATATTGTTCCTTATTTGTTGTTTTTGCTCTTTTGAAGCAATAAATTACTTTTAAAAGTAAAACGGATCCATAAACACAGCCGTGGTTCGTCGATCCTAACAAATATAACTTATCGTAGGGAACATTTCCATTTATTTCGAAATTCGTAACAGACGATAAAATTATAATGAACTTGTCTTTCACAATTGGGATATTATCTTTATGTAAAGTTTATTACATGCATGTATAAAAGTAAAGTAAAAAAAAATACAAATGAATTGAAACAATTTATGAACCTGCATCTAATGATTAGAGAAAATTCAAAAATAAATTAGTTTCTTTTTTGTTAAATTTAAATTTGAACAAGTTTTTAATTGTAATTCGTTGATCACTGTGAATAGGAAGCTATCGAATTGGAGCTTTCAATTTAATTATAAAATTTTGTCAGTCCCAAATCTTCATTACCAAGACAACCGAAAAGAGAACATATATAAACATATATATATAATATATGTAGGTATGGCGTTTTGAAGTTATCTATGTAAATTCATTGTCATTTAGTCCAAATTGTATTTTTTAAAAACACCATAAGCGTTGTTTTTATAATTTCTCAACACTTCATATGTATGGTTCAAAGTTGTATGAAGTTCTTAAGCCTTTTGATCTAACAAATTCATTAGCTATTTTTTTAAACTTACGATGCTTACCAAAATTGCCGTTTTATTATTTTACTCTTATGTCATGGTTTAGAAATATTGCAGAATTAAGGTGGAATATCGGTATTTTGTTTTTTAATTATAGTGACCATTAATATATAAAAACCATCATTCTCGACAATGACACGAGAAATATTATAGATTTGAAAACGTATTTTTGTCGACCGTTTTCATAAGACTTTGGAACTCAAAATTTAAATCATTACGATTTTTTGTAATTTTAATTTATTACTTTAAAATGAATTATGACTTATGATTGATATGATCCTTAAAATCATAAGTGTTTCCATTGGTAAAATTAGGTTATTAATAAAACAATTTGCCATTTGCTTATGTTTTGGTTGGTAATATTATTTGACGAGAAAACTTGTGATGTCGTTATTCAACTTTCAATCTGTTTAAGCTTGGTGCTTCTTAGGAGGAGAATAAGAAGATTTTGATGTTTTAATGAATTAAATTTTAAGATGGTTCTATATTTATTTATTTATCAAAAAATAAGTTACAAAATAAATGTATATATTATTTAAATATAAGGCATCAGGGTGACAAGGCCATTAGATGCCGTTTAGAGGTAAAATATATACGTTTAAATGTTTGTATATAATAAAAATGGGAATAATTTATTTTCTAGTATTAAAACAATATTTTAATCAATTTTCAAATTTCTTTATTTGTTGTGGTTCGTTGTGGCTTCTTTGAATAGCTTCAATAATGTTGTGCTTAAAGGATCAAGAATTTGGGCAATATGTAGATGTTTGTCTTCTGAGAAAACTGTGTTTTGGATGTAGCGTATAATTGGGCAATCCGTTAGAATATGCCAGACAGACAGAACTTCCTTAAAGTTTTCGGAATCTTCGGGAGGTTCATGATTGTAGTAGTGGCGACTTGAAAATAAAGTTTTTCGTACTCTAATTGGGAAAAGTGTTATGCACTCGGCTCTAGAAAAATCCTTGTTGAAGGGAACTCTGAGCTGGGTAGGGCAATACTTCTGAAGGAAATTATTTTGACTTAGCCATGAAGCAGTAATAAAATTCATCCGTTCCAATATTGTTGGAGATTTTTCGCATTAGAAGGGGAATGTCAGACAAATCTTTGACGAGTGGAAAGCGATCGCTTCCTTAACTCCTACATCTGCTGCAAAATATTTTCGCTAACAATAAGTTAATTTTTTTTTTGAAATAATTCGATTTTATTTACAAAACACGTAAACCTACAAAAACAACAAAAAACTGATATAAAATGGTTTTCGACTTAAGAATTATCAGAAAAAAAGAAAGATATTGACTTAAATTTTTATCAATATCACACAAAATGTTGTTATTACCTAATACTTTGTTGAGCTTTTAGGAAAATCAAGATACAGGAACGGATGAGAAGTGTGGATAGCATATCAATCGCTTTTTTATATTTAAACAAATCTTCACCTGCCATACAAAAACCATTAAAGAACATTTGAAATAAATTGTTTTTTTACCAGAAAATCACAAAAAAGTTTAAAAATATTTTTTGTTCATATTACGTAGGTTTGAGGTCATAACAACAAGTTTTTGGAATTTATTGACAAAAACAAATCAATTGGAAAAAGTTATTTCTGAGTCTGAGCACATATAGTTAAGATCAACGTTCGGATTGGGAATCAGCACTCTTATTAACTCAAAAACAAATATTATTAAAATCCAATAGCCCTTTTTTTCATAACAAAATAAAACCAACAAAAAATAGTTCGCAAATTTGGTATAAAATGATGTTCGGTTCTCGATATCTCGTGAACAATAGAAGATATTGACTTAAAATTAATTTCATTTATCTAATTTATTTGTTTATATACAAAATACAAATTATTTAGAAATGCTAAACAAAAATAGATTTCGAAATTAAACTATTTCCTTATATGCGAAATATTGTTGGTAATTTTAAAATTTTTTAAGAATAATTCAACCGACAACTTCTTAACAAAACAAGAAATCCTACAAACTTTTAAGCAAAACAAATCGACAGACGGGATGGGAAGTTATCAGTGTGAGTCGCATCCCAGTCTCTTTTTGTGTTTTGATTTAGCCTTAAAAACATCGTTTTGGTTGTAGGAATTTTATAGGATCCTGATGTTATAGAAAAATTTAGAGGTGAGTTTTGAATTCAGGACATCTTAATCCTTTATGGAAGTATTGTTCTGTTTTTGCAACAGAATATTACGAAATTTTTGCAAACGTTTTTATAAGATCTTGGAGCTCAAATTCTATGCAATTTCTTAAGGAACTGAAAGCAAATAATAATTTATAAACCTTAGGTTTAGAAATAAAATTTTTGTAAAGAACTTTTGTCCCTGGATGAGAGTAGTACTATTTTTTTTAAATTTACTTTGCGATTTTTTTCTTTGATTTGAATACTCTGCAATTTTATTTTTTGTGTTTTTGTTATTTTTTGATTAGTACTAGTGATGTTGTACATATGTCATTCGAACTGGATTATGTTTTATCTTGAAGCACCTTAGAAGAAAAATAAAAAATTAATTGATTTTAAAGGTTGTCCCATGTTTCAATCCGAATTTAAATTAGTTTAAAATTATTTAGAAGCCAATTTTTACAGTCAAAATAATTTTGATTTAAAAAATAAAAAGCGGCATTAATGAAACGGATAAATACAATTTTCTTAAAAAAATAATTTTTGCTAATGAAAAACTACATTAAATGATGGCACTGGTCAATGGTCATCAAGGTTATGTAGCTGGCAATCATATCATACTTTTTCTAAGGTGATGGCATTAGTTGAAAACCAATCTATCAAGTCATATTTTATAGATTTTATAATTCGAAAAAAAACCTTATCAAGGTTCCAAAAATCTAGAGAAATGAAATCTCGATCTAAATTAAAAATCGAATGACATTGTTTTCATGGTTTAATCTTTCGGTCGATGTCACAAGTGAGTGATGTGAAACAGCTGCATAATATGTCAACAATATTGTTGAATGTTGATTATTGTTTATTTCA